>NW_028258444.1:17305000-17930000 GCF_053883595.1 Heterocephalus glaber | reverse complement strand
GTTAGCATATTCATTTAGAGACTTTCTGGCCTCCTTTTTCCAGTCTTTTTTTTCATACTTTTTGTTTTTGTTTTTGTTTTTTGGTACCGGGGATCGAACTCGGGTCCTTGCGCTTGCGCAGCAGGCAGCGAAACAACTGATCTAAATCCCCAGCCCTTTTTCATATTTTTTTGAAGTATAATTCACACAACATACATTTTGCCTAGTATATGATTGTGATTTTTTTCACACTGAGGCAAACATCACCCACCACTCTTAATTTCAGAATGTTTTTATTACTTCAGAAAGAAAGCCAGTATATTAGAAGTCACTTCTCATTCTCCCCTTCCCTCCCTAAGCCCATTAACTGCTAACATACATTTTGTCCATAAATTTTGCCTATTCTTGCTTTTTTCACTTAGCATATTTTTAAGATTCATGTGTGTTACAGTGTGTCTTAATACTTCATTCCTTTTTGTGGCTGAATTTACTGTGTTGGCATATCCCCTCACCCCCTTTTTTGGTACTACTGGGGATTGAACACAGAGCCTTGCATGTGCTAGGCAAGCTTTCCAGCTCTGAGCTGCACACATAGCCCTTATATCACACTTTTAAAATCCAGTTGATGGGAATTTGAGCTGTTCCCACTTTTGCTCTTTAAGGAATATTCTGTTATGAACATTCATATATAATTTTTTTTTTGAGGCAGGGTCTCTCGCTTTATAGTTCAGCCTGGCCCTCAACTCACTGTGTAGCCCAAGCTGGCCTTGAACTTTCGACAGTCCTGCCTCAGCCTCCTGACTGCTGTGATTATAGGCCCCACATTGCCTGGCTTTCATACATAATTTTTTTTTACATACATAAATTTTGAGTGGAGATATTTCCAATTCTCCAGTTACCTCTGTATATACTTAGGGGTGACTTAGTTTTTAACCTACTAACATTTAAATGAAAAAGCGAAATTCTGCCTTATTGACATTTCTAAAACCATCTATAAGTTTCTACTGGTGTAAATTTCTTTTTTTGAGAGCACAATAAGGGAAATTATAAAATAAGGGAAGTTGGAAAGGCAAGACAGTTGGTGGATTTGGTGGAATTTAAAGATACCATACCACTCCGTAAGGTGAATGATGCCCTAGAATTGTGAATGAATTTTGATTTCTGTAGAAATCAATTTTTTTTTTTTTTGGTACCAGGGATTGAACTCAGGACCTTGCACTTGCAAGGCAGGTGCGGAGCTGCTGAGCTAAATCCCTGGCCCCTCAACATTTTTTTTTTTTTTTTTTGTGTGTGTGAAATACTGTCTCAGTATATAGTCCAGGCTGTCCTTGAACTCACTATGTAACCCAGGCTGGCCTCAAACTCCTGGGGATCCTTCTGCCTCAGCCTCAAGTGCTGCGATTATAGGCGTGTGCCACCAGACCCAGCTGAAATCAACTCTTAACAGTGTAAACTTGTGTTTTGGCCCTGTAATAAAGATTCTCATTTTCAAATTAGTATGTCCTCTAAGAAAGACCTCTAAACTTGGTTGTGGATATTGTTTTAATTTTTGTTGTGTTAATAGTTTTTTTATTTTTGTGAACTGATTAAAACACAGTAAATTCCCCAATATTTGCTTTATAGCCTTCCAAGTATGTACACCGCTCTGCATTTGAAAAACTTGCTCCGCAGCTTGCCCTTGTGCATTCCTGTAATACAAGCATTCTTGGAGGCTGAGGCAGGAGGATCATAAAGTGAGCCCAGCCTGGGCAATTTAGCACTTTAGCAAGAACTTGTCTCTTAAAATAAAAAAAGGGCTGGGGATGCAGTTAGTGCAAAGCCCTGGGTTCAATCCTCAGTACTGTCAAACAAAACAAAACAAACAGTTGTTCCCTCAAGATCCTAGTTTCATAAACCCATCTCTTTATTTTTTCCTCATTAGCACTATGCTGTTGTTTGACTCTAGGAATCAGTTGGCATTCCATGTCTGTTTTGCCACTTTTGCTTCATCTTCACTTTCTGGATAAAGTCTTATTTTTACATTTTTTAGATTTCGTAAAAATGTTTCTTGTACATGCCCACATGTTTAAGTCACAGATCTAAATGGAAATTTCAATACAGATTGCAAGATTGATAAGGGTGGAAACAGGGTTTGGGTGGCCACAGTGATTTCTCTGTCACTAAGAAAAATATACCAAGCTGGGTGGGGTGGCACACGCCTATAATCCCAGCACTTGGGGAGACTGAGGCAGGAAGATTGCTGCAAGTTTAAGGGCGGCTTGGGCTATACAGTGAGTTCAAGGCCAGCCTAAACTGCATAACAGACCCTGTCTCAAAAAAAAAAAAAGAAAAAAAAAAAACACCAGGACAGAGTAATAACTGAAGACAGAGTGGTATTGAGAATAAATTGATTCTAACTTCCCCCCCTTTTAAAAAACTGATAATAGCTGGGTGTGTTAGCACATCCCTGTGGTCCCAACTACTTGATAGGCTGAGGCAGGAGGATCACTTGAGTTTAGGATTTGACCAGTTTGGGGAATATAGCAAGATCTTGTCCCCCCAAAAAAGTGATAATACACTTTATGTAGGCTTACTAAGCCTTGGATTTTCATTACTTGTAATAGAGAAATGTGTGTGTGTGTATGTATGTATGTATGTATATATTTTCTGTGGTACTGCTGATTGAACCTAGGGCCTTTGCAGCAAGCTATATGCCCGGCCCTTTTTTATTTTTATGTTTTACACTTTGTGTGTGGGGGGCTTCTTTTTGAGACACGGTCTCTCGATGCAGTCCAGAGTGGCCTCAACTTGTTATGTAACCCTATGCTGGCCTTGAATTTGCAGTCTTCCTGCCTCAGTCTCCTGAGTGCTGGGATTACAGGCATGTACCACCACACCTAGCAAGTTTTTGCCTTACTGAAGTGGTTTTCCTTTGGTGGTGCTGAGGATTGAACTGGACCTCATGCACTATGCAATAGTACTATTGCATAGTGGTATATTGTGCATACCACTGAGCTGCATCCCTGGCTACCGTACTAGTTTGGTTTTTTTTTTTTTTTTTTTGGTATCAGGGATCGAACTCGGGTCCTTGCCCTTTCGAGGCAGACAAAAGGAACCACTGAACTAAATCCCTGGCCCCCCCCCCCCCCCAGTTTTAAATGGTGTTTTTTTTTTTTTTTTTCTCAAACCTTTGAGAATCTAGATTCAGGAAAATACACAATTTTTTTAGTATGTTCTATGAGATGTTATCATAGGCTGTTTCCCGCCATTTAAAAACATCTAAAGATATTAAAAAATATATTTTGAACTCTGGGGATGTAGCTCAAAGTATAACGCGTATCTCGCATACATGAAATCTTGAGTTTGATGCCCAGCACCACAAAAATAAAATGTCATCAAATCTGTTGTCCTATTTCCATGAATATTTAAAAGAATGTATAAGAAGTAATAATTTTGAGAGTCCAATGGGTTTGAGAGTCCAGTGAACTTTTGTTGGAAGTTTAAAAATAAGAATTCATGGCTGGGGAATATAGCTTAGTGGCAAAACACTTTCATGTGTGTGTGTCCCCGTGTCCCTGTGTCCCTGTGTCCCTAGGTTCAATCCCCAGTACCAGCCAAAAAAGGGTCACCTATTTGTAGTTGATCATCTATCCTGGTACTTGGAATTGAACCTAGGGCCTTTGCACTGAGCTAGATTCACAACCCTTTTTAATTTTTAAAATTAAAATTTTGAGCCAGGCATAGTGGCACACACCTGTAATCCCAGGACTCAGGAAGCTGAGGCACGAGGATTGCTGGGAGTTTGAAGCCACCCAGGGCCACATAGTTCAAGGCCAGCCTGAACCATAGAGTGAGCCCCTGTGTCAAAAACCAAAAACCAACAAAACAATAAAAAATTTAAAATTCTGAGACAGTTCTTTTTTTTTTTTTTTTTTTTATTCTTTTATTGGTACATTGTAGGTATACAACACAATTACATTTCTCATTGGGAATTGTACCTTTACATCATGCATCTTGGTTCTTATTTTTTCCCCATTCCTAGCCCGCCCTTCACGCCCTCCACCCTTCCCTATTTACAAAGACTTTATTTCCATTTTTTCCATTTCTCATCATTTTTCCTTTCCCTTCTTTCCTTTCCCCTGCCCCTCCCACTACCCCTACCCCTTTGGACCTTTTCTTCCTATTTTGCATTATCGATTATTCATTCTAATCATTGGTACATTTTAGGTATACAACATAATGACATTCATCATTGGAAATTTGCACCTTTACATAGTCTCTCTTGGTTCTTATTTTTCACCCTTGCCCAGCCCTCCCTTCAACCCCTCCAGTCCTCCCTATTTACCAAGATTTTGTTCCTATTTTTCCATTTTCTCATATTAATCCCATTCCCTTCTATCCTTTCCCCTAGGCCTCCCACTTCCTTCCCCTTTGCCCCTTTTCTTCCTATTTCACATTACCTATTATACATTTAGTCCTTATTTACACTTTCAGTTTCTCACACCAGAGAAACTATTCAATATTTATTCATGTGTGTCCTGTTTATTTCACTTAAGAGTATTGATTGCCTCAATGTGCATCCACTTAGCTATAAATGTCCCTAATTTCTCATTTTTTATGGCTGAGTAGTACTCCATTGTATAAAAAAACCACATTTTCTTTATCCAGTCTCCAGTTGATGGGCATTTGGGCTGTTTCCAAGTTTTAGCTATTACAAACTGTGCTGCTATAAACATGGGTGCACTTATATCACTGTGGTATGATTCTTTTAATTCTTTGGGGAAGATCCCCAGCAGTGGAATAGCGGGTTCAAATGGGACTTCCAGTCCTAGTACTTTGAGGTATCTCCATACTGATTTCCACAGTGGTTGCACCAGTCTACACTCCCACCAGGTGGGAGCAGGGTTCCTCTTTCCCCACAGCCCCGCCAGCATTTGTTATTGGTTGATTTCATGATAGCAGCCATTCTTTCTGGAGTGAAGTGGAATCTCAGTGTTGTTTTCATTTGCATCTCTTGAATGACCAGTGATGTTGAACCTTTTTTCATGTATTTATTTGCTGTTTCTACTTCTTTGTCTGAGAAATGTCTGTTCATTTCAGATGCCCATTTTTGGATTGGGTCTTTAAATTTGGGAGGTCTGATCTTTTTAAGTTCTTTATAGATTTGAGATAGTAGACCTTTGTCTGAGGAAGAGCAGGTGAAGATATTTTTCCCACATTGTGGGTTCTGAGACAATTCTTCATAAGTTGCTCAGGCTGGGCTGAAAACTTGAGATCAGCCTGTCAGCCTCCCAGAGTGCTGACATTGCAGGTATATACAACCATGCCTGGCCAGTTTTAAAATTTAATGTTTTTCTTTCCCTTAAATTCTGGATATATTATAAAATTTTACTGGAAAAACAACTTTATGTATCCCCCCTCATCCCCCCGACTGGGGATTGAACTCAGGACTTGCGCTTGGGAGGCAGGTTCGGTGCCACTGAGCTAAATCCCCGGCTCCGAAAAACAACTTTATGAAGGACTTGAATTTCATAAAGCAGTCTTAATGCATCATGTACATTTTATTTTTGTTATAATTTTTATAATTTGTTAGTAATAACTTGTGATAATTTGTGGGAAGACCAGGTATCAGATTTTTTTTTTTTGGTACCGGGGATCGAACTTGCACTTGCGAGGCAGGCAGTGGCATCACTGAGCTAAATCCGCAGCCCTGAGGTATCAGATAATAATGATGCGTAAAAATACAACTTTTCATTCTGCATATGATACGTTTTGTGCTTTGATACAAAGATGACTGGAAAGTAGCATAGTATCCTAATCTTATTACATTTGTGTGTATGGATTTTGAGATAAGAGCAAAACAGATTGTTTTTGTAATCTGATAATTATATTTTGAGACAGGGTCTTGCTATGTAGCTCACTATGTAGCCCAGGTGGGTCTTGAACTTGTGGCAATCCTCATCTTATAATTTTAGACTAATTTTTAAAAATCATGACCTTAAAAGAATATATTTTCAATTGCTTATTTATCTCTCAACTCATCTCCTAAGAAAACTATACTTTTTTTTGCATAAAACATTTTAATTATTAAAGTGTCTAACACTTGGTATTATTATGAAGTTTCTTCCTATTTCACACTATTTATTTGGAGAAGCGTTCCTTATTCTTCACAGTCCCACCAGCATTTGTTGTTGGTTGATTTCTTGATAACAGCCATGCTTTCAGGAGTGAGATAGAATCTCAGCATTGTTTTAATTTGCATCTCTTGAATGACCAGTGATATTGAACATTTTTTCATATATTTATTTGCCGTTTGTACTTCTTTCTTTTTTGGGGGCTACTGGAGCTCAAACTCAGGACCTTGAGCTTGCTAGGCAGGTGCTATGCTGCTGGGCTAAATCCCTAGCCCTGGTTTGTACTTCTTTATCTGAGAAGTGTGTTCATCTCAGATGCTCATTTTTGGATTGGGTCTTTAAATTTTGGGGGTCGGTGTCTTGCTTTTTTCAATTTTTTTTAGGTTCTAGATATTAGTCCTTTGAGGAACAGCTGGCTAAAACTTTTTCCCACATTGCGGGTTGTGTTTTCATTCTGTTGGTGATTTCTTTTGCTGTGCAAAAGCTTTTTAAAAGATGAGATCTCAGTTGTTGATTCTTTGTAGTATTTCCCATGTGATTGGGAGATCTGGGTTTTGTTCATGAAGTCTGGCACCTATGCCCTCAAGGATTCTACCTATTTTATCTTCTAGCAGATTCAGTGTTTCTGTTTTGTTATTTAGATCTTTGATCCATTTTGATTTTGCTTAGTGAATGGTGAGAGACATGGGTCTAGTTTTAGTCTTTGACATGTGAGAGCCAGTTTTTCCAGCACCATTTATTCAAGAGGCTTTCTTCCAGTGAACATGTTTAGCCCTTTGTCAAAGATAAGGTGGTTGAGTGTGTTTGGAGTTGTTTCTGCATCTTCTAATCTGTTTCATTGATCTTTGGATGTGATTTTTTTGCCAGTAGCATGCTGTTTTTTTCATGGTAGCTTTGTCGTATAATTTCAGTCAAGGATTGTGATGCTCCCTGCCTTACTTTTGTTGCACAGAATTGCTTTTGTCATTCTAGGTCTCTTCTGCTTGCAAATGAATTTTAGAAATGTTTTATCTCGTTCTGTGAGGTATGCTAATGATATTTTGATTGAGATAGCATTAAATCTGTATAATAATTTTGGAAGTATGGCCATTTTCACTATATTGGTTCTTCCTACCTGAGAACAGGAGATATCTTTCCATTTTCTGATATTCTCTTCGATCACCTTTTTCAGAGTACTGTAATTTTCTTTCTTTTTTTTTTTTAATTTAATTTAATTTTTTTTGGTACCGGGGATCGAACTTGGGTCCTTGCACTTGCACAGCAGGCGCTGAAACCACTGAGCTACATCCCCGGCCCTCTTACTGAGGATTTTTGTGTCTGTCTTCATTAGGGAGATTGGCCTGTTGTTTTCTTTTTGGGTTGGGCCCTTCTCTGGTTTTGGGTACTCTGGTTTCTCTTCAGATCGTATAAATCTTTCACCTTTTACTAAAAGAATTTTTTTTGAGAGAGGGTCTTGCTAATTATTTTAGGCTGGACTTGAATTCATGATCTTCCCCCCCTTAGCCTCCTGAGTGCTGGGTTTACAGGTGTGAGTCACCACACCCAGCTGATCTCGCTTTATGGTCGGTGGCAAGGAAAGATTCTTGGTGCTTTTGGATTTTTGTTTCATTTTTGAGCGTTCTGGTAGGCAGAGAGTAAAGGAGAGACCTGAGAATTGCTGTGAGGTTTGCTGAAAAATATGCCAGCTTTACTTAATTATTCCCTTTGTATTTTCTTTCTTTTGTAGGACTTGGATGTTGTGGGTGATGGTATGCAGTGTCCTCCTTCACCCTTGCTTTTTGATCCTTCACTAACCCTTGAAGATCATTCAATCAGAGAAATTGCTGAAGGCTCAGTGGATATATTGGCAAGTGAAGAGTAACCCCATCTAGGCTTCCTTCATATAGTGACTTGGCCAGGCAGAGGGCTTCCTGCTGGCTAGCATGTACTCTGGGGAGTTGGGGGTGTCACCACTAGTAGAATATAAAGATACCTGAGCTGGCTTTCACTCACACAGTTCTGTATAAGAAAAGTATTTTTTTTTAAAATGCCCCTTTCAAGCTGGGGGTAGCTCGGTGGTAGAGTGCATGCTTAGTAAAGTGTGAGTCCTGGTTCATTTCCTACCACTGCAGGGGTGGTGGGGCAGGGTGGATATCTTTCTATAGTTCTCCAGATGGGCCTCACGATACCTCATGTCCTCTGTTCCTCATATTAGCATAGGACATACTTGTTGAAATGAAAGACTGAGATGAGGACTCTAGGTAAATTGTACCATTTAAGAGTTCTTCACTAGAGTTGTTCTCATTGTAGATTAAAAACCAGTAATGTGACAGGTGGGATACTGATGGCCCTGACTGAAGACCAGCAGTTTATGCTATAGCTGTTGGTTTCAAGCAGAGGCCTACAGGAATGTCTTCTTATGGTCTGTTGGCTGCTCTGGAACCTCAGTGGAGAATGACTATTTCATTTGGAAGAAACAACTCACACTTCTTTCTCCCATTGGGAGAGCCTCAGGGATGCTATCAGTAATGACTTCTGACTCGAAGTCATAGGATAGCTAAGTATGGGGAAGAACAACTGTCCAGAGTTACTTTACTTCTGTCATCTTGTTCTTGTTGCTACCGTAGATAGGCATTGGTAAGTCAGATTCATGCTTCAGACCACAATGAATTTCTCACCAAAGTGTGCCTACTTCTTTTCACAGGGCCAGGTGCAGATGGCTGGAGATGGGTGCAGATCCCAGGGATCTCGAAATTCTGAGAAAGTCTGTGTGCCATTGCCTCAAAGTGGATTGGCTACTGCAAATGGGAAACCAGAACCCACTTCTATCAGTTGACAGTTCTAGGAACTATTTGATTTGGTGGATTTGAATTTCCTGTTCTTCAAACAAGTGTCTCTGATCATCTCTTAACTTAAACGGGGCAACTCTGCCTTGTTTTCCTTCTGGGTTAGAGAGTGCTACAGTCAAATAAAAGCTAAATCTGGGGAGAATGGGTCAGTAGTGTCCAAAAGCTGTGGGTTTCTTCCTGCTGTGGGCAAGGAGAGGTCATCCCTATCTCCGGGATTGAATGAATGTTTGAGACTTTGCCTACTGGGAAAAACATCTTTGGAATGGTGTTTCCTAAGTCACAGGCAAGAATCCACATAGATAACTAGATGGGGCCTGTGTTTAAGAATGGTGCTTTTGAATATTGGTGGTCCCAGCGTCTGGTTATGTACCCAAAGGCTTGCATTTTAGCTTTTCTTACCATCCACCTAATCTGGCAGTCTGAACCTTTTCCCCAACTGAACTCTGACTTTCATGCTCTGAGAAAATATCCCACAGGACTGGGCCCTCCTTAACCAATCTACCTTCCTTCCAATCTATGTAAATTTCTGCGGTGGCTATCTTATGTAAAATACAGTAAAAATTTATTGTACATAGTTTCTATTAAAAGTTAAAACATGAAAATGTAGAAGAGTTGCCTAAATTGACTGCATGTTTGTATTTAAGAGTGTCTGTCTTTGTTTTTTTTTTTTTTTTTTTGGTACCAGGGATCGAACCTTGTGCTTGCGAGGCAGGCAGCGGCACCACTGAGCTAAATTCCTGGCCCAAGTGTCTGTTTTTTTTTTGTTTTTTTTGGTACCAGGGATTGAACTCGGGCCCTTGCACTCTCGAGGCAGGTGGCAGAACCACTGAGCTGAATCCCCGGCTTTTCCGAGTATCTGTCTTGTTTTGGACGGTCTTAGGGAGTGGTCTCTTGGGGAAAGGAAAATGAGAGATTTTTTTTTCAATATTAGGAAATAATTTTTAGTAGCTCATTTTGGTTTGGAGGATAAGGTAGAAACCTAGAAGAAATAAATAAAAACAGGTAGGACTTATTCATTAAAGGCAACCAGTTGCAAAAGTTATTTTTACCCTCCACTCTGGTTCTCCAACACCCAGTTTCATTCTTTCTCAAAAATTAATGGCGTGGTGTAGTCTGGTACTCTGGAAGACTGAGACAGGAAGATTGCAAGTATGAGAAGAGCCTGGGTAATTTAGCGAGCTAGTGTAGTGACACTTTGTCTCAAGAAGTTTTCAAAAAAGAGAGGAGGCCTAGGCATATAGCTCAGTATGAAGGCCCCAGATTCAGTCCCTAGTACTGTATAAACAATGCATAGTTAACATACTAAAACTATCTAATGCTAGGGATGTATGTAAAACACGCAGACAAGTTGAATCTGATGCTGGGTCACTGACAGGCATAAATAACTTTTTTGTGGCACTGGGATCGGACCCACAGCCTTTTGGCAAATGCCCTGCTACTGAGCTACTTCCCCAGCCTGTTGGGATGTTTTTGATGCTGAATCTTAGGGCAGGCTTAAAATAGAAGTTCAATTAGGGTTAAAATACCTATGCTAGAAAATAATATACTATAGTAATGCAGTCAAAAGATTTTTGTAAAAACAGCGGAGGGGCACTGAAGGGTTTATGCAGTCACACCGTCTTAACTTTAAATATTTACATCCAGAGAATGGTCAAAAAGTACCACACAAGGGGCACATCTAATGCAGTGATGCTCCAGATTGTGGTTTCCACTGCCCTGCTTTATTTTGTCCAAAATTGATCAAACCTGCTGGTGTTCTACCTCTGAGCTGTTTTGTTTGGTTTTGGACAGGGTCTCACTAAGTTCTTAGGCTGGCCTCCAATCTGTGGTCTTCCTGGGTAGCTGGGATTGAAGGGATGTGCCTCCATGCCTGGCACCACTGCTCTTTTGATTCCCTAGACTAGTTCTTTTTTTCATATTACTAACAAAAGACAAACATTGCTTATTACACAGTTGAGAAGAACATGTTTCCACAAAAGGATTAGATTAGGTGCCAGGCAGGTGTGGTTTTGCACACCTACAATTCCAGCACTGAGGAGGCTGAGGCAAAGATCACCCCGAGTTTGAGGCCAGTCTGGCTACGTAGCAAAACCCTGTCTTAACCAGGCTGAGGATTTAACTCAGTGGTTCTGCCACCTGCCTCGCAAGTGCAAGGTCCCGTGTTGGATCCCTGGTACCCCCCAAAAACCCCAAAACAAAACAACTACTTACTGAATTAAAAATGGACTTGTATACCATTAGCATATAGGTAACCCGAGGTAATCCTTAGCAGGCTCATGAGCTCCCTCTGGGGGAATCTATACTGTTAGCACCCCAAAAATTCTGTTGGCCACTGGTTTGCAAACCGAGCTGCAGTGGGATTTGAGAAGGCTACATACAGCTAGCATTCTCTAAGGTCCTTACAGGCACAGGAAAGAGGCACATGGGAGGAATGGCCTCGAGACTGCATCATATTGAGAAATCTTGGTCCTGCATGGAGTGCCCTAGCAAAGGTTTCTTGTTAGAATGTCTAGTACTCATTACAGGCAATCCAAGGAGGTTCCCAGAGCAGTGCAATAAGGAACCTAAACCTGCCCTACCCACAGGGTAGGTTTGTAGGTTCAGTGTCTCTTACTGTAGAAAAAAATTTTGGGGGATCGATTAGAGTCACGGGAAGGATTTGTTAGGTAGAAACACAAAAGTACAAATTCAAATGGAGTGTGGACCTTCAGAAAAACGAGACATTGTTTCCTGGAACTGGGAACATTTATGCTTGTCTTGCAGGGGTGGAGATCCTGGGAAAAAGCCTACTCCCTAGAAGGGTACTGCTCATTTTATTTTATTTTAAATTTTGAAGGTCATGACTTTTATTACCCGTGTAATTTTGTTTTTGTTTTTGTTTTTGGGTACCAGGGATTGAACTGAGGACCTTGTGCTTTCGAGGCAGGCACCGGAACCACTGAGCTAAATCCCCAGCCCCTTCATTTTATAGGTATGAGCCTAGCTTTTTTTTTTTTTTTTTTGATTAATTTATTGGTACAATTTAAATAGTCATTCATCAAAAGGGGTTTGTACCTGTACATGATATAGCTTGATTCCTTTTTCTCCCATCCGCTTTCCCTCCCTTCAACCTCCCCTATCCCATTACAAAAGCTTTGTTTCCATTTTCTCTTTTATTGAGTTTTTCCCTTTTTGCCCCTTGTAGGGAACAGGGAAAGGGGACATTACTACAACCTCTGCAGTAAATCCTAGTCTCCTGCGAGCCACGACAGCGCAAGGCGAATTACAGGAAAGGTAGAAAAATGAGACCGAGAAGAAGCTGAGCTTTGGGTTTGATCAGTGCTGCTCTGAGCGGCAAAGCTGAAAGCCCCCAGCTTACCGTACATCGGGAGAAACAAATGTAACAAATGACTTGCAGAGAGTTCAGTACATCCGCGTAAACAAGACGTAACAATCCAAGAACAATGAGGAACTGAGTAGATGAAGACTTTGTTCCTCCCAGGATGTCTTCAGCTGGTGTAATCTTGTCCTGGAGAATCACAGCATCACCGGATCATTGAGGTCTCAGTGGTGACCGGAGGCCAAAATGGAATTATGTCTCGCAATTCCATAGTTGGGCTGTAGGCAGGAGAAGTAGGCTAACCAAATGATTTTCCCCTAAAATTATGTAGCATTGGTCCTGACAGCCCCTCACTTTTTCACAGTTTCCCTTTTTCACAGTTTCTTCCTATTTCATATTATCTATTATACATTTTTTTAAAAGGTGGGTAATTTGAGCATTCTTTGAATTTTCTCAATCTTAGGATCAGGTTCCTGCTCTTTCTCAAAATCTATTTATCTATATAAATATATATTAAAATTTTTTTTATATATATTCTGATTTTTTGAGACAGGGTCTCCCTATGTAGTTGAGGCTGTCCTTGAACTATGTAGTCCAGGCTGGCCCGGAACTTGCAGGATCCTCCTGCCTCAGCCTCCTGAGTGCTGGGATTACATGGATGTGCCACCTTGCCCGGCATCTATATTTCTTAACATCAGTTAAGGCTCCTCTGGGGTTATGATGGGGGCCCTTGGGCAGAGCCTCTTAGGCCTCCCCGTTTCCCCCTCTATCAGTTGTATCATTTGCCAGGATAGGTCATGGTCTTGCTTGACCATATATCTTCCCTTGGAATCATGGGTTTCCTCTTAACCCTCTGAAGTCTAACATTCTCCCTGTGTGGGAGGTTGGGTGATTCACTGGAATTATAGAATGTTTTCAGAGGAGTCCCAGCATGCACTGGGTTTTGGCTAACCTGGGAGGGAAGGGGTCAAAATGTTGGTCACTTTCTTAGCCCAGGCATCTTTTTTAGCTTTTGTCTCTGAGCCTTAAATGTTGAACACTCAGGTCAGTTATACCAGTATTGAAGTGGGAGCAGTAGGTTTTAATCTTAACTATTACAATTTTATCTGGACATTGGGCACTTTGAAATAGGAAGTCTGACCAGAGAACAGCTACTTATTTTTTAATCATGGTCAGCATTAGTACTCAGTGTCCTATGACACTGTCTGGACTGTAAAGTGTTCAGGGCACACCTATCATAATACAATTATGTAACAATCACATAAACATAAGCCTAAAACGTCTATCATGATAAACAATTTTGCTTGAGGACACCAGTGTGGTAAGGTGTTCTAAATTTTTTGTTTGTTTGTTTTTTTTCTTTTGGTACCAGGGATTGAACTCGGGAACTTGCGCTTGTAAGGCAGGCGCTGGAACCACTGAGCTAAATCCCTGGTCCTTTTTGTTTGTTTTGAGACAGTCTCACTATGTAGTTCAGGCTAGCCAAATTCACTATGTAGCCCAGGCTGGCCTCAAACTCTAGGTAATCCTCCTGCCATAGCCTCTTGAGTGCTGGAATTACAACTGTGTGCAATCATGTCTGGACGAAGTTCTGTATTTCTTGTACACTTGGGGAATATAAATATATTTAATATACCAAGAGGTTCACAATAATTAGTTTCACAACTATAGAAATATTTACATATTAATTTTTATTCTTGAGGTGAAATTTAGATTTTTTTGGGGGGTTCAGGGTCTCACCATGTAGTTCAGGCTGGTCTTGAGTTCACTGTAGCCCAGGTGGGCCTTGAACTCATGGTGATCCTCCTGCTTCAGCCTCCTTAGTGTTGGGATTACAGATGTGTACCACCTTGCCTGGCTAATCTAGTTTTTGTAAGTTTAATGAAGAGGATTTTAATATTTTAAAAAACTCTTATTATTTTATACATAGAAAATTCTTTAACCTTTTATTTATTTTATTTTTTGCTCCGGGGATCAAACTCGGGTCCTTGGACTTGTGCAGCAGGCAGTGAAACCACTGAGATAAACCCCCGCCCCTAACCTTTTAATTATAGCTGATTTTGATTTTATATATATATATAAATTTTAAAATAACATTTGTTAAGGTAGGGTACAATAAAACTAAAGAAAACTGGAGAAGCCACCCATCAGTTGAGAGAACTGAAATACATTAGTTCAGGCAGGTTTTTTAAAAAAAAAATTATACTGATACATTTCCGGTATACAATATAATGACATTCATCATTGGAAATTTGCTCCTTAACATAATCCATCTTGGTTCTTATTTTTTCCCCATTCAACCCCTCCACTCCTCCCTGTCTACAAAGGCTTTGTTTCCATTTTTTCTTTTTCTCATATTAATTCCATTCCCTTCTTTCTTTTTCCCTACCACTCCCACTTCCCTTTTGCCTTTGCCCCTTTTCTTCCTATTTCACATTATCTATTATTCCTTTTAGTCCTTATTTACACTTTCAGTTTCTCACACTAGAGAAGCTATTCGGTATTTACACATGTGTGTCCTATTTATTTCACGTAAGAGTATGGCCTCAATATGCATTGATTTAGCTATAAATGTCTCTAGTTTCTCATTCTTTATAGCTGAGTAATACTCCATTTTATAAAAAAACTGCATTTTCATTATCCAGTCTCCAGTTGATGGGCAATTGGGTTGTTTCCAAGTTTTAGCTATCATGAATTGTGCTGCTATAAACATGGGTGGACATCACTGTGGTATGATTCTTTTAATTTTGGGGGGAAGATACCCAGCAGGGGAATAGCTGGGTCAAATGGGACTTTGAGTCCTAGTTCTCTGAGGTATCTCCATACTGATTTCCACAGTGGTTGCACCAGTCTATACTCCCACCAGCAGTGGAGCAGGGTTCCTCTTTCCCAGCACCCCCTCCAGCATTTGTTATTGGTTAATTTCATGACAGACATTCTTTCTGGGGTGAGGTGGAATCTGTGTTGTTTTCATTTGCATCTCTTGAATGACCAGTGACTTTGAACATTTTTTCATATGTTTATTTGCTATTTCTACTTCTTTGAGAAATTTCTGTTCATTTCAGATTCCCAGTTTTGGATTGGGTCTTTAAATTTGGGAGATCTAATCTTTCAAAGTTCTTTATATATTCTAGATAGTAGACCTTTGTCTGAGAGACAGCAAGTGAAAATTTTTTCCCGCATTGTGGGTTGTCTCTTCACACTGCTGGTGGTTTCTCTTGCTGTGCAGAAGCTTTTTAGTAAGAAGAGATCCCACTTGTTAATTGTTTGTGCTAGTTCTTGGGCAACTGAGGTTTTGTTCATAAAATCTTTTCCTACACCAATGTCTTCAAGAGTTCTACCTAGCCTCTTTTCCAGCTGGTTTAGTGTTTCTGTTTTAATATTTAGATCTTTAATCTATTTTGATTTTAGTTTAGTGCATGGTGAGAGATATAGGTCTAGTTTTAATCCTTGGCATGTAGAAGCCCAATTTTTCCAGCACCATTTATTAAAGAGGCTATCTTTCCTCCAGTGAGGGTGTTTGGCTCCTTTGTCGAAGATGAGGTGGCTGAGTGTGTTTGGAGTTGTTTCGGCATCTTCTAATCTGTTCCACTGGTCCTCAGGTCTTTCTTTGCCAGTGCCATGCTGTTTTTATCACAGTAGCTTTGTAGTATAGTTTCAAGTTGAGGATTGTGATACCCTCTACCTTGTCTTTATTGCCTAGTATTGCTTTTGCTTGGGTTTTTTTTGTTGTTTGTTTGGGTTTTTTTTTGGTACTGGGGATCGAACTCGGGACCTTTCGCTTGTGAGGCAGGCGCCGGAATCACTGAGCTAAATCCCCAGCCTGTTTGTGTGTTTTTTGGTACTGGGCATCCAGCTCGGGTCCTTGTGCTTTCAAGGCAGGTGGTGGAACCACTGAGCTAAATCCCTGGCCCCTAGTATTGCTTTTGCTGTTCTAGGTCTCCAAATGGATTTTTGGATTATTTTGTCCAGGTCTGTGAAGTATGCTGCTGGGATTTCAATTGGGATTGCATTGAATCTATATAGCAGTTTTGGAAGTATGGCCATTTTCACTGTGTTGATTCTTCCTACCCAGGAGCAAGGGATAAGGGATGTCTTTCCATTTTCTGATATCCTCTTCAATCTCTTTTTTCAGAGTGATACAGTTTTCAGAGTAGAGGTCTTTGATTTCTTTTGTTAGGTTGATTCCTAGGTATTTCAGTGTTTTGGACGCTATTGTGAAAGGAATTGTTTGCCCTATTTCTCTCTCAGTGAGCCTGTTTTTTGTGTACAGAAAAGCTATTGATTTTTGTGTGTTGACCTTGTATCTAGCTACTTTACTAAATTTGGTTATTAAGTCTAGAAGACTTTGGTTAGTTCTTAGGGTCTTAGTATCATGTCATCTGCAAATAATGACAATTTGACTTCTTCATTTCCTATCTTTATTTCTTTTATTTCTTTCTCTTGTCTAATTACCATGGCTAATGTTTCCAAAACTATATTGAACAAGAGTGGCAATAGTGGACATCCTTGTCTTGTTCCTGATTTTAGTGTGAAGGATTTCAGTTTTTGACCATTTAGTATGATATTTGCTGTTGGTTTTTCATAGATGGCTTTTACCAGATTGAGGTAGAGACTATCCCAGTTTTTGTAGAAGAAGTTTGGCAGTACTCCTTCCCATTGAATTTTATTATAGTTTGAGGAGTATTGGTATTATATCTTCCTTGAAGTTTTTGTAGAATTCAGTGGTGCATCCGTTGGGTCCTGGGCTTTTGTTAATGTGTAGGTTTTTTATACTAACTCTATTTTGTTGCCTGTTATTGGATTACTTAGGGTTTTTATATCTCGGCTCAGTTTTGGTTACTCACATGTTCTAGGGATTTTTCAATTTCTTCTGGAGTCTCCAGTTTATTGGAGTACAGGTTTTTGAAGTAGTTATGAATAATCTTCTAGATTTCAGTAGGGTCTATTGTGATTTTACCTTTTTCATTTCTAATTGTATTGCTTTGGGTCTTTTCTTTCTTTTATTTTTTTGGTAAAATTGACTAAAAGTTTTTCTATTTTGTTGATCCTTTCAAAGAGCCAGCTCCTGATTTATTTATTTATTTATTTAGTCTTAATTCCACTAAAATCCACTCTGATCTTTTGCTTTCCTTGCTTGTACTGGCTTTGGATTTGGATGGTCCTTGTTTTTCTACAGTCTTGAGGTGCATGATTTGGTTATTTATTTGGGCGTTCTGCTTTTGTGATGTGGGCATTTACATCTTAAGGGTGCTTTCCTTGTGTCCTGTAGGTTCTGGTATGTTGTACTGGTATTGTCATTTGATTCTAGGTGCTGTCTAATTTCTTCTTTGATTTTTTTCTGTGGCCCACTGATCATTTAAGAGTGTATTGGTTAATTCCTATGAGTTTGCATAATTTCTGTGGTTTCTTTTGCCATTGATTTCCAGTTTCATTGCACTATGATCTGATAATATGCATGGGATAACTTCAATTCTTTTGCATTCATTTTAATACATAGGCTAATCATAGAATGTGATCTGTTTTGGAGAAAGTTCCATGTGGTGTTAAGAAGAATGTGCATTCTAGTGCTCTTGGGTGATATACTCTGTAGATATTTATCAAGTCCATTTGTTCAGAGATGTCTTTCATCCCTGATATTTTTGGTTGCCTTTTGTCTAGTTGATTTATTTGTTATTATGGGGGTACTGTGGTCCCTCTTTATGTCACTATTTATCTGATGTTTAATGTCCATGAGTGTTTGTTTTATGAAGTTGGGTGTGCTAGTGTTTGGTGTATACATATTTATAATTGTTACCTCTTCCTGTTGCATTGTTCCCTTAGCCAATATGTAATGCTCTTCTTTGCCTTTTCTGGCTTAAAGTCTACTTTGAAAATACTCCTGCTTGTTTTAGGGCTCCTGTTGCATGGAATATTATTACAATTCTTTGATTTTTTAGTTTATGAATTTCTTTTTATATTAGATGTGTTTCTTGAATGCAATAGACTTTTGAGGTTTTTTTTTTTTTTTTTTTTTTTTTTTGGTACTGGGGCTCGAACTCGGATCCTTCCACTTGCAAGGGAGGCGGTGGAACCACTGAGCTAAATCCCCGGCCCCAAAGTTTTTTTTTTTTTAATCTACTCTGCCAATTTGATTGGGCAGTTGAGGCCATTCACATTGGGAGTTATTACTGACAGGTATTGACTTATTTCTGTCATTGCATTATTTTCTTGTTGCTGATTCTGACCGAGGTTGAGTGAAGAAAAAAAAGAACTATTCATATGAAATCCCAAGGATAGACAGCAGGTACTTTATGGGAGAAGAAAAGGAAGTCAGGTTGGGAAAGGTTGCTGGGGTTGATCCTATCTAGGTCAGATATCTGTCTTTTTACCTTCTTATTCCTTGGCATTGTCAAAATGCCAGACTCTTTCCTTTTCCCTGTTGTCTGTTCCCTTCGGGGATAAGGAGATACATCCACACTTTTTACAGTTCTCCCAACAGAAACACAGAAAATAAAGGTCTCTTTTACTCATTAACCTCCAACAAGTCTGGGATGTATGCTGTCCTTGATTCTGGTATCTATGCCTTATCTCAAATTCATTCTCAGGTAGGGAATTTAGCTCAGTGGCTCTGCTGCCTGCCTTGCAAGCACAAGGTCCTGAGTTCGATCACTGGTACCGAAAAAAATTCATTCTCACTCAGGCATCTTCTCTGTTTCTTTGTTCTCTACAAATCTGATTTCTTCTTCTTTATCACATAAAATTAATGTCTAAGCCAGACATGGTGGTGGACACCTGTAATCCTAGAACTCAGGAGGCTGAGGCAGAAGGATCGCACAAGCTTGAGGTCAGTCTGGCCTCATAGTGAATTCAAGGCTAGCCTGGACTACATAGTGAGACCTTGTCTCAAAAAACGAAAAAAAAAGTCTGTGTTTTTCTCCTTTCCCCCTTCTTCTCTTCCTCTTCTTTTTAAAATCAATTTTTGACAAGAATGATGACACTCTGAAAACAGCATCAATTTTGAAATTAAAAACAATTGTGAGCCACACATGGTGGCACATCGAAGCCTGTAATCTCAGCACTTAGGAGGCTGAGGCAGGAGAATTATGTTTGTGACTAGCGTGGGCTAGTGAATTTCAGGCCAGTCTTGATTACATAGCAAGACCTTGTTTTAAAAACCCAAATGTGTATATATATATATATATGTATCTATCTATCTATCTATCTGTCTATCTATCTATCTATCTATCTATCTATCTATCTATCTATCTATCTTGGAGTTATTTTGCTTTGAGTCTTGGATTTCTTTCTTTCTTTCTTTTTTTTTGTACTGGGGATTAAACTTGGGACCTTGTGCTTGCAAGGCAGATGGCAGAACCACTGAGCTAAATCCCCAGCCCTCTTGGATTTATTTCTTTGAAAATTCACTTATCTGAGCCTCATTTTTTTCAAGTATAACATACAGTTAATAATATCTAACTCACAGGTTGTTGAGAGTTCCAGGTGGGATAATACACATACAAGTGTTTAGCATAAAGTTCATTATTATTATTATTAGAGAGCATGAGCTGATGGTTTTAGTTGGATGAATGAACATTATAAGGTGGAAGTTATCATTAGATCAATACTTTCTGAGAAGGTGCACAAGGATAATAGTGGTTATCTTAGAAGGAAGACCCTTTAGATCATCTTGAATTACCTGGTGAGTTAGTATATGTGCAAAGGCATTATATGATGCTGACTTGTAGGAGAGATGAATCAAGTACTGGGCATATGTTATTTATAATATTTGTTTAGGACAATTAATTGGTCCAGGTATCCATCTACTCATGCTGCCTTCACTGATTAAATTAGTTCAACAAATCTTTATTGCCTGCTTGCCATGCAAGTTTTAAGATAGCTGATGGAAAATTGTTACAAGAAGGGGGAAAAAAAGTGAAAATGCCTAAAAATTGGTTGCATTCAAGGGGATAAAATTGGTTGCAGTCATTATGGTTAAGGAATAGAACCTGAGATTGTGAGAGTCAAGCAGTGTGTCTGTAAAGGCATGCAGGGGCTGAGCCATTTTAGGAATTTGGCCTTTGCAGGCAAGTGTGATGAAAAAATAATAGGCAAGGAAATTGAATATGTTGGCAAAATGGTTTAAATTTTGGATATGGAATCTTATCTGGATAAAGAGGGAAGAGAAGGAAGGGTGTTGATAGAAATATACTAGAAGTGACTGTCAAAGAACTGAATGTCTCAGTGGGATAAAATCAGAAGTACTGGGAGCAACTGAGCAAGTGACTTGAAAGAGTGAGACTGATGAGAAAAGTTGTCTATCCTGGATCCTCTAATGCCCTCCAGGTCCTCTAACTTGCATTTTTTTTTTTTTTTGGTACCAGGAATCGAACTCCAGTCCTTGCGCTTGCAGGGCAGGCAGCCAAACCACTGAGCTAAATCCCCGGCCCTAACTTGCCATTTGTAAATGTCTTCCTACTTTGTTCCTATGTCTTTACAGCTGCAAACACTTATATTTCCTATTTTCTTCCTTGGGTTTTTTATTATCTTGTTTACATCTAGAAATCATGCCCTTTTCCTAGACTGAGAACCAACTGTGGTGTTTAACAGTGCAGATCTCTGGGCCCCATATCTCAAGAGCCAGATTCTGTAGGTCTGGTTACTCAGAAACCTTCATTTGTAAATCTCTATTTATATCATTTTAGTATCAGTGGATCATATAACATATCTTGAAAATCACACTGATATAGTCCAAATAAAAATTAGAATTTTATTTTGGTGCTAGGAATTGAACCCATTGTCACATGCATGATAAACATACACTCTACCATTAGTTTTTTGGGGGGGGAGGGGGACAGGTTACTGTTATATTTCCTAAGCTGGCCCTGAACTCATGGACTCAAATGATGCTCCTATCCCAGTGCCCTAAGTAGCTGGATCTATAGCTGCTCACCACTGTGCCCAGCTTTTGCCATTTTTAAAGCCTTCAAAGATTATCTGATAGTGGCAAAATTTCAGAATCTGTTAGTTGGGTTTGATGAGCTTCCCTTTCTGTTTAATTGCTTCCTTCTTTTCCTCTGTTATTTACTGGTCCAACATCAATGACAGGAGGACTAATGGAACTCATAGAGCAGTGGCCTAATTGGTCTCCTGGGATCCAGGTATGAGTGGTTTGGGCTCCTGCCTCTTCTCTAACTGACCGTCACTTTCCCAAAGCAGAGCTGTCTTTATGCAGTGGAGGATGCCTCTCATCCTGTACTTGCCTGCTCTACAGACTTTAGGTTTAAGAGTTTTAGTTTTTTGTTTCTGAGATTCCATTTGAGGCATGTTATAAGACCTTATCTTAATTCTCGTTCTCATTACAGTCTTCCTTAGCCACCTTTTCCCTGCCTGAAGACCTAGCTACCTTGGCTTAAGAATTTGCAAATGTTCCCCGCTTATAATTACTACCCTGCTCCCTCTTGCGTTCTTTTGCTATTCCATCCACTCATTTTTTTCAGCTATTATTTATGGAATCTTTGTAGGTTTCGGGACCTGAATTAGGCATATGATTTTGATCCCTACCCAGTTACAATGGGAAAATTGAAGTTACCTGTTTTGTTTAGACCCACTTTCAGTCCCACAGTCTCCATCTGTTTACTTCAGTGGTCTCCAGTCCATCTGAGACTCCTTTAAGGAAGGGGCTAAGCTGAAACTGAGGCAGAAGTCAATAGCTGTCCCGTCCCCTTCAGTGGGGCATGCCCTAGGATGAGCTGGCCCCAGAGTCTATGCAGAGTTCCCTTTATCTCTTGGTTCTTGAGGCTGTAGATGATGGGGATGACCATGGGAGTAAGTACTGTGTAGAGGACACAGAAGGCTTTTCCGAGCAAGGGCACCATGTGGTCTGTTGGGGCCACATAGACCACAATGAGGGTACCCTAAAACACTGCTACCACACTAAGGTGGGAGGAGCAGGTGGAGAAGGCTTTCTGCCTCCCATGGCCTGAAGGTATTTGCAGCACAGCCCTCAGTATGAAGGCATAGGATGTTACAAGCATCAGGAAGGGGGCTAGTGTGAGGAATCCAGAGATACTCACTCCAGCTCCCCACATGACGCTCGCATTTCCACAGAACAGCTCTACAACTGGAGTGAAGTCACAGAAGTAGTGGTCAATCTCCCTGCTGCCAGGACAGAGGGACAAAGGGGCTGCCAGGGGCAGAGTGAAGGCAGAGAAGAAGCCACTGAGCTAAGCACCTGCAGCAGCCAGGCAGCTACAAAACCAGGTGCTCATGAGGACAGGGTAGTGAAGGGGACGGCAGATGGCCAAGTAGCGATCATAGGACATGGCAGAGAGCAGGAGGCATTCAGCTGCAGCTAGTGAGGCAAACATGTAGAACTGGTCAGTGAGATGACTTCTCTCCCTTCCAGGAAAGTCTGTAGTAGCCAAGGCATGATGTTGGAGGTATAGCCAATCTCTAGCAGGGAGAAGTGGCAGAGGAAGAAGTACATGGGTGTTTATAGTGTCCGACTGGAGGCCACAGCCAGGAGGATGAGGGTATTGCCCCCAACTGTCACCATATAGATGGCCAGAAAGAGGGTGAAGGGGAGAAAGTCCAGGTGTTGCAGCTCCCCGAAGCCCAAGAGGGTCAGCCACATGGTCTGGTTCTCACTGTCACCACTGGACTGTTTCCTCATTTAGATCTGAGCCCAAGGGAAAAGAGAAAAGTTATAAACATTAACCAATATCCTATTGTGGCCATTGGCTTATTCACTTAGATGGCACAGCAGGCATTAGGGACAAGCCTTATTGTTTCTTGTTTATAGAAGAGAAACCTCAACCCAATGAGTTTAAACTAATTACTCAAGGTCTCTAAGGTGAAGTCATAATTTTTTTCCTAGATTTTGTTAAGAAACCAATGTAGTTTATTCACACCCTATTTATCTTCTAGGTTAACTAAGTAATGTGAAAAGGGGATAATTTTCTTTGAAACTTATAAGTACAATCTGCATATACATGATTTTGAGAATAATTTAATGTCAAGGTATCCTAATACCATTATTTTAAATGTGAAAAAATAGATCCTTAGAATAGTAAAATAACCCACAGGCCATGAAGTTGGCTTTTCCTTTTCCTTTTTTCCTGTTTAAATAAATGTGCACCACGATGTTTCAACAAGATAAATGCCATGAATGTGAAAACCGAAGTTTGTAATATGCCTATCTAGAATCCAGGTGAGGTGAATTAGGCAAATGTGGTAGTATTCTAACAGGTAACATTGTAACAAGTTGGTTTGCAGTATCAAAACTGTCCATTTAAGTTTCTTTTTTTCTTGATGTCCAGAGGTTCCAGATTGTCTTGTCTCTTCGTTGTGTTTGGTGTGAGACCCACCAGAGAATGGGAACTTCTTGGACCTCCAACTATGGCAGCAGACAGCTTTATTTCCCAAAGCCTCCTTGCCAAAAGGGCATCTTACTGTCTTGGGTTTGTCTTTCTGGATGTGAAGCCTTACCATAGCTTTATTGCCATGATCTTTAACATACAATCTTTGATAAGTTGGGTAAACAACTGCAGCTGTCTCGGCATCGAAGTAACTGCTGCAGTCTGTTCAACTGGGAGCCAGAGGCCTCAGTGAGTGCCACTCTGAGAAGCTCCAAGATGCCTTGAATGAATGGAGCCACCACTTGCCATGGTGACAGCAGAAAGACCCCATGGCCCCCAGGAGGCTTGCGATCACCCCGGACACACCAAGCACACCCCACTGCGGGGGTCTGAAGTTGAGATTTAAACCTGAGTTTGCTTGATTCCAAAGCTCCTGCATAGCATACTGTTTAAAGTACTTTCTGAGTGACAGAAATGTCAGAATCAGAGAGCATCACAGCTCTCTTCCTGTCAGCAGGGAACTGTCTACCCGGTATCCTGGCTGAGCACCCACAGGAGAACACTCCTGCCAAATTGTTGGGGAGGGTGGGAGGTAGTTTTATTCTGAAGTCAGGTGCTGCCCTGAGGCAGCCACTCATTTCCCTGTCCAAGAAAGTCCAGTGTGCAAACCCAGATAAGCAATATACATAATCTATTCTGCTAGAGGGGCTGACCTCGGCCAGGTTCTAGTCCTCTCCAAAGCCATTCTTTCCCCTTGAACAAGTAGCCTGATGACCACTGTTAAAGTCATCTCCAAAATTTGCTCTGTCTGTGGTCAATTGGTTGGAAGCTGAGGATTTAAAAAATTTTTCTTGATTCTCCTGTCCTTTATATTCTCCATTGAGATAAAATAATCTATCTCACATAACTGAAGTTTCATTTGAAATTTCTACTCTAATGTAAGTTTTCTTCTCATCATAACTGCAGTATTACTTTAACACCAGGTGTACAGGAAGACTTTGATAAGTGTTTGTAGAGGGAGTGAATAAATGAATGAACTAATTACAATAATTTTTCCAAAAGCAAATTGCCGTGGAAAAATTGCAGCATATGACAATACTTGGGCTAGAGAAAGAAGCATTTAAATGATTACTAAGAGATAAGGAATTTCTAGATCTTCCCTTAACAAGGAATGTTGGAAAATTACCCTTCAGAGATTGAGATGGGATATAATTAAGAATTGAGATAGACCTGCTGCGCAAGTGCAAGGACCCGAGTTCGATCCCCAGTACCATCCCCCCCCCAAAAAGAATTGACATAGAGCTAGGTGTGGTGGCACATACCTGTAATCCCGGCACTGTGGGAGGCTGAGGTAGGTGTATTGCATATTTGAGCCAAGGCTGGGCAACTTATTAAGACCCTGTCTCAATATAAAAAACAATAAAAAAGAGCTGGGGATGTAGCTTAGTGTGAAGACCCTGCACTCACTTCTTCAGTACCATGGGGTGGGGGTGGGGGTGGGGGGGTTGAGATGGAAGTCAAAGAGAGGTGCGTGTGTGTGTGATGGGAGGAAGAAATCAGAAAGCCCAACATTAAACAAAGTCTCTACTTTTGAAGTTAAAAATTATGGAATTCACATTTTCAGATAGCAGCAAGAACATAGGGTTTTTTTGTTCCTACCCTGGCCTTACCTTTTCCTTTGTTTTGGGCTTATATCACTCATTCGTACATTCAATCACATGGTAGTACAGAGACAGAGCAAATTGAATGCTTTCTTCTGTTTTTGAGCATATTTTGCCTTCTATATACTAATGACTTTTTTTTTCTTTTGGGTGCCAGGGATTGAACTTGGGACCTTGCGCTTGCAAGGCAGGCTGCAGAACCACTGAGCTAAATCCCCAGCCCTACTAATAACTTTTTAATTTTTTAAATTTTTTTCCCATTAAGTTTATTGGTACATTTTAGGTATAAAATACAGTTACATTCATCATTGGGATCTTGTACCTTTAGGTGAGTATCTTGGTTCTTATTTTTTTCCCCTTCCCTTGCCCTCCCTTCACCCCCTCCACCCTTCCCTATTTGCAAAGACTTTGTTTCCATTTTTTTCCTTTTCTCATATTTTTTTCCCTTCTTTCCTTCCCCTACCCCTCCCACTTCCCCTGCACCTTTAGACCTTTTCTTCCTGTTACACAATATCAGTTATACATTTTTTAAATTACAATATCAAGATCTAGGAGACATTACCACAGATTTTACAGAATTTAAAAGGATATAGAAAGCATATTTCAAAAATCTGTTTTGAAATAAATTTGACAACTTCTAAGAAGTACCTTGGAAGACAAATTAATGAAACTAACTCTGGAGGAAATATAAAATTTGAATAGCACCTATTAAAGAAAGTATATTCCTAGCTTGAAAACCTACCTATATGACAACAGCAGGTTCATATACATTTTAACTGATAAATTCTGTCAAACATTTAAAGCAGAAAGAAGAAGGAACACTTCTCCCCTCATTTTAGGAACTCAACATTGTGTTAATCCTAAAACTGGATAAAGATAATAGAAGAAAAAAGTATGAACATAGATAGAAATTTGTTTAACAAAACAAACTATTAGAAGTCAGATCTGGCAGTATGTAGAAAGTGGTTTTGTTATAGAGATGGCAGTGTTGGTTCAGCATTGGAAGATCCACCCCCAAAAGTCATCATTTTAACAGAGGAAAGGAAAAAGCCATATGATCCTGTCACTAGTTGGAGAAAAAGTATTGGACTAAATTCTAGAGCTGTTCATGGTAAAAGCTATCAGGAGACTAGAAGTAGAACAGAACCTTCTCAACAGATTAAAGACATGTACTCCATACTTCCAGTGAGAATGCCTTATATGAATGGAGAAGATACAATGCTTTCTCCTTAAGGTGGGGAACAAGGGCAGATATGCTTACTCTTTATCTGTCCATTAAACTTTGAAACCTAGGCCCCACCAAAATAGTCTGGCTATAAAATGACACAAGCAGGATAGGATTGGCAAGGAAGAAGCAAAATCTTTATATGTAGATGAAATGATCATCTATAGAGAAAATACTAAGAAATCTCTAGGCCCCCCTAGAACTTGTATTTGAATTTAGCAGGATTAGAAAACACAAGATATATATAAAAATTCAGGTCTGTGTATACTTGCTATAAATGAAGAATTGGAAAATTGAAATTTAAAAGTTATGTAGGAGTACAAAGGACCTAGAAAAGTTGAAAAAACAAAAAAAACCAAACCACTGTTGGAAGACATTTAGTACCTAATTTTAAGACTTCTTCTAAAGCTACAGTAATCAAGGCACTGTTGGTGTAAGGAAAAGACATATAGATCATTTGAATAAAACAGAGAATCTAGAAATAGAACCACACATATATAGTCCACTGAGTTTTGAAAGATTTTTTAACATTAGCATTTTATAGAATATAAACTCAATTCAAGAGCCGAGGAAGAGTTAGTGTTTTCAGCAAATGGCACTAGAACACCTGGTATCCGTATATAAAAAATTAACCTCAACCCTTTATTTCTATACATGAAAATAACTTAAAGGGATCTATGAACCTAAATATGAAAGCCTAAAAATATAAAACTTTAAGAAGAAATTATAAGGGAAAATATTTATGAATTCAAGGTAGGCAAGAACTACCTGGTATACAAAAGACATGATGTATAAAAGAAAAAAATTGATAAATGGGATTCCATCAAAATTTAGAACTTTAAATGACATCATTAAAATGAAAAGTAGTCCTTAAACAGACCATATTTACAATGCATATAACCTATGACCAGAATATATAAAGAATTCTTAGAGCTCATTAATGGACAACCCAATTAAAAAGTAGATATAAGAAGATGATAGCCAGTACAGCACAAGGAATGGTGTGCAACTCTAGAATCAGAAAAATACTAATCAGTACAATAACAAGATTGAATTATACACTCACTAGGGAGATGAAGTTACAAGTTTTAAAAGCCTTGTCATGACTTTTTCTTTTTTGTTGGATTCTCCCCCTTTGCGTTTAATTTGTCATGCCCAATGGATTTATTCTGCTGGGTTTCCTGGGGTTGTGATCCTCATTGTCTTTTCCTAGGGTACTGTCTAAAATTTTTTGGAGTGCCGGTTTGATATTCATGAAGTTCCTGAGGTGCTCTTTATCATGAAAGTATCTTATTTCTCCATCAATTTTGAAAGATAGTTTTGCAGGGTACATCAATCTGGGTTGGAGGCTGTTTTCCTTTAGGGCTTGAAATACATCAATCCAAGCTCTTCTTGCCTTGAGGGTTTGTGTTGAGAAGTCTGCTGTGATTCTGATGGGCTTTCCTTTGTATGTGATTTGTTTCTTTTCTCTCACTGCTTGTAGAATTTTCTTCTTCTGTTGGATTTCTGGAATCCTAACTATTATATGCCTATGTGTAGATTTTTTTTGATCAAGGCTATTTGGAGTCCTATATGCCTCACTTATCTGTATGTCAAGTTCTTTTCCCCTCCTTGGGAAATTTTCTGCCATCACTTCTGTGAACAGTTTTTTTATGTCATCTGCACTCTCTCCTCTTTCTTCATTGACTCCAATCGGTCTTGTATTGTTCTTCTTTGCATCGTCTAGCAGCTGCTGGATTGATTTCTTGTGTTCCTTTACAATTTTAAAGCAATTTTTCTTTTCCTGGTCACTAATTGCAATCCTTTCTTCTATAACTGAAATTCTATCCTCACATTGGTTCATTCTGCTGTGCAGACTTTCGATGGAGTTTTTAATCTCCTGGAAATCTGTTTGCATCTGTTTTATGGATTCCATTTGTTTCCTATGTTGGGATTCCATTAAGTTCCTCAGATCCTCTATTTTTTTATCTATGTCCTCTCTAGATTTATTAATCATGTCTTGCACCATGAGCAAAATCTTTGCTATTATCTGAGTAATTATTTCTGATTTCATTTTTCCCAGATCCTTTTTTGTTGCCAGTTCAGAGAGTCCAGGTGGTTGAGTATCAGATTGTTCCATCTCGTTTCCCTTTGGGGTTGCTGTAGGTGATCCAGAAGTCTGTTTTTGAGGCTTGTTTATGTGTCTTCTCATTTACACGGGGTGGGGGTGGAGGTTTGCTTCTGGCACCCATGTGGCTCACCTTCTCTGCCCTAGGAGCTTGGGATGGTGGCGGGGGAGCTTCCTTCTGGGTGCTGGGACCAGCTCAGCTTCTTGGCCCTAGGAGTTTAGGATGGCGTCAGGGGAGCTTCCTTCCAGGTGCTGGGACCGGCTCAGCTTCTCTGCCCTAGGAGCTTGGGATGGTGGTGGGGGAGCTTCCTTCTGGGTGCTGGGACCGGCTCACCTTCCATGCTACAGTTTAAATCTCTGTCCTGGGGTTGTCCCAGAAATGGGGTCTCACCGATACTTGTTTGCAGTGGCCAGGTGCTACTTATTCATGGGTGAGCCCACCAAGGTGGCCTGGCTCCCACAGCACCCAGAGCGGCCTGCTGAAAACAACATTCACTTTCTTCCACCGTTGAGGCCACAAGGAACCCTGGGACATCTGGTTGCTCAGGAAGATACTCTTAAAGTCAGGAAGATACTGGAATTGAGAGTGAAGTAGGACACTTGATTTAGTAGAGTGATGGAAGAAAGAAAAAAACCCCGGTAAAACCAACAAATAAACCAACTGACTCCAAATTTCTCAGATCTAGACTCTGAACTAATTTGTATGACCAAAAAGTTACCATTGCCTTTGTTTTTTTGTTTTTTTTGGTACCGGGGATCAAATTTGGGTTTATTGCACTTGCATAGCAGGTGGCAAAACCACTGAGCTAAATCCCTGACTCACCATTGCCTTTGTTAACTAGTGAATTTGACCATTCAGCCTTGGTCTTTGGTGACATTCTTTAAAAAATTTTTTTTCAGTAGTCAGATTAAACCTAGGGCCTTCACATGGAAGTATATCCTCAAGGCCCCCTTTACAAATATTAATAAAATATTAATATTTAAAAATATTTTGTTTTGAGACAGGGTCTCACAAATCACTAAGTTGTCCAAGCTGGGCTCAGACTTGCAATCCTCCTGCTTAAGTTTTCCAGAGTACAGGAATTACTTTTTTTTTTTTTTTCTTTTTTTGGTACCGAAGATCAAACTCGGGACCTTGTGCTTTTGAGGCAAGCAGCACAACCACTGAGCTAAATCCCTGGCCCTTGGTGAAATTCTTTTTTTTTTAACTTCAGGATTTATTTAAACAAGAATGCTATAGAATTAAACATATTAAAACAAAACCATGTATAGGAAAATAGCTAACAAAGCATAGGGTCCCTGCTGTCCCTCTCCAGCCAGGAAAGAAGACAGCCCCCAGGCCTTGTGCCACCCAGGAAGCTCTGCATACTACGTTCCTGAATCCTACACGTCACTGTACAAAATGTCACTTGAAAAGTGGACCAAACCCTCCAGCCAAAAACGGCTTTTCAAGCTGAGAGCAGACAGCTCCCTAACATGGAATTTGTGGCCTGACCCCCCCCGCCCCCGGCCCCCGAATCCTAGTGGGAGGGTAGTAGCGTCCACCAGGCGGTGCCTGCGCACTTCGCCCACTGAGCACAGAGGCACGAATCACATCCCGGCCACTGGGGGTCAACTCGCAATGCCAAGCAGGACCTGCTGAGGGCGCTCTGCAGTGTTACGTGTTCTGAGGTGATGATGGAGATATTTAGTGCAGTGGCTGTTTAGTGTTCTTTTTAAAAACCACTAGATTGTATAAAAGTTTCTCCCAGTAGATTATTGACTCTATAAAGCAGAATTTCACCAAGGACCGTTTATAAACCACTGGTGCGACACACATGTTCCGCTCCTACAGGGGTGGCCGACATTACTGTGTTAGGTCTCATGATAAACACTCGACTCCGGTGGAGGATGCATAGCTGGGTGCAGCTGCACACTCAGATGGGCGGCGGTGATCCGGTCACACTGAGCCGGGAGCTGAGAGCACCCAGTGGTTCTTAAGAGTCCGCCTCCTCGTCTTTAATCTCAGAAATTCTGTCTATAGATTTAAGGATTTCGGCAACAAGATTCAACTTTTCCTCTCCGGAAACCAGCTGCTTTATAGATGTGTGTGTGATGTTCATGACCATGAGGACGTTCTGCAGGGCCACGTCGGTGTTCTGCTTCACCACGGTCAGGCTGGTGCCCTGGCCTGACCGTAGGGCTTCGTTCTCCCGCTTGAAGTTGGAGACCTGTGCCTGGAGCAAGCTCACTTCCTGTTTCAGCTTCGTGACATGATTTTCTGCCTTCACAGCCCGTTTGGTCATTAGCTCCAGGTTCTGCTCCACCTGCTGCACCACCGATTCCAGGTGTTGGTGGTTGCTCTCCTCCTTGATCACCTTCGCTTCCAGCTTCCGCTCAAGCGTCCTCACCATTTCTGTTTGAGTTTCAGAGAAGCTCTGAACCTCATTCAGCTTTCTTCTTAGCTTAGAATGTTCATCTTTCAGGGCTTCGTAACTTATCTGCAGCATCCGCAGCTGTCTGTCTCCCAGGGACTCTCCCCGAGCCTCGAAGTCCAGGCCTGGACTCCCAGACGGGGATGCTGGGGGCACGCGCGAGTCTGTGTCGCTCACTGTCCACAGCGGTAGAGACTCGGGCCCTGCCAGCTCCGACAGGGTGGAGAAGGACAGGTATGTGCCACAGGGGGGAGTGCTGGTGGTGGCCTGGGACGAGCGTGTCTGCTCCACGGAGGACGGCAGATAGGTCCTCCTCGTCTTCATCCTCATCCAGGAGGTCACCTGCCCCAGTCAGGTCTTCAAGGAACAGCTGCTGATAGTCTAGGCTGAAGCCCACAGCCTGGGCGGTCGGGGAGCCGGGATCCGATCCCAGGGAGCGCCTTGAGGCTTCCTTTGGGTAAATTCTAGTGTTGCTCGTGTCATCTTTCGACAGGCTGAGGTTCTTGGTTTTCAGAAACTCTTTAAAGGAGAATGGATTTGCCTCTTCAAGGTCTTCAGGTTTGTCATTGTCCGTCACCACGAGGCTCCGCACCCGGGACAGCGGGGGTGCGCCTGGGCGGCACGTGTAGCCTGACATCGCCGCCGGCCGGCCTCCTAGCCCTGGCCCGCGGCCCTGCTGCCGCCGCCCCTCGGAGCTCCCGCGGCCGCTGCTCCCTTGGTGAAACTCTTAAGAAGATATTTCTTAGAATAGTTGGATGTCTCTTAATGTAGTATCAGGATTTTTGTAATGCTAATCATAATGTGAAACTTCGCATAATGTCCTTTGCTGAGAGCATTAATAATTGAATAGATCAGGTGAAAGGAATAGGAAATGAACACATTGGGACGGGGATTTAGCTCATTGGTTCCGCCGCCTGCTGCCTGCCGTCTGCCTCGGAAGCGCAAGGACCCAAGTTTGATTCCCGGTAACAAAGAAAAAAAAAAAAGAAAAAAAGGAAAATATCAATTTTAGTAAAACTTATAGAAAAGATGATGACTATGTGCTTAAACGTAACTCTTAGTTTGGCTACTGTGCACCAAAATTATTCATTAATGATTAAAAATCTGGAGGAAGCTGACTAGTAAAAAAAAAGAGAAGCTGGTGCACATGTTTCCTTCACCTATTTTATTTTTTTTTTGGTACTGGGGATCGAACTCAGGTCCTTGCTCTTGCGCAGCAGGCGGCGAAGCCATTGAGCTAAATCCCTGGTCCTCCTTCACCTATTTTAACAGTGGCTTTAATTATCAATATAAATATGCATGGCTCATCAAACTTCAGATGATATAAAAGGAAGAGGGGGATCAATATTCTAGGTGACAGAATTGTAATTCCAAACAATCTTGCTTTTTGAAATTACAAACAAACAAGATGAAATGGAACGGGGGCACATATGAAATCTGTATGAGGCATTAATAGTCAGTTGAACAAGTACAAGAAATGTAAGACCTGACTTAGCCATTTATGTAGGGTTTCTTTTTTGTTGTTGTTGTTGTTGACTATCATGAATTAGGACTTGAGAATTGAAATATGAGGAATATGTGAAGAATGTAGAGATGTTTAATCTGTAAAAAACAAAATTAATGGAGGCATACAAGCGCTGCTTTCAAATATTTAAGAGACTCTTACAACAAAGAAGTGATGGATTGAATCTATAGGTGCTCAGAGAATAGAATAAGGACTAAGGGGGAGGTAGTGGTGGAAAGCCCCTGACTACCAACCCATGCTGATTTCATAAAGGTGATTAATAAAGGGCTAGTTATTGTTATTTACAGCATTATTTTGGGGTATGAAAATAAGGCAAGGCTCAGGGAACATGAGTGGAATGGTTTCTTTCCCAAACCTCCAGAGGTTTGTCAGTAAATATGGGCATTATCCATGGAACTGCCAAAACACAGGACATTACAGAAATATGGTAAGCTCCTTTTTGTGCCTGTTCAGTTTGGGTCAGAGATGGTCCTCTGTGGAGGCAGAGGGCAATATCAACCCAGATGAACTCTAGATGCTCAGACTCAGTGAAGAGGGCTGCTGACCTGCTTCAGGCTTGGACTCAACTTCTCTCCCGGATATCTTTGCCCCTGAATTAAATTCTTTGGTCAGCTAAAGTTCTACGGCAAAGTGTGACTTTTTGATTCTTTCCTGTGGAGCTCCGTGGCATTGGTTCACTGTAGGGTGGTCACAGGAAACTGAAGTTCTTGTTCTGTACGTGGTGCTATGGACTCTACTGCCTTTTATAGAGCAGGTAGCTTCCCTCCCTTGTGAAGGTTGGAGACCATCCTTAGAGAGGAGATGTAGCTTGGAGCCAACTGGAGCAGGTGCATTGTGTTTTGGTTCCAGGGGAAAGTTCTGGTCCACAAGAGACCACATCCTGGTGTTTCACATGAATCTAATAACCATCCCTGTATGAAATAGGGAAAGGCTGGCAAGAAATATGAAGAGTCACCATGAAATCTAGCACTTATCTAATACCTTATGATTTACAAAATAAATATTAACTTCTTTAATAAATATTTGATTTTCAGGATGAGCCCTAAGGTGAAATGTGAGCATGTCGTGATTTGTTCTTGCAGCATTGAGATGAATCAGCAATATCTAAGGGGGCTTGGGTTAACAGCCCTTGAACTTTACCATAGATTAATCTTTATCTCCTTTATTTTTAGCAGGGAGAAGGCAGGAGGAAATTGCTATATAATTCTATGGAGAACTTGTTCATTTAGAATGATGGTTTAGTACAATAGATTAACATAAATCCTGGTCAGGTCCTTTGAAAATAATGGATGTAGATAGTAAAAGGCAGCTGAATGACAATGGGAATAAGAAACACTGCTGCAGAAATATAGCACTGAATCCTTTCCATAAAAAAGCAGAGAGCATATCTAGATGAGAAGAAGGACAGCACAGAGTCTGAACCTGATTTTTCCTAAAAATAGACTAGGTTGGTCTTTCTTGGAAGAAAGAAACAAGAAATTGGACAAGAGTCTCATCTTGGCAGGAAAGAAGCAGAGTAGAAAGCTCTGGATGAGGAAAAGGTAACCTGCAGAAAGTAACTAGCATATTTTCTTTGAGGAAGTAGCTGAGAGTTAAATACAGACATGCAGGTCTTGAATTACATAAAGAGTCTGAGGGAGATACTATTTGAGAGAGGAGAGGAGAGGAGAGGAGAGAGAGAGAGAGACTGGCCTATAGTTTTCTTTTTTAGTTGGGTTCTTGTTTGGTTTTGGAATTAAGGAAAGCTAGGTTCTAGGAATTATTTGGAATAATTCAATTTCATTGAAAAGGTTGATTACAGTCATTATACTCTTCCTGACATTCTGGTAAAATTCAGTTGTGAATTCATCAGGTCCTAGGCTTTTCTTAGTTGGTAGGTTTTAAAATTAATGCCTCAATTTCAATGCCTGTTGGATTATTTAGGGTTATTATGTCTTCTTGGTTAAGTTTCAATAATTTATATGTACGCTGGGGATTTAGCAGCATGTAGTAAATGTTGGATCAACTTTCCTTGCTCTCATCATTTTTAAGGTATCTCTGTGTATATAATCTTGTGCTTCCATTCTTTCCTCAAGGTCTGAGGCTCTTCCTTTAGATTGGTCACTTTTGCTGTTTATATCTTTAATAGAATTCTTTATCTCTGGGATTTCTGTTTGGCACATTTCCATGGAATTTATTTCTTTTGTTTTCCATGGAATTTATTAAATCTGTCATTCATGTTTTAAATAGTTTTCATCAGCTCTTCTAATTTTTTATTTGATCTTCTGTCATCACATTTGCTAATTTTTTTGCTAGTTTCTCCATCTTTTGGGTTATATCATCTTTGAGGTCAATGGGTTTCTTTGCTTCCTCTTTAATCATTTCACATAGCTCAGATATTTGATGTTTGATTTCCTCTCTATAGATGGCCCTTGGATTCGCTCTGGGAGAGCTGGGAGTTGGGAGTCTTTTGAGGCATTCTGCTGCCCTGTTTTCCATGCTCCTATTTGTGTGTGTGTGTGTGTGTGCGTGCGTGCGCATGCATGTGTGCACTGAGGGTTAAAGTTAAATAGAATGAAGAGACTTTGTTATTGGTAAGAAGATCTTTTTAGTTTCTGTTTTTCAGTGATGTGATCTTGGCTTTATTTATCAAGAGAGGTATTGCTGACTACTTCACCCTGTTTAGATTAATTGGGTTGGACCCAGTTTCTGTGTTGTAATGATAGAATTCCTAGGGCTGGGGATTTAGCTCAGTGGTTCTGGCACCTGCCTCGCAAGTGCAAGGTCCCGAGTTCAATCCCTGGTACAAAAAGAAAAAAAGAATTCCTACCAGTTATAACAGCATCTATGGATCCAACCATATGTCAATCACAAACATTAAAACTTGTTTTGGCATTTTTACCCTTTTATCAGTGCCTTTCACAGACTATACTACACTGTTATTAGCAGTTAGTCTAGGATGTAGAAGGCAAAGGGAAGAAAAAAGAAAGAGGAAAAGGAAAGGGTTAAGTCAGTAGGAGGAGAGACAAGAAAAAAATGTTAATAGGTAAAAAATAGACTTTGTTGGAGTATTTCTGTAGCTGGAGAAAACGGTTATATTATGGGGGTTTAAGAGAATATTTGTGGAGGCAGGAGGAGGGATGAATGGGGAAGGAAATGCAATTAGTGACTGAGGGAAGCTGTGAGGTTGTTGACATCTGCCAATATATTTGTGGTTAGGTTTGTTTGGATTCTCTAAGCACAGTTCTTTTAAGGGTTGCCCTGCCATGACCATGAATGATACCATTCAAGTTAAAGCACTGGTCTATTCTTATTTTCTTTTGCACATATTCAGGCACCTGCTATGTATATGTTGAATGAAAGGTGGAGAAGTGAGGGAAGGAAGGGAATAGATAAAATGAGGATGACTGAAGAGAATAGAATAGGGAGAGAAGAGGGTTAAAAAGAGAAAAGTACATGTCATAGTTGATTTTCTTGTTGCTGAGACAAAATACCTGACACCCGAAGTTAAAGGAGGAAAGGTCTATTTAGCTCACAATTTGTAGAGGTTTCAGTCCATAATTGGCTAGCTGCAAAGCAGGGTGGCATGGTAGACAGGCATCACAAAGGAGAAACAATTCATGGTGGACAGAAGGTAGCAAAGCAAGCAAGGGACAACCACAGCTCTTTCTGTCCCTCATATATTGTTTTTTTTTTTTTTTTTTTTTGCTACTGGGGATTGAACTCGGGCCCTTGTGCTTGTGCAGCAGGTGGCAAAACCACTTAGCTAAATCCCTAGCCCCTGTCCCTTATGTCTTATCCAGGCTACTTAGGGTGGGTAGCACTCACATCCATAATCCTAGTGCCTTTAAGCCTAGCATTGCATCATGAATCAATCCCAGTATCATACACTCCAGATCCAGCCTCCTCTGAAAAAGCCCCACCTATGGCTGCATGAGGCTTTGGGAGGACATCTAGACACAAGTCATAGCAGAGCAGAATAAAGAAAAATCTTGAAAAATAAAAAAAAGCAAAATAAAATATAATACTGATAAAAATGCAAGAACCAAAAAAAAGAGAAAAAATACAGAGAAGCCAGAACAGTCACACAAGCAGGAAAACACACAAAAGAGACCCCACATGGCCACTATACCATATAGCCAGAGTGTCCACACAATTTCCTTTCTGCTGTGGACATAGTCTACTTGCAAGAGTCAGTCTGTTCTTCCATCTTGGGCTTCTTAACTCCCTGTCTGGGAGTCCTGAGGGCCATCAGTCTCTCTAGACCCACATCCTGGCTGCAAGCCATTCCCTGGGCATGGCTAAGGAGGGACCTTGGTCTCTGTCCCAAGACCCAACCACCTCAATTAATTTGGGAGAAGAGGATGTGAAATAGTTTGGCCAGCACCAGGCTCTCCACTGACTTCTGCCAATAACCTTTCTCCCCCACTGTCCTTGCTGCCAGGCAAATCTACGTTCATCTTCATGTTCTCCCTCCAAAGGTTTTCTGTGCTAGATCACACCCCCTCCCCACTCATATCCTTAACCATCCTTGATTCAGGACCTCTGCTTTCCAACCCATGGAACTTGGCACAGTCCCCGTGCTTGGGAGAAGTCTGCTGTGCCCACTTGGGATGGTAAGCGGCAGGTAGGGTTTCCCTCTGTTTCAGATCTCTGGTGTCCGAGGAAACAATAGGAAAGTGCCCACTGTGGAACGACTGCTGAGTCTCCTTCAGTTCTCCAGGGTAGAATGTGAGCCAAGGGTCCCTCCAGCGAGCTCAGTGCTGCCCCCAGCAGGCAGTGTTCAGCCTATGCTTAGAACAGGGAGGCTTCCCTTGTCGATGGTGGGCTGTAGGCAGGATGATGATGATGGGGTGGGAGAGGCTGCCCATTTCCACGTTTCTATCTCTACTTTTCTCCAGTTGCAGTTTGTGGCTTTTCTGGGACCCCAACAGCGCTTTACTCCCATGCTGGGTTTCCTCTTCCAGGTGGGTGGGAGAGAATGTAGGAAGTTGTCCTGAAGTCTGTCTCCTTCCCTAGGGCTGTGAGACCTCTCGAGGGATGGGGTGCTCTCCGGGAAAGGGGGTGGGGAGGTGCAGACCAGTGGCAGCACCGCTACCCTTTTTTCAACAATTCAGATACATGGTTGATCTAGAGGATTTGTCTTTCAGATTGCTTTTCTGTATCTGGGTGTGACTGCCTCCCCTATTTCAGAATACCTATATATTCCATGTCTCTCCTATTTCAGATTTGAATTTTGCCTTTGGCTAATAGAGAAAGGTAAATAGAAGATATTAAGGAGAAGTGATGGGATGGGTTGGCTTGGAAATATGCTTAAGTTGATTCATAAAACTATTTTCTTTTTTTTGGTACTGGGGATCAAACTCGGGTCCTTTTGCTTGCAGGCCAGGCAGCAGAACTGCTGAGCTAAATCCCCAGCCTCTATAAAACTATTTTCAGAGGCTTGCTACCTCATGTTTATGAGTAACATAGAACAGTGGGCCACCATAGCACTGCTCCCGGCCCAGAGGAGGCTTCCAGGCTGCTGTAGCACTGCTCCCAGGGCAGAGGAGGCTTCCGGGCCATTATAGCTCTGTTCCCAGCCCAGAGGAGGCTTCCATCATAGCACCGCCTCCAGCACAGGGGAGGATCCTGGGATGCTGTAGCACTATTCCCAGCCCAGAGGAAGCTTCCAGGCAGCCGTACCACTGGTCCCAGCTCAGAGGAGGCTTCCGGGCCACCATACCACTGCTCCCAGCCCAGAGGAGGCTTCCAGGCTGCCATACGACCACTCCTAGTGCAGAGGAGGTGAGCTGTGCAGGTGCCAGCAGCACTGCCCCCCCACTCCACCCCTTCATCAAAATGAGAAGACACATAAACAAGCCTCAAAAACAGACTTTTGGATCACCTACAGCAACCCCAAAGGGAAATGAGATGGAACATTCTGATACTCAACCACCTGGACCCACTGAACTGGTAACAAAAGAGGATCTGGAAAAAATGAAATCAGAAATAATTTTTCAGATAACAGCAGAGATTGTGCTCATAGTGCAAGACATGATTAATCTAGAGAGGAGCTGAGGAACATGATGGAATCTCAACATAGGAAACAAATGGAATCCATAAAACAGATGCAAACAGATTTCTAGGAGATCAAAAACTCCATTGACAGTCTACATAGCACAATGAATCAATGTGAGGACAGAATTTCAGATATAGAAGATAAGATTGCAATTAGTGACCAGGAAAAGAAAAATTCCTTTAAAATTGTAAGAGACCATGAGAAATCAATCCAGCAGCTGCTAGATGATGCAAAGAAGAATAACATAAGACTGCTGGAGTCAATGAAGAAACAGGAGAGAATGCAGATGACATAAAAAAAACTTCACAAAAGTGATGGCAGAAAACTTCCCAAGCAGGGGAAAAGAATTTGACATACAGATAAGTGAGGCATATAGGACTCCAGCTAGCCTTGATAAAAAAAAAACCCTACACATAGGCATATACTTGTTAAGATTCCAGAAACCCAACAGAAGAACAGAGTTCTACAAGCAGTTAGAGAAAAGAAACAAATCACATACAAAGGAAAGCCCATCAGAATCACAGCAGACTTCTCAATGCAAACCCTCAAGGCAAGAAGAGCTTGGATGTACTCCAAGCCCTAAAGGAAAACAGCCTCCAACCCAGATTGATGTACCCTGCAAAATTATCTTTCAAAATTGATGGAGAAATAAGATACTTTCATGACCAAGAGCACCTTAGGAACTTCATGAATACTAAACCAGCACTCCAAAAAAATTTTAGACAAAATCCTAGAAAAAGACAATGAGGATCACAACCCCAGGAAGCCCAGCAGAATGAATCCATTGGGTGTGAAGTTAAATGCAAAGAGGGAGAATCCAACAAAAAGAAAAAGTCATGACAATGATAAATCAATATGTATGAGTTATAACCATCCATGTTAATGGTCTTAATTCACCAATCAAAAGAAATAGACTGGCAGAATGGGTCAAGAAGCAAGATCCAACAATATGCTGCATAAAAGAAACACACTTAATTCAAAAAGAAACTCATAGACTGACAGTTAAAGGGTGGAAAACAATACTCCATGTGACAAGAAACTGAACAAAAGCAGGAGTAGCTATCCTCTTTGCAGATCAAGTGGATTTCTAACCAACACTGATTAAGAGAGACAAAGAAGGACATTACATCCTTGTAAAGGGAACCATCTAACAGGAAGAGATGACAATCATAAATATCTATGCACCAAACACTAGTGCACCCAACTATATAAAACAAATACTAATGGACATGAAAAGTCATATATGCACTAATACAGTAATAGTGGGGGACCTCAATACTCCACTGTCACAAATAGATAGATCAACTAGGCAAAAATAAGTAATGAAATACTAGAACTCAATCGAACTCTTGAAAAAATGAATGTAACAGATGTTTACAGAGTGTTCCACACCACAAAATCAGAATATACATTCTTTCCAGCTGCACATGGGTCATTCTCCAAAATAGATCATATACTCACTCATAGAACATGTTTAAGTAAGTGCAAAGGAATTGATGTTATCCCCTGTATATTGTCAGACCATGGTGCAATGAAATTAGAGATCAATAGCAAAAGAAACCGCAAGAATTTCATAAACACATGGAAACTGCACAACATACTTCTGAATAACTAAGAGGAAATTTTCACAGAGGAAATTAAAGAAGAAATCAGACAGTTCCTTCAATTAAATGACAATGACAATATAACATATTGGAATCTATGGGACACAATGAAAGCAGTCATATGAGGGAAATGCATAGCAGTCAATACTCATATTAGGAAAACAGCGAGCCCAGTTAAACAACCTGATGCTGAACCTCAAGCTTCTAGAAAAAGAAGAATAGGACAACTCCAAAGCTCATTCAAGAGAGGAAATTATAAAGATCAGAGCAGAAATCAATGCAATGGAGACTAAGAGAATAATACAAAAAAAATCAATGCAGCCAACGGTTGGTTCTTTGAAAGAATAAACAAAATTGACAAACCCTTAGCCAACCTTATCAGAAAAAGGAAAGAAAAGGCCCAAATCCATGCAATGAAAAGGGTGAAATTACAATGGACCCAGCAGAAATCCAGAGGATCATCAATACCTACTTCGAGAACTTATACGCCAATAAGATGGAAAACACAGAAGAAATGGACAGATTCCTAGATACATATGAATTACCAAAGTTGAATGAAGAAGACCTAAAAATTCTAAATGACCCAATATCAATCAATGAAGTTGAAAATGTAATAAAGAACTTACCAAGTAAGAAAAGCCCAGGTCTTAATGGCTTCACTGCTGAATTCTACAAGACATTTAGAGAGGAACTACTGCCACTACTGTTTAAACTCTTCAGTGAAATTGAAAGGGAAGCAATACTCTGAAATTCATTCCTGGAAGCAAGCATCACCTTGATCCCCAAAGCAGAGAAAGAACCAATTGAAAAAGAGAACTATAGGCCAATCTCACTAATGAACATAGATGCAAAAATCCTTAATAAGATACTGGCAAATAGAATGCAGAAGATCGTCAAGAGGATCATACCAAGAGGATCTGACCAAGTGGGATTCATCCCAGGGATGCAGGGATGGTTCTGGTAGGGAAAATGTTTGAGATAGCTTAGTAGGTTGGATATTAAGGTAGTTGTAGAAACAAAATAGGTAGTGTATCCCTTTAAAAACTTGCCTTAGCCCATTGCTTGTGTTGTTTAAAGTGAAGGTTATATAGCTCCTTTGATCTGTAGCTCTACTATAGATAACATCTTAACTCTGAAGAACAAAGCTGCAATCCTTGAGCAAATTTGTGATATATATGCCTTAACTGTCATGTATTTAGGACTGTAATCAGCGATAGAAACCACCTTTGTCTAACCATTAAACAGGAATTGGAATTTTATTTACTTAAAAAGACCACCAGGGATGAGATAATAGCTAAAGAAGATATAAAAGGAAATGTTGAACAAAGGGGCATGCGGACACTGACCAGACCAGTTTCTGGTGGTCCTGCCTGCTTGCAAGTAAACTTTTATTATTTTACCCAAATTCTATGTCTCCATGTATTTCTGCGATTTTTCAGAACAGTTCAAAATACACAAATCAATAAATGTAAGACAGGGGGCTGGGGATTTAGCTCAGTATTTCTGCCACCTGCCTTGCAAGCGCAGGGACCCAAGTTTGATTCCCAGTACCAAAAAAAATGTAATACACTATATCAATAGAGTCAAGGACAAAATACATATCATCATCTCAATTGATGAAGAAAAAGCATTTGACAAAATCAAACACGCATTTATGATAAAAACCCTTCAAAAAATTGGAATAGATAGTCTCTACCTCAATCTGATAAAAGCCATCTATGAAAAACCAACAGCCAGTATCATACTAAATGGTCCAAAACTGAAACCCTTCACACGAAAATCAGGAACAAGACAAGGATGTCCACTATCACCACTCTTGTTCAATATAGTTCTGGAAACATTAGCCACAGCAATTAGACAAGAGAAAGAAAAAGGAATAAAGATAGGTAATGAAGAAGTCAACTTGTCTTTATTCGCAGATGACATGATACTCTATATAGAAGACCCCAAGAACTCCACCAACAGTCTTCTAGACTTAATAACCAAATTCAGTAGAGTAGCTGGATACAAGGTCAACACACAAAAATCAATAGCTTTCCTCTACACGAACAACAGAGTCAATGAGAGAGAAATAGGACAAACAATTCCTTCCATAATAGCATCCAAAAAACTGAAGTACCTAGGAATCAACGTAACAAAAGAAATAAGAGCCCTCTTTTCTGAAGACTATGGCACTCTGAAAAGAGAGATTGAAGATGATAGAAAATGGACAGACATCCCCTGCTCCTGAGTAGGAAGGATCAACATAGTGAAAATGGCCATACTTCCAAAACTGCTATATAGATTCAATGCAATCCCAGTTGAGATCCCAGCAGCATACTTCATGGACCTTGAGAAAACAATCCAAACATTCGTTTGGAACAAGAAGAGACCCAGAATAGCACAAGCAATTCTAGATAACAGAGACATGGCAGAGGGAATCACAACTCCCAACTTGCAACTCTACTACAAAGCTACTGTGATAAAAACAGCATGGTCCTGGCAAAGAAAGAGACCTGAGGACCAGTGGAACAGATTAGAAGATGCAGAAACAACACCAGACATACTCAGCCACCTCATCTTTGACAAAGGAGCCAAACACCCTCACTGGAGGAAAGATAGCCTATTTAATAAATGGTGCTGGAAAAACTGGATTTCAACTTGCCAAAGATTAAAGCTAGACCTGTATCTCTCACCATGCACTCAACTAAAATCAAAATGGAGTAAAGATCTAAATATTAAAACAGAAATGCTGAACCAGCTGGAACAGAGGTTAGTTAGAACACTTGAAGACATTGGTGTAGGAAAAGATTTTATGAACAAAACCTCAGTTGCCTGTGAACTAGCACAAACAATCAACAAGTGGTATCTCTTCTTATTAAAAAGCTTCTGCACAGCAAGAGAAACCACCAGCAGTGTGAAGAGACAATCCACAATGTGGGAAAAAATTTTCACCTGCTGTTCCCCAGACAAAGGTCTACTATCTCAAATCTATAAAGAACTTAAAAAAAATCAGACCAAATTTAAAGACCCAATCCAAAAATGGGCATCTGAAATGAACAGATATTTCTAAGAAAGAAGTGGAAACAGCAAGTAAACATATGAAAAAATGTTCAACTTCACTGGTCATTTGAGAGATGCAAATGAAAACGCTGAGATTCCACCTCACTCCAGAAAGAATGGCTGCTATCGTGAAATCAACCAATAACAAATGCTGGGGGGGCTGTGAGGAAAGAAGAACCCTGCTCCACTGCTGGTGGGAGTGTAGAGTGGTACCACCATTGTGGAAATCAGTATGGAGATACCTCAAAGAACTAGGACTGGAAGTCCCATTTGACCCAGCTATTTCCCTGCTGGGTATCTTCCCCAAAGAATTAAAAGAATCATACCACAGTGATATATGTGCACCCATGTTCATAACAGCACAATTTGTAATAGCTAAAACTTGGAAGCAACCCAACTGCCCATCAACTGGAGACTGGAAAAAGAAAATGTGGTCTTTTAAAAAAATAAAATGGAGTACTACTCAGCCACAAAAACTGAGAAATTAGAGACATTTATAGCTAAATGGATGCACATTGAGGTGATACTCTTAAGTGAAATAAATAGGACACACATGTATCGATACCGAATAGTTTCTCTAGTGTGAGAAAGTGAAAGTGTAAATAAGGACTAAAAGGTATAATAGATAATGTGAAATAGGAAGAAAAGGGGCAAAGGGGAAGGGGAGGTGGGAGGGGTAGGGGAAAGGAAAGAAGGGAATGGAATTAATATGAGAAAATGAAAAAATGGACCAAAGTCTTTGTAAATAGGGAGGGATGGAGGGGTTGAAGGGAGGGCAGGGCAGGGGGAAAAATAAGAACCAAGAGAGATTATGTAATGGTGCAAATTTCCAATGATGAATGTCATTATATTGTATATCTAAAATGTACCAATGAAATAAAATTTAAAAAAAGTATTATAGAACAGACACACAGATGTGCAGATTTACATAAGATTACCCTAACTTGGCTTCTATTGATTATCAGCATTTCATCCTGGAAAAATAAAAAATAGATGTTATCAAACATTTCAGTCATTAACAAAGTCTCAATACAGCACCCTTACAATACCTCACTATGAGCAGTACAACTTTCTGGTGATCCCTGAAGGATAAACTAGTTGTAATATTTGATTGCAGATAACTACATGAACTAATATTCTCAATAGGCTGTTGATTAAATTTAGTAAGATGTTGGAAGATATTAAGATATTAAGTAAAAGTAAAGATTGGCTTTTGGGATAACTAATTATTATAAGCCAGTCTTCTTGAAGATAATTAGATAGTCAGGCCAGCGATCTCTCAAGACTAGTCTCATAGCATGGTAAAAAAAAGAGTCAACAGTACATATAAATTAAAACAATTGTATTATTTAAAAATATATTTTCCAGTATCTTATATGGATGTTTTTTATACAGTTGTGTTTGTTATGTATACAGTTTGAATCTTTATATTTTACCTAACATTTTTCTGTAGGTATTTTAAATATCATCCATTAAAATAATCATATAATATTTATTATATAGATGTGGCACAATTTACCTATTTTTTCATTAAATCTTTGAGCTGGGAGAGACCTTGAACTGCATATATTCTAACCTTCTACTAAGTGAGTAGGTAATTTATCCTACTCTTACACACTTCCACTTAAAAGAAGACTATCTTTTGGGTATTTTATTCATTCAATAAATAAGCAGTTTTGAATCCCACAACATGTTAGATGTCATTGGATGGTGAAGACATAAGATCTTGTACAATATTAAGATAATATTAATATGATTTGGTACAATATTGAATATGTGGTAATTGTAAGAGAGCCATATAGTTCACTGAGATTACAGAGAAGGGAATAATGAGATTTAATGGAGAGAGTGAAATATTAAACAGAGTTTAGAGGGTAGTAAATGTTTAATAGGTTAAAAATGAGTGTAAGGGTCTTCAGGTTTCACCTATGAAGGAGTGATGAGTATCAGACTAGCCCTCCTGATGTAAACAACCGTAAAATGGACAAAATATACAGAATATCTGTTTTCAGTCACTGGAAAACATATAGCACAGGACCATAATCCTTTAAAGGGAAACTGTTATAGTGAGCTCTACCATCATATCAGTTTTCTGTTTTAATACACTTTCCAGATCTGAGATCGAGAAGAGACTCAACATGATTGTCTTGCTGAACTGGAGACATAGGACAGAGTTGGGAAGGCAGAGTTTGCTTTAAATTTGTAGGGCAAAGGGAAAGGTATCTAGGGAAGGAATTCTGGAAACCTGTATAAGGATACCCATGGGACTTTGACCGAATATTATTAGGAGCCGCTAGTTAGGTAACTATTGGGATGCATACAGAGCGGGAGATGTTTGAGTTCCAAGCAGTCAGAGTGGAGAAATCTCACTGAAAGCCTTAGGCATTCAGTAAACACCTCAGAAAAGCCACACCTTGACAATTAGGGATAAATTAGCTTGAAAATAAAGGCTGATTTAGATCTGTTTAACAAATTTAAAAAAAAGACTTGAAAAAATGAAAATGAACTTCAAGTGTATCATACTAACTGTCTACAGGTATAAAGCTCAAATTTTTCTTTTTGTTTCGTATTTCTTTAAAATTAAAGAATATTGGTTATACAGATTAATGAGTTTCATTTTGGAGATTTACATATGCACATAACATACTTTGTTCATTTTCACCCTTCCTTCAATCCCTTTGTCTCACCCTCTCTGCAGTTTCAAATTTTTTGGGGGAGGTTTCAATGTGTGTATTTCAGTCTTATCCATCTTCCTTATTAAAGCCCAAACAACAAAATACAGACACTCAGCAAAAGAACATTCATCATATCCGCTACCCAGTGAAACAATTAGTAGCAGATAGATGTGGCCACTAACTAGAGGAGAAAAAAAGCAATAAAGGATATCAACAAAATGGCAGGGAGGACCACACATCCTCCCTCCTCCATATAAACGTACATTTAACACTATAGAAGCCAATTGCTATTGTGAAAAATCCAGAAACGAGTTAAGAGTTTCTTGGGCCCTAGTTTGAAGCCAATCCCATCAAAGCGCCGTAGGAAAATTTTTGGCATTCGCTCACCAGAGCCCTTCCCACTGGCGTGGCAAAGCAGGATCAGGAGGAAATATCTAGCTTCTGATTTCTTCCTGGGAAGGCGAAGGAATGAAATGTACATTCAACACGCTGACCTCTTGGGATTCTGCTGTGTCTCTGGTGTTTGCGTTGGGTGAAACTAAGCACTGATAGAAACAGTGCACGTGGGTTGTTGATGAAAAACAAATGCAGTCAATATGCCTTGGTCCAGAACTAGATTTGCAGTACCACAGACTGACCCTAGGTGGAGCTCCAGTACTACAGCTTTCTAGAGCACCGGCACAGTTGCAGTATCACAGACTTGCCCAGAAAGAGCTCCAGAGGAGACATCAGCAAATTTCTTCAAATAGGACACTACATACACAAGCCTAGAAAAACCCTGAAGGGTGTACAGATTCTCTAAGAAGTCTTCTATGTATGAAACCAGTCTTTAAAGACTGGAAATGGTAGTAGGGTTTTTTTTTTTTGGTACTGGGGATTGAACTCGTGTCCTTGCGCTTGCGCAGCAGGCGGTGAAACCACTGAGCTAAATCCCGGCAGTAGTTGGTTTTTAAATGCTGAAATTCCAACATAAAACAATAACATACAAAGAAACAGTAAAACATTGCCTATTAAAAGGATCAAATTAAATCTCCCTAATTGACCCTAAATAAAGGGTAGCATATGAATGGATATGAAATATAGCACAAATATAGAATTGCACACAAAATGTTAGTGTGCCATGAAATGGAACATTATGAATTGAACACTTCTATGACAAGCACTCAGGCCAGGAAAAGAGAATACAGCCAGACCTCTAGGAGGTGCCTTCCTGCCGGCAACCCTCTATTCCAGAGGAAGCCACTAGCCTCACTTTTAGGGTACTTATTACTTCCTTACAGTTTTTTACCTTTTACAACTTAGATGTGCATTCATAACAATATTATTTGTCTTCCTTGCTTTTGATTTGAAATTGAATTTCTCTATGCTTTCCTTTATGACCAGAGTTATCTGGTTCAACATCGTATGTTGATGACCTGTGTATCTGCAGCTTTTTTCAGTTTTGGTGCTGTATTCTGTTGTGGAATTTGTGCCATGATTTTATACTGTTTTAAAATTTTATTTATTATTATTTTGCGCATCAAATGGGATAATGTGCCGATGTCATAACCAAGTGTGAGTCAAAGCACATCTCATGCAGTGACATAAAGCCCCAATCGTCACCCTTAGAAGCCACAAAACAACCCATCCATTATTATTATTATTGTTTTTTTGTGGTGCTGAGGATTGAGCCTGGGACACCACCACTGAGCTACATCCTCAGCCCATTTTATTTTATTTTAAATTTTTTTTGGTACTGGGGATCGAACTCGGGTCCTTGCGCTTGCGCAGCAGGCAGTGAAACCACTGAGCTAAATCCCTGGCCCAGCCCATTTTATTTTTAAACATAGAGTCTTACTATGTAGCCCAGGCTGGCCTTGAATTTGTCAGCCTTCTGCGATAAGCTCCTGAGTAGCTGGAATTACAAGTGAGCTCTACCATGCCCAGCTAATTCATTATATTCTTTATTAAATATTTATTTTAATTAATATATGTTTGTAGTACGTAATGATTGCATTCATGGTGTGGAGTTGGTACATCTATACAACACATTTTAATTGTTTTTTTCATCCCCTTCCCCTCTGCCTCTTCCCTCCCACCATTACAAACTCTTGATCCTCCTACCTTTTGCAAAGATCTATTTCCTTGTTTCTTATTATCTATCTTTTATTTTGCTTTTTAATTTACCAACATTTGGAGTTTCTCATGTAATAAGAACTGTGTGGTATTCAAGCTTGTGTGTCTGATTTATTTCACTTAACATTATTGTCTCAGGGTGCATCCATTTTCCTACAAATGACTCAAGTTTATTCTTCTTTGTGGCAGAGGAGTATTTACTGGGCAATTTGGGAGAATAGTTAGGGACTGCCAACAATGCAGGCCTGGGAAGTGTTTTCTACAATATCAGGGGAGAGCTGGGGATTTAACTCAGTGGTTCTGCCACCTGCCTTGCAAGCACAAGGTCCTGAGTTCGATCCCTGTTACCAAAAAAAAAAAAAAAAAGTGAATGACTGTAATATCAGGGGACATGTTCATGAGCTTTTCTAGTGTGTATATGCAGGAATGGAATTTCTGGGTCCTGGCACTTGTATATCTTCATGTTTGCAAGGTAATGCCAAAATATTTGCACCAGTTTTATTCCTACCAGTGGATATGAAAGCCATCCATGTTTTCGTTTTGTCAGATTTTTAAATTTTTTGGCTAATTTTCTGGATGAGTAGTGGTAGCACTGAGACTTTAAATTAAATTTCTCTGATTACTAAATGAGGTTGGATTCCCTTTGATAGTTTTATTGGCCACTTGGATTTCCTTTTTGTGAAGTGGTAGCTCAAGCTTTTCACTCATTTTCAAGGGCACTTTCTGTCTTTATTGATTTGTGAGTCCCATGTATATTCTGATTTTATTAATATTTAAAATAAGTCTGGCTTTTATGTGTTTTCTATTTTTATTATTTTCTGCTCTTTATTGCTTTCTTTATTTACTTGAATTTATTTTCTTCTTAACTTGTTGAGATGGGTGATTAACTTTCAATTTTTGGCCTTTCTTCTTTAACGTCCTTTGCGTTTAGGAGTGTGTTTTGTCTTATACATCTTGTTTTAACTGCTTTATAATTTTGTATGTTTCTAATATTCTGTTTCTGATATAAAAATATGTATGCTGAAGTTACTTGGTGCACATTTATTACTAGTTTATGTTTATTAATTGTATATATTTATTAATTATATTGATTTGTTAAAAATCTTATGTTGACTAAATTTGGTCTTGTTCTATCAATTATTGAGAAATTACATTCTTGCTTTGCCTTTAATTTTCTTTTCTTTTTTCCTGTTTCTCAATCTAGAAGTTTAGTTTGCTGATTTGATACATTTCTTCTCTTCTAATAGAGCATTTATTGCTATAAATTTCCTCCCAAGCATTGCTGTAGCTGCTGAAGCTGACTCAAAAAGGAAAGGAAGGGCTGGGGATTTAGCTCAGTGGCACACCACCAGCCTTGAAAATACAAGGTTCTGAGTTTGATTTCCAGTACACACACACACACACACACACACCCCCAAAAAAAAGAAAAGAAAAGAAAAGAAAAAGTACCGCATTAACCAAAAAAAAAAGATGTAAAATATTATTAAAGATGTAAGATTTAAGATATTAGTTAAGATATTATTCAATTACATAAAGATATACTTATTTTAAAGCAAACATTTCATAAATTAAAAATACATTAAGATCTGAATAGAAATGGCATTACCTTCTTGGTAATTACATCTGTATCAGTTTGTTTTAGCCAATGTTCAATTAAAAAGGTAAAATATATTTTATTTTAAAATTATTTGTGTATAATGATTTAAATTTACATATGTATTTAAATTTTTGTTGTTATTATTCTCAATTAATAAAAATCAATGGGTCACTTAAGCATAAAACAGTTATAGAAATAGGAATGCAAATATAGTAATTAAAAATAATCATATATGAATTCAGAGTAGTCCTTCAATGTAGAAAGAGAATGTGAATCCATAGTGCTAAGTGACTTTTGTCCAAGTAATAAAGAAGAAAAGTACCCGTAGAAATCACTTCCTCCAATCTAAATTGCTTTATTTTTATGTTTGCTAGTACATATTTGCTATATAAAATTATTACATTCATCATGGGGAGATGGTGCATTTTCAAAACATTTAATTTTTACTTCCCCTTGCTCTCTCCTCCCTTCTTCTTCCATCTCTAGATCCTCCTTCCCATTTTACAAAGTCTCTGTCTTCCTTTTTTATATTATCTTTTATTTTGTTCTTTAAATTATTTATACTTTGAGTTTCTCATATAAGAGAAACTATGTGATATTTCTGTTTATATGTCTGGTTTATTTCACTTAACATTATGGTCTCAATGTGCATCCATTTTCCCACAAATGACTAAAATTTAATTGGTTTAATTAACTAACTTGATTAAGCATTTGTATGAAAATGGGTATCAAATCCAAGATCTAGCCTCATTCTTTATGTAGTGATAATTTTCTGGAATTATGAGATGAAGGAGAACAAGGGAGGTTGACTGCTAGAAGTAGCAACTCTATTATTGTGATTCTCCAAATGGCAGCTGTAGTCTCTGTCCAAAAGCTACCACTGGGGGCTGCGCGGCGCCTATGCGCGAGTCGTCCAGCCTAGCTCGCCGTCGGGCTGGGGCTGTGCTTCCCGTGCCCCGCGGAGCCCGTGCCGGGGTCGCCGAGCCCGGAAGAGAAAAGAGCAAAACTTGCAGAGGCTGCAGAGAGAAGACAGAAGGAGGCTGCATCTCGGGGGATTTTAGATGTTCAATCTGTGGAAGAGAAAAGAAAGAAAAAGGAAAAACTAGAAAAACAAATTGCCACATCTGGGCCTCCACCAGCAGGTGGACTTAGATGGACACTTTCATAAAGCATAACATGAATGCAAGAGCCTACTGCCAGTTTTGTCCAGCATCTGCTATCGAATGGACTTCCTCCATTTAATTTCTTCTCCTTGAGTACACAGAATCAACTTTTGATAGTGCCCTTAATTGCAGTGCTAAATCTGTATTGAACATATTGGGAAAAAATTCGATTTGCAGACAGAAAATGGCCAGACCATTCATTAAATTCTTACGTTTCGGCACTTACTTTTCTGCAGGAAGTAAGTGATTTGCCATTTTTTCATAGTTAAAATATGGACTAAGTAGGATACACAGATGGCGTTTAAAGACCCAGCATACATTTCTAATACTAAACTTGCAATTATGTTTCCCTCCTTTAAAATATCTTCGCTATTTATAGTTGTGCTGCGTAGCCTTGTGTTTGGCTTTTTTCACTATGTATGAAGACTTTTGCTTACACTTAAAGACTTAGTGCCTTAAAAAAAAACACTTAGTGCCTTTAAACTGATCATCAGGGAAAATCGTGAAAATTCATTGAAGGGCTTATCTGAAGAAACACTAAATTTTCATAATTTACGAAGTAATGAAGATGTGTAAGCAAATATTGAATTTCTCCTAATTTATTGTCTATTCTTATACCTTATAAAATTAACATTATGTTTTACAATATAATAAAAGTTTTCTTTGCTGAATTTATATATTAGTGGGTACTGTCAGAGGACACTGATGTGCTATTGTACAGTAACAGATTTGGTTCTATAAAGGTCTATGTAATAAGTTAAACTAAGACTCTTAGTGGGTTATAGTGAGTGGTAATATATTTGTCCAAATTTCATAAGGATTTTTCTTTTATATTTGTTAAAGAATAGTTGTAAGATTTGTACAGACATGAAATTGCCAAGGCTAATATGAATGTAAGAAAGAGAAATATGTAGGTACTATATTTTAAAACATAAAAATATTGGGCTGGGGATTTAGCTCAGTGGTTTCGCCGCCTGCTGTGCAAGCACAAGGACCCAAGTTCGATCCCTGGTACCAAAAAAACCAAAACAAAACATAAAGATATTAGAAAGTAATTCTATAGGATGCATAGGCTTTTTAGACTTTTCTCTCTAGGATCGTGCATTTCACATAACATTTATGCTTTTGGTTTTTCATTGTAATATATAATATGTTAAAATAGAAGCATTGCTATTAACTGTCAGAGATGCTGACTCTTTGAACGGCAAGACCACATACTTGAGCCCCGAATTAAAATTGTAGATACTAGATGCCAATAGGAACGGTAAATTAAAAAGACTAGCTCACATAATTCACCAAGGACACAGAGCCACTGTTCTCTCTCGACCCTCCCACAAAGATTGTGTTATAGTGCAATCTTTACACATGTTTAAAGAGTTTGAACTATAAGTCTGTTGACTTCTTGTGTAAAAATTACTTTTTCTACTATGACATGAAATATCCAATGAATATCTAAGCAAAATGTAGTTAAACTCAATTTTCTTCATTCTTTAGAGGATTAGTGATGCTTTTCCTAAAGGATTGTGAAATCATTGAACGGCACTTTAGAAATAAAATTTTTGACTTTCTTAAGGTGATTAAATTTCTAAAACCAGAAGAAACAAGGATAATTAATAGCTGTATGGACACAAGCAGATCTTACCATCCTTGAACTGTGCCCTCTTGTGTTACTATAGCAAGAATGATTTTCTCTTCACTACATCTTAAAAAAATGAGACCATGGATTGTATAAGCAGGTTTATTTCCAGGGATAATGTCTTCTTTCTGACCACAGTTTATATACAAGTAACTTACATTGAACCACAAATGACTGGAGTGTATATTGCTTTCTGGGGAAAACGGACGACAGTGCTCCTGCCATACGTGGCCACTTCCAGGAGTCTGATCTGCTTCTTCCCAAACCACACTTGGTGCAGCCACTCCTCGGCGATGCTCAAGCCTCAGCAGCATTGTTAGGAAGGGGAAGGGGAAAGAGGAAACTGGATGCCTCATAAAAAAGCAGTAAATGATCTATGAAATGCATCTACATCCAGATATTTGTCTCATGAAGTTATAGATTGCTATGAAAACCTTCAATGAGAGTGAATTTCCTGAAATTAACACTTTAAGTAACAGAAGACCATCATGTTCAATACCTCACCCAACACCTCTGTCCAGACTACTGAAACACCAGACACAGTAAGATGTGTGTATGCTATTTTAAGATATAAGTGCTCAAATCACAACTTGATTCTAATCTTTAAACTATTACTATGGCTGATAATAAAAAGCTATCACACAGTTTCTCTGTGACACATTGCATGTTTTTAAAAAAAATGTCATTCTTTTGTTTGATCTGTTGTATTCAGGATGTAATTTAATATATTTTCCACATATGGTTTTGTTATAAATTCTTTATTGTCTTTTGGGGACATAATTATATGTTTTCCTTTAAAAAAACCCCTACCACTCATCTACAGTTTGAATGGCAAAGTTATTTTGGAGCAGATGCTTCTGATTCTGTGTTTTCTAGAAATCTTCTGAAAAGATTATTTCTGATTTTAGAAACCCTGACTTTTACTGGAACCTCTGAGAGAATGAACATATCTTTCTAGTGTATTTCTGAAAAAATTCAGGAAAGAGTTGTAAATGCCTCTTTACCATTTTGATTCAGATCTCAGCATCCAAGTGAAACATCCTACTAAACTTCTCCAGAAAGGGAGATTTGAGCATTAGTGGTGCCTATGTCTTTCCACATACTTCCTCTTTCGGTGATGTGGTCATTGTTTGTTGTTCTTTGGATTGTCTCTGAGAATCTATGTCTGTCTCTGAATGTTTGCAATTGTTTCCATTAGACATCTTCTGTCCTTTTATAGATGACCCAGATGCCCTACTGAAAAACATTTCTAGGGAAATAATGGTTCCTCTTCCGTGAGGCACACTTGTTTTCTTTTCTGGGTTTAGCTGTGGTTCCTGGCCTGTATGCTGCTTTTTATTGCTTACAGGAAAGGGCAGAGATATAATCAAATTGTAGGTAAGCTGGCTGCTGTCTTAGGTATTGACCCTGGCCTCCCACTTAGCATAGGTACTTAGTCCACAGCCCCCAGGCATTTTACCCAAAACACCACTACCTGGAAAACTAGTCCTTAGAACAAACTTTTTAAATGTCTCTTTCCCAAGATCATCCCTGGCCCAAGATCATCATCTCTAGACATATTGCTTACAAAACTTGCTCATGTGATAGAATTGCTATTCCTGTCATGCACCCTTCCAATGCTTCTGGGTAGAATGAAGGAGAAATTCAGTGGCAGCACTTTTGCTGTTTTGGAACATGAATCTCTTTCCTATCAGGGTTTTCTGCTTATCTCTCTTGATCTTGCACATGCTCCACACTAGTATTACTCATGCCACTTCATATACTGGTTGTCCATAGTATAGAAGATGGGATTAAATTGAGATGAACATCTTTGAAGACTTGTAGGTAACAACAGCTTGGAAGACTTTCAGTTGTAAGTCTTAAATAGCAGTTTGGCTGAGACAGATGTTTCCTGAAATGTAAGAAATTAGATTTAGAAATTGGAAGAAAAAGGATGATCCTTGACATGGAGGAGGATAACAGCTGTTGGCACCAGGACATGAAACTTGATATCAGCAAATTAAAGGAATTATTTAGTTAGTAGCCTCAAGTCTACTTGCTCAGGAGTGCTGACTGAGCGATGATGTGTTGTGAATGTGTTTTACTGGCTTCAGATATATCCTTGTGCAATCTTAAAATGCTTAAAGTTCAGCCTTCTCACTGGCTTGTGGCACCCTCCTTATAACTTTCAGTGGTCAACTCTGAGGCTACTCTACCCACGTCATGAACAAATCTATTACAAGTTATCCATCTTGAATATCTAAAATGTCTCAGTTAATGCCAGTATCCTATCCAGTTATGGCAGAGGTCACTGGGGGTGGGAAGTAGCTTATAGGATAGCTAGATATGTTCATATATGCTTTTCAAATTAGCCATCTTCTTAAGTTGGAAGTCTGGGATTCAAGTTATATTTGATTGTCACAGTCCATGTCCCCACATTCTAACCTATTTTTGAGCTCTTAGCCTGGAACCACCATACCAAGAGATTCTCCCTGGACTTTGTTCCATACAGGGTTGGCTAGACAAGGGCCTCTGAATATGATGACATATACCCTCTTTACACATTCTGTAGGTCTTTGGAGAGAAGGAATTGACTAGGGACCCTTATTGTGTTTTATGATTGCTTCATTTGTATTGGCCCTGAAGATCCCTTTGTTCCTAAAGTAGGCTGGGTACATTCTGCTTCCTAGAACTAGCCTCACAAGAAACAAAGGTATAAGCAAAGCTAAGGGGGAAACAGAATTATGCTTGAAACTTTCTATAGGCAGAGAACAATTCTTGGTATTGACTAGATATTGAGGAAGGGGAATGAGAAGTAGGGTGAAATTATGGAAGGAAGCTGGCAGGTTCATGATTTCTTTCTTGGCATGACTAGTCTTTCTTCATCATCTTCCTGGAGGTAGGGTTTGGTGCCAGTGTTCCTGAAGTGTTCTCCATGGATAAAAGGAGGTGAAGCTGAGTGCTGTCTCCATTTCAGGTTCTTAGGGGCCGCCAAAATGATGTCCCCTTTCCCTCTGTTACTGGTGAGCATCTTGTTTTCTGCCCTGCAGGCCAAGCAATTCACAAAATGTTCACTGTCTCAGGAGCTGAATGACCTTGCTGGCTATCGAAACATCACTTTGCCTGAATGTGAGTTCTCTGTTCCCTCATTTCATCCCCCTCCTCACCTGTCTTCCCTCCATCCTTTTCTCATTTTCTCTCCTCCACTTTCACTTAGTTATCTAATAGTTTTTTTATAGTTTAGCTTATTGTCTGCTCTTTTATTCAATTTGTTCCCCTGTCTTTCCTTTCTGCCAGTGTCTGATCCTTTTTTGAAATGTCCTTCTCAACTCATCAAGATTTTATATCCTTTGCCACCTCCTTTGGAGATTGGCTAGAAACCTTTTATATATATGAACTACAGTTCCTAATTTATGCTGATCCTAGGCATCTCCATGATACTCTTCCTCATATTTCCCTCAGGGATCTGTATCATATTTCATATCAGTGGTTATGACACACAAACCATAATAAGAAACAATGGCAATACGGAGTATGGACTTTTCCAGATAAATGATAAAGATTTCTGTGACAGCAGCCAGAACCTTCAGTCAAGGAACATCTGTGACATTTCCTGTGACAGTAAGTAGACTCTTTTACCTGTTTCTCAGTTTTTTCTGGAGCCCTTCACTGAGGGAAATCTCTTTTATGGGGTCAAATATACCTCTAGCTTCAGTGCCTTGGTTAGAATCTATAAAAATTGTGTGTCTTAGAGTAACATAGCTAAGTAAGAAGATATTTGGTTATTTCATGATCACCAAATACCCAGACAGTCCCCTGACATTCAGAGGTAGACATTCTGGAATTCTCTGGGAGTCTTGAAGTCAGATACTCTGCATTTTCTGGGTCTCAATGGATAGACTTGATTTCTCCAGAGATGTGCAGAGTATTGAAGAAAGTCCTTACTCAGAAGGGGGCATATTGACCTTTTCATATAGAAATATACTAGGTATAATCCTTCCTTTCAGAGAAGAACTAGACCCAGGGAATAGGGGTACTCATTAGCTCTCTGGGTAATACCTCTTAGCTCTCTCATTGCTTTCCTTACAACTCCTGCCAGAGTTCTTGGATGATGACCTTACTGATGACATAATGTGTGCCAAGAAGATCCTGGATATCAAAGGAATTGACCACTGGTGAATCCTCATTTTATTTTCTGTTATCCTCCACCTTCTCCTTCCCTTTACCCCCTTGGTCCATCACCACTCTCCCCTCTATCCCTTGGTCATTTAATCTGGAATAGTGTCCAAAACAAAAGTCATCTAGCAGACTCAGTTTTCATTTTTAAGCCTCCCTTGCTCTGCTTTTAGTATATGTGCTGTTGAAGTGAGCACTCCATTGCTCTGCTCTTATATGGACAACTTTTCTAATACAAGTTTCCTAGTGGAGGGCTGGTACCCAGGCTTCTTCTCACCTGACCTTTGATTTCTAACACCAATTATTTAAACTTATACCCTAAAGCAAGCTCTTGGTATCATTGCATATCTTGGTTTTCAACTACCCTACAATTTTCTTGGATTAAAAAAAATGGACTCTACTCTTTTAGATGACCTAGTATCCCTTACCATCTGTCTAGGAAAATGTCTCTGTGATTTTCATCCACCTTAGCCCTCCTGAGGTTGAAGCTAAATTCATTTAAAACTCAACCTAAGACCTAGTCAGCCCACTCACCTTGTCCCTTTTTCCATTATCAGGTTGGCCCACAAACCACTCTGCTCTGACAAGCTGGAACAGTGGTACTGCAAGGTGTTGTGAGTGTCTGCTGTCTTTTGTCACTGCTGCCCTTTCCACACATCCAGAACCCCATTTCCCTCTTGCTACCTCAATTTGTCTCTTTTTACCCCTGAAGATGATTTGTCTCTGAGCCCTGGATCCTGTAGTGACACTGTTTGACTCTTGATGACTGTTGTCTAACAATGCATGTCTGGTGTACTGGACTTTAGACACTTGCTCAGTGCTCCCAATGGCACTTTAACTGCACCAACAAATTCCACCTCTGTCATGAATAAAGAGCCTGATTTGAAGTGTTTGGCTGTATTTTTTTCTCTACAAGGAAAGGGAGGAAATAGGGTGGATGGGGGGACACTGAAGCCGTAGCTCATAGCCATATTCCTTCTCCATTGAAGAAGTAGGCTGAACTTACTGGAGAAAGATGCAGGTTACTTTCTGTAGCAATTCAACCAACTTTTATTGGTTACCCAGTAAGTAAAAGAAACCACAGAGGGTCTCAAAGTTGCTAAAAGGGCCTTATCTTTCAAGGACTAATAGAAGCAAGACAAATATTAATAAATAGTCATAATACATGGAATAGTATAAGGATCAGGAGAGGAATTAGAAATGTGCCCTGGGCACTTATAAAAAGAAAGATAATTTATATTTTGGGGGACATGGAAAAAATCAAGAAAGGATCAATGGAAAGGCTGGAATTTAGGCTGGTTTTAAAGTATAGATGGGATTTTTGACAGAAGGAGATGTGGAGGGGGGAGCATAGAATGTGCAGGGGATCCAAGGATCTAAAATGGATGGATTCAGAGGATTGAGACACTTCATTATCTGTCAAGAAGATCTGTGGATTCTCTCTCTGGATGTCACAGATATATAATTGGGACCTTTATAGTAATTCACTGATTCCTAAGAATTTATGTACCTGGGCCTTTTCGTTTGGACCCTCTGCTCCACCATTTCTTGTACTGCTTGTTTTTATGGAGGATGTTTGCAGAACTTTATTCTAATAGCTATGGGAAGTATGGAAGAAGAATCGGGAGATTTGGGTCCTAAAGTTTGTGCCACTCATTGATGGTTCATGGGCAGATCATCTCTGTCCTCTGAGATTCAATTTACTTATCTTAAAATGAATGTTTTGTATGGAAGGTTTTTTGAGATTTCTTGCTTTGACAATCAAGTATTAGAAAACTACAGTTTAATTTACCACATTTATTAATTATTGAGGAATAAAATTCACATTTTCTTCCTACCTTCTTTGTCCTCCTAAGATGTCTAATATTGCTGCTTATTCTCTTCCTACCCCAATACCTTTTGGGGCTTTCACCAGTTAGGTCGTGCTTCACTTGTCTTCATAACAAACCATCGACTCCCAAATGAAGTCCCCATGTTTAGAAAACTTGTAGATGTAGACATAGAGTGAGGACGCCATTCCCTCTATACTTACTGAAAGCAAACTCTCAGGAAATAACTTAGTCATATAATTTTAGTGTGAATTTAAACACAATGTGAAATACCTTTATAAATAAAAGAAATAGCATTTCATGTTTTCCCTTTCTAATTATGGGACAGTAAGCTTCCCCTGAGTCGTCAGGATTTATATATTCCCTGTGTATTATGTATTGTGTATGTGAAGAGGCAGAGTTGGATAGACAACAAGCCCACTGACATTGCATATTTACTTCTTACCTATTAACCTGCCACAGCCACATGCTCTAGAAAATATGAGGGATCAGCTCCAACAAGGGGCTAGAGAAGATTTTAGCCTGATTGGAGGATCAAGAACAGACAGAAGCCAGGCAGCTGTCATAAAGATAGCAGTCTTTAAAATTTAAAAAAGTTCATTCAATTATTTTACATTGGGTATCTATATACAAATATTTGTGGATTCCTACTGTGCACCAGTACTATGAAGCAGTTTTCATGTATTTTTTACTCATTTCAATTGTAAAATAATGTAGAAAGTAAAGTAAATAACAAAACAACTTGCTGTGTTCTTTGGTACAAGCATTTGAAGTCATTTGGAGTCTTCATTAGTAATTTCCAGGCAAACTACTATTCCTAGTCTATACTTATTATTTCCTAGCTTATAAATTTCTTTTGTTCCAAAGAACTCTGAATTATGAATTCTCTTAATAAATAAGATGCCCCCTCTTTATCCAGTCAAGTGTAGCTAGATTATTTTTATGACAGTCAGTGGTAGTAGTTCCTTTTTTCCTCCTTCTCCTCTACCTTCTTCCAAGTAAAAATTATATACATTTAAGATGTAAACTGATCATGATCACCACAATGAAGTTACCATTCTTTTTTTTTTTTTAGGCACTGAGGATCGAACCCAGGGCTTTATGCATGCTAAATGCACACTCTCCCATTGAGGCTGCATCCTCAGTCCTAATGGAAGTAGTTTTGACTATTGCAGACCTCTTGGCCTTTGTATAGAAACAGGACAGGTAACTGATGCTTTCTCCCTGAGAATTTACTGGAAATGGAATATCCAGTAGGATGGGAGCTGGGCATTTGTTTTATATTCTCCAACTCCTCTTTTCTCTAGGTCTGGAATGAGGTCCTGAGCCAGGCATGGATCAAAAGTGCTCTACCTTAATGTGGGACACTTCAAGGAAAAGACTGTCAGAGTGCAGTCCATTGACCAAGATTTGTGTGAGGAAGATTCAGAATGGTGCTCTACAAATATGCAGTCTCTTTCTCCTTTCTTGATTTCTCCTCCCTGCTACTTTTCTCTGACACCTTGTTGTGAAAGCAGGAGTTTAACTGCATATTATTAAATGTTCCTTTTCATATGTATTCTCACTTCCCCTTCCCTTTCAGTCATTCATTTTCTTTTTCATTTACCTAACAAACGTGTTAGCAGGATGTACTAGATGCTGGGACACAGAAGATATCAGCCAGAGGTTCTGCTTGCAGGGCACTTTTTAGGGGGGGATATTCACCTCCTCCTGTTCCTAGGATCATGCAACAGAAAGATCTCCTCAGATGGATTAATGACTTATTCCTTCATTCATTCCTTAAGTTGTCCACAAACAGTGAGTACTTGCTAGAATAAGTGGGCTACTTTTAAAGAATTAAAAGTTAAGGGGCTACTTTTAAAGAATGAAGACAAGAGGAGACAACCTTATTCTATTTCTTTTTAAGTTATTAAGGAGATGTAGATTTTGCCAGGGATCCTTTGGAACGGGGACAAAAGGGAATTAGCTTTCACAGTATCAAGATGGAACTTCACCAGAATGCAGTGGGATATTAGTGGTCTGATGAGTTCATTCACATTTTGTGCATAGACAACAGCAAAAGGGACATGGAGATGGAGAAAAGGGAATGGCATAAAGGAGAAGAAAAAATATATAAAATCAATAGCTGTAGAAATGGCCAGTGAAGCCCTGAAGATTTTCTTGTGCAGTGAATGTCACCCACTCTATTGTGGAGGTTTCCTCGTTTCTCTTGTCTGAGGACAGGTCCCCGGATAAAGAGAAGACAAATCTTCTGTTTCAGAAGTGATGAACACTGAGACAGCTGAGTGGTGATGGCTCATCCTGGCTCTTCCCTGCTCCTGTTTTCCCCCTGTAACGTTTCCTCCTGGTGAAGCAGGGGAGTCTGGGTTAGAAGATCAGCCTGGACTTTCTGGCCAGCACTCTCCTCAGAGCTGCCTTCACCTCCTTGTTTTTCAGGCTGTAGATGAAGGGGTTGAGCAGGGGGGTCACCACACTGTACTGCATGGATAACACTTGCTCCAACGCTGAGCCAGGAGCTGGAGTCATGTACCTTGTAGGGAGTTGCACAGTAGATAGAGCACACCGAGCTCAGGATAATCATCACAGTACAGTTGGCAGCAATGGATCATTCCATCCCTGCTGACTGCAAAGGCAATCCTCGGAGCTGAGCTGACCATCACTGGTGGTAGCATATGGAAATGACTGATCAGTGAGAAATCAGTCATTTCTGCTCTCAAATGCCCCCAAACACAAGTGATCTTGTGCAGAAAGCTATAGGAACTGCCATAAGGAAAGAGAAGTTCTGCAGCTTATAAAGGGCTACAGGTTAGAACAGAAATAATAAAATAATTTCATGCATTTCTATGGCACTCCATACTTTTCACAGCTTCTTGCCCAATAGTTATAATGGCAATATGAAACTTCCTCTTTTGCCCTCTATGTACTCATTTGTAAAGATATACTATGTTCTGATCTTGTGATGATTGTTCCTTGCACAGCCATATGTTTAGTTCACAATGCTGCCATTTTCCCCAACATTTATGGCTCTGGGAACTACCCTCAGAATTGTAACATACAATTTTTATAATATTTAGTGGAATGCTGGGTGTGGAAAGCAGAAGGATCACTGTGAGTTCAAGGCCAAACTGGGCTATATAGTGAATTCAAGGCCAGCCTGAACTACATAGTAAGACCCTGTCTCAAAAAAGAAAAAGAAAAAGAAAAGAAAACAACAACAACAACTTGAAATACTTAGTGGAACAAATATTTGTTCTTTTTTTTTGTACTGGGGATTGAACTCAGGACCTTGTGCTTTCGAGGCAGGTGAAGGAATCACTGAGCTAAATCCCCAGGCCAAGTATTTGTTCTTTTAGTTGCATTTTGTTTGTTTGGAAAAGAAGCCATGGCTGGTAAATAAAGTAGGAAATACAAGTGTCATGCAGAAGATAAGATCCAAGTTAAGATTAAGTTTTGGGACCCATCCTGTTAAATAGCACTGGGGCTATTTCTCAAAGAAGCATTATTATTATTTTTTTCAGTAGTACTATCATCATTGGAATAAATATAGATGGTACTAAGAATGTTCCTTATGGATTCTAATGTGTTTGATTAAAAGATATTCATTTTTTCCTGAGTTTTAAATATTATCTAATTTATCCCTTCTAATATTTCTGTAAAGTAGTAGAAAAAGCCTTATTGTCTCTTTAAGGGATATGAAAAGTTAGAGAGAGATTAATCTTCTGGCTCACATAAACTCTCCTGAATTATTCCTTATTTTCCACTTCTACCTTCTTATTTCCCTTCAAGTCACAGAAGATGAGAAAAGTATTGAGCAATTTCTCCAAGTTCATTTCCAGTTCCCTAATAGAGAGCACACACATAATTTATTCTTTCTTCTGGAGAGGGAGGGCTGCTTAGCTAAAGTCGTTTATGTTTGAGAGAAGCATGGTGGGAAAGAGCATGAGACTTCATTCGGCTGGCCCTGCAACTACCTTGTTCTGGGACCTTTGAGAAATTTCCTAATTACTTCCAAAACTGAAGTTCTGTACCTGAAAACAGAATAACAAGGTTAAGAATATTAACTACTCTTTGTTTGTTTGTTTTTTTGGTCTTGCTATGTAGCTTAGGCTGGCCTTGAGCTCACAATGTAGCCCAGGCAGGCCTCAAACTCATGACAATTCTCTTGCCTTCCAAGTGCTGTGTTCATGGCATGCACCACCACATCTGAATTAATAATATTAACTCTTATGGTGAGATGCATACTAAAATTGAGTTTGACATGTTAAGAAGTTGGTGTATAATAGATGCCTCACAAATAGTTATAACATAACCCTTGGGGACATCATCTTCCAGTAGGAAAGACAGATGGTATCTATTTCAAGGATGTTGTTTTATGTTTTGGCTTTTTTTTTTGGTATTGGGGATTGAACTCAGAAACTTGCACTCGTGAAGCAGGCGCTGGAACCACTGAGCTAAATCCCCAGCCCCAAGGATGTTGTTTTATATTTTTGCCTAGCACTAAATAAAATCATACCAAAGATTTTCTAACTTCCCTTTGAGAACTTCCAAAACAGAGGTTAATAAGGTAGAAAAATCTTTAATCTGGGGCCGGGGATTTAGCTCAATCGTTCTGCTGCCTGCCTTGCAGGCACAAGGACCGAAGTTCCATCCCCGGTACCAAAAAAAAAAAAAGAAAAATCTTTAATCTTTTTCTAAAGTCATTTTTCAAAAGAGTCAACTGAGTTACAAAAAGAAAAGGGTTTCTTTATACACCACAAAGCCAGTCCACAGGAGAGGCAAAGCTAGAGCTCAGGCTTCCTGAATTCTAGTATGGTTCTTTTCCTGCTACCTTGCAGTGCTCTGTGCTCTGTTCTACAGACTAAAGGCACTTAGAGTGAGAAATAAGCCACATGTACATTTAGGAAGTATAGTATGACATACCTGGAAATTCCTGAACCATAAAAGATGATGACCACAAGGACATGAGAAGAGCAGGTGGAGAAGATCTTGCCCCGACCCGTGGCAGAGTTGATCCCCAGGGCTGTCATGATGACACGGCTGTAGGAACCCAGTAATAGGACAAGAGTGCCAAGGCCAAGGACCACCATGGTAGTCAGGATGGAGATGATACTACTGTAGGGGTCAGAACAGGCCAACGAGATCACTGGAGGTAGCTCACAGGCAAAATTGCGGATGAGGTTGGGACCACACAGGTGCTGCTGAGCTAGTAAGAGAGTGTTAACTAGGCTGGCACTCATTCCGATGGCCCAGGATGCACCCACCAGGCCAGCACAGACCCTCCTGTTCATAGTCACCACGTACAACAGCGGGTGACACACAGCCTGGAACCGGTCATAGGCCATGACAGAAAGGAGGCAGGCTTCAGTGGCCCCTGAAAATATGATCAGGGAAATCTGGGCAAAGCATCCATGGAAGGATATTGTCTTCTCCTTAGAAAGAAGGGTTTCTAGCAGTTTAGGCACAATGACTGAGGAATAGAAAGCATCCAGGAAGGAAAGATGTCTCAGGAAGAAGTACATGGGAGTATGGAGCTGGGAATCAATACAGATAATTAGCAATATCAGCAGGTTCCCTATGAGGGTCAAAAGGTAAATTATGAGGAATAGCACAAAGAGTAGTCCTTCTATCTGAGAGTTGCTGGATAGTCCTAGGAGAACAAACGCAGTAACAGTAGTCTCATTGCCAACTTCCATGGAGCATTCAAGAATCCCTTCAGAGACACAAGAACTGGCAAGAATGCTCAAATGGGATACCAGTATCAGAGTATGTCTGGAGATGAGGCATTGTGAGTAAAGCTTCAGGACTGACCCAGGACAGATTGTGCAGCAGAGGCCACCATGGCATGTCAGCCCTTGTCATCACCTCCTAGTTCAGGGCAGTTACCTGTTGGCAAAAGAGGAGGAGGTGCAGAGGGAGAGGGTAGAGAATTAGGCCTAGAAGGGAAAGAGATGAGAACAAGGATTACTCTAACTGGAGGAGGAAAGGAAGGAGCTGAGGAGAGACCCCAGGATCCAAAGAAGTTCTGTTCTCTGCTTCCGGAGGAAACTGAGCTCAACCCACAGGCACATTGACTGGCATAGTGAATCAACAACAAACATTTGATTGACCTTCTGCCTGACAGACAATGATGAAAGTTTAAATGATGGGTAGAGGTCTTATGACACCTGATGATGGAGTAAATCCTTTCTCCATACAAAGGTGTGAATAAGTCATTTGAGTTTTTTATTTTATACAATTGGGAAAGTTTGATGTTTTCCAAAGTCCATTCTATCTTAACAGTTCTAAAGGTGGGAAAATGATCTTCCTGCAGTGTCTCTGGTACTAAATATAAACCTCTTCTCTTTTGTGCTAACACAGGTGGCCATAGCACCTGACTGTTCCGTTTTCATGGAAGCCAGAGAGCAGAAAGCCCTTAAAATAGAGGTGAGGGCTGTGCACAACAGGCAGTCTACGACCTTTCCATTTCAGGTCTCTGTGAATCTGTGATGTCCTTCTATTTTCATCCTGACCCCACAGGACTTAACACAAGTCTACAAAGTTTGGGCTATTTCCTGAGTTAGTACCAGTGGGTTTTGATAAAGCCAAATCAGACTTGGACCAACTTTTGTGCATTACAGAGACACCCACCCCTTGCAAAAAAAAGGAGGAGAAATAAACACCTGGTAAAATGTACAGCTATAGGGTTTATTCTAGATCAGAGGAAGGTAAAGTAGCCACTTTCCCTCCCCATGATAGGTAACTCAGGGAGGTTATAAATGAAGATATAATTTCTATTTATGGGGCACACTCACAGGTTCCAGGAGTAGGTAGTTTTTAAGAAGATGGATTTCAATGAGATTTATCTTCTCCTGGACTCTCTAGGGCAACAACAGCTGTCCTCGGTAAAGGACTCTTGTATGGCATTTTTCCAACACAGGAGCAAAAAACCACAGCTATGACTAGGGTTCTGTGGTGTTCTCTTGACTTTATCCTTCCTTTAGAGGATGTAGACAAAGAACTTATGAGCAAAACAAGAGCCCCATGGTCTTTCTGACTCTGCTTTCCAAATAACAATGGCCAGAGGGACTTGAGCTCAGCTCCAGACCCTGGAGAGTAAGGGAGGTCCCTGGAGAAATGCTTAAGGAGGAGGCCTGCCCTGTTCTGAGTGGGTTCTCCAGGGCCAGCTACTCCTCCTCTGCATTACTCTTGTTTCAGTGGGTTACATCATATAAGAGGGCTTTGGGTTGGTAAATAATTTATTTTTTAGTTCTATTATAGGTAAAAGTATTTCAAGAGGGTAATACACTTTATTATTTTTGGAATAGTTTTAGGTTCATATAAAAATTGATTGGAAGGTTCAGAGACTCCCCATTCCCCCCCACATTAAGTCTATTGTTACATTTTAGGTATACAATACAGTTACTTTCATCACTGAGAACTTGGACCTTTACATGGTGTATCTTTTTTTTTTGGTACCGGGGATCGAACTTGGGACCTTGCGCTTGTGAGCCAGGCAGAGGAACCACTGAGCTAAATCCCCGGCCCCTATATGGTGTATCTTGGTTCTTATTTTTTCCCCCTTCCCCTGCTCTCCCTCCACCCCCTCCACCCTTCCCTCTTTACAGAGACTTTGTTTCCATTTTTTCTTTTCTCATATTTTTCCCATCTTTCCTTTCCCCTACTCCTCGTACTTCCCCTACCCCTTTAGACCTTTTGTTCCTATTTCACAATATCAATTACACATTTTGATTTTTGTTTACACTTTTAGTTTCTCACACCAGAGAATCTATTTGATATTTACATATGTGTGTCCTATTTATTTCACTTAAAAGTATGGCCTCGATGTGCATCCATTTAGCCATAAATGTCTCCAGTTTCTCGTTCTTTATGGCTGAGTAGTACTCCATTTTATTAAAAAACCACATTTTCATTATACAGTCTCCAGTTGATGGGCAACTGGGCTGTTTCCAAGCCTTAGCTATTACAAACTGTGCTGCTATGAACATGGGTGCACATATATTGGGGTGGTATGATTCTTTTCATTCTTTTGGGAAGATACCCAGCAGAGGAATAGCTAGGTCAAATGGGGCCTCTGATCCTAGTTCTTTGAGGTATCTCCATACTGATTTCCACAGCGGTTGCACCAGTCCACACTCCCACCAACAACGGAGAAGGGTTTTTTTCTCCCTAAAACCCTGTCAGCATTTGTTATTGATTGATTTCTTGATAGCAGCCATTCTTTCTGGGGTGAGGTACAATCTCAGTGTTGTTTTCATCTGCATCTCTGGAATGGCCAGTGATGTGGAACATTTTTTCATATGTTTATTTGCTGCTTTTAATTCTTTGAGAAATGTCTGTTCATTTCAGATGCCCATTTTTGAATTGAGTCTTTATATTTGGGGGGTCTGATTTTTTAAAGTTCTTTATATATTCTAGATAGTAGTCCTTTGTCTGAGGAACAGCTGATAATTTTTTTTTTCCACATTGTAGGTTGTCTCTTAGCTGTGTTGGTGGTTTATTTTTTTTCAAGCAAGACTGATGAACTTTATTTGCTGGTGACAAAAGGCCACAACCCTTCAGTACTTCAACCTTTGGTCAACAGTGACATATAGGCAAGGTAAACCAAGGGGAGCTAAACACAAAAGTAGGAGACCAGGACAAAGGCACTGTGAGCCTGCACTGCAGGCTGCAATGTTTCCCAGATCTCATCAAGGGCAGATAAGCCAAAATTACTCACTGCTCTCCTTACAGACCTGGAACAATCAGTATGTTTTCCTCTGAAAGTCTTAATAGTTGATTTGGTTGTATCTAGTGTAATACAGGAGTCAGCCCTTATAACAAATCACAATTTCTGGTAAGATATGCTGCACACAATACATTCAGAATCACTGTTTGCTTTTTCTTCGCCTTTGTCTTTTCTTCCCTGAATGAGTGGGTGTTGGAGTCGCTGGTGTTTCCTTTACACTGGATACCGGCTGTTTGAAGACTATTTCATCATCTTTATCATCATTCATTTTAGCCACTTCAGATTTTCGTTTCTCCAAAAATGCTGGTGTACAAGCTGGTGTGGCCCTCTGGCTATCCACAGTCTTATCGGGAGTGACAAGAGAGCCTTCTGAAACCCTTTTCTTCTTCTCCTTAGGTATGCCTGAAGCTTATTCTTTTTTGCAGAAATCTCTTTTTTGTCTGAAACCTCTTTCTTCTTGATAGATAAAACCATTGAAGGAAAATTATAATCAATTCCTTTTGCAATTAATTTCTTCCTTAGTAATTTTTCTTTCTTTTTAAATCAATCTTCCATCCACAACTTTTGTAGAAGTGTCCGCTTATGATTATACCGTTTCACTGCTGGGTATACTGGATGATGAAATGGAACTTGCCAGCCTTTAAAAAGATCTTTATGTACCTTTTTGGGTGGCATAAAACGACAGACCAGGAGTCTTTCATCAAAGAGGTAGTTGTGCATTGTTTCAGCCACTATCTTGGTAACATCCTCAGATGCAAACTCCACAAAGGCATAGCCTCTGCTATTTCCAGTCCTTTTACTTCTGGACAGTCTGAATCTTGTAATATTGCCAAATTGGGAGAAATATTCTTTGATCTGGGATTCAAAAAGAACTGGAGATAAGAGACCCACAAAAATTACTCCAGGCATAAGTTCTTCTTTCTTTTTTTGCTGGGTCACGCGACGCCAAATCTGCTCCACTTCCTTCTGAAACTCGGCATCTTCCTGGGGGTTCAGAGACAGAATTGGTGCGGCAGGACCAGAAAACACCACCATGCTGAGAGCGCCCCAGCACCCCGGCTCCACTGTGTTGGTGGTTTCTCTTGCTGTGCAGAAGCTTTTTAATAAGATGAGATCCCAATTGATTCTTTGTGCTAGTTCCCGTGCTACTGAGATTTTGTTCATAAAGTCTTTTCTTATGCCAATGTCTTCAAGAGTTCTACCGAACTTATCTTCCAGTAAGTTTATTGTTTCTGTTTTAATATTTAGATCTTTGATCGACTTCAATTTTGGTTTAGTACATGGTGAAAGATAGGGGTCTAGTTTTAACCTTTGACAGGTTGAACTCCAGTTTTTTCAACACCATTTATTAAAGAGGTTGGCTATCTTTCCTCCAGTGAGGATGGTTGGCTCCTTTGTTGAAGATGAGGTGGCTGGGTATGTCTGGAGTTGTTTCTGTATCTTCTAACCTATTCCATTGATCCTCAGGTCTGTTTCTTTGCCAATACCATGCTGTTTTTATCACAGTGGCTTTGTAGTATAGTTAAGTGTTGGGGATTTTGATACCCCCTGTCATGCAGAGACTCCCCATTTTAATACATACACTGCCTCCCATACCATCAGCATCCTTTCTCACAGTGGTCCAGTTGTTATAATCAGTGAACCCATGTTGACCCATCATTGTTATCCAAAGTCTTTCATGTTCATTAGGGCTCACTCTTGGTGTCAGGCCTTCTGTGACTTTGGATAAATGTCTAATGTCACATATCCACTATTATAGTATCATTCAGAGTAGTTTCACTGCTCTTCTAATCATGCATTCTCTTCCTAATGAATCCTCCCTCCCTGAACCCCTGGCAATTTTTGATCTTCCTGTCCTTTTAGTTTTACCTTTTCTAGAATGTCATAGACTTGGAGACATACTGTAGCCATCTTAGACTGGCTTCTTTCACTTAGCAATATGCATTTAATGGTCTTCCATGTCTTTTCATGGTTGATGGCTCATGACATTTTTCCAAGTGGCTGAAGGATTCATGGTGTGAGAAATGACAGTGGGAGATTAAGAAAAGAAGGAGAAATAAGGTGGGGCCAGGTAGGGCTCTAACTCCGGATGGGAGAAAAGACCCCAGGCAAAGGCAGAGTGGTTTATTTATAGTGGTAGAGATAAGGAAAGTGCAGTGGGAGGTAAAAGGGCCTGGTCTGTAACCAGAGCCAGGAGAGTAGCTAAGGTTTGCAGAACATCATGCTTGATGGTTTTCTGATGAATGGGATGGGAGGAAGACAGACCTCTTCTCTGCCAGGCCTGGCTCCACCACTCCCTCTTTTCACCTGCTCTCCTCCTTTGGGGCCCTGCCTCATCCACAGAAGGAGGAGAGTTAGGCCTGGCCATAGTGATCTGGAGCACAGTGTTCCCAGCAACTTTTTAGTGCAAAGTGATGTCATTGTGTGACATTGTGTATCAAATTTATCCATTTACCTATTAAAGGACAGCTTGATTGTCTCAAAACTTTGGCAATTATGAATAAGGCTGATGAAAGCAGCGTGTGTGTGTTTTTTTTCCTTTTTGGTATGGACATAAGTGCTCAGCTCCTTTGTGTAACTGACAAGGAATGTGATTGTTGGATCATATGGTTAGAGGTAGCTTTTTTTTTTAAGAAACTGCCAACTGGCTTCCAAAGTTGTTCCATTTTGAATTCCTACCAGCAAGGAATGAGAGTTTCTGTTGTTCCACATCTTCTCCAGCTAAAAGTGCTTTTGAAAAAATATTTTACAATATTTTCAACTTAAACATCATTCATGTTGAACACATATAGCAATGTAGCCTACTCAAATATAAAGTTTAAGAAGCCAAAACAACTCTCAATTTGTTTTGTTGTAGATTACTTTTGTGGTGGTAAACAAAGCAATAATAAATCAGTACTCCAATCATAACACTACAATCTCTTCAATCAATTGGATTATGGGTTGGTCAAACATTAGAATTTATGCAAGCATAGCAACAATGCAGGAACTCAGAAGAACCTGCTGTTCTCAAGTCACATACTTCTTCAGTAACATAAGGAGCAAAATTCAGTATTTTTGACAAGATAACTATCACTAAACCCAGGACCAGTTCTAATTTGTGGCAGCTTTTTGTTACTATAACAAAGTATCTGAGACAATCAAGTTGTAAAGAGAAAAGGGTTATTTTGGCTCATGGTTTTGGAGGTTTCAGTCCATAATCAATTGGCCCTGTTGCTTTGAACCTGTGGTGAGGCAGAATATCATGGTAGGAGTGTATAGCCTAGCAAAAATCACTCATCTCAAGGATGGATTGTGAAAAGGAGGAAAAAACGAAGACTGGGTTCCCACAATTCCTTGAGGCATGGCTCTCATAAGCTAAAGATTGCCCACTAGGCTCCATGTCTTAAAGTTTCTACCATTTTCCAGTAAGTAGCATCAGCTGAGAATCAAGCCTTCAGCCTATGAACTACTAGGGGATGCTTAAAATTAAATCTGTGCATCATCTGATCACTCACTTGTAACCTCAATAAATAAAGTCAAGCTTGTCTATATTTAATTACTTGAAATTAACCCAGGGGTCTTTCTTAGAAAAGGGAGATTCTTTTTCATGGCGACAAATGCAAATTTAAGTCTGAGCTAAGAAACTTACTTAACAATTAGAATTTGATTTAAATTTACTCATTTAAAAGTCTGGAAATTAACAAGTGTTAGTTAACCCTAAGGAATCTTTTTCATTTCAAAAAGACAGTCTAAATAATGTACCAAAAAAGGTAGGCATCTAATTTTATTTTCTTCATATACTGAGCTAGACTTTCTACCACCTCCTATACAGCCTACACATTTCCAATTGATTTTGGTGGCAAACTTATCTCTCTAAGCTTTCTTTTCTATTTGTCTACCTAGATCTTCTATAACATTGTAAGATCTCCCAAAGTGCAGGCTATTTTCTTGCTACTATAACTCTTTTTTATGTTGAAGATGTTAATGTGACTAATCATTAGTGTGTTAGTTACTTTTCTTGTTGCTGAGACAAGATACCTGATACCCAAATTAAAGGAGGAAAGGTTTCTTTGGCTTACAGTTCATAGTGTTTTCAGTCAGTCAACAATGAACTGGCTCCAAGACAGGGTGCCAGAGGGGCAACAGCTCCTGGTGGTGGAAGCAGCAAAAGCAACAAGAGACCCTAACAGCATCTTTCTGCTCCTTTTATCTTATTCAGACTACCAGGATTAGAGTGGTGCCAAACCAATCCCTCACAGTAGTGGTTTAGTGATCACACACCCTTAATCCTAGCATTACACACTCTAGATTCACCCTCCTATGACGCATGAGGCTTTGGGCAGATATCTAGACCTAAAACACAACAATTAGTCTTTATAAATCTATATAAATAGTACAGGAAATTTATTTAGATCTTTGAAAAGCAGAAATTTTGGGGCTGGGGATTTAGCTCAGTGGTTCTGCTGCCTGCCTTGCAGTGCAAGGTCCGGAGTTCGATCCCTGGTACCGAAACAAACAAACAACAAACAAACAGACCCCCCTGAAATTTGCATTGGTTTCATATTGAAATTATAGGCTAACTGAGAGAAAAACTGAAGTATTTATAGTGGTCAAACACTTCATCCAAAAGCATGAGGTGTTTCTTTATTCAAATAATCTTTGATATCCCTTTATGAGAATATGTAAAGGAGAAAAGTTTTTAGCCATTGAGGTCTTATGTATTCTATAGTATAATACATATAACCTCTATAGTAGGTTCACTCCTAGAAATTTAATAACTTTTGAAAATAGCATCTTATTTTTGATTATGTTTTAATGTAGGGAACAGGGGAAGGGGACATTACCAGAACCTCTGCAGTAAGTCCTAGTCTCCTGCGAGCCACAGCAGCACACGGCCACGGCAGCACACGGCAAATCACAGGAAAGGTAGACAAATGAGACTGAGAAGAAGCTGAGCCTTGGGTCTGATCAGTGCTGCTCTGGGCAGCAAAGACAAAACCCCCCTAGCTTGCAGCACCCTTTATTCAGTCCATGGGGAAACAGATGTAACAAGTGAAATGCAGAGTTCAGTACTTCACATTGGGGTAAACAAGGTGTAACAGAAGGCTGGGGGGCGGTGGAAATCTAAGAACAATGAGGAACTATGCAGACGAAGATTTGGTTCCTCCCTGGCATCTCCCGCAGGTGTGGTCTTGTCCTGGAGATTACAGCATCCCGGGATCACTGAGGTCTCAGTTGTGACCCGAGACCAAAATGCAATTATGTCTGGAATGTCCTAGCTGGCCTGTAGGAAGGAGAACTAGGCCTACTCAGATGATTTTTCCCTAGAATTATGTAGCATTGCTCCCGACATTTTATAGTTGCTTATTGCTGGTGTAAAGACATATTTTTAGTTTTGGTAATTTGATTTTACAATTATAAGACTTGCTAAACTCTCTTTTTAGTTTTAGAAGTGAGTTATATTGTGTTTCCTAAGAGATGGTTATACCACTGGGTAATAATGAGCTCATAAAAACTTTCCAGACAATAATAACAAGTAGTAGTAATAATAATATTATTAAATATTGGAGGTGGAAATTGGCAAGTTTTAAAATTTCCATTCTTTTCCTTTTTCTGTTTTGGTACTGGGGATCAAACTCGGGACCTTGAGCTTTCGAGGCAGGCTGCAGGTGACAGAACCACTGAGCTAAATCCCCGGCCCTATTCCTGCTTTCTTTTTTTAAAATTTTATTATTATTTTTTTAATTAAATTCTTTTATTGGTACATTTTAGGTATATAACACATTTACATTTCTCATTGGGAATTGTACCTTTACATCATGCATCTTGGTTCTTATTTTTTCCCCATTTATTCCTGGTTTCTTTAGAGTTAAAAAATAATTGTTGAACTTCATCAAAAGCATTTAGGGTATAGATTGGGAAAATATGATATTTCTACTTTTGTCTATTAGTGTGAATTGCAGTGATAAATATTCATATGTTGAACTTCCCTTGCATTCCTAAGATAAATCCTGCATGGTTGTAGTGTATTATTTTCTTAATATTTTGCTGCATCTACTAGTTGGTATTTTGTAAGATTATTGTGGCTATATTCATAAGTGGAATGGAACTTTAATTTTCTTTTTTGTACTTCATTTCTCTAATTTTGAAATGAAGATTACCATTGCCTCATAAAATAAGGCTGATAGACTTATTCCTCTCCTATTTTCTGGAATTATCTGGAGTAACAGAGGAAATACCTATTTTACTGTAAGTATGGTTGAATTCATCTGAATAGCCATCTATGTTTATGTGTTTTTAAGGACTAGTCTTTGTCTCTTTAATACTCCTTAGTCTAATAAATCATCTACTTTTATGCCAAAGTTGACACTTGAATTTTCCTAAGTATCTATCCATTTTTAGGTTTTCAGTTCTTATTGTTTTTCCCATGCTGGAGACTGAAACCCAGGGCCTAAACAAGAACATGCTAGACAAGAACTCTATCACTGAGCTATACCCCAGGGATATAGGTTTAGGTTTTCAATTCTTAGCATATAGTTTTTTGAATCATATGCTTTATTATGTTTAAATTTTCTGTTTGTACTTTATGTATGTATTTTTGAAATTATTTTTTAAAAATTAATTTTATTGGTACATTTTTGGTATACAATATAATGACATTCATCATTGGAAATTTGTACCTTTACATAATATATCTTGGTTCTTATTTTTCCCCATTTCCCTGCCCTCCCTTCAACCCCTCCAACCCTCCTTATTTACAAAGACTTTTCCATTTTTTCATTTTCTCATATTAATTCCATTTCCTACTTTTCTTTCCCCTACCCTTCCCCCTTTCCCTTCCCCTTTGCCCCTTTTCTTCCTATTTCACATTCTCTATTATACCTTTTGGTCTTTATTTACACTTTCAGTTTTTCCAGAGAAACTATTCGGTATTTACACGTGTGTCCTATTTATTTCACTTAAGAGTATCGCCTCAATGTGCATCCATTTAGGTACAAATGTCTCTAGTTTCTCATTGTTTATGGCTGAGTAGGACTTCATATTTTTGATCTTAATATTTCTTGATAAATGTCTATTTTATTGATCTTCCCCTCAAATTCTCTCTGCATGGGGAGGAGAAGAGAAAGGCTAGAGTCCTTTCCTGCATGGACTCCCTACCCCAAAGAGTGCTTTGTACCTCTATCAGCAAATTCAATTAAATTTTCTTCTTTTCACACAAGCTTATTGGAGTGTTGAGGGGTCAATGCTTCCAGACTTGTTCTCTATCTTTTATTAAATCATGAGTATGGTACCTGGTAGCACCTTGGTGTTCTTTTTAGAATACTAGAATGTTTATCTCTGTCGCGAGCAGGTACCGCGGGTAAAGAGGACTCAGACTCGGATGGCAGTTCACACACTTATATTATTATAATTCACTTCTATGCAATTATCACACGATATTAAATAAGACAATATTAAGTCTGCCAATTACCACGTCCCTGTACCTGTACTGCGGAAGTCCTCATGGGAGCGCGACGTTTCCTCACGTGGGGTCAGAGGGTCCGATCCAGAGACGAAGGGCGTCGAGTCGGCGCTAGGCTGTCCGCCTCTCCGCTGGCCTCCTCCTCTGGTCTCGTCTGGTCGGCGGCGATGCTCCTTCCAGCGGGATCAGGTGCAGGTGTCCCGGTCGGGAGTCAGATCAACAGACTGACTAGTAGACTGGTCGGTGGGACGGATCGTCGACTTGCTTGAGGTCTTCAACGCCTTTTATACTATTCTAACTGGGCGTTTGTGGTATTGGTTCAGACTTATCACACTGTCCATTTGGGCCACGCCCTGTCCAGTTCGAGGTTCATCCCTATCAATTCCACACCGCTTAAGGTTCTACTTCTATATCTTATGGTTACTATGGTTACATATCACTCACAGCACTCTTAAAGTCACAGCACACTTTAGGGTTACAGCACGCTTAGGGTTATACAATTCCATCTTATTTCAAATTGTTCTCCACAATCTCTTAATGTCTTAAACCTTTCAGGACTTAGCTGAAGTTCTAAGGCAAGAGAAGAGTATTATTTAGCATTCTGTTACATGAACATCTTTAAAAATAAATTCAAATTATGTAACAGACATGAATCAATTTCTTTATTATTTCTAGTTCAAGGATATCTTTTCAGTTAGTCTATCCCATATATCTCATTCTTTTTACAGTAATAGATTGTTTTACAGAATAGAAGTAAGATTCAATGGGTTCCTTAGAGGTAGATGCTTAGGTTTTTTTTTTTTTTTTTTTAAATAAAAACTAGTGCTGCAAAATCACTTGCATAAACATTTCTTTCTTATTTAAATGTTTGTACACAGTGGACTCTGGGTGAATTTGTGATTTAAAAGATAAGCACATTTTAAAAATTGATAAACATTACCAAACTGCTGCCTCAAAATGTACTATTTTTTGCTTTAGTTCTTTTGATCTGCCATTTAATCTTAGTGTGAAAAGGATGGAAGGGGGAAAAACCCAAACAAAGAAATGAAACAATCCAAACACTGCTTTGCTGTGATAATTTTGTGGAGAACACCTTGAAATAAGATGAAATTGTATAATCCTAAAGTGTGCTGTGACTCTAAGAGTGCTGTAACCTAAGTATAACACAATCCTAAGAGTGATGTGTAACCCTAAGATATGAAAGTAGAACCTTAAGCGGTATGGAACTGGACAGGGTGTGCCCCGAAGTGGACAGTGTGATAAGTCTAAACCAATACCACAAACGCCCAGTTAGAATAGTATAAAAGGAGCTGAAGACCCCAAGCAAGTCAACGATCCGTCCCACCGACCAGTCGACCAGTCAATCTGATGATCTGACTACCGACCGAGACATCTGCACACTTGATCCCACTGGGAGGAGCATCGCCGCGGACCAGACGAGACCAGAGGACGAGGCAAGAGGAGAGGCGGACAGCCTAGCGCCGACTCGACGCCCTTCGTCTACGGATCGGACCCTCTGACCCCACGTGAGGAAACGTCGCGCTCCCATTAAGGACTTGCGCAGTACAGGTACAGGGACATGGTAATTGACAGACTTAATATTGTGTGGTAACTGCATATTGTATGGTAATTGTATTGAAATGAATTATGCTAATATAAGTGTGTGAATTGCCATCCGAGTCCGAGTCCTCTTTACCCATGGTACCTGCTTGCGACAATTTTGTGTCCTGATTGGAAGTAGAGGGTTCAATGAGAGAAACTTCAGATGACTGTGCTCCTTTTTCAGATTGTTTAGCAGTAGCCCTTCTGGAAAGAGATTCCTAAAGTAAATATCAGAAAAATGAACCATGGTCATTGTATTGGACCCAATTCTGGTCTGTAACTTGCAGATCTAGCTGTAACTTAGCCGTCAGAAGCCTCTGGGTCTCCAGCATCAGTGCAAAGCATATGTAGTCATTCAAAGTGCAGAATCTGGGGAAAGATGTCTTCCAGACACTTGAGGTCTTCTGTGGGAAAAACACAATGGAAAACAGACGAATATTGAAGTGAATCTTTTGTAATGCTATGGTTAGAGAAATAAATGCTTGCAGTGTTGCCAGTGATGAGAAATTTATGATTTGGAGACAAGGTGAACACCTATTTCTTTCTAAGGCTCATCTATCTACCTTAAGAAACAGATTATCAAAGTCAAGATATCTCATTTTTTCATTTTTTTTTTTTTTTTTTGGTACCAGGGATCAAACTTGAGTCCTTGCACTTGTGGGGCAGGTGATGGAACCACTGAGCTAAATCTCCAGCCCCAATATCTCATTTCTATTCATATCAAATCAGACTAATAAAACATATTTTCCTGATCTATACTTTCTGTCAAATACTTGACCCAGCTTCTTCAGTATTGCTCTTAGAATTTAAAATGTTGACCAGATCATTGAACTTATGGTAGGAGGTCATAAAACAATACTTCAGTAAACATGAGTGAGTTGAGTTGTATTAGAATGGATTGGTTTAATTGAAGTACATTGTTGGAGGCTACAGACTGAACATTGATCCAGAAGCCTTAGAGAATCTAAATCATTGCTCTCTTATATAGTAGCTATTAGCAGTATGTGGCTTTTTTGCATTTGAAATTGCGTTTGGAATTGGAAGGCATTGGATGGCAAAGTTGAACCCATCTCCATTATAATATAAAAAGTCCTTTCTGATTTATATATAATTCTCATTAATTGATTACCCTGAGTTTGTTTAAACAAATCTTAACCCGTGGATGAATTCATCAAAAGGAATTTCTAAGTCTCTCTGTGATGACCCATGAAACCGTACAAGTTATAGGAATCAGTTTGTAAATCTAATAAACCCAAAGTTGGGGCTGAATCTTAAGAATGAAAATCAAAGGAGAATAGCAAGGTGCAGTGCTAGGAGAGTTCTATGCTTTCCCCCATAACTTCACAGACTGATTCTTAAAAATCCTGGAAGCAGGGTACTATTCAAAGCAGATCATAGAGCTCCTAAGTGGAGGAGCCAGAATAAAAAATGTGCTCTGAAGACAATAAAGTACTTTGCAAACATACCAGCCTAATTTCAGGAATTTGGGGAGGATTCAGCCCCATCCTTGGGTTTATCATCTCACCAAGGTCCAAGAAAGCTCCTTAGCACAGGAGCACCTGACTTGTACACACGACCTTTTCTGAAACACATGAACACTCCTCTTCCTCACAGGGATGGCACGAGATGTGATCACCTGAATTTAGGACCACTTACCAGTTATAGAAATGAGGACTGGAATATTTACTGTTTTGTACATGGATTCAAATTTGCCATCCAATGTAGGATTTCCTCCTTTGAAATCATTACAGGAAGTCCTATGTCTTATTAAAGTTTTGTCTACTTTGTTAATGATGATCCCTAAACCATGGGTTAGTAGTATAACTTTATTAAACTTTCTACTTCAGTATGGACCTATTCAATGATAGTGAGGATAAAATTTGGAGGAAAAACACAAGTGTGCTTGTAAAAACATGATGTGGGCTGCCTGGAATAAGCTAGATGAACCTGATAGCTGATGAGGAGTTTATATCCAACAGAGATTGATTGACCACACATTCAGGAATATAGTTAAAATTTAAAGCAGAATGTTCCAATGATTATGATCATAGGAAGTAGGAAGCCTGGGGTGGCATATCTGACATTTTGCTAAATTTCTAGCAGTTTCTGGATATTGTTAAATTCTGACTAAAAATTATCTCTCCATTTACCTTTAGTAATGGTAGTAAGTATAATAACTATGTATAAGTGATTTTCTCTTTCCTTTTATAGTGATTAAGACAATAATGGCTTAAAATAGATGATTAAAAACACAAAGAAGCTGACCGGCTTCACGTAGCATGGTCAAAATTAATAATATTCCCAAGAATAAAATGATTATAGCAACTATTAAATAAGCTTAAGAGCTATGCATAGCAAGATTCAGTACCATTACCAGTAATGTACCAATGCCCATTGTGGGGAGGCAGCTATGTAAAATTTACTTGCTATACTTCAAATGGGTCTGTAGAAATTTAAATTTTTCTTGTTTTTTCTTTATTTTTTGGTACTGGGGATTGAACTTGGGACTTCACACTTGTGAGGCAGGAGGCAGAACCACTGAGCTAAATCTCTGGCCCAATTTAAATTTTTCTAATATGCTTTTTGCTATGTTTTCTTGAACTGTATTTTGGATAGGTGGGGCATGCAATGTACTCTGAAATAGCAGTTTCAGAATGCTGTCAACCTTACCAATATTACTTGGCAAATTTGCAACAGGTTATTTTTAGGCCAATGATTTAAATTGTATACAGTTTGGAACATTCTTTTCTCCAGAGAAACAAGTATAGGGAATTTATTAGTCTATACCAAAGGTTCTTCTTGGAGTCTAGAAACTTTCTCTGAGTTTGCCAAAGAATTATCAATACTAGGGGCACTAAATTGAGCTCTAGATATAGATTCCAGTAAATCTTCATTGTGCACAAGGGTTTCTTAGGACATGTAATGTCAGGGCAGGGATTTTAGTCTCAGCAGTATCTTTATTTCGAGCTGCCCTTTTTGCAGCAGTATCAGCTAACTGATTTTCTTTAAGAAGCTTGTTTTGTAATTTCAAATGTCTTTCGGTCTCAGTTGTCAGGAGCCATTCTATATAATTTGGGGGAAAATCATTTTACAATTAAATTATGTTTAGGGCTGTCTGAGGCCTCAGTAGTTTTGTGACGCTATGACACTCAAGGGCAAGAGTATATCATCTGAAGACATCCTGGTTCTTTGAAAACTGAGTAGTAATTCAAAAAGAGAAAGGTTTCACCTGAGGAGGGACACATTCTTTATCAGATTAACTCATCCTACCTATTATTATAAGAATGTTTTGCTCATCTCACAGTCCTAATCAATTTAAACTCTTCATTGATTTAAGATCCTCGTCAGCATAGGATTATTACCGATCTCCAAGATATCTGATACTTCCTCTGATTATAAGATTCTTGTCAGTTTAGGATTATCATTGCCATCTGACTCATCTGATACTCCCTATGAACCCAATAAATAGTGGCAAGCTGAGGTTGTCTTTGTCTTTGCTGCCCAGAGCAGCACTGATCAGGCCCAAAACCCAGCTTCTTCTCTAAGTCTCATTTCTTGTCTTTGTTCTTACCAGGTGTGTGTTGTAGTGGCTCACAGGAGATTAGGACCCATTATAGGGGATCTGGTAATATCCCCTTTCCCATTCCCTATACTCAATAGGTAACCAATTGGCCAGCAAAATAGCATTCAGTAGTTCCAATACAAAAGTATTATTCTCAATCTTGTTCCTAAGGGCAGTGATAAATCCTCTATTTTCATAACATTCCAAAATCATGGGTCACACCATACACATAACAAAATCTGAGTAAATATTTGCTACTAGTCCTTTAACTCAAATACAGGTTTATGTTAAGGCATAACATTCAGCTTTTCACGTTAAGGTAACTTGTGGTAAGTGATCAGATTCAGTCACTTTAAATAAATTAGCAATTGCATAACCAGTAGTATATTTCTCATGTTTATATTTTAAATAAGAACCCTCAATATACGAGGACCCATTTGGTGCAGGTATGGGAGCTTCTGTTAAATCTTTTATAGGAAGTGAAAAGGTGTCAGTTAATAAAATGCAATCTCACACATGTATTGAGTATGTGACATCTCATTATAGTGGTATGGACTGCTAAAAAGAGGATGATCTTGTGTGAAGTCATCAGTTGTCTGAGAGATGTGTGCGTGATGAAAGTAAGCGAGGCTTCTACATACAGTACTGCATAGAGAACATGGAGAGCTAAAGGGATGCCTACAACAACGTCTTCAGTGTCATCTACTAAAAGGACAGTAGCAGGAACAGCTCCTTAGCAAGACTTTCCCTGTGCTATACACTATAATGTGTGGAGAGCGAAAGGTTGAAATAACCTTGAGAGACCTCTGAGTCTCTTGAGAACATAATGAATCCTGGATATGCAGCTGGCACAAAAGCAAGGATGGTTACTTGTAACGAGAGTGGTTAAATAGAAAGAGTTCGAATGTCTGCAGTGCAAGGGAATGTTATTCCCGGAGTTGTAAAGATACATTTGACCTTTTCCCTGGAAAATAATTAGTTGCCGAATTATGTGCAGAGGAGGGGTTGGGGGTTGTGGAAAAGGTATATAAAGGGCAATAAAGTGGGAAGAGGGGTCTCTCCTCCGCCTCTCTCTCCTTTTTTTTTTCCTCAGAGGTTTTGTTTTTCTTTCATCCTTTCCCCTCCTCTCAGGTACTGTTCGACTAGTGACGGCTGGCACCGTCACAATAATGTAGCTGATCACTATAATATCCATTCTCTCTAATATAATATTAACTCTCTCCAAAGCTGTGTTCTCTGTAGACCAAAGCCCAGGAACTGGAAGGGTCTCAACTGGTGCAGCTGTTAAGGCCCCAAGGTGGCTGTTAGGGGTGGCTGGTTGTTTTGCATATTGGTTACATGGCCCTGGACTTGAGGTGTTGTGGCCTGGTGTACATATGCACCAGGGTCCAGTTGGTGTGGGTCCAAGTAGTAATTTGAAGGTGATAGGGCACAGTGAGAGGAGGCCTGATGTGGTGAGTGTCAACCTTGTGGACTAAAGGGGGATTGGGCCAAGAGGCATTCTTGATTGAGTTGGGTGGGGATTCCTGTTCCCCACTACTCATCTTGACATGGGTTGGGGAGGAGAGGACTTAAAAAAAAAGGCTCCTAAATTCCAGAGGCTGATGAAATCCTCTATAGTTTTGGATAAATATCCCCAAAGTGCTGCTATCCCATTCATGAATAAATAAGCAGAAACTTAAATCACAGTTGGGATGGCTAAGGCTGGTGGGTTGCTCAAAGTTTCCTTTAAAGACTTAAAAGCCTGGAGCTGTTCTGTAGACCAGGCTAAAGGGTATGGCATAGAGATGTGCAGCATTTCAAATAATGACTTAGCAATCAAAGAATAATTAACGCAATTGAGACAGTATTTTTTCAGTTCCCAAGATCTTCTTTATTTTGTGTAGTACTGAGAACTGAACCCAGGGCCTCATGGATACTAGGCAAGTGTTCTAGTATACAGCCCTTTTTATTATTTGAGACAGGCTCTGACCAAGTTGACCAGGGTGGACTTGAACTTGAGATCCTCCTGCCTCAACCTCTAGAGTAGCTGAGATTACAGGCATGCAACAACATGTCTGGCTCCAATAATCTTCTTAATTATCTTTGAGTAGTTGGTCTAGGCCAGTGGTAGCGAATCTATGACATGTGTGGCTCAACTGGCTGTTTGTTATCACTGAAAGCTCTAAAAGGTTCACCATTATTGGTCTAGGATATTTTTGTTTGCTCACCCTCCAAATTAAGTCTTCAGAAGATATGCTATATCCTAGGTATTTAACAGTTTTACCAATCTCTTATGTGCACTCTTTACATCCAGAAATATTCTTTCTAATCCAGGAATAGGGAATGTTCTTGGGTTGCGGACTCAGTGAAATCAGTATACATTATGGACAATTTGTCCCTATACGTCCTTTGCTTTTAGTCTCCGAGGAACTTTCCTGTGGGGACCAAGAGAGACAACCATCTCTTTTCTTGGAGCAAAAATTTTAATTCACTATCATTTGGATGATCAGCTGATCTGTTTGAGAATTATGGAAATCCAAATTGTAATGACTATAGCAATGGTCACAGGACTTCTGGGAAGATGGGAGAGCAGTAGGCAGCAGCGGGTCAGTCTCTCCAAGATTCAGAATCCAGACCCTGGAATATAACTTGGGGAAGAAAAAGTGGATCCCTCAGACCCAAGAAAGATCTGAAGGGTCAATTAGAGCCCATAGGGAAAGTGGAGAGACAGACCTCAATGCAGAAAAAGGAGGGGTACTTTCTTACTGACTTCTGGCTTTTTGTGTGAGTGGAGGTTTGAATTTACAGAGACACAGTGAAGGCAAGTGACTCCAGAGACCTCTACAGAGAAATGCACTGGTGGAAAGGAGCCATGGATGCTGTGAACTACAACAGCTGGTGAGTGACTCTCGTAGAAGTGTCCCCTGGAGAGGGAGGTTGGCCAGATGCCATTTTAGGGAGAGGCCAACTGAACTTGGGACTCAGAGCAGTTGTGGGCTGGCTCTTTCTCAGGGCTCTCAGTGACTGGGTAAGACTCCCAAAGGAGACCTCCAGGGCCAGGGAGCCAAGGTCAGGCCAGTAAGAGACACCTAGAGTGTTGTAGGCTGAGCAACTCAGGCCTCTAATCCCACAACCAGAGGTCAGGATCAGCCTGAACTTCTGTAAAGTTGAGAGTAACAGAATCAGCACCCTGCCCTATTCTGACAGCAGGTTTCTTGAGATAATCCAGTGTCCCACCCCAATCCTATTTCAGGTTTGTTGAGATCATCCAGGACAGATCTAGGCTCTGTCTGCTTCCTTTGTCTATCAGAGACAGCAGAGACATGCCATGAATTAGATACTACCACAAAACTATTGAGCCCAGAAGATAACCACAGGCTTGAAATCACAGAGAAATCTTTTTCTTTTACCTCTTTTTCTCTTTGTTTTTTCCCATTTTTGCTTTTTCATGAGTGTAAATATTGCTTTTAGTATTTTGGGTTTTGTTTAGTTCTTGTTTTTTTCTTTTCCTTCTTTCTTTCCTTCCTGTCTTCTTCACCAGTTTCCCAAATCTTGTGTCATCTTCCTTTGTCCTTCAGCCTTGCTTCTAATCTACTTCTTTTATTTCTTTATTATTTTCCTCTTATCTCTTTTTAACTCTCTCCCCTGAGGATGAAATAATTTTATTGAGGAGATATTAACTGTATATAGTTTTCTGATTTGTTTTAGATTTTATTATATAACTATTAATCCTTTTTTTTTTTGAGAGGGGTATTGAGAATCAAACTCAGGGACTTGTGCTTGCCAGGCAGATGCTGCACTGCTGTGCTACATTCCTGGCTCATAACTATTAATCTGGTACCCATGGTTTAAGGTGGCAAATTAATAGTTACCATAGTTTGTCATTTTCTAGACCGTACTTGATGCTATTATTATTTCTGATTGTACTACTTTAGCCAAGGTGAAATATTTATTGTGATTAATTGTCCTTCCCTGTATGCCAATACTGAGATTGTCTGGAGGTCATAAACAATACCACATAGTCCAGCCAAAGAACTGGACAGTAGGCCAGAGACTGCAACTTCTCATCCTTAATAAACTGAAGAGGCAGGATCTTGGTAAAGACTCAAAAGCCAAAGCTCATCTATAAGACATCTCTGAAAAGTAGTTATTTCCTAAAGAGGTCTTGTTATTAGGAATAAAGCTACCCACTATAAGCATAAGTCTCAACACAGAAAATAAACAAAATAAATTGAAAATGAGAAACATGGAAGCAAAATTCACTCAAAACACCCAACTCACCCAAAACAAATTCAGGGTGCATTGAGGTGGAAGAAATGAAAAACCATCCAGTTGAATTTTCTGAAATGGTGGCAGTGGAAGTAACAAAGAAGATGAATAAGACTCTTGATAATTTTTTTATTCATTAGGTTTATTGGTACATTTTAGGTACACAGTACAGTGACATTCATCATTGGGAATTTGTACCTTTACATAATGTATCTTGGCTCTTATTTTTTCCCCATTCCCCTGCCCTCCCTTCAACCCCTGCATCCCTCCCTATTTACAAAGACCTTGTTTCCATTTTTTCATTTTCTCATATTTTTTCATTTCCCTTCTTTCCTTTCCCCTACCCCTCCCAAATCCCCTTCCCCTTTGCAACTTTACTTCCTATTTCACATTATCTATTATATATTTCATTCCTTATTTACACTTTCAGTTTCTCATATCAGAGAAACTATTTGGTGTAGGGAACAGGGAAAGGAGACAGTACTAGGACCTCTGCTGTGAGTCCTAGTCTCCTGAAAGCCATGGCAGCACAAGGCAAATTAACTTATTATACAGGAAAGGTAAAAAAAATGAGACTTTGAGAAGAAGCTGAGCTTTGGGCCTGATCAGTGCTACTCTGGGCAGCAAAGACGAAAGCCCCCAGCTTACTGCACCTTTTATTCAGTACATCAGGATAAACAAAGTGTAACAATCCAAGAACAATGAGGAACTGAGTAGATGAAGATTGTGTTTCTCTCTGGATGTTTTCAACTGGTGTAATCTTGTCCTGGAGAATCACAGCATCACCGGATCATTGAGGTCTCAGTTGTGACTGGGGGCCAAAATGGAATTATGTCTCAAAATGCCATAACTGGCCTATAGGCAGGAGAAATAGGCCTAATCAAATGGCTTTTCCCTAAAATTATGTAGCATTGCTCCCGACAGTTTGGTATTTACACATGTGTGTCCTATTTATTTCACTTAAGAGTATCATCTCAATGTGGATACATTTAACTATAAATGTCTCTACTTTCTCACTCTTCATTGCTGAAGAGTACTCCATTTTATTAAAAAAAACTTCACATCTTCTTTATCCAGTCTCCAGCTGATGGGCAATTGGGCTGTTTCCAAGTTTTAGCTATTACAAACTGTGCCACTATAAACATGGGTGTGCATATAATGTTTTGGTATGATTCTTTTAATTCTTTCGGGAAGATACCCAGCAGGGGAATAGCTGGGTCAAATGGGACCTCTAATCTTAGTTTTTTGAGGTATCTCCATATTGATTTCCACAGTGGTTGCACCAGTCTGCACTCCCACCAACAATGGAGAAGGTTCCTTTCTCCTCACAATGCTGCCAGCATTTGTTGTTGGTTGATTTCTTGAGAGCAGCCATTTTTTCTGGGGTGAGGTGGAATCTCAGTGTTATTTTCATCTGCATCTCTGGAATGACCAGTGATGTTGAACAGTTTTTCATGTTTATTTGCTATTTCTACTTCTTTGTCTGAGAAATGTCTGTTCATTTCAGATGCCCATTTGTGAATTGAGTCTTTAAATTTGTGGGGGTCTGATTTTTTAAAGTTCTTTATATATTCTAGATAGTAGTCCTTTGTCTGAGGAACAGCTGGTAAAAAATTTTTTCCCACATTGTAAACTGTCTCTTAGCTCTGTTGGTGATTTCCCTTGCAGTGCAGAAGTTTTTTTTAATAAGATGAGATCCCAGTTGTTGATTCTTTGAGCTAGTTTCTGTGCTACTGAGGTTTTGTTCATAAAGTCTTTTCCTACACCAATGTCTTCAAGAGTTCTACCTAACCTCTTTTTCAGCAAGTTTAGTGTTTGTTTTAATATTTAGATCTTTGATTGACTTCAATTTTAATTTAACGCATGGTGACAGATATTGGTCTAGTTTTAGTGTTTGGCAGGTTAAAATCCAGTTTTTCCATGACCATTTATTAAAGAGGCTATCTTTCCTCCAGTGAGGTAATTGTCCCCTTCGTCAAAGATAAGGTAGCTGAGTATGTCTGGAGTTGTTTCTGAGTCTTCTAATGTGTTCCACTGATCCTTGGGTCAGAATCTTTGCCAGTACCATGATGTTTTTATCACAGTGGCTTTGTAGTATAGTTTCATGTTGGGGATTGTGATACCTCCTGTAATGTCTTTGTTGCCTAGAATTTCTTTTGCTATTTTAGGTCTCTTCTGGTTCCACATGAATTTTTCGATTGTTTTCTCTAGTTATGTGAAACACATTGTTGGGATTTCAATTGGGATTGGATTGAATTTATAAAGCAGTTTTGGAAGTATGGCCATTTTCAGTATATTGGTTCTTCCTACCCTGGAGCAAGGGATGTCTTTCCATTTTCTGATATCCTCTTTGATCTCTATTTTCAGAATGCTATAGTTTTCAGAGTAGAGGGCTTTGATTTCTTTTGTTAGGTTGATTCCTAGTTATTTCATTTTTCTGCATGCTATTGTGAAGTGAGTTGTTACTCCAGTTAATTTTTCAGTGAGTCTGTTGTTTATGTAAAGGAAAGCTATTGATTTTTGTGTCTTGACCTTGTTTCCAGCTCCTCTACTGAATCTGTCAATTAAGTCTAAATGTGTTTTAGCAGAGTTTTTTTGGGTCTTCTATGTACAGTATATGTCATCAGCAAATAATGACAGTTTAACTTCTTCCTTTCCTATCTCTATTCCTTTTATTTCTTTCTCTTGTCTAATTGCTATAGCTAATGTTTCCAGATTATATTGAACAGGTGTGGTGATAGTGGACATCCTTGTCTTGTTCCTGAGTTTAGTGTGAAAGATTTTAGTTTTTGACCATTTAGTATGATTTTGGCTGTTGGTTTTTCAAAGATAGCCTTTATCAAGTTGAGATAAAGACCATCTATTCCAATTTTCTCTAGGGGTTTTGTCATGATGGGTGTTGGATTTTGTCAAATGCTTTTTCTGCATCTATTGAGATAATCATACGGTTTTTGTCCTTGACTCTGTTAATATAGTGTATTACATTTATCAGTTTACATATATTGAACCACTCTTGCATCCCTGGGATGAATCCCACTTGGTCAGAGTGTATGATCTTCTTGATGATCCTTTGTGTTCTGTTTGCCAGTATCTTATTGAGAATTTTTACATCTATGTTCATTAGAAGATTGGTCTATAGTTCTCTTTTTTGGTTGGGTCTTTCTCTGCTTTTGGAATCAAAGTAATGCTTGCTTCCAGGAATGAATTTGGGAGTATTGCTTCCCTTTCAATTTCATTGAAGAGTTTAAACAGTAGTGGCAATAGTTCTCTAAATGTATTGTAGAATTCATCAGTGAAGCCATCAGGGCCTGGGCCTTTCTTAGTTGGTAAGTTTTTAATTATGTTTTCAATTTCATTGATCAATACTGTGTTGTTTAGAATTTTTAGGTGTTCTTTGTTCAACTTTGGTAATTCATATGTATCTAGGAATCTATCCATTTCTTCTGTGTTTTCCATCTTATTGGTGTATAAGTTCTTGAAGTAGGCATTGATGATCCTCTGGGTTTCTGCTGGGTCCATTGAAATTTCATCCTTTTCATTCCTAATTGCATGGATTTGGCCCTTTTCTTTCCTTTTTCTGATAAGGTTGGCTAAGAGTTTGTTAATTTTGTTTATTCTTTCAAAGAACCAACACTTTGCTTCATTGATTTTTTGTAATGTTCTCTTAATCTCCATTGCATTGAGTTCTGCTCTGGTCTTTATAATTTTCCTCCATTATATGAGCTTTGAGGTTGTCTTGCTCTTCTTTTTCTAGAAATTTGAGATTCAGCATTAGGTTGTTTATTTGAGCTCCCTGTTTTCCTAATATGAGTATTCACTGCTATGGATTTCCCTCATAAGACTGCTTTCATTGTGTCCCATAGATTCTAATATGTTGTATTGATATTGTCATTTCATCATTGAAATTGTCTGATTTCTTCTTTAATATCCTCTGTGACCCATTGGTTGTTCAGGAGAGTGTTACTCAATTTCCATCTGTTTGTGAAGTTCTTGTAGTTTCTTATGGTATTGATCTCCAGTTTAATTGCACTATAGTCTGATAATATACAGGGAGTAAGTTCAATTTCTTTGCCTTTACTTAAACATGCTCTATGAGCTAGCATGTGGTCTGTTTTGGAGAATGATCTGTATGCAGTTGAAAGAATGTGTATTCTGATTTTGTGGGGTGGAGTACTCTGTAGACATCTATTAAGTCCATTTGTTCAAAAGTTTGGTTCAGTTTTAGTGTTTCATTCTTTTTTTTTTTTTGGTACCAGGGATCGAACTCGGGTCCTTGTGTTTGCACAGCAGGTGGTGAAACCACTGAGCTAAATCCCCGGCCCTAGCATTTTCATTCTTGATTTTCCATCTAGATGATCTGTCTATTTGTGACAGTGGGGTATTGAGGTCCCCCTATACAATTGTATTAATGCTTATTTAGTTTTTTATGTCCATTAATATTTGTTTTATATAGTTGGGTGCACTAGCATTTGGTGTGTATATATTTATGATTGTCATCTCTTCATCTTTACAAGGATGTGGTGACTTTCTTTGTCTCTCTTAATTAGTTTTGGATTGAAATCTACTTTTTCTGCAAATAAGATAGTTACCCCTGCTTTTTTTCCAGGTTCCTATAACATGGACAATTGTTTTCTATCCTTTTACTTTCAGTCTATGAATTTCTTTTCAAATTAAGTGTGTTTCTAGTATACAGCACATTGTCGGATATTGCTTCTTAAGACATTCTGCCAAGGACTCGTGACAAATTTAAAGCAGAAATAATTTCACAGATAATTAAGGAGATAATGACCATAATGAAGAAAATGATTAGTGAATCAAGAGTAGATACAGATAAAAAATATAGAGGAGCCAAGGAAAGACATGGAAATCATGAATGCTGAACATAGAATCAAAACAGAAATCCAGCACATTAAAAATTCTATTGAAAGTATACCCAGCAGAGTCAACCAGTGTGAAGACAGAATATCAGATCTAGAAGACAAAAAGTTGTGGTTGGTGATCATCAAATGAAAAATTTCTTAAAATAGAAAGGGATCATGAAAAATCAATCCAACAGCTGCTAGTCAATGCAAAGAAGACTAATATAAGATTAATTGCAAAAAAAGATTAATTGCAATCAAGGAAATCAGAAGATAGCATAAAAATCCTATTCACAGAAGAAATAGAAAATTTTCAAGCAGGGAAAAAGAATTTGATATACAGAGAGGTAGACATATAGAACTCCAAATAGCCATGATCAGAAAAAAAAAAACTACACCAATGCATATAATAGCCAAGATTCAAGAAATTCAGCACAAGCACAGAACCTTAAAAGCTGTTTGAGAAATGAAACAAATTACCTATTGAAAAAAGCCCTTTAGGAAAGGAATAAATATGAGAAAAAGAAAAAATGGAAACAGAGTCTTTGCAAATAGGGAGGAGGGGAGGAGATTAATGGAGGGCAGGGCAATGGGGAAAAAATTAAGAACCAATATATTAAGTAAAGGTACAAACTCCCAATACTGAATGCCACCATATTATATATCTAAAATGCACCAATAAAATTAATGAAACAAAAAAGCTCTTCCAAAGTACAGCAGACTTCTCAATACAAACCCTAAAGTCAAGAAGAGCTTGGAGCAAAGTATTTCAAGTCCTAAAAGAAAAGAACATTCAACCCAGGTTGTTGTACCCCACAATATTATCTGTCAAAGTTGATGGAGAAATAAGACACTTCCATGATAAAGAACACCTGAAGAAATTCATGACCACCAAACTAGCACTCCAAAATTTCTGAAGGATATTCTAGAAAAAGGCAATGAAGACACCAATTCCAAGAATCCCAATACACTGAATCCATCAGGCAAGGCAAACAACTAAATTGAAGGGGAAAAAAGGGAGCCAACAATGGCAAAATAATATAATGACAAGGATAAGTCAATACCTATCAGTTATAACCATCAATGTAAATGGTCTCAACTAATCAATCAAAAGCACAGATTAGCAGAATGGATCAAGAAACAAAATGCAACAATATGTGGTTTATAGAAAACACATTTAACTCAAAAGAAGTCCATAGACTGAAAGTCAAAGGATGGAAAACAATACTGCATGCAACAAGAATGTGAAAAAACAAAACAAAACAGGGGCAGCTATCCTAATTGCAGACAAAGTGAATTTCAAGCCAAGACTGATCGGAATAGACAAAGCAGGTCACTACATACTTGTTAAGGAAACAATTCAATAAGAAGATATAACAATCAGAAATATATGCACCAAATACTGGCACACCCAACTACATAAAACAAACACTAATAGATATGAAAAAAACAGATAAGGACTAATACAGTTGTAATGAGGGGCCTCAATATCCCACTGTCACAAATAGACAGATCAAGTAGGCAACAACAAAAACAACGACAACAACAGCAACAACAAAGAAACATCAGAGCTGAACCAAACCTTTGAAGAAAAAGACTTAATGGACATCTACAGAGGATTCCACCCAACAACACAATATGCATTCTTCCCAGAAGCACATGGGACTTTCTCCAAAACGGACCACGTACTAGTTTATAGAATATTTGTAAGTAAATGAAAAGGAATTAAAATTATCTCATGCATATTATCACATCACACTGCAATGAAAGTGGAAATCATTGGCAAAAGAAACCACAAAAACTATATAAATACATGGAAATTAATACCTTCCTGAACAACAAATTGGTCACAAATGAAATTAATGAGGAAATCAGACAGTTTCTACAATTAAACAATCATTTCAGTATGACATACTGAAACTTATGGGAGGCAATGAAAGCAGTACTACAAAGGAAGTTTATAGCAGTGAATTTCCACATCAGAAAAACAAAGAGAGGTCAAATAAATAACCTAATTTTGAACCTCAGTGCCATAGGAAAAGAAGAGCAAGTTAAACCCAAAGCTCATACAAGGAAGGAAATTGTAAAGAACAGAGAAGAAATTAATGCAACTGAGACTAAGAAAACCTACAAAGAATCAATGAATAGAAGAGTTGGTTCTTTGAAAGATTAAATAAAGTAGAAAAACCCCTAGACTAGCCAAACAAATCAAAACAAGGAATGAAAAGATACAAATCCATGCAATTAGGAATCAAAAGGGTGAAATCACAGTGGATCCTACAGAAACCCAGAGGATCATCAGTACCTACTTTGAGAACCTGTACTCTAATAAGATGGAAAATTCAGAAGAAATGGATTAATTTTTAGATACATATAAAATACCAAAGCTGAATCAAGAAGATATAAACAGTCTAAATAATCTAATATTAGTCAATGAAATTGAAGAAGTAATAAAAAACTACCCACAAAGAAAAGCCGAGGTCCTGACAGATTCACTGCTGAATTCTACATGAAATTTAGAGAAGATCTAATGCCACTACTCCTCAAACTCTTTAATAAAATTGAAAGGGAAATAATACTCCCAAACTCATGCAAACATTACCCTGAAACGAAAACCAGAGAAGAATCAAACCAAAAAAAGAGAACTACAAACCAATCTCCCTAATGAACACAGATAAGATACTGGCAAACAGAATGCAGCAAATCATCAAAAAGATTATACACCATGTCTAGGTAGAATTCATCCCAAGGATGTAGGGATGGCTTAACACATGCAAATCAATAAACATAATATACCACATTAATAGAACCAAGGATAAAAGCCGCATGATTTTCTCAACAGATGTAGAAAAAGCCCAAACAAAGTCCAATATCCATTCATGATAAAAACTCTACAGAAAATTGGAATAGATCTTTACCTCAATCTGATAAAAGCCATCTATGAAAGATCAACAGCCAACATCATACAAAATGAAAAAAAACCTGAAAGCTTTTACTCTAAAATAAGGAATGAGACAAGGATGCCTACTATCATCATTCCTTTACAATATAGTTCTGGAAATATTAGCCAGAGCAATTACACAAGAGAAAGAAATAAAAGGAAAGGGAGAAATTGAATTATAATTATTTGCTGATGACATGATCCTCTATCTATAAGACTCCAAAAATTCCAACAAAAGACTCCTAGAATTAATAACCAAATTCAGCAGCGTAGCAGGTGCGTTAGTTACTTTTCTCTTGTTGCTGAGACAAATGCCCAACACCCAAAGTTAGAGGAGAAGGGGTTTATTTGGCTTACAGTTTGTAGAAGTTTCAGTCCATAGTTGTCTGTCTCCAAGACAGAGATGGCAAACAGGCATGGCAGAAGAGAAACAACATAGTGTGCACAAGGTAGCAGTGGCAACAAGAGCCCTCAACAGCATCTTTCTGCTCCTTTTATCTTATTCAAATTATTTAGGGGAGGTAGCACTCACACCCTTAATCTTAGTGTTCTTGGGCCTAACCCTATCAGGAATCAATCACACACTCTATGAAAAGCATGAGGCTTTGGGGGGCATCTAATCACAAGCCATAAAAGCAGGATACAGAGTCAACACTCAAAAATCAATAGCATTCCTGAACATAAATAATAAACTTACTGAAAGAGAAAATAGGGGAATCACATCTTTTACAATAACATCAAGAAAAATGAAACACTTGGGAATCAGTCTGATGAAGGAAGTGAAAGATCTCTACATTGACAACTACAGTATTCTGAAAAAAGAGATTGAAGAGGCTGTCAGAGAAAAGGAAAGATAGACTATGGTCTTGGATAGGCAGAAACAATACAGTGAAAATGGCTGTACTTCCAAAACTGTCATACAGATTTAATACAATCCCAATCAAAATATCCATAGCATTCCTCACAGAGCTAGAGGACACAATTTTAAAATTCATATGGAACTTAAAGATACCTAGAATAGCAAAAGCAATGCTGGGTAATAAGGGCAAGGCAGAGGGTATCATAGTCCTTGATTTAAAGTTATACTACAAAGGTACAGGGATAAAAACAACATGGTAGGACCAGGGATTTAGCTCAGTGGTTCCTCTGCCTGCCTTGCAAGCGCAACGACCCGAGTTCGATCCCCTGTACCAAAACCCCCCAGAACAAAAAAACCCCCAAACAAACAAACAACCCCCCCCAAAAAAACCCCAACATGGTACTGGCAAAAAACCAGACTTGAGGTTCAGTGGAACATAACAGAAGATGAAGATACAACTCCAAGTGTAGCAGACACCTTTGTCCAGTATTAGCAGGCTATAGTGGCAGAAGCTTCTTGCCCTTCCATAATTTGGCTGTGTTACATTGGAAGTAGTCCAACCAGCTGTGTTCACTCCCAGTCAAGGTCAACTGAATCCAACTAAATTCTTCCCCTATGAATTAACCATTTGTTCTCTTCAGCAAAGACACGCTTGTGCCCTCATTCTACAGTCCTTCCTGCTTGATGCTTGTTAACAGCAGGTGTCCCAAGGCCTGCCCAGTTTCCCCCCTTCCCACACTTGTAATGAATAAACACTGATGTCCTGGGAGTTCTTTGTCTTTGCTGCCCAGAGCAGCTTAGATCAGCCCAAGACTCAGTTTCTCTCAAGTCTCTGTCTCTGTGTTTCTTTTAATTCCCATTTTCCTATCTCATGGATGTCGTACTGGCTTGCAGGAGGCCAGGACCACTGCAGGGTCTCTGGCAACTCCCATTACCCTTTTCCCTATATCAAGCACTCTCAGCCACCTTGTCTTTGACATCCACCTTTCCTGGATGAAAGATAAGCTCCTTAATAAACGGCGGTAGGAAAACTGACTTTCCACATGTTGAAGATTAAACTCAGACCCTTATCTCTCATCGTGCACTAAGGTAAAAGTGAAATGAATCAGAGGTCTAAATATTAAAACAGAAACACTATATCTGCTGGAAGATAAAATAGATAAAACTCTTGATGACATAAGTGTGGGCAAAGACTTTATGAACAAAACCCCAATTGCACAGGAAATATTACAGAGAATCAACAAGTGGGATCATATCAAATTAAAAAGCTTTTGGATAGCAGAAGAAACCATCAACAGAGTGAAGAGACAGCCTACAGAATGGGAAGAAATTTTTACCAGCTATCCCTCAGACAAATGACTAATATCTAAAAATACAAAGAACACAAAAGAATCAGACCCCCAAAATCTAAAGACCCAATCAAAAAGTGGGCATCTTGGACTGGGGATTTAGCTCAGTTGTTCTGGTGCCTGCCTTGCAAGTGCAAGGTCCCGAGTTCGATCCCCAGTACCCCCCCCCAAAAAAAAGTGGGCATCTGAAACAAACAGACACTTCTCAGATGAAGTAGTAAAAATAGCAAATAAACATACAAAAAATATTCAACATCACTGATAATTCAAGAAATGCAGATTAAAACAATGCTGAGATTCTGTCTCACTCCAGAAAGAATGGCTATCATCAAGAAATCAATGAATAACAAATGCTGGCAGGGGTGTAGGGAAAAAGGAACCCTTCTCCACTGTTGGTGGGAGTGTAATACAACCATTATGGAAATCAGTATGGAGATTTTTCAAAAAATTAAAACTGGAGGTTCCATTTCACCTAGCCATTCCCCTTCTAGCTATCTTCCCCAAAGAGTTAAAATCATCATACCACAGAGATATGTGCATTCCTATGTTTATAGTAGCAAAATTTAAAATAGCCCATCAACAGATGAATGGATAAGGAAGACGTGTTATTTATATACAACAGAGTACTACTATGGCACAAAGAAGGACAAACTTGAGTCATTTGTAGGGAAATGGATGCACCTCGAGATCACAAGTTTAAGTGAAAAAAAATCAGGCACACAAGTTTAAATATTGCTATGTTTCTCTTCTGTGAGAAACCCAAAGGGTAATTAAGGAGCAAAATGGAGGATAGATATTGGGGAAGTAGGAAGAATGTGTTCAAATGGGAAAGGGAACAGTGGAAGGAGGAGGAGGAAGGGAAGGAAAGGAAAAAGAAAAAAGAGAGAATGGAAGAAGAAAATGAAACAGCTTTTTTAAAGGAAGAAGGGAAGGGTTGAAGGAAGAGGAGCGGAATGGGAAAAAAGAATTAGGATATATTAGGTACATATAAAAATTCCCCATGGTTAATGTGATCATTATGTATGGCAAACATACTAATAAAAAATAAATAAAAAACTTTTTAGGACTATTCATAGCAGGTTTTCAAATAACAAAAGTGGAAATAATCTAAATGTTCAACATAAGAGAATAAACAAATTTAACTTATTTGTGTATAATAACAAGAAACAGAGGAGAGACAAGTAGCTTGAAGCTCCATGGCCATCCTGGCCCCGGCGCATACCACGGTGAGGTCCCAGGGGCGACTTGCAGCCCTACCCCTATCCAACGCTCTCCAAACCTCTCCAAGCACGACCAGCCAGGTGAGACAAGCATCCTGAAACTCTGCAGTCCTCCCGGGCCCCGCCCACGCCTAGGTGAGGTCCCCTTAGCCGTGCAGGCGCCTGCAAGGCCCAATCCCCCTCCCGCCCCCCGCTCCCCCCCCCCCCGTGCCTCCTACCTTCTGGCTACCTGGTCCCACACTACAGAGGCACAGGAGATTATAAAGACCCTTGTCCTGAGCACCACAAGATCGAGCAGAAGTTAGTAACAGAAAGAAGGCTTCTCAGGCTCCTTGATGAACACTGAAGCTCAGCGGAAAAGTAGAGAATCTCTACAATAAAGGCATGTCAGACCACTGTACTTGGTCTGCTGCTGGCTTGCTGAGACTCACTGACTTGTATATGCACATGGATTCCTACATTGCCTACTGTGACAGCAGAGACATACCCTGAAGGAGGCCCATAATTTCTAGTGCTATTTGCAAAAAAGAAAAAAAAATTTTTTCTCCTATTTTCAATTCTTAATTTTTACCTTCTCTCAACAAAATTTTACTTTTCTTTCTTTTATCTTTTTTTCCCTCTCTCTCACTCATTCTCTTGCTGTCCCACATTGCTCCTCATCTCCCCATTTGTTCCTTTCTGCACTGAATTTGGATTTCTCCCTTATTGTTTTTTTCTTCTCTTTTTCCTTCTCTTGATTATCATTAGTTTTAAAGGAAAGCAAATTTGGTATCTAGCCTCCCTGTTGCTTTTAGGTGATTCTATTCACATCTTTGTTCTTTTATTCTTCCATTTTCTCTTGGCTTTAACAACTTCTTAGAGTTTGTGTGATCTTTCTGTGTCTTCGGGTCTCACTGCTAATCTTACCTATTCTTTCTACCTGTCCCTCCCTCCCCAACTCCTTTTAATTCCCCACCTGAAGGGAAAAGATGCTATATTGAGGAGCTTATTCATTATAAACTTATGTTGGGTTGGTCCTCGGTTTTAATTTAACTCACATAGTTAAAAGTGATAGATTAATAACTACCACAAATTTTCATTTTCTAAGCTGTGCTTGATGCTGTGGTATTGCTGACTATGTCTTTTGGGCTAACATGTTGTGATTGATCTAATTAGTTTTCCTTCCTGGTATAAGGAAAATAAAATAGCCTCAGAGTCATTAGAGTCTCAAAACCCAAACACAAGCTAGATCTGGAAGACACCTCTGAAAAGCAATCATTCCACAAGGGTTTTTAAAAAAAGCAACAAAGATACATACATTAAGCAGTTTTGAAATAGCAACCTAGGAATTAAACCAAGGACAGTACCAAAATCAAAAATGAGAAGACACTTAAGCAAGGCACAAACACAGGCTTCCACACCACAAAAAGGAAATTCTGGAGGAAATGAGGTGGAAAAGTCTCATAATCAACCACTTGGACGCCCTGAACTGATAGCACAGGAAGTAACAAAGCAGATGCATGAGGCTCTAGAAAAATTCAAAACAGAAATAATCTCCCAGATAAATACAGATGTGGTAAGCAGAGTGAAAGACATGATTAGAAGCTCTAGAGCAGAAAGAGATAAGAAAATAGATGAGATCAGAAACATGCTGGAAGCCATGAATGCCCAGCATAAGAAAGAAATGGAAAACATGATCACCCAACATAAGAAAGAAATAGAATCCATGAAACAGATTCAAACAGATATTCAGGAGATTAAAAACTCCATTGAAAGCATGCAGAGAAGACTAAGAGAATCTGAAGACAGAATATCACATATAGAAGACAGGATTGCGGTTAAGGGCCATGAAAACAGAGATTTCTAAAGAGAGTAAGGGAACATGAGAAATCAATCCAACAGCTGCTAGATGATGCAAAGAAGAATAACATAAGACTCATAGGAGTCCACGAAAAAACAGGAGAAAGTACAACTGACATAAAAAAACTTTTCACAGAAGTAATAGTAGAAAACTTCCCAGACACAGGTAGAGAATTGGACGTACAGATATGTGAGGCATATAGAACTTCAACCAGCCATGGCCAAAAAAAAAATCTACACCTAGACATATAATAGTCAAGATCCCAGAAACCCAACAGAAGAACAAAATTCTACAGGCAGTTAGAGAAAAGAAACAAATCACCTAAAAAGGAAAGCCCATCAGAATCACAGCAGATTTCTCAACACAAACCCTCAAATCAAGGAGAGTCTGGAGTGAAGTATTTCAAGCCCTAAAAGAAAAAAACTTCCAACCTAGACTGTTGTATGCTGCAAAATTATCTTTCAGAATCGATGGGGAAATCAGATACTTTCACAACAAAGAACATCTGAGAAATTTCATAAACATCAAACCAGCACTCCAAACAATTTTAAGCAATATCCTAGAAAAAGACAATGAAGGTCACAACTCCATGAGACCCAGCAGAGAGAAGGCACCATGCAAGGTAAGACACTAAAGCGAAAGGGGGGAAAATAAGAAATAAAAGAGCCAACAACAGTAGAACATCATGACAAGGATGAGTCAGTATCTCTCAATTATAACTATCAATGTTAATGGCCTCAATTCACCAATCGAAAGAAATAGACTGACAGAATGGATTAAGAAACAAAACCCAGCAATATGCTGTATACAAGAAACACACCTAACTCAAAAGGAAATCCATAGACTGAAAGTAAAAGGATGGAAAACAGGTCTTCACGCAACAGAAACCCAGAAAAAAGCAGAGGTAGCAATCTTATAAAAGTAGATTTCAAACCCAAACTAATTAAGAGAGACAAAGATGGTCACTATATACTTGTGAAGGGAACAATACAAGAGGATGAGATGACAATCCTAAATATATATGCACCAAATACGAATGCCTCCAACTATACAAAACAAATATTAATGGACATGAAAAACCAAATACACACTAATACAATTGTAGTGGGGGACATCAACACCCCTCTATCACAAATAGACAGATCAACTAGAAAAAAAATTAACAATGAAATTCTAGAACTGAAACAAGCTGTTGAACAAATGGACTTAATAGATGTTTACAGAGTGTTCCACCCCACAAAATCAGAATACACATTCTTTTCAGCTGCACACAGGTCATTCTCCAAAATAGATCACATGCTAGCTCATAGGACATATCTAAATAAATGTAAAAGAATAGAAGTTATCCCCTGTATATTATCAGACCATAGTGCAACACAATTGAAGATCAATAACATAAGAAACTGCAAAACTCCCACAAACACATGGAAATTAAGCAATACCCTCCTGAACAAGCAATGGGTGACAGAAGAAATTAAAGAAGAAAATAGACAGTTTCTACAAGCAAATGATAATGCCAGTACAACATACAGGATTCTGTGGGACACAATGAAAGCAGTTCTACGTGGGAAATTCATAGCAGTGAATGCTCACATTAGGACAATAGAGAAAACTCAGTTAAGTAACCTAATGCAGAACCTCAAGCTTCTAGAAAAAGAAGAGCATAACAAACCCAAAGCTCATACAAGAACAGAAATTATAAAGATCCAAGCAGAAATCAATGCAATGGAGACTAAGAGAATGATACAAAAAAATCAATGAATCAAAGAGTTGGTTTTTTTAAAGAATAAATAAAATCGATAAACCTTTAGCCAACCTTATCAAAAAAAGGAAAGGAAAGGCTCAAATCCATGCAATTAAGAATGAAAATGATGAAGCCACAACAAATCCAGCAGAAATCCAGAGAATCATCAATACCTACTTTGAGAACCTGTACTCTAATAAAATGGAAAACAGAAGAAATGGACAGATTCCTGGATACATATGAATTGCCAAAATTAAATGAAGAAGATATAGAAATTCTTTTTTTTTTTTTTTTGGTACCGGAGATCAAACTCAGATCCTTGCACTTGCACAGCAGGCATGCGAAACCACTGAGCTAAATCCCCGGCCATAGAAATTCTAAACACCCCAATAACAATAAGTGAAATTGAAAATGTAATAAAAAACTTACCAACAAAGAAAAGCCCAGGTCCTGATGGCTTCACTGCTGAATTCTACAAGACATTTAAAGAAGAACTAATGCCATTACTCTTTAAACTCATCAAGGAAATTGAAAGGGAAGCAAGGCTTCCAAATTCATTCCTGGAAGCAAGTGTTACTTTGATTCCAAAACCAGGGAAAGACCCAACCCAAAAAGAGAACTACAGGCCAATCTCCCTAATGAACATAGATGCAAAAATCCTCAACAAGATACTGGCAAACAGAATACAGAGTGTCATCAAGAAGATCATACACCCTGACCAAGTCGGATTTATCCCAGGGATGCAAGGATGGTTCAACATTCGTAAATCAGTAAATGTAATACACTATATTAACAGAGTGAAGGACAAACACCACATGATCATCTCAATAGATGCAGAAAAAGCATTTGACAAAATCCAACACCCATTCATGATAAAAACACTTTAGAAAATTGGAATAGAAGGTCTTTATCTCAGCTTGATTAAGGCTATCTATGAAAAAGCAACAGCCAACATCACACTAAATGGTCAAAACCTGAAAACTTTCATGCTAAAATCAGGAAAAAGACAAGGATGCCCACCATCACCACTTCTGTTCAATATTGTTCTGGAAACATTAGCCATAGCAATTAGAAAAAAGAAAGAAATAAAAGGAATAAAGATAGAAAAGGAAGAAGTGAAACTGTCATTATTTGCTGATGATATGCTACTTTACATAGAAGAGCCAAAAAACTCAGTCAAAAGTCTTCTAGACCTAATTGACAGATTCAGTAGAGTAGCTGGATACAAGGTCAACACAAAAAACAATAGCCTTCTTACATGCAAAGAGCAGACCCATTGAGAGAGAAATTAGGGAAATAATTCCTTTTAAAATAGCATCTGAAAAAATGAAATATCTAGGAATCGACCTAACAAAGGAAGCAAAAGACCTCTGCACTGAAAACTACAACTCTCTGAAAAAGGAGATCGAAGAGGATATAAGAAAATGGAAAGATATCCCTTGTTCCTGGGTAGGAAGAACCAATATAGTGAAAATGGGCATACTTCCAAAACTACTATATAGATTTAATGCAATGCCAATTGAAATTCCAACAATATACTTCACAGAACTAGAGAAAACAATCCAAAAATTCGTTTGGAAGCAGAAGAAACCTAGAATAGCAAGAGCAATTCTAGGCAACAGAGACATGGCTGGGGGTATCACAATACCCAACTTGAAACTATACTACAAAACTACTGTGATAAAAACAGCATAGTACTGGCAAAGAAACAGACCCAAAGATCAGTGGAATAGATTAGAAGATGAAGAAACAACTCCAGACATACTCAGCCACCTCATCTTTGACAAAGGAGCCAACCACCCTCATTGGAGGAAAGATAGCCTATTTAATAAATGGTGTTGGAAAAACTGGATTTCAACCTGCCAAAGATTAAAACTAGACCCATACCTATCACCGTCCACTAAACTAAGATTGAAGTGGGTTAAAGATCTAAATATTTAGACAGAAACACTAAACTTGCTGGAATACAAGTTAGCTAGAACTCTTGATGACATTGGCATAGGAAAAGACTTTATGAACAAATTTTCAGTAGCACAGAGCTAGCTAGAATCAACAACTGGGATCTCATCATATTAAAAAGCTTCTGCACTGCAAGAGAAACTACCAACGGAGGTAAGAGACAACCTACAATGTGGGAAGAAATTTTTAGCAGCTGTAACTCAGACAAAGGTCTACTATTGAGAATATATAAAGAACTGAAAAAAAATAAGACCTCCCAAATTCAAAGACCCAATTCAAAAATGAGCATCCAAAATGAACAGCCATTTCTCAGACAAAGAAGTAAAAACTGCAAATAAATATATGAAAAAATGTTCAGCATCACTGGTCATTCAAGAGATGCAGATGAATAGAACACTGAGATTCCACCTCACCCCACAAAGAATGGCTGTTATCAAGAAATCAACCAATAACAAATGCTGGTGGGGGTGTGGAGAGAAAGGAACCCTCCTCCATTGTTGGTGGGAATGTAGTATGGTGCAACCACTGTGGAAGTCAGTATGGAAATACCTCAAAGAACTAGGACTATAGGTCCCATTTGACCCAGCTATTCCCCTACTTGGAATCTTCCCCCCAAAATTAAAAGAATCATACCACAGCAATATATGTATACCTATGTTTATAGCAGCACAATTTGTAATAGCTAAAGCTTGGAAACAGCCCAAGTGCCCATCGACTGGAAACTGGATAAAGAAGATGTGGTTTTTTAATAGAATGGAGTACTACTCAGCCATAAAGAATGAGAAAGTAGAGATATTTATAGCCAAGTGATTGCATATTGAGGACATACTCTTAAGTGAAATAAATAGGACACACATGTGTAAATACCAAATAGTTTCTCTAATGTGAGAAAATGAAAGTGTAAATAAGGATGAAAATGATTAAAATGAATAATTGATAATTTGAAATCGGAAAAGTTCCAAGGGTTTGGGGATGGCAGGAGGGGAAGGGGAAAGGGAAGAAGGGAAAAGAAATATTATGAGAAAGAAAAAAAAATTGAATCAAAGTCTGTGTAAATAGGGAAGGATGGAGGGGCTGAAGGGGGCACAGGTAATGGGAGAAAAAATAAGAACTAAGATACTTCATGTTCTGCTGCAAACACCCAATGATAAATGTAAATGTATTTTATACCTAAACTGTACCAATAAATATATATAAATAGAAAAAAAGAAAAAAAAGAAACAACAAACTATTAATATATAGAAAAACAGAAACAATATCAAAATATTTTTAGTATGCAAAAGAAAACAAGCACAAGAAGATCTATACTTTACAATTCTATATATAAATAGATCAAGAAATCAAAACAGTGTGAGGTTCATTGTACAGTTGGCTAGATACAGCCACAAGGAAATTATAATGGTGATTAGTTAATCACCATTGGAGTATACATTTGTCAGAATATATCACACTTTTTCCTTATGATCTAGACATTTAGTATATGTAAAATATATACCTCAATAAAGAACATAAATGGATAGTTAGTACTCATTTCAGCACAAGAAACATTTGCTGAATACCTGTACATATGAGGCATTATTATGTTCACTGAAGAAACATGCAAAGTCCTTTCTCTCAGAAATTTTATTGATATAGTTACATACATACTCTTGAGTAGTGATACTATATAGAAATACCTCAATTTCTTGCCTTGATTATTAATTTGTCTAAAGGATGAATAGAATTTTACTCATCTTGTATCCCTCAATAAATACCTTGAATATTACAAAAAGTAAATAAATATCTTTAACTCCTGAATGACTTTTCCTCTTAAGTAACTGAAGTCACTGACTCCCCAGACTTCTTTACATCAATAAACGTGCCATCATGTAAAATGTAATGACAGTTTTCTGTATTGCAAGAGTGAACAGTGCTGACTATGTTTTTGAAATGATCTCTAAAGGACAAGTTTTATAATGCTCGAGGAGATGATAATTTTGATTGAACAGTGTAGTTCTAAAGATGAGGTTCCCTCCCCTAAGCAGGTTGGTTAACCTGAAGAAAGAGCCTGTGTTTGTCCTGATCTCTACATTATTCTTTGCAACACAATAGGGGGGTGTACTAATTAGATGTTAGTTTCAAATAGAACCATTTCTTGTTTTTTCATTTCTTTGGTCAGTGGGATGTTTGGACTAAGTGTGTTTGAAGACATAGTTCATGAGGGCAGGGAATTTAGCTCAGTGGCACTGCGCCTGCCTTGCAAGTGCAAGGTCCTGAGTTTGATCCTTGGTACCAAAAAAAAGAGACATAGTTCATGTGAATATAGGAAATTAATCTGTCTGATGAACCATATTGCACTGCACACATTCATTCCTAAATCATTCTCAAGAGAAATCTTCTCTACATGGACACTAAGACAACACTTCCCCAGCTTCTTGCTTTAAAGTGTGCCAGACGCTGGCATTTATAATGAGAGCTTGAAACCAAACTTTGAAAACCCTATATCTGTGAGACTATCCTAGGACTTGCACAAACCTCAACTAATTTACTGGGTTTCAAGTTTGACTTCTGACTTTGACCACAGGGAATGTTTCTCTTGAGCTTCTGACCTCCACAGTCAAATTACTGGCTTCCTTCTGGCAATATTATACAGTATTTAAGAATTACCTGACTCCCTTTGTCCACTGTACACAATTAAAAGGGCAGCCAGATGAAGAGAAGCTATGCCTGTGGGATGCAGAGAGAAGTGTCTCAAGGTCTACTTTCAGATTCTCAATGTTTTCTCAATGTACCTAGTGCTAGAAAAAAATAAATTTCAGATGATAAAGCACCTTAAGCTTCTCCACCTGTCATGATTATTTTCCATCCTTCATTCTGACCTAAAAATAGGAAAAACTAATGTCTGTGACTTTTGTAGTTTAGGCTCTATAAAAATTAATTTTCCTATGCCTGGAGATTCCTGGACCAAAGATGAATTCATAGTTTTGGTAAGACCAAAATCTCCATTTCGCTAAAGCTTTCCTTACTCCTATGTGGTGACTTCTACATCCATTTTAATCACTTCATCTAGCCCTCTATGCCTGGCTCTTTTGGGCAAATATTTTCACCATGAATCCTCTCTTTTCCCTTTTCCTTATGCTAGAGACAGTTCTGCGCCCTGAGGGCTTTATGGATTTTTCTGTACTATGAGGCTTATGTTCAATTGCTCTTAGAATCTACTTAATAAATCCACTTTTGCTCTCTAAGAAGTGTGGAGTGTACACTGGCCATAAAATCTTCATTGATCTGGGAAACTGAGACCAAGAGCCAAGAATTTCCTGGTCTGGAAAAAAGAAGGTAAAAATCCCATTATCGTCTCTAGCGACCTAGAATCTCCTCTTAATTTACACCCTAAATGCAGGTATAAAAGAAAGTTTATTTTTTCTATTCTTACTAACCATACCATCAGCTCTGGTCATCAAAATTATTGGTGGCAAAAGAAAAGGGAGAAAAGTATTATTGAGGGAGTCTGTAAGGAATATATTGGGTTATATATGCAGCTTGTGTTCCATGCCCACAAATCTTAAGGACTGTGGCCTTAGGTCATTTCTCTTTAAGATAATTCATACAACCCCAAATCCTTTAAAGATACTCTAATTTCATAAGTTAGCTTAGTTGATAAAGGGCAGAAACCCGATCTTAAAGGGAGAGAATGAGAATTCATGTGCTCCTGGGGCAGTCAGCCCCCTTCCTTGCCTTGCACATCATAGTCTTCCCCGCCCCCCCCCGCCCCCTTTCTAGCAAGTACTTGAAAAAGAACTCTGTACATTTTAACATTAAAAAAAATTATGTCGAGGCATTTTAGGAAAAAAGAATGTTTTTTGGGAAAAACATCTTAGCTTACCCATCTAAAAACTATATTCAGTGGGACTCATGCCTATCACCTGTAAAATGGGCTATTATCCTTCTGTGGGTGGGCCATTTTTTTTTCTTGTAAACCAAGACCAAGATGGAACTTCCTACAGATTTACAAATTCCACAGATTTTAACCACCAAAAATAAATAAATTATCATAGCTCCAAACGGTAGTGTTCCTCTCTTTTGAAGGCCCACACTACTTTTTTGAGTGTGTACTTTTAAATCTCTGCCTACTAAATCCCTTTATGTGTTTTAAAAAAAGATACATACAAGATACCAAAAAGGCCATATTCTCTCTCAGATGTCTCTGAGACATGAAGGGTCTTTATATGCTTCTGAGCATTTTTTAATTCTGCATATTAGTTAGCCAGACAGTCTGCCTTTTAGCATTACCCAGTCATCCACTTAGCCACCTCTGTATCTTGTCATTTATGCAACTAACATTTTCTGTGATTACAGGTGGAATGAATACTCAAATTGTAAGACATTTCTCCTGGGAGTGTCTTTGGTTACCTACTTCCATAGAAATAATATAAGATTATTTGACCTAAAGCAGTTAATAATTTTAAATGGCATAAATGTGTTTTGTCCTCAGAGAGATTGCATCTTACATTTGTGCAGATATTAAGTGTAATGAGTTCACAGTAGTATAAATTTAGACACCAATTATAGAATGGGAGGTGAGAATTATTTGGAGTTATTTCTTTTTTGGTACCTGGAATGGAACTCAGGACCTTGCGCTTGCCAGGTAGGCATGGTGCCACTGAGCTACATCCCTGGCCCTGGAGTTTTTCTTAAAGAAATCCAGAAAACTCTTGTTCAGTTCTCATTAAGACAGTACAGACAAGATAACAAAGTGTTCTGTTTGATGGTTGTTCCAACATAGCTACCCAAATAAATTGCTAAATTTCTCCCCCCCTTCTCTCTCCCTCTCTCTCTCTGTAGTTGGGACTGAAGCCAGGGATTTTGCATTAACCCATATCCCCAGCCTCTTTGTTATTTGTTTTGAGACAGAGTCTCATTAAGTTTCCCAGGTGGGATTCAAACTTGCCCTTCTCTTCTCAGCCTCCCAAAGTGCTAGGATTACAGCTATGAACTATCATACCTGGCTATAACTTACATAACTTAAGGAGACCTCATTGGGCTACACTTTTCATCTAATTTCTCTGTGTATGCAGGAAAATTTCCCTTCTCTACCCCTTCATGTATATATTCAACTCAAATCAAGGCAGTGCTATTCCTTTTGGCAAGGTTAACAGGCAAAATTTGGAATTCCTGCTTACCTTTTGCTGTAAGGTGGAATGAATCCCTGTCTTCCCTTGGTCACAGTGAGATTATCTGTGTTGGGGGCCAAGGGGAGCATATCATGGAATTCACAACCCAGGTATCCACTTGTCTTTCTCAGAGGTTGTATGCGCCTTTCCTATGGGAAAGGGGTTTTTAAATATTGGATCTCTAACTCATAGCTTCTCCAACATCTTTTGGATATGTTGGAGTTAACTCAGGCTGAGTGCTCAGGAGCAAAAATGGGATTATATCTAAGTCTACACCGACAATAAATATGAAAACATTGAAGTTAATATCTGATCAAAAACAGATACTAAATTGAAAATGCTGAGGAAGTTCTTTGCTATTGAAAAATGCACAGGAATTTCTTTTGCAGAATTTTACAAACTTATGTAAAACAAAAGTTGACTTCTTTATCCATTCATCTTCATTGGAAAATGTGAATTAATTTGAGCCTTCAACCTAGGCTGCAAATTAGTCACCTGACAAAACTGAGAGGTGACATGAATTTAAATGCAGGCAAAGACTTGGTGTATGGAGATTTGGCTAAAGTCCCTAAAAGGGAAAGCCAGGAAGAGCAAGTATAGAACCATTTAATGTTCCAGCTGAAATAGAATTTATTAAGGTGGATGCCATTGGAAAGTTTGATGTCAGACTGCAGTATCAGGTAAAATTGGGGTATTCAGAGAAGATTTAAAGTAAAATTGCACAATCAGGATTATGGTAAACAGTTGCTAAGCAAGCAAAGCAAGAGGGCTTATGAAGGAGTTCAATCTGAGCATACAGTGATGGGTCAGGTTACAAGTTGGATATGAAAAAAAAAATCACCCAGCAAGGGTATTCAGCCCTGATGTTGGGAAAGTACAATTGGAAAATCAGATTGTCCAAGGTTGATTTTCTACTATTATAAGTAGGAGGTCTTATACAGAGTAAAATAAATCCATAAATATATTTGAATAATTAGAAGGATAGATGACTGGATTGACAGAGTGAATAAGTGAATAAATGAAAGATTAGATAGCTAACTACATGGATGAAGTGACAGATAACACCAAATTTAGTTGAGTTTATGAGTAGATGAATAAGTTCATGGTTTTATACAATCCCTCAAGTGAGGACAGAAATGAGAAAATGGCTATATCAGGTGTCAGTTAGTGTTGCAGAAGATAAGTCTTCTGCTAGTCCTTCAAGTCCACTATTAAGTGAACTGTTCAACTCTACATTTCCTTTTCTTTCCCATCATCTCTCAGTCTCCCTCAAGTCCTTCCTCTTCTTTCTCTCTCTCCTTCTTTCTTCCTTTCTTTTTTTCTTGTGTGGTTCTGGGGATCAAACCCAGCAAATATTCTACTTCTGAGTTACATCTCTAGCCCAAGCTTTGTTCATTTCTGAAACTGGAATTCATGCTGTGATTATTCCTCAGGAAGAAATGTATGTGATTTATGTACTATTTGTTTCACCCTAGCATTCTTTCTACATTTAGGAAATTTTGCTTAGAGTCCAATGTGTCTTCTACTGTAATACATTTTTAAAATTTAAAAATAATTGATTTTTTGATCAGCTCAGATACATAGACAAACTTTCATAATCTAAATGTTTTTTGTACCAGGGATTGAACTCAGGACCTTGGGCTTGCAAGGCAGGTATGATGCCACTGAGTTAAATCCCTGACTCTATCATAATCTAAATTACTGGCATGCACTTGCATGTTTTTTCTTTTTCTTTTTCTTTTGGTACTGGGGATCAAACTCAGGTCCTTGCACTTGCGCAGCAGGTGGCAAACCACTGAGCTAAATCCCCAGCCCTGCATGTTTTTTCTTTACCCAAACTCATTCCTTATACATAGGCTCAATCTTTTTTGCATTTAGGTTATGGGTTCAGCAGAATTCAGGAAAATAACTTGGTGGTGGTCAGAATGATATTCAACTGTAAATTGTTTGCTTTATTATAAATACTGGTGAGCAATGATACATAGTTTTATTCCTTTGTAAAATTCAACAGAATTTCAGCCAAAATCAAGGCAGAGAAGAGGAATGAAATGAGGGCATCAAGGCTGTCTTGTAAGACCAATGGGTACCCTAATTCTACACTCTGGAGACTTAGAACCACCTAGGAAATATTTCAACTATCCCTCACCAAGATTCACATAAAACTAAGTAAATCAGTATATCTGTGGAGAGAGATGTTACTGCAGAGATTAGTTAATCCTTAAATGCCAAGCCTAGAAGTTCTCTATTATTCAGGAAGAATGGTGGAAACAGTACTATAGAAGAGTAGAAAAAGCTCCACGTATGGGGCCATATGCAACGGATAGAAATCATGGGTGTTCAGATTAGAAAACTGAACAAATTTTGTTCACCTGAGCCTCCAATTTTTTAAACCTGATATTTGTAGATTTAGGAATTTCATTGTCCTGCTTAATTCCTGTTTCCTACCACATCCCCACCATTTGTGCATGGATGTACAGGTACACATACACTTCAAAATTATCCTTTGAGTAAAAAAAAAACCATATTTCATAAATATATGACATGCAAAAATATAGTAGATTTAAGTTATTATCAGTAAGAAGTATGAAATCAATGCAGTGAGTACTGCATGTTTGAGGAAAACAAAAACAGAACAAACTCTCTAGGAATATGCTACATAAAAAACTCACTTTAATTTTTTTCAGAATTAAAACAAAAGTCAGTTAAAGGGGATAAAATCAATTAGTCAAGGACTAGTCTGAAAAAAAAAATGACTTTCTCCAGAGTCATTTTGGTTAGAAGAGTCCTATAGAGAAAGAGCAACAATGTGAGGATTCGGGTTCAGAAGTTGCTCAAGAGCCAATGGGATGTGAGAAAGACTCTGGAGAGGAGGGGACAAGGTACAAAATCTATGCAGAAGATGAGCAGGCAGGCTGGGGAGAGATGCAGTAGAAGCTCTGAGGTGGCATGAAGAGTGGACGACCGCCTCACCTTCCTTTCTGTGCTGTTCCAGATGAGCATCTTCTGTCATGGCCATAGGAAACCACAGCACCATCACTGAATTCATCCTCTTGGGGCTGCCTGGTCAGCCACAGATTCAGGCCCTGCTGTTTGCGCTGTTCCTGGGGATTTACTTTGTGACCATCATGGGGAACCTGTTGATGTTGCTGGTTGTCGGAGCTGATTCTCAGCTCCACACACCCATGTACTTCTTCCTGAGTCACCTCTCCTTCCTGGATGTTTGTCTAACATCAGTCACTGTGCCCAAGATGCTGGAGACTCTCCTGTCTCAGAGGAAATCAATCTCAGTAGAAGGCTGCCTGACTCAGGTATTTTTTGTGTTTTCCACTACAGGGATTGAAGCCTGTCTGCTCTCGGCAATGGCCTATGACCGCTATGCTGCCATCTGCCACCCACTGCTATATGGTCAGATGATGAGTAGACAGTTCTGTGGGGGTCTGGTGTGGGCCTCGTGGGGATTGGGCTTTCTGGATGCTCTCATTAACACTCTCATGGCTTGGGATTTGAACTTCTGTGAGTCTTATGTCATGCCTCACTTCAGCTGTGAGCTGCCTTCTCTAGTCTCTCTGTCCTGCTCTGATGTCTCCTCCAACTTTGCAGTTCTACTGGGCTCCACAGTTCTCCATGCTTTTGGGACCTTACTCCTGATCTTTTTCTCTTATACACGTATTGTCTCCACCATCTTGAGCATCAGCTCCACCACAGGCAGGAGCAAGGCTTTCTCCACCTGCTCCTCCCACTTTACTACTGTGATTTTGTTCTATGGATCTGCTTCTCTTCGCTATCTTGTCCCAAACTTAAGTTCTTCAATGGAATTACTTTTCTCTGTGCAGTACAATGTCATCACTCCCTTAGTGAACCCCTTTATCTACAGCCTGAAGAACCAGGAAGTAAAAGCAGCTCTGAAAAGGATGTTGCAAAAAGGATGCTGATTATAAGTCACAGAGAATAATTGGAAAATAGAGCAAAATTGCACGGAAGTCATTAGGAAAACTTTTTTTTGGGCTACCAGGGATCGAACTCAGGACCTTGTGCTTTCCAGACAGATGCGGCGCCACTGAGCTACATCCCTGGCCCCAGGAAAACTTTTTTTAAAAAAGCGTGTCAGATACAACAAAATACCTTGTAAGAGGGATCTCTAGAATTGTCAAGGAAGGAGCATAAGGTAATTTCTTCCTTTGGCTCACATTTAATATTCAGCACCAATGGATTAGGTAATTATTTCAATCTAGAAGTCTGATTTCAGACTTCTTTTGTTAGAAGAAACATTTGTGAGATGATATTCAGGTTTACAACTGACAAACTGTCTGTTACCCAAAATTTTATTTCAACCCATGGTGATTTGAGATTTGAGTATGAGGTTTACTACAATAAAAGAGTCAGTGCCTCAGATAATGACATATATTTGAGAATCAGGGGTTAAGAATAGGTTCGGGGATGAGCTTAGACAGTAAGAGAGATCAATAGAAAAAACATAAGAAGCTACTGACTGGGAGAGGCAACAGCTTCTGAGGCCAAAGCACAGCCTTACCAACACTTTCCATTTTCTGTGTCTCTCCTGGCACCTTCACCTGGAAAGTGGCAAAGGGGAGAGAATCCATTTCTAGTGTGAGCAGCAGAGTTGCTTAGTCCCTAGAGGAACTGCTGTTGAGACTGCTAAAGGGTTACTGCCATCCCTATTCTTGAGATGGATTAGTTGTTTCTTCACATTTCTCTGTCACACTTCCCACTGGCTGAACCTAACCTCCTGCATAAGAATTGGGGAAATGACTTTGCTGACATTTTTGTCTAAGTAATATAAGCCAAGTACATAGGACAAGCACAGGGCTGAGTAACAACAAAATTAATTGTTGTACTAGATAATCAGATAAACATAGCCCTCCTTACATATGAAAAGGAGAATAAACAAAGTAAGATCAGTGGGAGAAAACAGGATAAATAGAAGAAAGGAAGGAATCAGTGGAAATTTAAGAAGGAGAAGAATTCAATCAGGGTCAGAAGAGTGAGGAAAAGGGTCACTCTTCGAAGCTCAGGAGTTGGAAACTTAGGTTTACACATGGACTGGCATTCTAGAGGTCTGAGAAATTCACTGCATCTTCAAGAACCCAAAGAAGTTTTGTAGGAGGAAGGAATTCCTCTAACAGTATAATGAGGCAAAAAATTAGGTAGAAGGGGCCAGTGGTTCTTTCTCCAAACTTTGGGATCTTCAGGAATTTTCAAGAACCTTTGAAAACAGGCCAGTAAGTGACCTCCTCTTTTCCATTTATTTCTTCCCATCACACAAGATCTCTCCTCCCAAGAGTAAATTGACCTTTGCAGATCCCTTCCAGATTCAGGAGATACTCAAAATTCAAGTAGATACTTTCCTGAAAGAGATTTGACTTAAAGCCATTGTATATAATAGTCTAATGAGACAGTCATTGGAAATATACATTTCTAATTTTAGAATTTCATATAAGATGGGTCTGTTTTAGGTCTTTCCACAGTTTTGCCTTATGAGTGTTTTCCCGTTTTTCTTACTTTGTGAATCTCAAGGATTTTCAATCCTTGAAATGCATTTCTCCTTTCCTTTTAATGGCACTATTTTAATTAGCATTCATCAAATATTCAACATTTAATATGTAATTCACCAAACTTATTCATTTTGAGATTCTTAATTTTGCACTTTTATTTACACACATTTCTATGAGGATATGTGAAGCAGGTTTTCATTCTGCTAACTTTTTACTCCTATTTCTCATGGTATAAATGCAAATATGTGATGCATATTGCAAAATATTTTAATTTACATACTTGACTTCTCATTCCTTTCAATTTTAAAAAATATTACTGATTTCTGTATACTACAGAATTGCACATATCCTGCTTGGGTACAAAACTTTTTTAACTGAAGGATTTTGAAAATCACTCAAAGAAATTCCACTTCTCAATGAAAATGACTGGAATTTAGTTCCATTTTTTTCTCCAAATTTTGTATTGGAAAGATATTTGGTTAGCAGTCTTATATGTAATTATAATTGTACTTTTAATTAAAAAGGACAGAATATAACACAGATGTTCTCTAGCCCAACTCACATGGAGTCCCTATTCCCCACTGAAACCTCCTGAGCCTGGTCTTTACTGTCTGCACTCCTATCAACATTCTGGTCTTTTCAGTTCTGACCAATGAACATCAAACCCTGCTCACAACATTCTACTATACAAATCTTTTGAATATAAACCATAACATTTAAATATAAACCATAACAGAGGTCTTTTTATTTTTTTGTGTCTTTTAATTTCTTTTATCAGTGTTTTGTGATTTTCATTGTAGAAGACTTTTGCTTTTTCATTGTTTATTTCTAGGGCTTTTTTGGTTAGGTATCATGACTGGGATTGGATTTAGGGTTTCCTTCTCACCAAATTATTTATTATTATTATTATTATTGGTACTGGGGATCGAACTCGGGTCCTTGCACTTGTGCAGCAGGCAGTGAAACCACTGAGCTAAATCTCTGGCCCCCAAATTTATTATTAATGTACAGAAAAACTATTGATTTTTTAGTTTGGTTTTATATTCTGGTGTTTTACTTTAATTCTTTTGTCTAAAACTTCTAAAGCTATATCAAATAATAATGAGAATGGACAACCTGGTCTTGTTCTTGATCTTAGATAAAATGCTTTTCCTCTCTCAGCATGATGTTGATTGTGAGTTTGTCATAGAATCCCTCTATTACATCAGGTACTAGTCTACTATACCTAATCTGTTCAGTTTTTGTGATGAAAGGATGTTGAATTCTGTCAAACATTTTTCTGCAACTGTTGAGGTGCTTTATAATTTTTACCCTTCATGGTGAATGATTTTTTTTGATGTCTCTTTGAGTTTGATTTGCTATAATTTTGTAGAGAATTTTTAACATCTATTTTCATCAAGCATTTCAGTATGTGGTGGTAGTAGTAATAGTAGTAGTAGTAGTAGTAGTTGTTGTTGTTGTTGTTGCTGTTGTGTGCTTGTTTAGATTTGGTAACAAAGTAATGTAGCCCTTATTGAATGAGTTTGGAAGTGTTCCCTCCTTCTCAATTCTATAGAAAAGTTTGAAAGGTATCAGAATTAGTTCTTCATTAAAAGTCTGATAAATTCAGCCATTAAGCCATCCAGTCATGGGCTTTTCTTTGTTTGAAGACTTTTTTCTTTTCATTTTTTTCGAAGACATTTTATTATTGATTCAATCGCATGGGTTGGAGATTTAGCTCAGTGGTTCCGCTGCCTGCTTTGCAAGCGCAAGGTCCTGAGTTCAATTGCCGGTATCAAAAAAAAGAGGGCCGGGGATTTAGCTCAGTGGTTTTGCCGCCTGCCTCGCAAGTGCAAGGACCCAAGTTCGATCCCCGGTACCAAAAAAAAAAAAAAGAAAAAAGCTTAAGCGGCCGGGGATTTAGCTCAGTGGTTTCACTGCCTGCTGCTTAAGCAGAAGGACCTGAGTTCGATCCCCGATACTGAAAAAAAAAAAAGACAATGATTCAGTCTCATTATTTTTATTGGTATATTTATATTTTGTGTGTCCTCATGATTAAATATTTGTAGTCATATGTGTCCAGAAATGTGTCCATTTTTGTTTTTCTTTTTGTTAGCACATGGTTTTACATAATAATCCTCAATGATTGTGTGTATTTCTGTTATTGGTTGTTATGACTACTTTTTGTCTCTAATTTTTAGTGTTTTTGCTTTATTCTTTGTTATTCCCATTAAAAACTTGTCTATTTTGTTTATCTTCTCAAAGAGCCAATTGTTTTACTGATTCTTTGCATTATTCTTTAGAGTTTATTTTAATTATTTGTGCCTTGATGTTTGTCATTTCTTTTCTTCTACTAATTTTGGGTTTGGTTTGTTCTTGCTTTTCTATGACCTTGGGATGCATCCTTAGGTTGCTTATTTGAAATTCAACTTTTTTCATGTAGGCACTCATTTCCATAAACTTCCCTCTTATTACTGCTTTTGATTCATCCCACAAATTTTGGCATTTTTTTTCCTTTTCATTTGTCTCAAGTAATCTTGGTTGGCAGTTATTTTTGTCAGGTGTTTGAATATGTCATTTCATGCCTCCCTAGTGTTTGAGAAATCTATTGTTATTCTAATGAAGATACTCTTAAAGATGACTTGGAATTTTTCTTTTGTGGATTTTAATTACTTTTTTGTCTTGTACTTTTGACAACTTAACTAAAATATGCTATGTATTACTAACAAAGGAAGATAGAAATATAAACAATGGAAAAACTTACAATATTTTTAGTATTCTTACATACCAAGGTAAACTGTTTAAATTACATAGACCAAAAAGATATTAATTAGAATCTTGAAATAGATTACTTAGCTTTTTTTTAACCATCTGGAAAGATAAAATTAATAATGCTTTCCCTAGAGATTTGTAGGGGGAACAGAGAAGTAAATAATCAAACTAGAACTCATGGAAGAGGTAAGAATGGAGGAATTTCAAAGCAGATAAAATGTAAATCAATACTTATGAGTATGAAATCCATCATATTGAGCCAAGTCAAAGAACCATGAGAGCTCAGGAACAGGCTGAGGAACAGACAGAGCTATCAGTCCTCAGAAATGGGCCACCTAGTTGAATGTTTGATGATTAACACCTTCAAATCCCAATAGAGGAGCTTCACTTTTTTCCTCTAAGCACATGACATTGTAGAAAGGCTCCCATTAACAATCAAATGAGGTGGATTCAAATGCTTGATGTTTAAAAAACTGTTCTATGTGGGGATATAGACAAGTTGTATCATGACTGGGCTTAAATTTTCTCACCCGTGTAGAGATTAATCTCTTTTTTCTCCATTTCCTGAGCATGCACACACATACACACACACGCACCCCCCCGACGAAAACATATGTTGAAAGTCATTTAAATATGACAAACTGCTAAGATACACAGCACACTATCTTTTATTCTTTTATTCAGTTGATGAACCATCGGGGGGTTTCTTCTGGGAGAGTAATGACGGGTGATAGAAGTGACCAGAGACCTGTATCAGCATCTCTGGGAGTGCATTAGACTTTCTAAATGATAATGGGGAATGCTTTGAAGTACAAGGACTCAGCTGAAAGAGATAGGAAAATTGAGTCATGTGAAGCTCTCTAGCAAACTTTACAGTGCACAATACCACCACATATTGGCCTTGTTAGAAAAGTGTCTAATGGGGTGCTTCAGAGCCTGGGGATGGTACAGCAGAGAACTGGGAAGAGAAGGACACCATCTGAGGGCTGTGGAAATGAACATCAGAGAGGAGTGGGTGGTTTCAGAGACAAAGAACAGTGTGATTCCTCATTGGAGGAAAGATAGCCTATTTAATAAATGGTGTTGGAAAAACTGGATTTCAACCTGCCAAAGATTAAAACTAGATCAAAACTATCATCATGCACTAAACTAAGATTGAAGTGGGTTAAAGATCTAAATATTAAAACAGAAACACTAAACTTGCTGGAAGATAAGTTAGGTAGAACTCTTGAAGACATTGGCATAGGAAAAGACTTTATGAACAAAACCTCAGTATCATGAGAACTAGCACAAAGAATCAACAACTGGGATCTCTTCATATTAAAAAGCTTCTGCACTGCAAGAGAAACCACCAACAGAGCTAAGAGACAACCTACAATGTGGGAAAAAAATTTTAGCAGCTGTACCTCAGACAAAGGTCTACTATCTAGAATATATAAAGAATTGAAAAAAATCAGACCCCCCCCAATTCAAAGACCCAATTCAAAAATGGACATCTGAAATGAACAGACATTTCTCAGACAAAGAAGTAAAAGCAGCAAATGAATATATGAAAAAATGTTCAATATCACTGGTTATTCGAGAGATGCAGATGAAAAGCACACTGAGATTCCACCTCACCCCAGAAAGAATGGCTGCTATCAAGAAATCAACCAATCACAAATGCTGGCAGGGGTATGGAGAGAAAGGAACCCTTCTCCATTGTTGGTGGGAGTGCAGGCTGGTGCAACCATTGTGAAAATCAGTATGGAGATACCTCAAAGAACTAGGGCTAGAGGCCCCATTTGACCCAGCTATTCCCCTGCTGGGTATCTTCCCCAAAGTATTAAAAGAATCATACCACAGCGATATATGTGCACCCATGTTTATAGTGGCACATTTTGTAATAGCTACAGCTTGGAAACAGCCCAAGTGCTCATCAGCTGGAAACTGGATAAAGAAGATTTGTGTGTGTGTGTTTTTTTTTTTTAATAAAAAAGCCATAAAGAACGAGAAACTAGAGACATTTATAACTAAATGGATGCATATTGAGGCCATAGTCTTAAGTGAAATAAATAGGACACACGTGTAAATACCGAATAGTTTCTCTAGTGTGAGAAACTGAAAGTGTAAATAAGGATTAAAATGATTAAGATGAATAAGTGATAATTTGATATAGGAAAAGGTCCAAAGGTGTAGGGGTGGTGGGAGGGGAAAGGGAAAGGGAAGAAGGGAAAGGAAAAATTATGAAAAAAGAAAAAAAATGGAAATGAAATCTATGTAAATAGGGAAGGTTGGAGGAGGTGAAGGGCACACAGGTAATGGGGAAAAAATAAAAGCCAAGATACATCATATACAAGTACAAGCACCCAATGATAAATGTAAATGTATTGTATACCTAAAATGTACCAATAAAAGAATTAAAAAAAAAAAGAACAGTGTGATTTACTGTGGCAACTGCTATGGAAAGAATAGTACTCAGTCCTCTTCCTATATTTTTTTCCAAGAGCAGTAACTATAAATGGCCTTGGAAACTTCAGCAGCATTACAAGTTCTTCCTACTCAGGCTGCCTGAGGAGCCCTGTATCCAGGCTTTGCCCTTTGCTCTAATGATTTGCCTTCTGACTCTCATGGGGAACCTTGTGACATTACTTGTGATCCACACAGTCCCTAACTTCCACATATCCATATATTTCTTCCTTAGTCATCTTTCCTTCCAAGATATCTTCTATTCCTCACTCACTGTGCCCAAGACACTTGGGAACCTTACATGAGAGAGGAAAGCCATCTCAGAGAGAGCTGCCTAGCTCAGATCTTTTTTGTGTTTCCCATGACAAGGATCGAGTCCTGCCTGCACTCAGAGATGGCCTATGGCCACTAAGCTGTCATCTGCCCCTTTGCTTTATGGAAAAGTGATTACTAAATAGATGTATGTGAGGAAGGAAGCCGCAATTTGCTATGGATCCTAGTTCTATACTACTACCATAATTACCATACATTACCACAAAATTAGAAGCTTAAAACAATACTCATTATTATCTTACAGTTCTCTAGCTCAGAAATTTAGTTGGAGTGGCTTCTCTGATTTGAATCTCACAAGTCTAAAATCAAGCTGTGGTTTGGGTTAGGCTTTTATATAGAGGTTCTGGGAATTAACCTGCTTCCCAGCTCATTCATTGGAAGAATTCAGTTCCTTGCAATTTTTGGTGTGAAGACTTGTTACCCAACTGGCTGTCAACTAGGATCGCTCTTGTCCTGCACAGCCCCATTGCACACTTTTGCACAGGATTCCCTCCATCTCTACAGTAACAATGACGCATCAGCCATTTATGACTGAATCTTTCTGACTTCCTCATTTCTACCACCTTGAGAAAATATTTTGCATTTAAAGGACTTATGTGATTGGAATAGGCCCACCTGGAAAGTCTCTCATGTTTTATGGTCACCTGATTTGGGAGCTGAATTACACCTACGAAAACCTTTCACAGCAAATCCTGAGTTTAGAATTTACTGAACAACAATATAATAGGTATCTCGAGGAATATCTTTAAAATTCTGCCTACTATACCAACTAAATATATAAAACTGATACTCCTTCTGGAATACTAGATGATAAATGAAGCTAAAGCAGAATGAAAAGAAGAGAACAATAAGAGATATGAAAGGAAGGGACTCAAGAAGAACCAATAGTGTGAAGGAGTAACTCCAGAAATGAAAGTCTGTCAAATGAAGATCTTTTGTTTATATCCAAAGGAGGATGGACTTGCTGGACATGGTGGCACACATTGGTCATCCCAGCACTAGGGAGGGTGAGGAAGGAGGATTGCAGTGAGGTGGAAGCCAGGCCTATATAGTGAGTTCAAGATCAGCTTGAGCTACACAGCAAGATCCTGTCTCAAGAAACAAACAAGCAAGCAAAGCAAAAACATGAACCTAAGAAATGTATTTCATCAATACTTGGGGATTGTAATGAAGATCAGGTTTCTGCCCTGTGCTTTATGTGCCCTCTGTGGCACAGAGAACAGCAATTTTAGTCTACAGAAGGCTTGTGATACTTTTTTTGAACTGCTTGGACCAGAAGTGCCAGTAAGATACTTATTCCCAACTGAAACCTACTGGATTTTACTGTTCACATTCCTGTCATCATTCTGGTCTTCTGAGATTCAGCTGGAATCACCTACCAGGCTCTGCTTAAAGTATTCTAAATCTTCTCTAGAGCAAAACTCCAAACCTTTTCAAACTCATCCAGCAAACCAGTTCCAGTGTCTTCAAAACCACATGATGTAGTACAGTCACAGCAATAACCCTGGTACCAATTTTCTATATTAGTCAGCTTTTCATATCTGAAACACAATACCCCACATCCACAATTTAAAACATGATAGATTTAATTTGCTCATGATTTCAGTCCACGATTGGCTGGCCTCACACAATGACATTATGGGAGAAGGGCATGGTGGGGCAGAGCTGCTGAGTCACAGTGGCTGGCAGGCAGAAAAGTGAACGAGTTCCAGAAGACATGAGGGACAAAACATTGATGCCAAGGCTATGCCTCCATGGCCTACTCAGACACAGCTCAAGTGTGCTTCACCAATCCCAGGGGTGGATCCCAAAGCCTATTGTCTTGGTTACTTTTCTTGTTGTTGAGGCAAAATACCTGACAGCCCAAGTTAAAGGAAGAAAGGTTTAATTGACTCACAGTTTGTAGAGGTTTCAGTTCATAGTTGGTTGGCTCCAAGGCAGCCAATTTTTCCAGCACCACTTATTAAAGAGGCTATCTTTCCTCCAGTGAGGGTGTTTGGCTCCTTTGTCGAAGATGAGATGGCTGAGTGTGTCTGGCATTGTTTCTTCATCTTCTAATCTGTTTCACTGGTCCTCAGGTCTGTTTCTTTGCCAGTACCATGCTGTTTTTATCACAGTAGCTTTGTAGTATAGTTGCAGGTTGGGGATTGTGATACTCTCTGCCATGTCTCTGTTACCTAGAATTGCTTTTGCTATTCTGGGTCTCTTCTTGCTCCAAATGAATTTTTGGATTGTTTTCTCAAGGTCCATGAAGTATGCTGCTGGGATCTCAATTGGAATTGCATTAAATCTATATAGCAGTTTTGGAAGTATGGCCATTTTCACTATATTAATTCTTCCTACCCAGGAGCAGGGGATGTCTGTCCATTTTCTGATATCATCTTCAATCTCTCTTTTCAGAGTGCCATAGTTTTCAGAGAAGAGGTCTTTGATTTCTTTCATTAGGTTGATTCCTAGGTATTTCAGTTTTTTGGATGCTATTGTGAAAGGAATTGTTTGCCCTATTTTTCTCTCAGTGAGTCTATCATTGGTGTAGAGGAAAGCTATTGATTTTTGTGTGTTGACCTTGTAACCAGCTACTTGACTGAATTTGGTTATTACGTCTAGAAGACTTTTGGTGGAGTTCTTGGGGTCTTCTATATAGAGTATCATGTCATCTGCAAATAATGACAATTTGACTTCTTCATTTCCTATCTTTATTCCTTTTATTTCTTTCTCTTGTCTAATTGCCATGGTGAATGTTTCCAGAACTATATTGAACAAGAGTGGTGATAGTGGACATCCTTGTCTTGTTCCTGATTTTAGTGTGAAGAATTTCAGTTTTTGACTATTTAGTATGATACTGGCTGTTGGTTTTTCATAGATGGCTTTTATCAGTTTGAGGTAGAGACCTTCTATTCTGACATTGTGTAGGGTTTTTATCATAAATGCATGTTGGATTTTGTCAAATGCTTTTTCTGCGTCTATGGAGATAATCATATGGTTTTTGTCCTTGGCTCTATTGATATAGTGTATTACATTAATTGATTTTCGTATACTGAACCATCCCTGCATCCCTGGGATGAATCCCACTTGATCAGGGTGTAGGATCTTCTTGATGATCTTCTGCATTCTGTTTGCCAGTATCTTATTAAGGATTTTTGCATCTATGTTTATTAGTGAGATTGGCCTATAGTTCTCCTTTTCGGTTGGGTCTTTCTCTGCTTTGGGGATCAAGGTGATGTTTGCTTCCAGGAATGAATTTGGGAGTATTGCTTCCCTTTCAATTTCATTGAAGAGTTTAAATAGTAGTGGCAGCAGTTCCTCTCTAAATGTCTTGTAGAATTCAGCAGTGAAGTCATCAGGGCCCAGGCTTTTCTTAGTTGATAAGTTTTTAATTACATTTTCAATTTCATTGGTTGGTATTGGGTTGTTCAGAATTTTTAGGTCTTCTTCATTCAACTTTGGTAATTCATATGTATCTAGGAATCTGTCCATTTCTTCTGTGTTGTCCATCTTATTGGTGTATAGGTTCTGGAAGTAGGTATTGATGATCCTCTGGATTTCTTCTGGGTCTGTTGTAATTTCACCCTTTTCATTCCAAATTGCATGGAGTTGGGCCTTTTATTTCTTTTTTCTGATGAGGTTGGCTAAGGGTTTGTCAATTTTGTTGATTCTTTCGAAGAACCAACTCTTGGTTGCATTGATTTTTTTGTATCATTCTCTTAATCTCCATTGCGTTGATTTTTCCTCTGATCTTTATAATTTCCTCCCTTGTATGAGCTTTGGGGTTGTCCTGCTCTTCTTTTTCTAGAAGCTTGAGGTTCAGCATCAGGATGTTTAATTGGGCTCATTCTGTTTTCCTAATATGCATATTCACTGCTATGAATTTCCCTCGTAAGACTGCTTTCATTGTGTCCCATAGATTCCGATGTGTTGTATTGTCATTGTCATTTCATTGAAGGAATTGTCTGATTTCTTCTTTAATTTCCTCTGTGACCCATTGGTTATTCAGAAGTGTGTTGTTCAATTTCCATGTGCTTATGAAATTTTTTGAGTTTCTTTTGCTATGGATCTCCAATTTCATCACACTATGGTCTGATAATACACAGGAGATAACATCAATTCCTTTGCACTTACTTAAACATGTTCTATGTGTGAGTATGTGGTCTATTTTGGAGAATGACCCATGTGCAGCTGAGAAGAATTTGTATTCTGATTTTGTGGGGTGGAACACTCTGTAAACATCTGTTAAGTTCATTTGTTCAAGAGTTCAATTGAGTTCTAGTATTTCATTACTTATATTTTGTCTGGTTGATCTATCTATTTGTGACAGTGTGGTGTTGAGGTCCCCCACTACAATTATATTAGTGCATATATGACTTTTCATGTCCGTTAGTATTTGTTTTATATAGTTGGGTGCACTAGTGTTTGGTGCATAGATATTTATGATTGTCATCTCTTCCTCTTGGATTCTTCCCTTTACAAGGATGTAGTGTCCTTCCTCATCTCTCTTTATCAGTGTTGGTTTGAAATCTACTTGATCTGCAAAGAGGATAGCTACTCCTGCTTTTGGGTTCCCATTGCATGGAGTGTTGTTTTCCACCCTTTAACTTTCAGTCTATGAGTTTCCTTTTGAATTAAGTGTGTTTCTTGTATGCAGCATATTGTTGGATTTTGCTTCTTGACCCATTCTGCCAGTCTATTTCTTTTGATTGGTGAATTGAGACCATTAACATTGATGGTTATAACTGAAACATATTGACTTGTCATTGCCATGACTTTTTCCTTTTGTTGGGTTCTCCCCCTTTCCATTTAATTTCTTGTCATGCCAGATGGGTTCGTTTTGCTTTGCTTCCTGGGGTTGTGATCCTCAATGTCTGTCCCTAGGATATTGTGTAAAATTCTTTGGAGTGCTGGTTTGGTATTCATGAAGTTCCTAAGGTGCTCTTTGTCATAAAAGTATCTTATTTCTCCATCCATTTTGAAAGATAGTTTTGCAGGGTACATCAATCTGGGTTGGAGGCTGTTTTCTTTTAGGGCTTGGAATATGTCACTCCAAGCTCTTCTTGCCTTGATGGTTTGTGTTGAGAAGTCTGCTGTGATTCTCATGGGCTTTCCTTTGTATGTGATTTGTTTCTTTTCTCTGACTGCTTGTAGAACTTTGTTCTTCTGTTGAGTTTCTGGAATCTTAACAATTATATGCCTATGTGCAGTTTTTTTTGATCCAGGCTATTTGAAGTCCTATATGCCTCACTTATCTGTATGTCAAGCTCTTTTTCCCTGCTTGGAAAGTTTTCTGTCATTATTTCCGAGAAGAGTTTTTTTTATGTAATCTCCACCCTCTCCTGTTTCTTCATTGACTCCAATCAGTCTTATGTTATTCTTCTTTGCATCATCTAGCAGCTGCTGGATTGATTTCTCATGTTTCCTCACAATTTTAAAGCAAGTTTTCTTTTCCTGGTCATTAATTGCAATCTTATCTTCTGTATCTGAAATTCTGTCCTCACATTGGCTCATTCTGCTGTGTAGACTTTCAATGGAGTTTTAATCTCCTGGAAATCTGTTTGCATCTGTTTTATGGATTGCATTTGTTTCCTATGTTGGGATTCCATCATGTTCCTCAGCTCCTCTCTAGATTTATTAATCATGTCTTGCATTGGGAGCACAATTTCTCCTGTTATCTGAGAAATTATTTCTGATTTCATTTTTCCCAGATCCCCTTCTGTTGCCAGTTCAGTGGGTCCAGGTGGTTGAGTATCAGAGCGTTCCATCTCATTTCCCTTTGGGGTTGCTGTAGGTGATCTGGAAGTCTGGTTTTGAGACTTATTTATGTGTTTTCTCATTTCAACTCGGGGGGTGTGCTTCTGGCACTGTACGGATTACCTCCTCTGAGCTGGGAGAGGTGGCACAGGGACCAGGAGCAGCAGGAGGGATGGTGGCCCAAAAGCCCTTTTCTCTGGGCTGGGAACAGCAGGAGGGATGGTGGCCGGGAAGCCCCTTCCTCTGGACCAGGAGCAGTGGGACTCAGTACTGTGGTCTGGTGGTCCAGTGTCCTCTGCATCTTTGTAGTGTGGAAGCAGGTAGCTGTACACAGGAGAGGGGGGCGGGGGGTGTCCAGTGGATTGTTGCTGAGGCGCGGGCTGTTTCGGTGTGTTCCATGCGACTCACCTTCACTTCCAATACTTGCTTGTTCATATTTTTGTTTGATTTTCCTCAAATTATTTTTTTATTTAACATATTGAAGGGATCCAAAGTATAGCACCATGTATAAAGGTGAAGTCAATTGAGAATCAATAGATACAGAAAGAATCATTGTCTGACTCCTCCGTTTCCTGCCATCTGATTAAAAGCAGATACTTTTTAAAGTGAGACTGGCATGAACCCCTCTTTGAGGTGGCTTTTGAGGTGGGACAAGAAAAAAAAGAGGTAGAAAAGAGATAAGAAAAATATGCACTTTTAAGAAAAATCTGCAGCTTCAGGAAACAGAAGTATCTCAAGCCTTTTTCTCCCCCATAAAACTCATTCTAAAAAATTCCTGGCAGATCCTGGCAAGCAGCAGTGTGGACCAAAGCAGTGAGGCTTCAGGCAGGTCCAACCAGGGACCCACCCCAACCCAGCTGCTTGGGCACAGAGGCCCAAGCCAAGGGCCCACCTGGAAAAGAGCTGCACAGGCACATAAGCAACAGCCAGAGGCTTACCCTGATACCATTGGTAAGGGCATGGAGACACTAGCCAGAAACCTGCTCAGACAGAAGGGACTGGGGTGCACAGCCGCCAGCCAAAGGACCTCCCAGACAACAGCTACATAGGGAAGCAGGACCTAGCCAGAGGCATGCCTAGATACCATCTGAAGTGTGTAAAGACCCCAGCCAGAACTCTGCCCAGACAACAGGTCAGCTCAAGGATCAAGAAAGCAACCATTCTGAACCCAGGAATTGGTGCACTGGTGAGCAGCAGAGAAAAGGCTACTCAATGGCTTGCTGAGAATGGAAGACCACTGGGTGAGCAAAAAGTTGCCTCAACAAAGGCCCAGCAGGCTGCTTCTGATGAAATGAGAAGACATGTAAGCAAGTATCAAAAACAGACTTCCAGATCACCTAAGGCAATCACAAAGGGCAACAAGATGAAACAATCTGATACCCAACCACCTGGACTCCCTGAACTGGCAACAAAAGAGGATCTGAAAAAAATGAAATCAGAAATAATTTCTCAGATAATAACAGAGATTGTGCCCATAGGGGAAAACATGACTAATAAATCTAGAGCAGACACAGATAAAAAATAGAGGAGCTGAGGAACATGATGGAATCTCAATATATGAAAAAAATGGAATCCATAACACATATGCAAACAGATTTCCAGGAGATTAAAATTTCCATTGAAAGTTTACAAAGCAGAATGAGCCAATAACGTGAGGACAGAATTTCAGATACAGAAGATAGGATTGCAAATAGTGATCAAGAAAAGAAAATTTTCTTAAAAATAGTAAGGGACCATGAGAAATCAATCCAGCAGCTGCCAGATGATGCAAAGAAGAATAACATAAGAAAGATCAGAGTCAAAGAAGAAACAGGAGAGGGTGCAGATGACATAAAAAAATCTGTTCAGAGGAGTAATAGTAGAAAACTTCCCAGACAGAGGTGGAGAATTGGACATACAGATAAATGAGGCATATAGAACTCCAACTAGCCATGATCAAAAAATAATCTATACCTAGGCACATAATAATCAAGATCCCAGAAACCCACCAGAAGAACAAAATTCTACAGACAGTTAGAGAAAAGAAATAAATCACCAATAAAGGAAAGCTCATCAGAATCATGGCAGATTTTTCAACACAAATCCTTAAGTCAAGGAGAGCCTGGAGTCAAGTATTTCAAGCCCAAAAGAAGATAACTAACAATCTAGACTGTTGTATCCTGCAAAATTATCTTTCAAAATCAATGGGGAAATTAGATACTTTCACAACAAAGGACACCTGAGAAATTTCATGAATACCAAACCAGCACTTAAAAACAATCCTAAGCAATATCTTAAAAAAAGACAATGACGATCACAACTCCATGAAGTCCAACAGAGGAAAGCCACCAGTCAAGGTAAGAAACCAAAGGGAAAGGGAGAAAAAACCCAAGAAATAAAAGAGCCACCAATTGTAAAATATCATGACAAGGATGAGTCAATATCTATCAATTATAACTATCAATGTTAATGGTCTTAATTTACCAATCAAAAGAAATAGACTGACAGAATGGATTAAGAAGCAAAATCCAACAATATGCTGTATAAAAGAAACACACCTAACTCAAAAAGAAATACATAGAGTGAAAGTAAAAGGATGGAAAACAGTTCTCCATGGCACAGGAACCCAGAAAAAAGCAGGGGTAGCAATTTTATTTGCAGACAAAGTAGATTTCAAACCAAAACTAATTAAGAGAGAGAAAGATGGTCAGTACATCCTTGTGAAGGGAACAGTCCAAGAGGAAGAGATGACAATTATAAATATATATTCACCAAATATGAATGCCCCCAACTATACAAAACAAATATTAATGGACATGAAAAACCAAATAAGCACTAATACAATTGCAGTGGGGGACTTCAATACCTCACTATCACAATTAGACAGATCATCTAGACAAAAAATGAACAATGAAATTCTATAACTGAACTAAGCTATTGAACAAATGGATTTAATAGATGTTTACAGGGTGTTTCACCCCACAAAATCAGAATGCACATTCTTTTTGGCTGCAAACAGGTCATTCTCCAAAATAGACCACATACTAGCTCATAGGACATGTCTAAGTAAATGTAAAAGAATTGAAGTTACCCCCTGTATGTGTGTGTGTGTGTGTATATTTCACCCCCTGTATATTATCACACCATAGTGCAATAAAATTGGAGATCAATGACATAAGAAAGTGCAACACTTCCACAAACACATGGAAATGGAATAACACCCTCCTGAACAACCAATGGGTCACAGAGGAAATTAAAGAAGAAATCAGACAGTTTCTACAAGTAAGTGATAATGCCAGTACAACATACAGGAATCTGTGGGACACAGTGAAAGCAGTTCTATGCAGGAAATTCATAGCAGTGAATGCCCATATTAGGAAAACAGAGAGAACTCAAATAAATAACCTAATGCAGAACCTCAAGCTTCTAGGAAAAAGAAGAGGATAACAAACCCAAAACTCATATGAGAGGAAATTATAAAGATCAGAGCAGAAATCAATGCAATGGAGACTAAGAGAATGATACAAAAAGTAATGAATCAAAGAGTCAGTTTTTTGAAAGAACAAATAAAATCAATAAACCCTTAGCCAACCTTATCAAAAAGAGGAAAGAAAAGGCTCAGATCCATGCAGTTAGGAATGAAAAAGGTGAAGTCACAACAGATCCAGCAGAAATCCAGAGGATCATCAATACCTACTTTGAGAACTTGTACTCTAATAAAATGAAAAACACAGGAGAAATGGACAGATTCCTAGATACATATGAATTACCAAAGTTAAATGAAGAAGATATAGAACTTTTAAGCACCTCAATTACAATGAGTGAAATTGAAAATGTAAAAAAAAAATGTACCAACAAAGAAAAGCCGAGGTCCTGATAGATTCACTGCTGAATTCTACAAGACATTTAAAGAAGAACTATCATCATTACTCTTTAAACTCATCAAGGAAATTGAAAGGAAGCAAGGCTTCCAAATTCATTCCTGGAAGCAAGTGTTAATTTGATTCCCAAACCAGGGAAAGAACCAACCTATAAAGAGAACTATAGGCCAATCTCCCTAATGAACATAGATGCAAAAATCCTCAACAAGACACTGGCAAACAGAATACAGAGTATCATCGAGAAGATCATACACCCTGACCAAGTCGGATTTATCCCAGGGATGCAAGGATGGCTCAACATTCGTAAATCAGTAAATGTAATACACTATATTAACAGAGTCAAGGACAAAAACCACATGATCATCTCAATAGATGCAGAAAAAGCATTCAACAAAATCCAACACCCATTTGTGATAAAAACCCTTAGAGAAAATTGTAATAGAAGGTCTTTATCTCAACTTGATTAAGGCTATCTATGAAAAAGCAACAGCCAACATCATACTAAATGGTCAAAACCTGAAAACTTTCATGCTAAAATCAGGAACAAGACAAGGATGGCCATTACCCCCACTCCTGTTTAAGTTTGTTCTGGAAACATTAGCCATAGCAATTAGAAAAGAGAAAGAAATAAAAGGAATGAAAATAGGAAAGGAAGAAGTTAAAGTATCATTATTTGCTGATGATATTATACTTTACATAGAAGACCCAACATACTCTGCCAAAAGACTTCTAGACTTAACTGACAGATTCAGCAGAGTAGCTGGATATAGGTCAACACTCAAAAAACAATACCCTTTTGATATATAAATAATAGACTCTGAGAGAGAAATTAGGGAAACAATTCCTTTTACAATAGCTTCCAAAGAAATGAAATATCTAGGAGTCAATCTAACAAATGAAGCAAAAGACCTCTACACTGAAAACTATAGCAGTTTGAAAAATGAGATTGAGGAGGATATAAGAAAATCAAAAAGCATCCCTTGTTCCTGGATAGGAAGAACCAATATAGTGAAAATGGCCATACTCCCAAAGCGATTATATAGGTTTAATGCAATGCCAATTGAAATTCCAACAATATATTTTGCAGAACTAGAGAAAACAATCCAAAAATTCATTTGGAACCAGAAGAGACCTAGAATAGTAAAAGAAAGTTTAGGCAACAGAGATATGGCTGGGGGTATTACAATACCCGCTTGAAACTATACTACAAAGCTACTGTGATAAAACAGCAAGGTACTGGCAAAGAAACAGACCCAAGGATCAGTGAAATAGATTAGAATATGCAGAAACAACTCCAGACATACTCAGCCACCTCATCTTTGACAAAGGAGCCAACCACCCTCATTGGAGGAAAGATAGCCTGTTCAGTAAATGGTGTTGGAAAAACTGGATTTCAACCTGTCAAAGATTAAAACTAGACTCATACTTATCACCATGCACTAAATTAAGATTGAAGTGGATTAAAGATTTAAATATTAAGACAGAAACACTAAGTTTGCTGTTAGGTAGAACTCTTGAAGTCATTGGTATAGGAAAAGATTTTATGAACGAAACCTCAATGGCATGGGAACTTGCACAAAGAATCAACAACTGGGATCTTATCTTATTAAAAAGTTTCTGCACTGTAAGATAAGCCACCAGCAGAGCTAAGAGACAATCTACAATGTGGGAAAAAATTTTCAGCAACTGTACCTCAGACAAAGGACTACTATCTAGAATATATAAAGAACTGAAAAATATCAGACCCCACAAATTCAAAGACCCAATTCAAAAATGGGCATCTGAAATGAACAGATATTTCTCAGACAAAGAAGTAAAAGCAGCAAATAAATATATGAAAAAATGTTCAATATCACTGGTCATTCAAGAGATGCAGATGAAAACTACACTGAGATTCCACCTCACCCTAAGAAAGAATAGCTGCTATTAAGAAATCATCCAGATTCTACCTCTCCTAGGGCAGAGGACGTGAGCCAATCCCAGGGCCTAGGAGGAGGCTCCCCCACTGCCATTCCACAGCTCCCAGGGCAGAGGAGGTGAGCCAATCCCAGCGCCCAGGAGGAGCCTGCCTGCCACCATTCCAGCAATCCTAGGGTAGATGAGGTGAGCCAATCCAAGTACCCAGGAGGAGGCTCCTTGCCACCATTCCACCACTCCTAGGGCAGAGGAGGTGAGCCAATCCCACCACCCAGGAGGAGGCTTCCTGCCACCATTCCACCACTCCTAGGGTAGAGGAGGTGAGCCAATCCCAGTGCCCAAGAGGAGGCTCCCCTGACAGCATTCCACTGCTCCTAAGGCATAGGAGGTGAGCTGCACAGGCACCAGTAGCACCCACCCCCTGTGGAAATGAAAACACACATAAACAAGCCTCAAAAACAAACTTCCCAATCACCTACAGCAACCCCAAAGTGAAACGAGAAGGAACAATCTGATACTCAGTCACCTGTACTCCCTGAACTGGCAACAAAAAGGATCTGGAAAAAATGAAATCAGACATAATTTCTCAGATAACAGCAAAGATTGTGCCCATAGTGCAAAACATGATTAATAAATCTAGAGAGGATACAGATAAAAAAATAGAGGATCTGAGGAACATGATGGAATCCCAATATAGGAAACAAATGGAATCCATAAAACAGATACAAATAGATTTCCAGGAGATTAAAACTTCCATCAAAAGTATGTGCAGCAGAATGAACCAATGTGAGGACAGAATTTCAGGTATAGAAGATAAGATTGCAATTAGTGATCAGGAAAAGAAAAATTGCTTTAAAGCTATAAGGGACCATGAGAAATCAATCCAGCAGCTGCTACACGATGCAAAGAAGAATAACATAAGACTAATTGGAGTCAATGAAGAAACAGGAGACAGTGCAGATGATATAAAAAAACTGTTCACAGAAGTGATGGCAGAAAATCTCCCAAGCAGGAGAAAAGAACTTGACATACAGATAAGTGAGGCATATAGGACTCCAACTAGCCTTGATCAAAAAAAGTCTACACATAGGCATATAATAGTTAGGATTCCAGAAACCCAACAGAAGAACAAAATTCTACAAGCAGTTAGAGAAATGAAACAAATCTCATACAAAGGAAAGCCCATCAGAATCACAGCAGACTTCTCAATGCAAACCCTCAAGGCAAGAAGAGTGGTGTAATTCGAGCCCTAAAGGAAAACAGCCTCCAACCTAGATTGATGTACCCTGCAAAACTATCTTTCAAAATTGATGGAGAAATAAGATACTTTTATGATAAAGAGAACCTTAGGAACTTCATGAATACCAAACCAACACTCCAAAAAATTTTAGACAATATCGTAGGAAAAGACAATGAGGATCCAACCCCAGGAAGCCCAGCAGAATGAATCCGTTGGGTGTGACAAATTAAATGCAAAGAGGGAGAATCCAACAAAAAGAAAAAGTCATGACAAGGCTTTTAAAACATTTAACTTCAGGGCCAGGGATTTAGCTCAGTGGTTCTGCCACCCGCCTCGCAAGTGGAACGTCCTGAGTTCAATCCACAGTACCAAAAAAACCCCACAACCAAACATACAAAAAAACCTTTTAACTTCATCTCCCTAATGAGTGTATAATTCAATCGTGTTATTGTACTGATTAGCATTTTTCTGATTCTAGTGTTGCACACCTTTCCTTGTGCTGTACTGGCTATTCATCATCTTCTTGTGTCTACTTTTTAATTGGGTTGTCTATGAATGAGCTCTAAGAATTCTTTATATATTCTAGTCATAGGTTATATGCATTGTAAATATGGTCTGTTTAAGGACTACTTTTCATTGTAACAACGTCATTTAAAGTTCTTCATTTTGATGGAATCTCATTTATCAATTTTTTCTTTTATACATCATGTGTTTTGTATTCTAGGAAGTTCTTGCCTACCCTAAATTCAAAAACATTTTCCCTTATAATTTCTTCTTAAAGTTTTATAGTTTTAGTCTTTCATATTTAGGTCCATAGTTCCTTTCACGTTATTTTTATGTATGGAAATAAATGGTTGAAGTTAATTTTTTGTATACAGATACCAAGTGTTCTAGTGCCATTTACTGAAAACACTATCTTTTCCTCGACTCTTGAATTGAGTTTATATTCTATAAAATGTTAATGTTAAATAATCTTTCAAAACTCAGTGGACCTTATATGTGTGGTTCTATTTCTAGATTCTCTGTTTTATTCCAATGATCTATATGTCTTTCCTTACACCAACACTGCCTTGATTACTGTAGTTTTAGAGGAAGTCTTAAAATTAGGTACTAAACGTCTTCCAGAATTGTTTTTTTTTTCTTTTTCTATTTATTTTTCTAGGTCTTTTGTACTCCTACATAACTTTTAAATTTCAATACCCAATTCTTCATTTATAGAAACTATACATAGACCTGAATTTTTTTTTTTTAGACCTGAATTTTTAAATATGCCTTGTGTTTTCTAACCCTGCTAAATTCAAGTACAAGTTCTAGGGGCTCCAAGAGATTTCTTAGTATTTTTCTCTGTAGATGATCATTTCATCTACATATAAAGATTTTGCTTCTAATTTGCCAATCCTATCCTAATTGTGTCATTTTATTGCAAGACTATTTTGGTTTGGGCCTATGTTTCAAAGTTTAGTGGACAGATGAAGAGTAGGCATATCTGCCCTTGTTCCCCACCTTAGGGAGAAAGCATTGTATCTTCTCCATTCATATAAGGTGTTTTTGCTGGAAGTATGGAGTACGTCTTTAATCTGTTGAGAAGGTTCTGTTCTACTTCTAGTCTCCTGATAGCTTTTACCATGAACAGCTGTCCAATACTTTTTCTCCAACTAGTGACAGAATCATATGGCTTTTCCCTTTCCTCTGTTAAAATAATGACTTTTGGGGGTGGATCTTCCAATGCTGAACCAACCCTGCCATCCCTATAATAAAATCACTTTCTACATACTGCTAGATCTGACTTCTAATAGTTTGTTTTGCTAAACAAATTTCTATCTATATTCATACTTTTTTCTTGTATTATATTTATCCAGTTTTAGGATTAGCACAATGCTGATTTCCTAAAGTGAGTGGAGAAGTGTTCCTTTTTTTTCTGCTTTAAATGTTTGTTATAATTTACTAGTTAAAATGTATATGAGCCTGTTTTGTCATATGGGTAGGTTTTCAAGCTAGGAATATACTTTCTTTAATAGGTGCTATTCAAATTTTATATTTCCTCCAGAGTTAGTTTCATTAATTTGTCTTCCAAGGTACTTCTTAGAAGTTGTCAAATTTATTTCAAAACAGATTTTTGTAATATGCTTTCTATATCCTTTTAAATTCTGTAAAATCTGTGGTAATATCTCCTAGATCTCAATATTGTAATTTAAAAAATGTATAATTGATATTGTGTAATAGGAAGAAAAGGTCCAAAGGTTCAGGGGAAGTGTTAGGGGTAGGGGAAAGGAAAGAAGGGAAAAGAAAAAATACGAGAAAAGGAAAAAAATGGAAACAAAGTCTTTGGAAATAGGGAAGGGTGGAGGGGGTGAAGGGAGGGCAGGGGATGTGGAAAAAAATAAGAACCAAGATACTCATGTAATGGTACAAGATCCCAATGATGTATGTAAATGTATTTTATACCTAAAATGTACCAATAAACTTAATGGGGAAAAATTAATCTTTCAGCTTTTATGTCTGGAGAATTCCTAATTTTACCTTCATTGTGAAAGACAATTTTCTTGAAATAGAAGATGATGCTTTTGTCTTCTCATTTGCATTTACTCTCACTAGAAAAACGCTGACAGTCATCTTTGTGTCTCTGTAAGCCTATTTATTTCTGAGTATTTCTAAAAGTTTGTCTTTATTATATTTTCTGGTAAAAAAAGAAATCATCCAATAACAAATGCTGGCAGGGGTGTGGGAGAAAGGAACCTTTCTCCATTGTTGGTGGGAGTACAGACTGGTGCAACCACTGTTGAAATCAGTATGGAGATTCCTCAAAGAACTAGGCTTAGAGGTCTCATTTGACCCAGCTATTGCCCTGTTGGGGATCTTCCCAAAAGAATTAAAAGAATCATACCACAGTGATATATGTGCACCTGTGTTTATAGCGGCACAGTTTGTAATAGCTAAAGCTTGGAAACAGCCCAAGTGCCCATTAACTGGAAACCGGATAAAGAAGATGTGGTTTTTAAAATAAAATGGAGTACTACTCAGCCATAAAGAACGAAAAACTAGACACATTTATAGCTAAATGGATGCATATTGAGGCCATACTCTCAATTGAAATAAGTAGGACACATGTGTGTAAATATCGAATAGTTTTTCTAGTGTGAAAAACTGAAAGTGTAATTAAGGATACACATGGATGAAATTGCCTAATAACATATTTCTTGGATTGTTTTCCATCGTGTGTCATATGAGTGTATCAAAATTTAAATTAGGTAGAAGCTTGGCTTATGTGGAGTCTGCTAGCTAACTGGAGTTTTTTCCAGACCACTATTTGTTTAATGTTGGGTTTGGGGATCTTTCTGAAACAAATCACAGCCTCTGGTGTCTTTTTGGTGCTTGAGATGCTTTTTTAAGTTATATGGAAAGATGTTTAAGTCCTTTTCAGCTCTGTTTTTGTTGAGTTCTACTGTTTTTGAATATTGTGGTATTTTTTTCCATTGCATTGTTCTTCTTTGAATGGTTTTAATTTTTGTATGTGTGTGTGTGTTTGATAATAAAGTTATTATATAATAAGTTATTATATAATAAAGTTATTAAAAATAGTAAGAGACCATGAGAAATCAATCCAGCAGCTGCCAGATGATGCAAAGAATGATGACATAAGACTGATCAGATTCAAGGAAGAAACAGGAGAGAGTGCAGATGACATAAAAAATTGTTCACAGCAGTAATGGCAGAAAACTTCCCAACTTGGGGAAAAGAACTGGACATACAGGTAAGTGAGGCATATAGGACACCAGCTAGCCTTGATAAAAAAAAAAAACTATACTTAGGCACATAATAAGTAAGATTCCAGAACCCCAAAAGAAGAATAAAATTCTACAAGCAGTTAGAGAAAAGAAAAAAAATCACATACAAAGGAAAGCCCATCAGAATCACAGCAGACTTCTTTTTTTTGAAATTAATTTTATAGGGGCCAAGGATTTAGCTCAGTGGATTCGCCACCTGCTTCACAAGCACAAGGACCTGAGTTTGATCCCTGGTACCAAAACAAAAACAAAAACAAAAACAAAATTAATTTTATTGGTACATTTTAGGTATACAATACAGTTACATTCATTATTGGAAATTTGCACCTTTACATAATCTCTCTTGGTTCTTATTTTTTCCCCATTCCCCTGCCCTCTCTTCCACCCCTCCATCTCTACCTATTTACAAAGACTTTGTTTCCATTTTTTCATTTTCTCATATTAATTCCATTTCCTTCTTTCTTTTCCCCTACCCCTCCAACTTCCCCTTCCCCTTTGCCCCTTCTCTTCCTATTTCACATTATGTATTATATGTTTCAGTCCTTGTTTACACTTTCAGTTTCTCACACTAGAGAAACTATTTGGTATTTACACATGTGTGTGCTGTTTATTTCACTTAAGAGTATGACCTCAATGTGCATCCATTTAGCTATAAATGTCTCTAATTTATCATTCTTTATGGCTGAGTAGTACTCCATTTTATAAAAAAACACATTTTCTTTATCCAGTCTCCAGTTGATGGGCAACTGGGCTGCTTCCAAGTTTTGGCTATTACAAATTGTGCGGCTCTGAACATGGGTGCACATATATCGCTGTGGTATGATTCTTTTAATTCTATGGGGAAGATTCCCAGCAGGGGAATAGCCGGGTCAAATGGGACTTCTGGTCCTAGTTCTTTGAGGTATCTCCATAATGATTTCCACAGTGGTTGCACCAGTCTACACTCTCACCAACAGTGGAGCAGTGTTCCTCTTTCCCTACATCCCTGTCAGCATTTGTTATTGGTTGATTTCATGGTAGCTGTTATTCTTCCTGGGGTGAGGTGGAATCTCAGCATTGTTTTCATTTGCATCTCTCAAATGACCAGTGATGTTGAACATTTTTTTCAAATGTTTATTTGCTATTTCTTGTCTGAGAAATGTCTGTTCATTTCAGATGCCCATTTTTGGATTAAGTCATTAAATTTGGAAGGTCTGATTTTTTAAAGTTCTTTATAGATTCTAGATAGTAGATCTTTGTCTGAGGAAGAGCAGGTGAAAATTTTTCCCCACATTGTGGGTTGTCTCATCACACTGTTGGTGGTTTCTCTTGCTGTGCAGAAGCTTTTTAGTAAAGAGAGATCCCACTTGTTGATTGTTTGTGCTAGTTCATGGGCAACTGAGGTTTTGTTCATAAAGTCTTTTCCTACCCCAGTATCTTCAAGAGTTCTACCTAACCTCTGTTTCAGCTGGTTCAGTGTTTCTGTTTTTATGTTTAGATCTTTAATCCATTTTGATTTTAGTTTAGTGCACGGTGAGAGATATAGGACTAGTTTTAGTCTTTGGCAAGTTGAAACCCAATTTCTCCAGCACCATTTATTAAGGAGACTGTCTTTCCTCCAGTGAGGGTGTTTGGCTCCTTTGTCAAAGATGAGGTGGCCGAGTGTGTCTGGAGTTGTTTCTGCATCTTCTAATCTGTTCCACTGGTCTTCAGGTCTCTTTCTTTGCCAGTACCATGCTGTTTTCACCACAGTAGCTTTGTAGTATAGTTTCAAGTTGGGGGTTGTAATACCCCTTGCCATGTCTCTGTTACCTAGAATTGCTTTTGCTATTCTGGGTCTCTTCTTGTTCCAAATGAATTTTTGGATTGTTTTCTCAAGGTCTATGAAGTATGCTGCTGGGATTTCAATTGGGATTGCATTGAATCTACATAGCAATTTTGGAAGTATAGCCATTTTCACTATGTTGATCTTTCCCACCCAGGAGCAAGGGATGTCTTTCCATTTCCTGATATCACCTTCAATATCTTTTTTCAAAGTGCTATAGTTTTCAGAGAAGAGGTCTTTGATTCCTTTTGTTTGGTTGATTCCTAGGTATTTCAGTTTTTTGGATGCTATTGTGAAAGGAATTATTTGCCCTATTTCTCTCTCAGTGACTCTGTTTTTCCTGTAGAGGAAAGCTATTGATTTTTGTGTGTTGACCTTGTATCCAGCTACTTGACTGAATTTGATTATTAAGTCTAGAAGACTTTTGGTGGTGTTCTTGGGGTCTTCTAAGTAGAGTATCATGTCATCTGCAAATAATGACAATTTGACTTCTTCATTTCCTATCTTTATTCCTTTTATTTCTTTCTCTTGTCTAATTGCTGTGGCTAATGTTTCCAAAACTATATTGAACAGGAGTGGTGATAGTGGACATCCTTGTCTTGTTCCTGATTTTTGTGTGAAGGATTTCAATTTTTGACCATTTAGTATGATATTGGCTGTTGGTTTTTCATAGATGGCTTTTATCAGATTGAGGTAGAGACCATCTATTCTGATTTTTTGTAGGTTTTTATCATAAATGCATGTTGGATTTTGTCAAATGCTTTTTCTGCATCTATTGAGATGATCATATATTTTTTGTCCCTCACTGTATCGATACAGTGTATTACATTGATTGATTTGCATATGTTGAAACATCCCTGAATCCCTGGGATAAATCCCACTTGATCATGGTGTATGATCTTCTTGATGATCTTCTGCATTCTGTTTGCCAGTATCTTATTAAGGATTTTTGCATCTATGTTCATTAGTGAGATTGGCCTATAGTTCTCTTTTTCGGTTGGGACTTTCTCTGCTTTGGGGATCAAGGTGATGTTTGCTTCCAGGAATGATTTCACGAGTATTGCTTCCCTTTCAATTTCGTTGAAGAGTTTAAACAGTAGTGGTAGTAGTTCCTCTCTAAATGTCTAGTAGAATTCAGCAGTGAAGCCATCAGGACTCAGGCTTTTCTTGGTTGGTAAATTTTTAATTACATTTTCAATATCTCTGATTGATATTGGATTGTTTAGAATTTTTAGGTCTTCTTCATTCAACTTTGGTAATTCATATGTATCTAGGAATCTGTCCATTTCTTCTGTGTTTTCCATGTTATTGGCATATAGGTTCTGGAAGTAGGTATTGATGATTCTCTGGATTTCTTTTGGGTCTGTTGTAATTTCACCCTTTTCATTCCTAATTGCATGGATTTGGGTCTTTTCTTTCCTTTTTCTGGTAAGGGTTTGCCAATTTTGTTGATTCTTTTGAAGAACCAACTCTTGGCTTCATTGATTTTTTTGTATTGTTTTTTTAAGTCTCCATTGCGTTGATTTTTGCCCTGATCTTTATAATTTCCTCCCTTGTATGAGCTTTGGGTTTGTCCTGCTCTTCTCATTCTAGAAGCTTGAGTTTCAGCATCAGGTTGTTTAATTGAGCTCACTCTGTTTTCCTAATATGATTATTCACTGCTATGAATTTTTCTCGTATGACTGCTTTCTTTGTGTCCCATAGATTCCGATATGTTGTATTGTCATTGTCATTTATTTGAAGGAACTGTCTGATTTCTTCTTTAATTTCCTCTGTGACCCATTGGTTATTCAGAAGTGTGTTGTTCAATTTCCATGTGTTTATGAAGTTTTTGCAGTTTCTTTTGCTGTTGATGTCCAATTTCATCACACTGTTGTCTGATAATATACAGGGGATAACTTCAATTCCTTTGCACTTACCTAAATATGTTCTATGAGCGAGCATGTGGTCTTTTTTGGAGAATGACCCATGTGAAGCTGAGAAGAATGTGTATTCTGATTTTGTTGGGTGAAACACTCTGTAAACATCTGTTAAGTTCATATGTTCAAGAGTTTGATTGAGTTCTAGTGTTTCATTACTTGTTTTTTGTCTAGTTGGTCTATATATTTGTGACACTGGGGTATTGAGGTCCCCCACTACTATTATATTAGTGCTTATATGGTTTTTCATGTCCATTAGTATTTGTTTCATATAGTTGGGTGCACTAGTGTTTGGTGCATAGATATTTATGATCATCATCTCTTCCTCTTGGATTGTTCCCTTTACAAGGATATACTGTCCTTCTTTGTTTCTCTTAATCAGTGTGGGTTTGAAATCCACTTGGTCTGCAGAGAGAATAGCTGCTCCTGCTTTTTTTTGGGTTCCCATCACATGGAGTATTGTTTTCCACCCTTTAACTTTCAGTCTATGAATTTCTTTTTGAATTAAGTGTGTTTTTTATATGCAGTATATTGTTGGATCTTGCTTCCTGACCCATTCTGCCAGTCTATTTCTTTTGATTGGTGAGTTGAGACCATTAACATTGATGGTTATAACTGATACATATTGAGTTATCATTGCCATGACTTTTTCTTTTTATTTGATCCTCCCCCTTTGCTTTTAATTTCTTGTCATGCCAGATGGATTCATTCTGCTGGGCTTTCTGGGATTCTGATCCTTGTTGTCTTTTCCTAGGATTGTTTTCTAAAATTTTTGGAGTGCTGGTTTGGTATTCATGAAGTTCCTAATGTGCTCTTTGTCATAAAAGTACCTTATTTCTCCATCAGTTTTGAAAGATAGTTTTGCAGGGTACATCAATCTGGGTTGGAGTCTGTTTTCCTTTAGGGCTTGAATCACATCACTCCAAGCTCTTCTTTGCCTTTATGGTTTGTGTTGAGAAGTCTGCTGTGATTCTGATGGGCTTTCCTTTGTATGTGATTTGTTTCTTTTCTCTAACTACTTGTAGAATTTTGTTCTTCTGTTGGGTTTCTGGAATCTTAACAATTATATGTCTATGTGTAGATTTTTTTTGATCAAGGCTAGTTGGAGTCCTATATGCCTCATTTATCTCTATGTCAAATTCTTTTCCCCTGTTTGGGAAGTTTTCTGCCATCACTTCTGTAAACACTTTTTTAAAATATCATCTGGACTCTCTCCTGTTTCTTCATTGACTCCAGTCTGTCTTATGTTGTTCTTCTTTGCATCATGTAGCAGCTGCTGGATTGATTTCTCATAGTCCCTTACAGCTTTAAAGCAATTTTTCTTTTCCTGATCATTAATTGCAATCTTATCTTCTATATCTGAAATTCTGTCTTCACATTGGCTCATTCTGCTGTGTAGACTTACAATGTAGTTTTTAATCTCCTGCAAATCTGTTTGCATCTGTTTTATGGATTCAATTTGTTTCCTATGTTGGCATTCCATCATATTCCTCAGATCCTCTATTTTTTTTTATCTGTATCCTCTCTAGATTTATTAATCATGTCTTACACTATGGGGACAATCTTTGTTGTTATGTGAGAAATTATGTCTGATTTCATTTTTTCCAGATCCTCTTTTGTTGCTCATTCAGGGAGTCCAGGTTGTTGAGTATCAGAGTGTTCCATCTGATTTCCCTTTGGGGTTGCTGTAGATGATCTGAAAGTCTGGTTCTGTGACTTGTTTACTTGTCTTCTCCTTTAGACGCACGGTGGGGTGGGGTGGGGTGGGGAGGGGTGTGTGTGGGGTGGGGTGGGGAGGGGTGTGTGTGTGTTCCTTGCGGCTCACTTCCTCAGTACTAGGAGCTGCAGCTCGCCTACCCAGAAGCCTTCTCTTGCCTGGGAGCCGGGGCGTGCAGATCTGTAAGTCTCCTCTGGGCTGGGAGCAGTGGCACACCTCTACCTGGAAGCCTCCTTTATGCCTGGAGCTGCAGCACGCCTACACAGAAGCCTCCTCCTGCCAGGGAGCCATGGCATGCCTACCCGGAAGCCTCCTCTATTCTGGGAGCCTCCTCCTACCTGGGAGCTGTGCTGTGCCCGATCTGAAATTCTCCTCTGGCCTGGCGTTGGCACGCCTCAATTCCAACACTTTTTAAAAGAAAATTCTACACATACTGTCCAATTCTTCAGTACATTTCAAATCTGAATCGACTTTAATCTGGCATATGCCTTCAAGGCCCTACCATTCATAATTGACAGTAATAAGGCCCAGTCACAAATTTGAATGGATACATTTCAATTTGATTAAGAGATTAGACTGATACATTTACCTCTACTGATAATGAAATCTTAGAACTCTTTTTCTCACAGTATATATCTTACTTCATGCACCCATTTGTTTAAAATTCTCCTGATATTTTAATTTTAATTCCACTGATTTTCCAAAGGTTCAACTCAAGCACCCAAGGAAAAATATCCTGAAGGTCAGCTGAAGTTTACAGTACACAGATCAGATTCCCTAAAGTAAGTCCTGCTAGGAGGAGGCCACTCAGTTCCTCCATACCTGCCATACACCTCAAACACCTTAGTCCTAGCTCACAGCTTCAACACAGAAGTTCCAAAAGACCATAGGTAATGGGACCACCCAAGGCTCTTATATATTTTGATTTGACTATTTAATAAGTCTCAAATTAGGGTTCCAGTTATAACTCCAGGGAATTAAGGACATTGACTCCTCTGGCTCCTGTACTGCAAAGCTCAGCTGGTCCATTAATGACTGTCTTAATCTATACATACCCTTCTGAAGGGTCATGTGTAAGAGCCTCTCACTTCACAGATTTTCCTAGAACAGTATCCAAAATCAGAGAAGAAATAGTGAAGAGATATCCAAGTAACTACATATGACCACTGGGGAGAAGCTCCTTGTACTTCTTATTGAGGATTTGAGGATCTTTCTATGTAACCAGTTAGTTGAAGGGATAGGCAGAACCAAGCCAGAAGTCAGAGGAGGCATTCCTAAAACTTCTGCCAACAAGAGCGTGTAGTTCTTAGGTAATGTTTTCAACCCTCTCTGTGACTTCCAACATGGAAAAAAAAAGTTGTTTCTCAAGAGTATAGAAACTGCCTAGCCCAGATGAGATTCCACTGAGAAAAGACCAAAACATTGGGAATCTTCTGAGACATAAAGGCCTACAAATTTTTTTTATTAACTTGGTGACTGTATTTCTTAGTTCAAATATGCTATGTGGGTTGGTTTTACTTTGCTTTTGTTTGTTTTACATTTGCTTGTAAACTTTATAACATCACCGGGGTTCCAATAGGTTATTTTGGGTGCTGACTTTCATCTACAGAAGAGAAGATTAAAATAGGCAATAGACTAGATAAACTTTGCCTAAGAACTGCTTTTTCTAAACCTCTGTTACTGCTCATATTCAGCTAAAAAATGTTGTGGCAGTGACTCCAATAATCTGTCACTTGCCTTGCAACACAGAACCTGATCTGACCAAGCATCATAGGGAAAGCTATCTCAGCACTCAGGAATAATGAGCCACAGACAATTGGTTGGTAATGTCTCTAGAAAAGAAGAATTGCATTTAGAGACAAGGGAGAAATTTGTTAGGATCTAAGGGGCCACCTATGTCAAACCTACTAAAAAATAAGTAGAGCTGCAGAGGTGATACACAAAGGATTTTTATGTATGATTACCTAAAGCAAAACACCCTTTCAAGAGGCATAGCAATTAGGTTTCTCTTGACTTTTGCTCCCTTTTGCATTTGGCCTCATAATCTTTACCAGTATTGTTCCAGGCTCAATCGTTGCCTTCCCTTACTTGTGCTCAGTCTGCTTTTGATGAAATCTAACGAATAACAGCCAGCCAGCTAGGTGACTTAAGATTCTCAAGACTGAGGGCTTGACTAAACTAATGGGGAAACTGTAACTGAGAGGATGTGAGACAAAATACCTGACACCCAAAGTTAAAGGGGAAAGGGTTTATTTAGCTCACAATTTGTAGAGGTTTCAGTCCGTAATCCGCTGTCTGCAAGGCAGAGTGGCATTGCAGGCAGGCATCACAGAGAAGAAACAGTTCATGGTGGACACGAGGTAGGAAAAAAAACAAGGGAACCTCAGCAGCATCTTTCTGCCCCTTTTATCTTATACAGACTACTGAGATTAGGGCAGTGTCAAACCAATCAGTGTACTGGTTTAGTAACCACTCACCCTTAATGCCAGCATCACACACTCTGGATTCAGCCACCTCTGAAAAAGCCACCTATGACTGGATGAGGCTTTAGGGAGACATCTAGACCCAAACCATAACAGAAGGTAAAGTGGGTCCTTAAGTAGTATGGACCTGAGTAGCCAGCAAAATGGATCATTTCCCCCCTACCATCTTGTTAGTTTCCTTCTTTTTTCCATCCCCTTTCTCTTCTCTAATAGTTTTCTCTCTACTTTCATGTCATCTCTCTTTAAAAATTTTTCCCCCTAGGTTTCTCATATGAGAGAAAATGTGTGATATTTGACTTTCTAAGTCTAGTTAATTTACTTAACATTATGGTCTCCCAGCTCCACCCACTTTCTTGCAAATGACATGATTTTGCTCTTCTTTATAGCTGAATGATATTCTATTGTGTATATATACTCTATATATCACATTTGCTTTATCCATTCATCTGTTGATGGGCACCTAGGTTATTTTGTATAGTTTGGCTATTGTGAATTGCACTGCAATAAACATGGTATTCAGATATCTTTATAGTATGCCAACTTTAATAACTTTTGGGAATATGCCCAAAAGTGGTATAGCTGAATCAAATACAATAATAGCTCTATATTTAGTATTTTTTGTGGAACTTTCACATTTATATCCATAATGGCTGTACTAATTTACATTCCCAACAACAGTGTAGAAGAATTTCTTTGCTCTCTATCCTTACCAGAATTTCTTTTGTGTGTATGTGTGCATGTACATGTGTGTTTTGTATTCTTGATGATAGATATTCTGACAGGGATGAGATAGAGTCTCAATGTACTTTCGATTTGCATTTCCCTGCTGGCTAAAAATGTTGAATATTTTTTTCATATACTTATTTGCCACTCATTCTTCTCCTTGTGAGAAGAGTTTGTTCAATTCATTTGCCCATTTATTGATTTACTTTGGTCTTGCTTTTTTGAGTCCTTTATATATTCTGCATATTAATCTCCTATTGGAAGAGCAGCTGGCAAAGATGATCTCTTGATCTGTCGGATGTCTCTTCATTCTGTTGTTTCCCTTGCTGTACAGAAGCATTTTAATTTGATGTAATTCCATTTGTTGATTGTTGCTATTATTTTCTATGCTATTGGAGTCTCAGTCAGGAAGTCCTTACCTCTGCCTATGTCTATGACCTCAATTGTTTCCCCTATCTTTTCCTAGCACTTTCAGTGTTTTAGGTCTTATACCTAGGTTCTTGGTCCATTTTGAGTTCATTTTTGTACAGAGTGGGGGATAGGGATCTAGTTTCAATCTTCTACCTATGGATATCCAGTTTTCCCAGAACTGTTTGTTAAAGAGGCTGGCTTTTCTCCAGTGAATATTTTTTGACCTCTTTAGAATCACATTGGTCCTCTGCATTCCTGAGCTAAAACTGGAAGTCTGAATTTCTAAATAATAAAATCAGAGCTCTTCGTTCTGGGGTGTCTTTTACTGTGCCATTTTTGAATCTCACCAAATACCTTCACTATTTTTTTTTCCTGCAGTAGAGGTTTATGTCTATGTCTATCTTCTCTAACATTTTTAACTGGGTTGTTCTGATTAATCTATTTGCTAATTGTCTCTCTTATTTCCTCTTTGTCCTATTGGTTTGCCTCACTTATTGTGGCTGAAGACTGGCCATTTGAATTCCATAAGTGGTCACTTTTCATGAGAGAGAGGCATCTCCATCCCTGTGTGCCTGCAGTGGCAATAGACAAACTGCTAGTTCTGCTTTCAGGCAGCCACTTCTGAACTCATTTCTCTGTGCTTTCCTATCCTCAAGATGGAAAAACTTAGCTCTATTTTAGTTTGGAGCCAGCCAGAGAGATATATTTCCTTGTGACGATACCAGCCCTGCTCTTAGGTATGCCCTATCTGAGTGCTCAGGTCCCCAGGAAAATCCATATTCTGCCTGTGGTTCTGGGGCAGGTGGGAGCTTTGGTCTCCTAGGCAGGTTTGGATCTTGGAATGCTGGCCTAACGCATAGGTGCCTGGGAGCTGGCCTGGTGGCTAGGTGTGTGAGTGGTGGCCTGGAGCTAGGTCCGAAAGGACTGGCTTGGGTCCTGGGGCTGTGGGGACTGACTTGGAACCTCGGTCCATAAGGTTGTTCCTGGAGCCTGGATTCTAGCCCAGTGTTGGGGTCTACTCAGCTGCACCTGGACACTGAGTCCACTGAAACAGGCTTGGATCCTAGGTCTGTTGGAGTTGGGGCTTCACATATTACCTTGGCAGGTCTGAAGCCTGTGTCTGTAGATGATGCCCTGCTGTCTGAGGCCTGAGTTGCTGACTGGGTACTGGGGTGTGCTTGAAATCTGAGGTTGTATGAGCTGATCTGGAGCCAGTCTGGTCTGGAGTCTAGGCTGGGCCTGGAATCTGAGTCCTTGGGGGCTTTTCTGGAGAATGAGACCACTGAGGATGGCTTGATATTGGGGCTCTAGAGACCTGATACTTAAGGCTATAGAGACTGGTCAGGTGCTGGGTTAACCTTCATCCTGCATCAGCAGGTACCTTTCTGGTACTGGTGTCTGTGGATGGTGGTCTGTGGCTGGGGATATCTTGAAAGCTGCTTCTGCTGGTTTGGGGCCTGTGATTGCCTAGGCCAGTGTGGTAACAGATATGGCCTGGATCATATAGTCACCAGCGTTGGCCTGGCTCTGGGACCACTGGTGGGTCTGGAGCCTGAGTCTGGGAGATAGACTCGTGCTGGGCAAGGCCTGGAGGCTGTGTCGGTGAGTCCTGACCTGATTACTAGGGCTAAGGTGACTAAGCCTACCCCTGGGCAGGCCTGAAGCTTAGGGCCTTAGAAGCCAACTCAGTGCTAGGAGTGGCTTGGAGCTTGGGGCTGCTAGGGTTGGCCTGATCTTGGAATTTTGGGGACTGTCCTGGTGCTCAGGCAGGCTTGAATGCTAGGACCTCAGGTACCAGCCTGATAAACTAGGGTTGTGGAGGCTTGCTTGGGCCTGGGGCCACTCTGGAGTTTAGGATTGTTGGAGCCTCTTTTGAGATGGGAAGGACCTGAAGAGTAAGTCTGTGGAACCATCCTGGAGGCTGGTCTCCTGGGACCAGATGAGTGCTAAAGCCAGTCTGGAGCCAGGGGTTCCTGGGGTATGACTGTCACTGGAGGGGTCTGAGGAGGTCCCCCAAAGAGGAGACAGGGACCTCAACTTATACTTTCCCTCCACGGACTGGGTTTATTGACTTCTCATCACAGAAAAAGAATTTCAGGACATGTCAGTGAGAGGTATAGGGAAATTTGTTAGGCAGGGTTAATGAAGTACACACTCAGAGAAAATAGAGTTCAGGCACTTAAGAGAGAGATGCATTATGGCCTGGGGATCTTGGAGATATCTTTTAAGTGTTCTTGGAAGTAGCCTCTTAGATGAGCGATCTAAACTGTTTTGCCTGAAAACATTCTTTGGACCCTTTGAATTTGTTTCTTCGTCTTAAGATTGGGCTGCTGCCCATTACCTTATTGGCTAGGTTAATTTATGGACATATAGTGTCTCCAAGGGATTTGGGTGTGATAGCCTTGGAAGAAGAAGTAAACACTCAAACAGTGGCTACTAGTCTTGTAGGGTTCTATCTTTACTATTTCATTTAATCTTAACAGTAATAGTATGGTGCAGGTACTATTGTTACCCTAATTTTATACATAGCAAACTTAGAAAGCTCATATGGGCAAAGAGATGAGTCAAGATAACTGGTCTTTTAAAGACTATGCATCTAACCATTGTGTTATACTGTGGAAAAGGGGAAGTAAAAATGGGGAAATATGCTGTGAAAGGGCTATCAGTTAATATTAAATAAATGTAAGCATAGAATGAGGTCTATAAATTATAGAGATTTTATTTAGAATTCAGAATTTAATTGATTAAAAAAAATCATATAATATAAAGGTAATGATTTCTTGGTAATATCCAGGGGCAAAAATCTAGGAATGTAGAACAAAATGGAAGGGAGAATATAAGTGGCAGAGGGAAGAAGGAAGTCGTAAAAATAAAATAAATTTATAGTCTTTCATAAGAAGTGTCAACATATTTTTGTTTTTTTAAATTTGAAATTCCATAACATAGATATAAGACTATTGCTTAAAACCATAAGAAAGAAATAAAACAGTCTAACTACTGCAGGAGACAATAAAAGGGAAAAATGATAACAGAGTAGATGAATAGGACAAAAATAGTAACAGTGAAAAATGAGACAGGAAATGATTATTTCAGGTGGTGCAACGTTTAACTGTGCACACTGGGAAGAAACCTGTGGTGTTGGTGTAAGAGAGTAGAACAAAGAAAATACAGACCATAGATGTACAGGAATAAATAACATAGTTTTGTGTATTTTATTTTTCATTGTCATTCTAGCCAGGGAGAGAGTGGTACTAGGCTCCCTTTAAGTTAGTGTTCAGAACTCTGCATTAAATTCAAATACTTGGCAACACAAATTTATTTCCTACCACTTAGTGTCTGATTCATTACGGAAAATAATGTAGGCATTTCCCTAATGTCCTCTTCACAGCTGCCTTCACCTCTTGGTTCTTTAGGCTGTAGATGAGGGGATTCAGCATGGGTGTGACTGCACTGTACTGCAGGGAGGACAGCAAATCTAAGGAGGAACCAGAAGTGGGCATAAGATAGCGAACCAAACCTGACCCAAAGAACAGGATCACTGCAATAAGATGAGAGGAACAGGTGTTAAATGCCTTGCTTCTGCCTGTGGTGGAGCTCATGCTCAGGATAGTGGACACAATACGAGCATAAGAGAAAAAGATGGGGAGAAAGGTTCCGAGCCCATGCAGTAAGGTGGAGCAGATCAGGATGTCAATATTGATGGAGATATCAGAACAAGATAGAGGAAAGAGAGAAGGCAGCTCACAGGTGTAGTGGTATATGGTTCGGGCCTCACAGAAGTCTAGATTAACAGCCAAGAGCACAATGACTACTGAATTGAGAGACGCTAGGCCCCATGAGAGCAGCACCAGCTTCACACAGAGCTCATTGCTCATCATCTGGCCATAGAGCAATGGGTAGCAGATGGCAGCATAGCGGTCATAGGCCATCATTGAAAGAAGAAAGGCTTCAGTCCCGGCGGTGATAAACACAAAGAAGACCTGAGTCAGGCAGCCCTCTACTGAGATAGTTTTCTTCTCAGAAAGGAGATCCTCCAGCAGCTTGGGCACAGTGACTGAAGAGAAGCAGAGATCCAGGAATGATAGGTTGCTCAAGAAGAAGTACATGGGGGTGTGGAGATGGAAGTCAACCCTGATCACCAGCAGCATTGTCAAGTTCCCTATCAAGGTCAGGATATAAATCCCTAAGAACAGCACATAGAGCAGAGCCTCTATCTGGGGACTGTCAGAGAGTCCGATGAGAATAAACTCAGTGATGGTGCTGTGGTTCCTCCATGCCATTGTGGACGATACTTCTCTGGAATGAAATAGAGAGAGGGATGAGTACTCCTGCACTTGTTCCTGGCTGCCTCTGGGTATCACTTGTCACCCATTCCTCTCTGCCTTCCCTTGACTTGTCCCATTTTGTTATCACTGACCTTGCATCGTAGTCTTCACATACTTTAGAGAATTCTATTCTTTCTTCACCAGATTGGGGGTCACAATTCCTCCATTCCTAAGGGAGATGTATTTAATATTTTTGAGATCAGAAGAAAAAAAGCCAAATATGATCAGAGTGTATTACATTTGTCTTTATAGTCACACAATCACAACATACATTTTCCTTTTTTTGAGTGGAAAAAGTGGTCCACAAATGTAAAAGTGACCAGTGCCTATGGACATCATAACGTGGTCCTGCTCCTTGCTTCACAGACAGCAGGTTCAAATTTAACAGGACTTTTATATTTCTGACTTCAACAGGGCCTTGTCGTACACAGAGCACTCCCTCAATCACCGTCTCAGCTTCAAGGAGATTCTGTGAGACTTGTCAGAAAATTCTCACCCCTGAAACAAGGTGTTTGAGTCCCATTTCTCCTGTGAAAAGTCTGATATTCAGGAACATTTTGTAATGTCATGTTGACAACAAGTAGGGAACCAGAAAAAAAACTATAAACTTTTTTTCTGATTATCATTTCAATATCTAGCCTTACTCCATGGTGATGATAATAATTTTCTTACTTTTTTTTGGCTTAAATCCTTTTATTGGTACCTTTTAGGTGTACAATACGTTTACGTTTATCACTGGGCTTGGACCTGTACATGATGCATCTTGGTTCTTATTTTTTCCCCCATTACCTGTCCTCCCTTCACCCCCTCCACCCTTCCCTATTTATAAAGACTTTGTTCCCATTGTTTCCTTTTCTCATAATTTTTCCTTTCCATTCTTTCCTTTGCCCTTCCCCTCCCACTTCTTCTACCCCTTTGGACCTTTTCTTCCTATTTCAAATGATCAATTATTCATTTTAATCCTTATTTACACTTTCAGTTTCTCACACTAGAGAAACTATTCGATATTTACACATGTGTGTCCTATTTATTTCACTTAAGAGTATGTCCTCAATATGCATCCATTTAGCTATAAATGTCTCTAGTTTCTCATTCTTTATGGCCGAGTAGTACTCCATTTTATAAAAAAACCACATCTTTGTCCAGTTTCCAGTTGATGGGCATTTGGGCTGTTTCCAAGCTTTAGCTATTACAAACTGTGCCGCTATAAACATGGGTGCACATATATCGCTGTGGTATAATTCTTTTAATTCTTTGGAGAAGATACCCAGCAGGGGAATAGCGGGGTCAAATGGAACCTCTGGTCCTAGTTCTTTGAGGTATCTCCATACTGATTTCCACAGTGGTTGCACCAGTCCACACTCCCACCAACAACGGAGAAGGGTTCCTTTCTCTGCACAACACTGCCAGCATTCGTTATTGGTTCATTTCTTGACAGTAGCCATTCTTTCTGGGGTGAGGTGGAATCTCAGTGTTGTTTTCATCTGGATCACTTGAATGACCAGTGATGTTGAACATTTTTTGATATATTTATTTGCTGCTTTTACTTCTTTGTCTGAGAAATGTCTGTTCATTTCAGATGCCCATTTTTGAATTGGGTCTTTGAATTTGGGGGGTCTGATTTTTTTCAGTTCTTTATATATTCTAGATAGTAGACCTTTGTCTGAGGTGCAGCTGCTAAAATTTTTTCCCACACTGTAGGTTGTCTCTTAGCTCTGTTGGTGGTTTCTCTTGCAGGCAGAAACTTTTTAATAAGATGAGATCCCAGTTGTTGATTCTTCATGCTAATTAATTTTCTTACTTTGACATTCAGAGTTCTTTCCCATCTGCCCTTGACATTTCAGCCATTTGTTTGCTTTTGATACCAAAATGGTCTATTTGTTTCTGTGTCTGTGTTCACATTTTTTCCCACTTTAAATATCTTCCTCTTAATTCCACTAATCTAAACTTTCAAGAGCTTTCCAATGTCACCTTTAAATCTGTTTTTTCTCCAAGCCTATCTTTCCAGTTCCCTTCTCTAGCTCTTTGCCTCTCTTGTCTTATGCCATACTCTGAGTTCTGCTTCTTTTCTCATGTTACACATGTACCTCAGTTTTCTCCTTTCAGACTATGAGCTCTTTGAAGACATGGAGCGCAACTTAACAACAATCCAATCAGCACCTTGTTTTAGTTTCAGTTTATTCCTGTCAGATGATTCTGAAAGCCTGTATTTGTCATGTCCTGTGTGTTTCAGACAAGCACAGCATCACCCTTTCACGCCAGTACCTCTGATACCCTAATGCCCAGAAGAAAGAAGCACTGCTAATATTGTGTATCAAAGTTGCCATGCTGCCTATTCATGTTGTAGTGGGGCTACTGCTGCTGAATTTTAGGAATGCTTTTTTGGGGGCAGCATGTGTCCTTTCATGTCACTGCAACATCCTCTGATGCTCTTGTTTTTGTCGGATCTACAGACACTTTTGCTATTCTTTCAGGATGCTACTTGCATTCATGTTGTAAACACATTATTCTTTTATCATCTTATGAGGATCCGAGTGAACAGTCTTACAGTTTTCTTTAAAAAATTTCTTGCTTCCTTTTACTCTAGGTATAAAGTGTGCATCTAAGAAGACCAGGATTATAAAGTTTATGTTAAAGATGATAAGATACTTAAAGTAATTTTGAGCCCTAGTTTATGGGGTTATATAGTAAGTCATGGTCCTAAGTTAAGACTCCTGTTTTACTTGCCTTTTTCAGCTGAATTTACCAGCATTCTGTTTTTTTTTTAGCTTCTACAATTTGTTTCTATGGTAGGCTTTTGTGCTCACAAAGTATTTAATCTTGCTGATCCAGACAGTCCTGATTTTGACCCTTTTGGCCTTGCCAGTGTTCTGTAACCAAGTGCTAACTCATCAAGAGAAGCTTAAATTCTGATCCCATTTACAAATACATTAGCCCAAGCTCAAGTATATTTTAGATTCAAGACTAGGTTACCTGTATGGTTGAACAAACAGGCAGTGTTCTCCGTTGTGTACTACCAGGTGAATAACATGATCCAATGACGGTGAAGTTACTTGCTGCACAAGTTACTTTTGAAGATCCTGTATGGGTAGAATTGGAAATATTATTGAAAGCAACACTTGTTTTTTGGAAACATGTACAAGTGAAGTCAAATAATAAATGGAAGCGATTTTCTCCAAAGATTTGGATTTCTCAAGGCATTTACAGATGGAGCTACCCTGAAAATTCCTTCTGTTCTTCCACTTTCTCTCATGAGAGACCTGACCACAGCATCCATAAGAGCTTTAAGCTCTCATGTTTAAAACACTGTTAGTCAAAAAAGATTCTTATAAAGAAGAAATAGATAGTAGAGAATCTTTTTTGTCTATGTTTTGTACTGAGTAGCTACTTTGAAGATAATGATACACAGTACATTTATTGTTATTGTCTTATTTTGCTATGAAATTTTGTTTTATTTTAGCTGGGCGTGGAGGCACATGCCTGTAATCCCAGCACTTGGGTGGCTGAGGCAGGCAGATAACTAGGAGTTTGAGACCACCCTGTGCTGCATACTGAATTCAAGACCAGCCTGAACTATAATGCAAGACCCTGTCTCAGAAAACCAAAAAAAAAGGAACTAGGGATTTAGCTCAGTGGTGCCACTGCCTGCCTCGAAAGTGCAAGGTCCTGAGTTCGATCCCTGGTACCAAAAAAATTTTTTTTTGTTTTATTTTTTCATAAAATAAAAAAATTATTAAAAAAGCCTTGTCTCAAAATAAAAAATAAAAAAAGGCTGGGGATTTGGCTCAGTGCAGAGAGGCCCTGGGTTAAATACCCAGTATAAAAACAAACAAACAAACAAAAAAAAGAAAAGGAAAAGAAAGAAAGAGAAGAAACAAAAAACACTGTAAAATTTCTGAAGGCGCTCTCTCTGTCCTACCTTATATCTACATTTTGTATGAATGAAAGCTGCAGCTCCTTATCTCATTTGATTTTTAACTATCACAAAGAAAGTAGGGCCAGGGATTTAGCTCAGTGGTTCCAGCGCCTGCCTCGAAAGCGCAAGGTCCCGAGTTTGATCCCTGGTACCAAAAAATAAACAAAGCAGTCTTTTTATCCCTCTATTCTAAATAGCACTTCTAACTAATATCTGAATTTCTTTACTGGTCAGTACCAAATGTCATTTATATCCTGTTAGGTATTTCAGAGCCCCCACAGAGCAAGCCCCCTCCTCTCCTTCCCCTTTGCCCCACTCCGGCCACAAGGAACAGGGAGCTTCCGCATAGCTAAGGCCTGACCTCCCTTTGTTAGTGACTTTCTGCCTAGTTAAGGTCTTTCTGTCCACTGGTTTCATGGTCAGATGTTCCAGTGAGACAGGGGCTTCCCGAAAGCGGTGACTCCATCCCCCCGACCGAAACCTGTTGCTACATACCCCAGCCCCAATTACCCACCTCCCCCTACCAGTGGACTAGTGCTCTCCCTCCTGCAAAGTCCCATATAAACCCCAGCTCAGCCCATACAGTTGCTGGTCTCCATCCTGTGAATCAGTCCCGGCAGGCTGCAGACTGCCGCCCCAATAAAGCTTGCTTGGACGTCCCTGTGTGCCCCCTTCTTTGGCCACCTTTCATATCCCACATCAATTAAACATAAAAAAATAAATCAACTTGCAGGCACTCTTCAGAAAGGAAAATATTGATTCATTTCATCTTTAGATATAAAAGACTGATATCAGATTTTAAATATGAGGTGAGAACAGGGAAAGACTGAAGAGAAAGATAAGGAAATTTATCCCAGAGGGGTAGATGATGTAAAATAATATTTCAGATGGTCCTAGATAAACATCTGTGTCACCATTTTGCCAACATAGATCCTTCATGTCAATGGCATACCTGGTCATTTGATCAATTTCTCTTACAAAGTATGAAGCAGGCTATTGGCTCTCTGTATTTCAGAAAGAACATTAAAATAAACGACCTCTAATTTTCTCTTAACACAAAAAATTATAGATTCATTTCACTGATGTAAGAATCAAGTCAAAGTTAAGAACAGCTTTGATATATCAGTTACCAGATCTTGCCCAAAGTGTCAGCTGTTTGATAGCAGATTTCTTAAAAATGAGAGATGTTTTAGGCACTGGGCAAAGTGCCTTTCTCAAACTGGTTGCTTGAAGATATCCTTGGAATGAAGAAATGAGAGAAAGGTGGAAGGTGACTGGAGAATGCTGGGAACTGAGGTTAACATTTAGACCCTAGGTGCTCAGGGGAAGACTCTGAAGGGCAGGGAAAGGAATCAGCACTAGAAGCAAGAAGGGCCAAAGACAAATTTCATCTACTTGAAGTCATTCTCAGAGCTGTTCTTGCCTGTGCTCCCTCACAGTGTTTCAGTGGCGAGTGGACCTGAGGGTAGTTTCAATAACAGAAAAATTAGTTGGGGATTTAGCTCAGTGGTTTCGTCGCCTGCTGTGCAAGCTCAAGGTCCCGAGTTTGATCCCCAGTACCCCCCAAAAAAACACCCAGAAAATTTTTACTGTGATTCCCCTATTCAGAGTACTGGGAAAGCTGGGGAATAAGTAACCCCAGCAGTCCAATAGCTAGCTCGGATACACTCTATATTCCACGTGTCAACTTTCTGCAGTCTTTTGGAATTCTTTAGAATGAAAGGATTTATGCCCAGGCTTTAAGTTGTCACTGTCCTCAGTATTAAGGAAGGAATGAATAAAGACCTTTTTGAGAAGGTGACAAAGTCAGCTAGTACAAATGCACCATGTGGGAACACAGAGATATCTGGGGACAGTAAAGGGGAGATGGTCTGCTAAGTGCTAGGAAGTTTCCATCTCTAGCTTAGGGATGAAGGATGGGCAGAGCAAGGTGAACAGAATGGATCATTAAATTGTAGGAGGTGGAGGTAAGGAAGGGAGGACATCAGCACAAGAATTAAAATATTCATAATACCTCACAAGAAGAAACACAGGGGAGATGTCAGACAATCAGAGATGTTATTACCTTTGTTCTGGTTTTTCTTGGAGGCGGCAGCTGTACATGTTCTGTCTTTCCCATCACATATCATAGGTAAAGACTTCCCATGAATGAACCCCAACCACAGGGGTCTGACTCTTTAGAAAGTAAACAGGCTTTTCTCTTTGGCACCAATGAATAAGACATTACAATAATATAAACTCTGGAGTACTGGGTATGTCCTGGGATCAGGATTCGTTCTGGACACCTTAGCCTAGAGCAATGCCTGTAGAGGTCACTATGTGGAAAGACAAAGTCATTTTCCTTAAAGAAAAACAATAAGCACATACTTCTTTAAAACCTTCTCATTTGATGTCAAATGGAGCAGCATACCTTCTCTTCATTTATTTCTTCTGTGATTCTGAATACTCTTCTACAAATGCCACTTAAGGAAAAAGCTGTGTAATGGAACCAATCAGAAAGCTGTCTGTGCTCAGGCAGCCCTGGGCTAAGACAGGCACTCAGGGGAAACTGGGCCAGCAACTAGGATTCCCTGAAGTCTCAGCCTAAGGCCAAGTTTTGGACTCAATATTCACAGAGCTTCCATTTAACTGAGAAGTTCAACTCGTTTAGAGGAACAGGAGATTATCCTCAAAGCAGTATTTGAAGTCTCTGATTTAAAACAATAACTTAAAGGCTAGAAGAGAATGCTTAGTAGACTTGGGAATAGGGAATGAAGAAAGGAAAGAAAAAAGAAAAGGATTTAAAGAAAAATGACTCTGATGGAAGATGGACATTTTCCTCATGGCAGCATGGGCTGAGAATGCCATTTAGGAGCTGTCCAAGGGGCTGCACTGTGACACATTACTGAGCTCCAGGTCATTTTCCAGGGTGTATTTGAGATTCTCTAATTTTGATAAAAGGGAAACTAAGTTTTCTTTATTTTTATACGATCTATTATAATCATTTAATGAGAGGATGTGACCTTACAAAGGGAAAATTATTGAACCTTGAATTTCTGTTTCAACTATATAATGAATTTAAAACAGAGTTTGTAATGATTCAAGCATACAGTCAATTATTTTTAATAATTTGTACACTTAATTTAAAAAGTGTCTAAAGTTAGGGTTGGGAATGTAGCTCAGTGGTAGACTATCTACCATGTGTAAGTACTTGAGTTCAATCCTGAGTACTGAAAAAAAGTGTCTAAAGTAAAATTTAACTTCTTTTTGAGGCAGGGAAGAGTCACCAACATTTTAATGGAGTTTACATATACGTAACAAACACAGAGGGCATGTTACCTTGAATTTAACTCAGGGATGCAGAAGTCAATAAAACATTCATTTATTCACCTAAGAAGTGAGCTCCAGGAACCAGAGTGTACAAGACATGTTCTTTTATTTTGGAAAACAACAACAAAAGTTTGAGTCAATGCAGGTGACTTTTTAAAAGTCAGGTCTTCAATATTGACAACCACCAGTGCCTACCTGAATGCCTTGAAATTCCACAGATGTGCATACGCTTGATCATTTACCTAAGCTCTCTGAGATAAAAGTAGGCATTATCTTTAAATGTCACACTTTCAGAAAAGTTAAATCTAGATTTAACTAACTTCTGAATATTTGATGGCTTATCAGCAAATAAATATCTCAATCTAGGAAGCAAACATACTTCTTATAATAAAGGGCAATACGGCATAATTTTTGTCAGTGTTTGGAATATGTTGGTCCTTGGCTAGCACTGCAGGTGTAGAACATGAATGTAGGTAAGGTAAGCACCTTTAACCTTTCTGGTAGTTTAGGACTTGACATTATTTGGTTAAGGACATTAATTGCTGGTTGAGCAGTAGGGATTTTCTGTAACTTTAATTTTTAATTTTTTTAATTTTTAATTTTTGGTGCTGGGAATCAAACTCAGGACCTTGTGCTTGCTTGCAAGGTAGACACAGTGCTGCTGAGCTAAATCCCTGGCCTTCCATAGCTTTATTGAGATATAGGAAAAAGAGGCCCTTAAGTTGCCTTCACAAGTCTCCAGTTAAATCAGAGCAGTGCTACTTTAGTCACCTGTATTTGTTTATATTTTTATGTAAGATTTTTACAAATAATGTAGTCAGGATTAAAACATGTTTGAAGACATTTAATCTGGTTTAGACCTTTGTGAATTTTATTTAATTTATTTATTTTTTGTATTAAATTCTTTTATTGGTACATTGTAGGTATACAACACAATTACATTTCTCATTGGGAATTGTACCTTTATATAATGCATCTTGGTTCTTATTTTTTCCCCATTCCTAGCCCTCCCTTCACCCCTCCACCTTTCCCTATTTACAAAGACTTTATTTCCATTTTTTCCATTTCTCATCATTTTTTCCTTTCCCTTCTTTCCTTTCCCCTGCCCTCCCACTACCCCTACCCCTTTGGACCTTTTCTTCCTATTTTACATTATCGATTATTCATTCTAATCATTGGTACATTTTAGGTATACAATATAATGACATTCATCATTGGAAATTTGCACCTTTACATAGTCTCTCTTGGTTCTTGTTTTTCACCTTTGCCCAGCCCTCCTTCAACCCCTCCAGCCCTCCCTATTTACAAAGATTTTGTTCCTATTTTTCCATTTTCTCATATTAATCCCATTCCCTTCTATCCTTTCCCTTAGCCCTCCCACTTCCTTCCCCTTTGCCCTTTTCTTCCTATTTCACATTCCCTATTATACATTTAGTCCTTATTTACACTTTCAATTTCTCACACCAGAGAAACTATTTGGTATTTACACGTGTGTCCTATTTATTTCACTTAAGAGTATCGCTTCAATGTGCATCCTCTTAGCTATAAATGTCTCTAATTTCTCATTTTTTTATGGGTGAGTAGTACTCCATTTTATAAAAAAACCACATTTTCTTTCTCCAGTCTCCAGTTGATGGGCATTTGGGCTGTTTCCAAGTTTTAGCTATTACAAACTGCACTGCTATGAACATGGGTGCACATATATCACTGTGGTATGATTCTTTTAATTCTTTGGGGAAGATCCCCAGCAGTGGAATAGCAGGGTCAAATGGGATTTCCAGTCCTAGTTCTCTGAGGCATCTCCATACTGATTCCACAGTGGTTGCACCAGTCTACACTCCCACCAGCAGTGGAGCAGGGTTCCTCTTTCCCCACAGCCCCACCAGCATTTGTTATTGGTTGATTTCATGATAGCAGCCATTCTTTCTGGAGTGAAGTGGAATCTCAGCGTTGTTTTCATTTGCATCTCTCGAATGACCAGTGATGTTGAACATTTTTTCATGTATTTACTTGCTATTTCTACTTCTTTTTCTGAGAAATGTCTGTTCATTTCAGATGCCCATTTTTGGATTGGGTCTTTAAATTTGGGGGCCTGATCTTTTTAAGTTCTTTATAGGTTCGAGATAGTAGACCTTTGTCTGAGGAAGAGCAGGTGAAGATTTTTTCCCACATTGTGGATTGTCTCTTCACACTGCTGGTGGTTTCTCTTGCTGTGCAGAAGCTTTTTAATAAGAAGAGATCCCATTTGTTGATTGTTTGTGCTAGTTCACGGGCAACTGAGGTTTTGTTCATAAAATCTTTTCCTACATCGATGTCTTCAAGGGCTCTACCTAACCTCTGTTCCAACTGGTTCAGAGTTTCTATTTTAATATTTAGATCTTTAATCCATTTTGATTTTAGTTTAGTGCACAGTGAGAGATACAGGTGTAGTTTTAATCTTTGGCAAGTTGAAGCCCAATTTTTCCAGCACCATTTATTAAAGAGGCTATCTTTCCTCCAGTGAGGGTGTTTGGCTCCTTTGTCAAAGATGAGATGGCTGAGTGTGTCTGGCGTTGTTTCTGCATCTTCTAATCTGTTCCACTGGTCCTCAAGCCTGTTTCTTTGCCAGTACCATGCTGCTTTTTATCACAGTAGCTTTGTAGTAGAGTTGCAGGTTGGGGAATTTGATACCCCCTGCCATGTTACCTAGAATTGCTTTTGCTATTCTGGGTCTCTTCTTGTTCCAAATGAATTTTTGGATTGTTTTCTCGAGGTCTATGAAGTATGCTGCTGGGATCTCAATTGGAATTGCATTAAATCTATATAGCAGTTTTGGAAGTATGGCCATTTTCACTAGATTAATCCTTCCTACCCAGGAGCAGGGGATGTCTGTCCATTTTCTGATATCATCTTCAATCTCTCTTTTCAGAGTGCCATAGTTTTCAGAGAAGAGGTCTTTGATTTCTTTTGTTAGGATGATTCCTAGGTATTTCAGTTTTTTGGATGCTATTGTGAAAGGAATTATTTGCCCTATTTCTCTCTCAGTGAGTCTGTCATTCGTGTAGAGGAAAGCTATTGATTTTTGTGTGTTGACCTTGTAACCAGCTACTTGACTGAATTTGGTTATTAAGTCTAGAAGACTTTTGGTGGAGTTCTTCGTGTCTTCTACATACAGTATCACGTCATCTGCACATAATGACAATTTGACTTCTTCATTTCCTATCTTTATTCCTTTTATTTCTTTCTCTTGCCTAATTGCTGTGGCTAATGTTTCCAAAATTATGTTGAACAAGAGTGGTGATAGTGGACATCCTTGTCTTGTTCCTGATTTAGTGTGAAGGATTTCAGTTTTTGACTATTTAGTATGATACTGGCTGTTGGTTTTTCATAGATGGCTTTTATAAGTTTGAGGTAGAGACCTTCTATTCTGACATTGTGTAGGGTTTTTATCATAAATGCATGTTGGATTTTGTCAAATGCTTTTTCTGCGTCTATGGAGATAATCATATGGTTTTTGTCCTTGGCTCTATTGATATAGTGTATTACATTAATTGATTTTCGTATACTGAACCATCCCTGCATCCCTGGGATGAATCCCACTTGATCAGGGTGTAGGATCTTCTTGATGATCTTCTGCATTCTGTTTGCCAGTAACTTATTAAGGATTTTTGCATCTATGTTTATTAGTGAGATTGGCCTATAGTTCTCTTTTTCAGTTGGGTCTTTTCTGCTTTGGGGATCAAGGTGATGCTTCCTTCCAGGAATAAATTTGGAAGTATTGCTTCCCTTTCTATTTTATTGAAGAGTGTAAACAGTAGTGGCAGCAGTTCCTCTCTAAATGTCTTGTAGAATTCAGCAGTGAAGCCATCAGGGCCCAGGCTTTTCTTAGGTGATAAGTTTTTAATTACGTTTTCAATTTCATTGGTTGATATTGGGTTGTTCAGAATTTTTAGGTCTTCTTCATTCAACTTTGGTAATTCATATGTATCTAGGAATCTGTCATTTCTTCTGTGTTGTCCATCTTATTGGTGTATAGGTTCTGGAAGTAGGTATTGATGATCCTCTGGATTTCTGCTGGGTCTGTTGTAGTTTCACCCTTTTCATTCCTAATTGCAAGGATTTGGGCCTTTTCTTTCCTTTTTCTGACAAGGTTTACTAAAGGTTTATCAATTTTGTTGATTCTTTCAAAGAACCAACTCTTGGCTTCATTGATTTTTTTGTATCATTCTCTTAGTCTCCATTGCATTGATTTCTCCTCTGATCTTTATAATTTCTTCCCTTGTATGAGCTTTGGGGTTGTCTTGCTCTTCTTTTTCTAGAAGCTTGAGGTTCAGCATCAGGTTGTTTAATTGGGCTCGCTCTGTTTTCCTAATATGCGTATTCACTGCTGTGCATTTCCCTCATAAGACTGCTTTCATAGTGTCCCATAGATTCCGATATAGTGTATTATCATTGTCATTTAATTGAATTAACTGTCTGATTTCTTCTTTAATTTCCTCTGTGACCCATTGGTTATTCAGAAGTGTGTTGTTCAATTTCCATGTGCTTATGAAATTTTTTGAGTTTCCTTTGCTATGGATCTCCAATTTCATCGCACTATGGTCTGATAATATACAGGGGATAACTTCAATTCCTTTGCACTTACTTAAACATGTTCTATGTGTGAGTATGTAGTCTATTTTGGAGAATGACCCATGTATAGCTGAGAAGAATGTGTATTCTCATTTTGTTGGGTGGAAGACTCTGTAAACATCTGTTAAGTTCATTTGTTCAAGAGTTCGATTGAGTTCTAGTATTTCAGTACTTATTTTTAGTCTAGTTGATCTATCTATTTGTGACAGTGGGGTGTTGAGGTCCCCCACTACAATTGTATTAGTGCATATATGGCTTTTCATGTCCGTTAGTATTTGTTTTATATAGTTGCGTGCACTAGTGTTTGGTGCATAGATATTTATGATTGTCATCTCTTCCTCTTGGATTCTTCCCTTTACAAGGATGTAGTGTCCCTCTTCATCTCTCTTAATTAGTGTTGGTTTGAAATCTACTTGATCTGCAAAGAGGATAGCTACTCCTGCTTTTTTTCAGGTTCCTGTTGCATGCAGTATTGTTTTCCACCCTTTAACTTTCAGTTTATGAGTTTCCTTTTGAGTTAAGTGTGTTTCTTGTATGCAGCATATTGTTGGATTTTGCTTCTTGACCCATTCTGCCAGTCTATTTCTTTTGATTGGTGAATTGAGACCATTAACATTGATGGTTATAACTGAAATGTATTGACTTGTCATTGCCATGACTTTTTCTTTTTGTTGGGTTCTCCCCCTTTACATTTAATTTCTTGTCACGCCAGATGGGTTCATTTTGCTTTGCTTCCTGGGGTTGTGATCCTCAATGTCTGTTCCTAGGCTATTGTGTAAAATTCTTTCGAGTGCTGGTTTGGCATTCACGAAGTTCCTAAGGTGCTCTTTGTCATAAAAGTATCTTATTTCTCCATCCATTTTGAAAGATAGTTTTGCAGGGTACATCAATCTGGATTGGAGGCTGTTTTCTTTTAGGGCTTGGAATATGTCACTCCAAGCTCTTCTTGCCTTGATGGTTTGTGTTGAGAAGTCTGCCATGATTCTGATGGGCTTTCCTTTGTATGTGATTTGTTTCTTTTCTCTAACTGCTTGGAGAACTTTGTTCTTCTGTTGTGTTTCTGGAATCTTAACAATTATATGCCTATGTGTAGATTTTTTTTGATCCAGGCTATTTGGAGTCCTATATGCCTCACTTATCTGTATGTCAAGCTCTTTTCCCCTGCTTGGGAAGTTTCCTGCCATTATTTCTGTGAAGAGATTTTTAATGTCATCTGCACTCTCTCTTGTTTCTTCATTGAGCCCAATCAATCTTATGTTATTCTTCTTTGCATCATCTAGCAGCTGCTGGATTGATTTCTCATGTTCCCTTATAATTTTGATGCAAGTTTTCTTTTCCTGGTCATTAATTTCAATCTTATCTTCTATATCTGAAATTCTGTCCTCACATTGGCTCCTTCTGCTGTGTAGACTTTCAGTGGAGTTTTTCATGTCCTGGAAATCTATTTGCATCTGTTTTATGGATTGCATTTGTTTCCTATGTTGGGATTCCATCCTGTTCCTGAGCTCCTCTCTAGATTTATTAATCATGTCTTGCACTAGGGGCACAATTTCTCCTGTTATCTGAGAAATTATTTCTGATTTCATTTTTTTCCAGATTCTCTTTTGTTGCCAGTTCAGTGGGTCCAGGTGGTTGAGTGTCAGAGTGTTCCATCTGATTTCCCTTTGGGGTTGCTGTAGGTGATCTGGAAGTCTGGTTTTGAGACTTATTTATGTGTTTTCTCATTTCAACTGGGGCAGGGTGTTGTTAGCGCCTGCAGGGATTACCTCCTCTGAGCTGGGTGAGGTGGGACGGGGGCCAGGAGCAGCAGTAGGGATGGTGACCCAAAAGCCCTTTCCTGTGGGCTGGGAGCAGTGGGAGGGATGGTGACCAGGAAGCCCCTTCCTCTGGACCAAGAACAGTGTGGCGATGGCTCAGAAGCCCCTACCTCTGGGCCAGGAACACTGGGACTCAGTACCTTGGTCTGGTGGTCTGGTGTCCTCTGTGTCTTTGTAGTGTGAAATCAGGTGTCTGCCTGTCTGCAGCAGGGTGATTCGGTGTCTTCTGCATGACTCAGGACCTCAGTAGGGCATGCACAGACCTGCCTGTCTGTAGCGGGGTGATTCGGCATCTTCTGCACAACTCAGGACCTCGGTAGGGTGTGCCTATCTTTATTTGTTATTTTCAAAATTACCACTATTTGTTTTGCTCTTATTTTTAATTTTTTTCCTTTTTTATCTATTTAAAAAAAATTTTTATTTTTCTCTTTTTTCTTTCTTTTTTCTTTTCTCTCTCCCCCCATGCCCTTGCTTTCCCACATTGTTCTTCATCTCCCTTTGTGTTCCTATTCTAGCCCTAATTCATAATTCTTCTTTATTTTTCTTTTCTTCTCTTCTTCCTTCTCTCACCTGTGTCCTCTGTGTCCTCTGTGTCCTCACTGCTTACCTTCCCCTATCCATCTACCTATCCATCCCTCCCTCCCCAACTTCTTCTAACTCCCCATCCCAAAGGGTAAAGTTGTTATATTGAAGAGTTTATTCACTGTAAACATATGTTGGGTTGGTCCTCAATTTTGATTTAATTCACATAGTTAAAGATGATAGATTAATAACTACCACAAATTGTCATTTTCTAAGATGTACTTGACGATATGGTGTTGCTGATTGTATCACTTGGACTAAGGTGTGATTCATCTAATCAGTTGTACTTCCTGGTATAATGAAAATGAGACAGCCTCAGAGTCATAAGAGACTCAAAACCTAAAGACCAGCTATATCTGGAAGACACCTCTGAGAAGCAATCATTCCAGAAGGGTTCAAATTACAAGCAACAAAGATACTTACAATAAGCAATTTTGAAGTATCAACCCAGGAATTAAACCAAGGACACTACCAAAAACAAAAATAAGAAGACATTTAAGCAAGGCACAAACTCAGACTTCCACCCAACCAAGGGTAAATTCTGGGGGAAACGAGGTGGAAAAGTCTGATAATCAACCACCTGGACACCCTGAACTATAGCACAGGAAGTAACAAAACAGATGAATGAGGCCCTAGAAAAATTCAAAACAGAAATAATTTCCCAGATAACTACAGAGATGGTGAGCAGAGTGAAAGACAGGATTAGAGGATCTAGAACAGAAACAGATAAACAAAAATAGATGAGCTCAGAAACATGCTGGAAACCATGAATGCCCAGCATAAGAGAGAACTGGAAACTATAATTGCCCAACATAAGAAAGAAATGGAATCCATGAAACAGATTCAAACAGATATCAAGGAGATTAAAAACTCCATTAAAAGTGTGCACAGCAGATTAAGGGAATGTGACGATAGAATATCAGATAGAGAAGACAGGACTGAGATTAATGACCATGAAAACAGAGATTTCTTCAAAATAGTAAAGGACCACGAGAAATCAATCCCCAGCTGCTAGATGATGCAAAGAAGAATAACGTAAGACTGATAGGAGTCCATGAAAAAGCAGGAGAAAGTACAATTGACATAAAAAGCTGTTCACCTAAGTAATAGTGGAAAACTTCACAGACAGAGGTAGAGAATTGGACATACAGATAAGTGAGGCATATAGAACTCCAACTAGCTACGATCAAAGAAATTTTTTTTAGTCAAGATCCCAGAAACCAAACAGAAGAACAAAATCCTACAGGTAGTTAGAAAAAAGAAACAAATTTCCTACAAAGGAAAGCCCATCAGAATCACAGCAGACTTCTCAACACAAAACCTCAACTCAAGGAGAGCCTGGAGTGAAGTATTTCAAGCCCTAAAAAAAATAACTTCCAACCTAGACTGTTGTATCCTGCAAAATTTTCTTTCAAAATTGATGGGGAAATTAGATACATCCACAATAAAGAACACCTGAGAAATTTCATGAACACCAAACCAGTACTCCAATCAATTCTAAACAATATCCTAGAAAAAGACAATGAAGGTCACAACTCCATGAGGCCCAACAGAGGGAAGCCCCCAGGCAAGGTAAGAAACTAAAGGGAAAGGGGGAAAAATAAGAAATAAAGGAGCCAACAACAGTAAAACATCATGACAAGGATGAGTCAATATCTATCAATTATAACCATCAATATTTTTTTCCTTAAATTCTGTTATTGGTACATTGTAGGTATACAACACATTTACATTTCTCATTGGGAATTGTACCTTTACATGATGCATCATGGTTCTTATTTTTTCCCATTCCTAGCTTTCCCTTCACCCCCTCCACTCTTCCCTATTTACAAAGATTTTATTTCCATTTTTCATCATTTTCCTTTCCTTTCTTTCCTTTCCCCTGACCCTCCCACTACCCCTACCCCTTTGGACCTTTTCTTCCTATTTTGCATTATTGACTATTCATTCTAATCATTGGTACATTTTAGGTATACAATATAATGACATTCATCATTGGAAATTTGCACCTTTACATAATCCCTCTTGGTTCTTATTTTTCACCCTTGCCCAGCCCTCCCTTCAACCCCTCCATTCCTCCCTATTTACAAAGATTTTGTTCCTATTTTTCCATTTTCTCATATTAATCCCATTCCCTTCTATCCTTTCCCCTAGCCCTCCCACTTCCTTCCCCTTTGCCCCTTTTCTTCCTATTTCACATTCCCTATTATACATTTAGTCCTTATTTACACTTTCAGTTTCTCACACCAGAGAAACTATTTGGTATTTACACATGTGTGTCCTATTTATTTCACTTAAGAGTATCGCTTCAATGTGCATCCTCTTAGCTATAAATGTCTCTAATTTCTCATTTTTTTATGGCTGAGTAGTACTCCATTTTATTAAAAAAACCACAGCTTCTTTATCCAGTCTCCAGTTGATGGGTATTTGGGCTCTTTCCAAGTTTTACCTATCAGAAACTGTGCTTCTATGAACATGGGTGCACATATATCACTGTGGTATGATTCTTTTAATTCTTTGGGTAAGATCCCCAGCAGGGGAATAGTGAGATCAAATGGGACTTCCAGTCCTAGTTCTTTGAGGTATCTCCATACTGATTTCCACAGTGCTTGCACCAGTCTACACTCCCACCAGCAGTGGAGCAGGGTTCCTCTTTCCCCACAGCCCCACTACCATTTGTTATTGGTTGATTTCATGATAGCAGCCATTCTTTCTGGAGTGAGGTGGAATCTTAGTGTTGTTTTCATCTGCATCTCTTGAATGACCAGTGATGTTGAACATTTTTTCATGTATTCATTTGCCATTTCTACTTCTTTGTGTGAGAAATGTCTGTTCATTTCAGATTCCCATTTTAGGACTGGGTCTTTAAATTTGGGGGATCTGATCTTTTTCAGTTCTTTATAGATTTGAGATAGTAGACCTTTGTCTGAGGAAGAGCAGGTGAAGATATTTTCCCACATTGTGGTTTGTCTCTTCACACTGCTGGTGGTTTCTCTTGCTGTGCAGAAGCTTTTTAATAAGAAGAGATCCCACTTGTTGATTGTTTGTTCTAGTTCACGGGCAACTGAGGTTTTGTTCATAAAATCTTTTCCTACACCAATGCCTTCAAGAGTTCTACCTAATCTCTGTTCCAACTGGTTCAGCATTTCTTTTTTAATATTTAGATCTTTAATCCATTTTGATTTTAGTTTAGTGCATGGTGAGAGATATAGGTCTAGTTTTAATCTTTGGCAAGTTGAAGCCGAATTTTCCCAGCACCATTTATTAAAGAGGCTATCTTTCCTCCAGTGAGAGTGTTTGGCTCCTTTATTGAAGATGAGATGGCTGAGTGTGTCTGGTGTTGTCTCTGCATCTTCTAATATGTTCCACTGGTCTTCAGATAACCATCAATATTAATGGCCTCAATTCAGCAATCAAAAGATATAGACTGACAGAATGGATTAAGAAGCAAAATCCAACAATATGCTGTATAGAAGAAACACACCTAACTCAAAAAGAAATTCATAGACTGAAAGTAGAAGGATGGAAAACAGTTGTCCATGCCATAGGAACCCAGAAAAAAGTAGGGTAGCAATCTTATTTGCAGACAAAGTAGATTTCATACCAAAACTAATTAAAAGAGACAAAGATGGTCACTACATCCTTGTGAAGGGCACAATCCAAGAGGAATAGATGACAATCATAAATATATATGCACCCAATACAAATGCCCCCAACTATACAAAACAAATATTAATGGACATGAAAAACCAAATAAGCACTAATGCAGTTGTAGTGGGGGACCTCAATACCCCACTATCACAAATAGACACATCATCTAGACGAAAAATTAACAATGAAATTCTAGAACTGAACCAAGCTATTGAACAAATGGACTTAATAGAAGTTTACAGAGTGGTCCACCCCATAAAATCAGAATACACATTCTTTTCAGCTGCACATGGGTCATTCTCCAAAATAGACCACATGCTAGCTTATAGGACATGTTTAAGTAAATGTAAAAGAATTGAAGTTACCCCCTTTATATTATCAGATCATAGTGAAATAAAATTGGACATCAATAACATAAGAAACTGCAAAAGTCCCATAAACACATGGAATTGAATAACACCCTCGTGAACAACCAATGGGTCAAAGAGGAAATTAAAGAAGAAATTAGAGAATTTCTACAAGTAAATGGTAATGCCAGTACAACATACAGGAATCTATGGGCCACAATGAAAGCAGTTCTATGTGGGAAATTCATAACAGTGAATGCCCATATTAGGAAAACAGAGAGAACTCAAATTAACAACCTAATGCAGAATCTCAAGCTCCTAGAAAAAGTAGAGCATAACAAACCCAAATCTTATATAAGAGAGGAAATTATAAAGATCAGAGCAGAAATAAATGCACTTGAGAGTAAGAGAACGATAAAAAAAAATCAGTGAATCACAGAGTTGGTTTTTTTAAAAAATAAATAAAATTGGGCTGGGGATTTAGCTCAGTGGTTTCGGTGCCTGCTGCACAAGTGCAAGGACCCACATTCAATCCCCGGTACCAAAAAAAAAAAAAAAAAAGAATAAATAAAATCGATAAAACTTTAGCCAACCTTATCAAAAAAAGGAAAGAAAAGGTTCAAGTCCATGCAATTAAGAGCAAAACAGATGAAGTCACAACAGATCCAGCAGAAATCTAGAGGATCATCAATACCTACTTCAAGAACCTGTACTCTGATAAAATGGAAAACACAGAAGAAATGGACAGATTCCTATATATGTACTGTTGTACCCAGTGAGAGAGAACCAACCTGAGACTGATATTAAATCCACACAGGAGTTTATTACCAGTTGGGACCCAAGCCGAGCATCGGACTTGAGCCTTGACTGGGGGTTGACAAACATGTTTTATACACCTTTGAGGCCAACAGTTTCTAGGCCCCCCTATGGGATAGAACTAGTAAAGCAAACAAAAGGTACAAAAGCAGAACGTCCTGCTGTTAGAACATTTGTGAAACAATAGTTGATTAATTGTTGTTTCTAAGAGACTCTCTAAGGGGAGGAGGTTTCTAAGGTTCCTCCTTCTGAGTTCATCTAAAGGGCAGGCAGGTGGGTCAAGCAGCAATATGGAGTCTGTCTTGCTAACAAGGGTCCTTCATGTACGAATTGCCGAAGTTAAATGAAGAAGATATAGAAATTATAAACACCCCAATAACAATGAGTGAAATTGAAAATGTAATAAAAAATTTACCAACAAAGAAAAGCCCAGGTCCTGATGGCTTCACTGCTGAATTCTACAAGACATTTAAAGAAGAACTAACGCCATTACTCTTTAAACTCATCAAGGAAACTGAAAGGAGAATAATACTTCCGAATTCATTCCTGGAAGCAAGTGTTATTTTGATTCCAAAACCAGGAAAAGACTCAACCTATAAAAAGAGCTACAGGCTAATCTCCCTAATGAACATAGATGCAAAAATCCTCAACAAGATCCTGCAAACAGAATACAGAGGGTCATCAAGAAGATCATACACCTTGACCAAGTCGGATTTATCCCAGGGATTCAGGGATGGTTCAACATACATAAATCAATAAATGTAATACACTATATTAACAGAGTCAAGGAGAAAAACCATATGATCATCTCAATAGATGCAGAAAAAGCATTTGACAAAATCCAGCACCCATTCATAATAAAAACCCTACAGAAAATTGGAATAGGAGGTCTTTATCTCAACCTGATTAAGGCTATCTATGAAAAACCAACAGCCAACATCAAACTAACTGGTGAAATACTGAAAACTTTCATGCTAAAATGAGGAATAAGACAAGGATGCCCACGATCACCACTCTTGTTCAATATAGTTCTGGAAACATTAGCCACAGCAATTGGAAAAGAGAAAGAAGTAAAACAAATAAAGATAAGAAAGGAAGAAGTGAAACTGTCATTATTTGCTGATGATATGATACTTTACATAGAAGAGCCAAAAAACTCTGCCAAAAGAGTTCTAGACTTAATTGACAGATTCAGTAGAGTAGCTGGATACAAGGTCAACAATCAAAATAATGATAGCCTTCTTATACACAAATAACAGACTCATTGAGAGAGAAACTAGGGAAACAATTCCTTTTACAATAGCATGCAAAAAAATGAAATATCTAGGAATCAATCTAACAAAGGAAGCAAAAGACCTACAGAAAAAACTACAGAACTCTGTAAAAAGAGATTGAAGAGGATATAAGGAAATTGAAAGACCTCCCTTGCTCCTGCATAGGAAGAACCAAAATAATGAAAATGGCCATACTTCCAAAACTGTTATATAGATTTATTGCAATGCCGATTGAATTTCCAACAATATATTTCACAGAACTACAGAAAACAATCCAAAATTTAATTTGTCACCTGAAGAGACCTAGAATAGCAAAAGCAATTCTAGGTAACAGAGACATGGCAGGGGGTATCGCAACCCCTAACTTGAAACTACACTACAAAGTTACTGTGATAAAAAAAGCATGGTACTGGCAAAGAAACAGACCCAAGGATCAGTGGAATAGATTAGAAGATGCAGAAGCAACTCCAGACATACTTATCCACCTCATCTTTGACAAAGGAGCTAACCACCCTCATTGGAGGAAAGATAGCCTATTTAATTAACGGTGTTGGAAAAACTAGATTTCAACCTGCCATTGATTAAAACTAGACCCGTGTCAATCACCATGCACTAAACTAAGATCAAAGTGCATTAAAGATCTAAACATTAAGACAGAAACACTAAACTTGCTGGAAGATAAGTTAGGTAGAACTCTTGAAGACATTGGCATAGGAAAAGACTTTATGAACAAAACCTCAGTAGCATGGGAACTAGCACAAAGAATCAACAACTGGGATCTCATCTTATTAAAAAGCTTCTGCACTACAAGAGAAACCACCAACAGAGCTAAGAGATAACCTACAATGTGGAGAAAATTTTTTAGCAGCTGCACCTCAGGCAAAGGACTACTATCTAGAATATATAAAGAACTGAAAAAAATCAGACCCCCCAAATTCAAAGACCCAATTCAAAAATGGGCCTATGAAATGGACAGGCATTTCTCAGACAAAGAAGTAAAAGCAGCAAATAAACACATGAAAAAATGTTCAACATCACTGGTCGTTTGAGAGATGCAGATGAAAGCAACACTGAGATTCCACCTCACCCCAGAAAGAATGGCTGCTATCAAGAAATCAACCAATAACAAATGTTGGCACAGTTGTGGAGAGAAAGGATCCCTTCTCCATTATTGGTGGGAAGGCAGTCTGGTGCAACCACTGTGGAAATCAGTATGGAGATACCTCAGCGAACTAGGGCTAGAGTTCCCATTTGACCCACCTAGTCCCCTGCTGGGTATCTTCCCAAAAGAATTAAAAGTATCATACCACAGTGATATATGTGCACCCATGTTTATAGTTGCACAGTTTGTAATAGTTAAAGCTTGGAAACAGCCCAAATTCCCCTCAACTGGAAACTGGATAAAGAAGATGTGGTCTTTTTATAAAATGGAGTCCTACTCAGCCATAAAGAATGAGAAAATAGAGGCATTTATAGCTAAATGGATTCATATTGAGGCCACACGTGTAAATACCGAATAGTTTCTCTAGTGTGAGAAACTGAAAGTGTAAATAAGGATTAAAATGATTAAAATGAATAATTGATAATTTGAAATAGGAGGAAAAGTTTCAAAGGGGTAGGGGAAGTGGGAGGGGAAGGGGAAAGGAAAGAAGGGAAAGGAAATATTATGAGAAAAGAAAAAATGGAAACAAAGTCTTTGTAAGTAGGGAAGGGTGGAGGGGGTTAAGGGAGTACAGGGAATGGGGAAAAAATAAGAACCAAGGTATATCATGTACAGTTCAAGCACCCAATGATAAATGTAAATGTTTTATGTACCTAAAATGTGCCAATAAAGGAATTTAAGCAATAAATAAATAAATAAACAAGAAAAACACATGGTACTTTCATCAGCTTTATTCATAATTGCCAATATTTTGAGATAACCAAGCTGTCCTTTAATTGGTAGATGGACAAACTTGATACATTCACACAATGACATATTACTTGGCAATAAAAAAATCATGAGCCATCAACCATGAAAAGACATGGAGGGCCACTAAATGTATATTACTAAGTGAAAGAAGCCAGGATAAGATGGCTGGAGTATGGTTCTATCTGTATCACATTATAGAAAATGTAAAACTATAGAGATGGGAAGATCAAAAATTGTCAGGGGTGGAGGGAGGGAGGGATCAGTAGGAAGAGAATAAGTGATTTGGAGGGCAGTCAAACTACTCTGAATGATACTATAATAGTGGATATGTGACATTAGACATTTATCGCAAGTCACAGAAGACAGCAAGAGTGAATCCTAGGACTTGAAGGACTTTGGGTGATAATGATGGGTCAAAATATGTTCACTGATTTTAACAAATGTACCACTGTGAGAGAGGACGCAGATGGCGTGGAAGGCAGTGTGTGTATTAAAATGGGGAGTCTCTGTACCTTCCAGTCGATTTTTATATGAACCTAAAACTACCCCAAAAATAATAAAGAGTATTACTTTCTTAATGCTTTTACCTATAATAGAATTAAAAAAGAAATTATTCACCAAGCCAGAGCCCTCTTATATGATGTAACCCACTGAAACAAGAGTAATGCAGACGAGGAGTAGCTGGCCCTGGAGAACTCTCTCAGAACAGGGCAGGCCTCCTCCTTAAGCATTTCTCCAAGGACCTCCCTTACTCTCCAGGGTCTAGAGCTGAGCTCAAGTCCCTCTGGCCATTGTTATTTGGAAAGCAGAGTCAGAAAGACCATGGGGCTCTTGTTTTGCTCATAAGTTCTTTGTCTACATCCTCTAAAGGAAGGATAAAGTCAAGAGAACACCACAGAACCCTAGTCATAGCTGTGGTTTTTGCTCCTGTGTTGGAAAAATGCCATACAAGAGTCCTTTACCGAGGACAGCTGTTGTTGCCCTAGGGAGTCCAGGTGAAGACAAATCTCTTTGAAATCCATCTTCTTAAAAACTATCCACTCCTGGAACCTGTGAGTGTCAAGGCATAAATAGAAATCAGATCTTCATTTATAACCTTTCTGAGTTACCACTGGGGAGAAGAAAGGTAGCTACTTTACCTACCTCTGATCTAGAATAAACCTCATAACTACATTTTACCAGGTATTTCTTTATTTGTCCTCCTTTTTTTTTTTTTGCAAGGGGTGGGTGTCTCTGTAATGCACAGCAGTTGGTCAAAGTCTGATTTGGTTTTATCAAAACCCACTGGTATCAACTCAGAAAATAGTCCCATCTTTGTAAACTCATGTTAAGTTGTGTTGTGATACAATGAAAGCAGAAGAAGGACATCACAGATTCACAGAGACCTGCAATGGAAGGTCATAGACTGCCTGATGTGCACAGCCCTCACCTCTATTTTAAGGGTTTCCTGCTCTCTGGTTTCCATGAAAGCAGCACAGTCAGGTGCTATGTCCACTTGTGTTAGCATAAAAGGGGAGAAGAGGTTTATATTTAGTGCCAGAGACGCTGCAGGAAGATCATTTCCCCATCTTTAGAATTGTTAAGATAGAACGAACTTTGGAAAACATTGAACTTTCCCAGGTTTTTAAAATGAAAAATTCAAGTGACATATTCACACCTTTGTATAGAGAAAGGATTTGCTCCATCATCAGGTGTCATAAGACCTCTGTTCATCATTTAAACATTTAACACTCTTCCTTTCCACCTCCTCCTCTTTTGCCAACAGGTAACTGCCCTGAACTAGGAGGTGATGACAAGGGCTGACATGCCATGGTGGCCTCTGCTGCATAATCTGTCCTGGGTCAGTCCTGAAGCTTTACTCACAATGCCTCATCTCCAGACATACTCTGATACTGGTATCCCATTTGAGCATTCTTGCCAGTTCTTGTGTCTCTGAAGGGATTCTTGAATGCTCCATGGAAGTTGGCAATGAGACTACTGTTACTGCGTTTGTTCTCCTAGGACTATCCAGCAACTCTCAGATAGAAGGACTACTCTTTGTGCTATTCCTCATAATTTACCTTTTGACCCTCATAGGGAACCTGCTGATATTGCTAATTATCTGTATTGATTCCCAGCTCCATACTCCCATGTACTTCTTCCTGAGACATCTTTCCTTCCTGGATGCTTTCTATTCCTCAGTCATTGTGCCTAAACTGCTAGAAAACCTTCTTTCTAAGGAGAAGACAATATCCTTCCATGGATGCTTTGCCCAGATTTCCCTGATCATATTTTCAGGGGCCACTGAAGCCTGCCTCCTTTCTGTCATGGCCTATGACCAGTTCCAGGCTGTGTGTCACCCGCTGTTGTACATGGTGACTATGAACAGGAGGGTCTGTGCTGGCCTGGTGGTGCATCCTGGGCCATCGGAATGAGTGCCAGCCTAGTTAACACTCTCTTACTAGCTCAGCAGCACCTGTGTGGTCCCAACCTCATCCGCAATTTTGCCTGTGAGCTACCTCCAGTGATCTCGTTGGCCTGTTCTGACCCCTACAGTAGTATCATCTCCATCCTAACTACCATGGTGGTCCTTGGCCTTGGCACTCTTGTCCTATTACTGGGTTCCTACAGCCATGTCATCATGACAGCCCTGGGGATCAACTCTGCCACGGGTCGGGGCAAGATCTTCTCCACCTGCTCTTCTCATGTCCTTGTGGTCATCATCTTTTATGGTTCAGGAATTTCCAGGTATGTCATACTGTACTTCCTAAATGTACATGTGGCTTATTTCTCACTCTAAGTGCCTTTAGTCTGTAGAACAGAGCACAGAGCACTGCAAGGTAGCAGGAAAAGAACCATGCTGGAATTCAGGAAGACTGGGCTCTAGCTCTGCCTATGCTATGGACTGGCTTTGTGGTTTATAAAGAATCCCTTTTCTTTTTGTGGCTCAGTTGACTCTTTTGAAAAATGAGTTTAGAAAAAGATTAAAGATTTTTCTACTTTTTTAACCTCTGTTTTGGGAGTTCTCAAAGGGAACTTAGAAAACCTTTGGTATGATTTTACTCAGTGCTATTTTTTTTTTTTTTTTTGCTAGGCAAAAAAAAGAAAGCAGCATCCTTGAAATAGATACCATCTTTCTTTCCTACTGGAAGATGATGTCCCCAAGGGTTATGTTATAGCTATTTGTGTGTGTTGTTTTTTTTTCGTACCGGGGATCAAACTCGGGACCTTGCACTTGCGAGGCAGGCGCCAGAATCACTGAGCTAAATCCCCAGCCCATGTTATAGCTATTTGTGAGGCATCTATTATACACCAACTTCTTAACATGTCAAACTCAATTTTAGTATGCATCTCACCACAATAGTTAATATTATTAAGCCAGGTGTGGTGGTGCATGCCATGAACACAGCACTTGGAAGCCAAGAGAATTGTCATGAGTTTGAGGCCTGCCTGGGCTACATTGTGAGCTCAAGGCCAGCAAGGCCAAACAAACAAAGAAACAAACAAACAAACAAAGAGTTAATATTCTAAGCTTGTTACCCTGTTTTCAGGCACTGAACTTCAGTTTTGGAAGTAATTAGGAAATTTCTCAAAGGTCCCAGAACAAGGAAGTTGTAGACCCAGTTGAATGAAGTCTCATGCTCTTTCCCACCATGCTTCTCTCAAACATAAACAACTTTAGCTAAGCAGCCCTCCCTCTCCAGGAGAAAGAATAAATTTTGTCTGTGCTCTCTATTAGGGAACTGGAAATGAACTTGTGGAAATTGCTCAATACTTTTCTCATCTTCTGTGACTTGAAGGGAAATAAGAAGGTAGAAGTGGAAAATAAGGAATAATTCAGGAGAGTTTATGTGAGCCAGAAGATTAATCTCTCTCCAACTTTTCATATCCCTTAAAGAGACAATGAGGCTTTTTGCTACTACTTTACAGAAATATTACAAGGGATAAATTAGATAATATTTAAAACTCAGGGAAAAATGAGTATCTTTTTAACCAAACACATTAGAATCCACAAGAAACATTCTTAGTACCATCTATATTTATTCCAATGATGATAGTACCACTGAAAAAAAAAATAATGCTTCTTTGAGAAATAGCCCCAGTGGTATTTAACAGGATGGGTCCTAAAACTTAATCTTCTTAACTTGGATCTTATCTTCTGCGTGACACTTGTATCTCCTACTTTATTTACCAGACTTGGCTTCTTTTCCAAACAAACAAACAAACAAACAAACAAACAAAATGTATCTAAAAGAACAAATATTTCTTCCACTAAGTATTTCAAGTTGTTGTTGTTCTTTTCTTTTCTTTTTGTTTTTTGAGACAGGGTCTTACTCTGTAGTTCAAGCTGGCCTTGAATTCATTATACAGCCCAGTTTGGCCTCAAACTCACAGTGATCCTTCTGGTTTCCATGCCTCACTTTCCACTAAGTATTATAAAAATTGTATGCTACAATTCTGAGGGTAATTCCCAGAGCCATAAATGTTGGGGAAAATGGCAGCATTGTGAACTAAACATATGGCTGTGCAAGGAACAATCATCACAAAATAAGAACATAGTATGTCTTTACAAATGAGTACATAGAGGGAAAAAGAGGAAGTTTCATATTGTCACTGTAACTATTGGTCAAGATGCTGTGAAAAGTATGGAGTGCCATAGAAATGCATGAAATTATTTTATTATTTCTGTTCTAACCTGTAGCCCTTTATAAACTGCAGAACTTCTCTTTCCTTATGGCAGTTCCTATAACTTTCTGCACAAGATCACTTGTGTTTGGGGGCATTTGAGAGCAGAAATGACTGATTTCTCACTGATCAGTCATTTCCAAATGCTACCACCAGTGATGGTCAACTCAGCTCCGAGGAATGCCTTTGCAGTCAGCAGGGGTGGAATGATCCATTGACGGAGTCACTTGTCGAACAACACCTGAATGGAGGAGTGAGGATGAAGAAAAAGAAAGGCAAAGAGACAGAGTCGGGGGGAGCTCCCAGCATCCGAGCTACTTTATTGACTTTACTGCTCTCTTTTATAGCACTCAAGAATAGAAAACATCTTACATAAGGCACATCTGGAAAGTCCCCAGACCTTGAGACAGTCCTGTGTTTTCTTTTCCCTAGTTCCGTGTCCTTGTGTTATTATCACTTTCTCCTACGCCTAACTTCTTCAGAGCTGGGCAGCAAGTTCTATAACATTTCACTTAACCCTTTCGTAGGAAATCCAAGTTGTCCACCTTAATACTTATAGAGCTGTTGGCTCTCCACAATCCATTGCTGCCAACTGTACTGTGATGATTATCCTGAGCTCAGTGTGCTCTTCTGTGCAACTCCCTACAAGGTACATGACTGTAGCTCCTGGCTCAGCGTTGGAGCAAGTGTTATCCATGCAGTACAGTGTGGTGACCCCCTTGCTCAACCCCTTCATCTACAGCCTGAAAAACAAGGAGGTGAAGGCAGCTCTGAGGAGAGTGCTGGCCAGAAAGTCCAGGCTGACCTTCTAACCCAGACTCCCCTGCTTCACCAGGAGGAAAAATTATAGGGGGTAACCAGGAGCAGAGAAGAGCCAGGAAGAGTTGTCACCACTCAGCTGTTTCAGCGTTCATCATTTCTGAAACAGAAGATTTGTCTTCTCTTCATCCTGGGACCTGTCCTCAGATAAGGGAAATGAGGAAACCTCCACAATAGAGCAGGTGACACTCTCTGCACAAGAAAATCCTCAAGGCTTCACTGGCCATTTCTACAACTATTGATTATATATATTTTTTTTCTTTTCTTCTGTCATTCCATTTTCTCCATATCCCTATTCCCTTTACTGTTGTCTGTGCACAAAATATGAATGAACTCATCAGACCACTAATGTCCCACTGCATTCAGGTAAATTTCTATCTTGATACTGGGAGAGATAACTTCCCTTTGTTCCCATTCCAAAGGATCTCTGGAAAAATCTATATCTCCTTAATAACTTAAAAAGATATAGAATAAGGTGTATCTCCTGTCTTCATTTTTTAAAAGTAGGCCCTGGAAGATGCCGAATCAGCCCGCTGTAGACAGGGAGGTCTGCGCATACCCTACGGAGGTCCCGAGTCATGGGGAAGACGCCGAATCAGCCCGCACCCCGGCTACAATCCACTGGACCTCCCACCCTCCCCTCCTCTTTACAGCCACCTGGTTCCACACTACAAAGACACAGAGGACACCGGACCACGAGACCACAGTACTGAGTCCCACTGCTCCTGGTCCAGAGGAAGGAGCTTCTGGGCCACCATCCCTCCTGCTGCTCCCAGCCCAGAGGAAAGGGCTTTTGGGCCACCTTCTGTCCCGCTGCTCCTGGCCCAGAGGAAGGGGCTTCCAGGACAGCATCCCTCCCAGCACTCCCGGCCCAGAGGTAGGGGCTTCTGAGCCACCATCCCACTGCTCCTGGTCCAGAGGAAGGGCTTCCTGGCCACCATCCCTCCTGCTGCTCCCAGCCCACAGGAAAGGGCTTTTGGGTCACCATCCCTACTGCTGCTCCCAGCCCCTGTCCCACCTCTCCCAGCTCAGGGGAGGTAATCCGTGCAGGCACCAACAGCCCCCTGCCCCAGTCGAAATGAGAAAACACATAAATAAGTCTCAAAACCAGACTTCCAGATCACCTACAGCAACCCCAAAGCGAAATGAGATGGAACACTCTGATACTCAACCACCTGGACCCACTGAACTGGCAACAAAAGGGGATCTGGAAAAAATGAAATCAGAAATAATTTCTCAGATAACAGGAGAAATTGTGCCCCTAGTGCAAGACATGATTAATAAATCTAGAGAGGAGCTGAGGAACATGATGGAATCCCAACATAGGAAACAAATGGAATCCATAAAACAGATGCAAATAGATTTCCAGGACATGAAAAACTCCATTGAAAGTCTACACAGAAGAATGAGCCAATGTGAGGACAGAATTTCAGATATAGAAGATAAGATTGCAATTAGTGACCAGGAAAAGAAAAATTGCTTCAATATTATAAAGGAACATGAGAAATCAATCCAGCAGCTGCTAGATGATGCAAAGAAGAATAACATAAGACTGATTGGAGTCAATGAAGAAACAGGAGAGACTGCAGATGACATTAAAGATCTCTTCACAGAAATGATGGCAGAAAACTTCCCAAGCAGGAGAAAAGAGCTTGACATATAGATAAGTGAGGCATATAGGACTCCAAATAGCCTTGATCAAAAAAATCTACACATAGGCATATAATTGTTAAGATTCCAGAAACTCAACAGAAGAAAAAGTTCTCCAAGCAGTCAGAGAAGAGAAACAAATCGCATACAAAGGAAAGCCCATCAGAATCACGGCAGACTTCTCAACACAAACCCTCAAGGAAGAAGAGCTTGGAGTGACATATTCCAAACCCTAAAAGAAAACAGCCTCCAACCCAGATTGATGTACCCTGCAAAACTATCTTTCAAAATGGATGGAGAAATAAGATACTTTCATGACCAAGAGCACCTTAGGAACTTCATGAATACCAAACCAGCACTCCAAAGAATTTTACACAACATCCTAGGAACAGACATTGAGGATCACAACCCCAGGAAGCAAAGCAAAATGAACCCATCTGGCATGGCAAGAAATTAAATGTAAAGGGGGAGAACCCAACAAAAAGAAAAAGTCATGGCAATGACAAGTCAATACGTTTCAGTTATAACCATCAATGTTAATGGTCTCAATTCACCAATCAAAAGAAATAGACTGGCAGAATGGGTCAAGAAGCAAAATCCAACAATATGCTGCATACAAGAAACACACGTAATTCAAAAGGAAACTCATAGACTGAAAGTTAAAGGGTGGAAAACAATACTGCATGTGACAGGAACCCGAAAAAAAGCAGGAGTAGCTATCCTCTTTGCAGATCAAGTAGATTTCAAACCAACACTAATTAAGAGAGATGAAGAAGGACACTACATCCTTGTAAAGGGAAGAATCCAAGAGGAAGAGATGACAATCATAAATATCTATGCACCAAACACTAGTGCACTCAACTATATAAAACAAATACTAAAGGACATGAAAAGTCATATATGCACTAATACAATTGTAGTGGGGGACCTCAACACCACACTGTCACAAATAGATAGATCAACTAGACTAAAAATAAGTAATGAAATATTAGAACTCAATTGAACTCTTGAACAAATGAACTTAACAGATGTTTACAGAGTCTTCCACCCAACAAAATCAGAATACACATTCTTCTCAGGTGCACATGGGTCATTCTCCAAAATAGACCACATACTTACACATAGAACATGTTTAAGTAAGTGCAAAGGAATTGATGTTATCCCCTGTATATTATCAGACCATAGTGCGATGAAATTGGAGATCCATAGCAAGAGAAACTCAAAATATTTCATAAACACGTGGAAATTGAACAACACACTTCTGAATAACCAATGGGTCACAGAGGAAATTAAAGAAGAAATCAGACAGTTAATTCAATTAAATGACAATGACAATACAACATATTGGAATCTATGGGACACAATGAAAGCAGTCTTACGAGGGAGATTCATAGCAATGAATACGCATATTAGGAAAACAGAATGAGCCCAATTAAACAACCTGATGCTGCACCTCAAGCTTCTAGAAAAAGAAGAACAGGACAACCCCAGAGCTCATACAAGGGAGGAAATTATAAAGATCAGAGGAGAAATCAATGCAATGGAGACTAAGAGAACCATACAAAAAATCAATGAAGCCAAGAGTTGGTTCTTTGAAAGAATCAACAAAATTGACAAACCCTTAGCCAACCTTGTCAGAAAAAGGAAAGAAAAGGCCCAAATCCATGGAAGTAGGAATGAAAAGGGTGAAATTACAACAGACCCAGCAGAAATCCAGAGGATCATCAACGCCTACTTCCAGAACCTATACGCCAATAAGATGGACAACACAGAAGAAATAGACGGATTCCTAGATACATATGAGTTACCAAAGTTGAACAAAGAAGACCTGAAAATTCTGAACAACCCAATATCAACCAATGAAATTGAAAATGTAATTAAAAACTTATCACCTAAGAAAAGCCTGGGCCCTGATGGCTTCACTGCTGAATTCTACAAGACATTTAGAGAGGAACTGCTGCCACTACTGTTTACACTCTTCAATGAAATTGAAAGGGAAGCAATACTCCCAAATTCATTCCTGGAAGCAAGCATCACCTTGATCCCCAAAGCAGAGAAAGACCCAACTGAAAAGGAGAACTATAGGTCAATCTCACTAATGAACATAGATGCAAAAATCTTTAATAAGATACTGGCAAACAGAATGCAGAGGATCATCAAGAAGATCCTACACCCTGATCAAGTGGGATTCATCCCAGGGATGCAGGGATGGTTCAATATATGCAAATCAATCAATGTAATACACTATATCAATACAGCCAAGGACAAAAACCGTATGATTATCTCCATAGATGCAGGTAAAGCATTTGACAAAATCCAACATGCATTTATGATAAAAACCCTACCAAAAATTGGAATAGATGGTCTCTACCTCAAACTGATAGAAGCCATCTATGAAAAACCAACAGCCAATATCATACTAAATGATCAAAAACTGAAATCCTTCACACTAAAATCAGGAACAAGACAAGGATGTCCACTATCTCCACTCTTGTTCAATATAGTTCTGGAAACATTAGCCATGGCAATTAGACAAGAGAAAGAAATAAAAGGAATAAAGATAGGAAATGAAGAAGTCAAATGGTCATTATTTGCACATGACATGATACTCTATATAGAAGACCCCAAGAACTCCACCAAAAGTCTTCTAGACTTAATAACCAAATTCAGTTAAGTAGCTGGTTACAAGGTCAACCCCCCAAAATCAATAGCTTTCCTCTACACGAATGACAGACTCACTGAGAGAGAAATAGGGCAAACAATTCCTTTCACAATAGCATCCAAAAAACTGAAATACCTAGGAATCAACCTAATGAAAGAAATCAAAGACCTCTTCTCTGAAAACTATGGCACTCTGAAAAGAGAGATTGAAGATGATATCAGAAAATGGACAGACATCCCCTGCTCCTGGGTAGGAAGAATTAATATAGTGAAAATGGCCATACTTCCAAAACTGCTATATAGATTTAATGCAATTCCAATTGAGATCCCAGCAGCATACTTCATGGACCTTGAGAAAACAATCCAAAAATTCATTTGGAGCAAGAAGAGACCCAGAATAGCAAAAGCAATTCTAGGTAACAGAGACATGGCAGAGAGTATCACAATCCCCAACCTGCAACTATACTACAAAGCTACTGTGATAAAAAACAGCATGGTACTGGCAAAGAAACAGGCTTGAGGACCAGTGGAACAGATTAGAAGATGCAGAAACAACGCCAGACACACTCAGCCATCTCATCTTCAACAAAGGAGCCAAACACCCTCACTGGAGGAAAGATAGCCTCTTTAAAAAATGGTGCTGGAAAAATTGGGCTTCAACTTGCCAAAGATTAAAACCTATATCTCTCACCATGCACTAAACTAAAATCAAAATGGATTAAAGATCTAAATATTAAAACAGAAATGCTGAACCAGTTGGAACAGAGGTTAGGTAGAACCCTTGAAGACATCGGTGTAGGAAAAGATTTTATGAACAAAACTTCAGGTGCCCGTGAACTAGCACAGACAATCAACAAATGGGATCTCTTCTTATTAAAAGGCTTCTGCACAGCAAGAGAAACCACCAGCAGTGTGAAGAGACAACCCACAATGTGGGAAAAAATCTTCACCTGCTCTTCCTCAGAAAGGTCTACTATCTCGAATCTATAAAGAACTTCAAAAGATCAGACCTCCCAAATTTAAAGACCTAATCAAAAAATGGGCATCTGAAATGAACAGACATTTCTTAGACAAAGAAGTAGAAATAACAAGTAAATACATGAAAAAATGTTCAACATCACTGGTCATTCTAGAGATGCAATTGAAAACAATGCTGAGATTCCACTTCACTCCAGAAAGAATGGCTGCTATCATGAAATCAACCAATAACAAATGTTGACAGGGCTGTGGGGAAAGAGGAACCCTGCTCCACTGCTGGTGGGAGTGTAGACTGGTGCAAGCACTGTGGAAATCAGAATGGAGATGCCTCAAAGAAGTAGGACTGGAAGTCCCATTTGACCCCGCTATTCCACTGCTGGGGATCTTCCCCAACGAATTAAAAGAATCATACCACAGTGACATGTGTGCACCCATGTTCATAGCAGCACAGTTTGTAATAGCTAAAACTTGGAAACAGCCCAAATGACCATCAACTGGAGACTGGATAAAGAAAATGCGTTTTTTTTTTAATAAAATGGAGTGCTACTCAGCCATAAAAAATGAGAAATTAGAGACATTTATAGCTAAGTGGATGCACATTGAGGCGATACTCTTAAGTGAAATAAATAGGACACACATGTATCAATACCGAATAGTTTCTCTGGTGTGAGAAACTGAAAGTGTAAATAAGGACTAAATAATAGGGAATGTGAAATAGGAAGAAAAGGGGCAAAGGGGAAGGAAGTGGGAAGGCTAGGGGAAAGGATAGAAGGGAATGGGATTAATATGAGAAAATGGAAAAATAGGAACAAAATTTTTGTAAATAGGGAGGACTGGAGGGGTTGAAGGGAGGGCTGGGCAAGGGTGAAAAATAAGAACCAAGAGAGACTATGTAAAGGTGCAAATTTCCAATGATGAATGTCATTATGTTGTATACCTAAAATGTACCAATGATTAGAATGAATAATTGATAATGCAAAATAGGAAAGAAAGGTCCAAAGGGGTAGGGGTAGTGGGGGGGGGCAGGGGAAAGGAAAGAAGGGAAAGGAAAAAATGATGAGAAATGGAAATAAAGTCTTTGTAAATAGGGAAGGGTGGAGGGGGTGAAGGGAGGGCTAGGAATGGGGAAAAAATAAGAACCAAGACACATTATGTAAAGGTACAATTCCCAATGAGAAATGTAATTGTGTTGTATACCTACAATGTACCAATAAAGAATTTAATTAAAAAAAAGTATTCCCTTAACTAGACTGTAGTAAATCCTCGGTATTTCTGGACAGTGTAAGGAATGAATGAAATAAAAATTTATTAATCCATCTGAGGAGATCTTTCTCTCGCATGATCCTAGGAAGTGGGGGAGGTGAATATCCCCCTCTAAAAAGTGCCCTGAGAGCAGAACTTCTGTTTAGTATCTTCTGCGCCCCAGCATCTAGTACATCCTGCTACCTAACAGGTTGTGTTAGATAAGTGAAAAATATGAGTGACTGAAAGGGAAGGGGAAGTTAGAGCACATATGAAAAGGAACTTTTAATAATATGCAGTAAAGCTCTTGCCTTCACAACAGAAATGTGTCAGAGGAAAGTAGTAGGGAGCAGAAATTAGAAAAGGAGCGAGCCTATTGTAGAGCACTATTCTCCATCTTCTCCACACAAATCTTGGTCAATGGATCACTCTGACACTCCTTTCCCTGAGGCTCCGCACATTGAGGTAGAGCACTTTTGATAGATCCCTGGCTCAGGACCTCATTGCAGACTTTTAGAAAAGAGGAGTTGGAGAATATAAAACAAATGCCCAGCTACCATCCCATTGGATATTCCATTTCTAGTAAATTCTCAGGAAGAAAGCAGCATTTTCCTGTCTTGTTTCCACAGAAGGACCAAGAGGTCTGCAATAGTCAATACTACTTTCCTTATGATCTGAGGATGCAGCCTCAGTGGGAGAGTGTGTGTTTAGTATGCATAGAACCCTGGGTTTGATCCTTGGTACCTCCAAAAAAATGGTAACTTCATTGTGGTGATCGTGATCATTTCACAACATTAAGTTTACATTTTAAATGTATATAATTTTTACTTGGAAGAATGTAGAGGAGAAGGAGGAAAAGAGAAACTACCACCATTGACTCATAAAAATAATCTAGCTACACTTCACTGGATAAAGAGGAGGGCAACTTATTTATTAAGAGAATTCATAACTCATTGTTCTTTGGAGCAAAAGAAATATATAAGCTAGGAAAAAATAAGTATAGACTAGGAATAGTAGTTTGCCTGGAAATTACTAATGAAGACTCCAAATGCCTTCAAATGTTGCTTGTTCCAAAGAACACACCAAGTTGTTCTGTTTATGTGTTTTACTTCCCACATCATTTTACAATTGAACTGAGTAAAAAAATACATAAAAACTGCTTCATAGTATTGGTGCACAGTAGGGATCCACAAATCTTTGTATTGTAGATAACCCACTGTAAAATAATTGAATGGACTTTTTTAAGTTTTAAAGATTGCTATCTTTTACAACAGCTTCCTGGCTTCTGTCTGTTCTTGATCCTCCATTCAGGCTAAAATCTTCTCTATAAATAAATATCTTATTTTCAGGTTCCTTCTGGCTCTCAAAAATCATGGCCTCATATATGGGCATACTTGTTCTTCCTGGTGTGTTTTCCTGGTCTCTGTAACATGAAGGCCAGTGCTGTAGTCTGAATGTTGCATGTCCCTAAAGAGCCACATGTAAAGGATTGGTTTATAGGTCTCCAGTGTAGCAGTATTGGGAGATACTGTGGACCTTCAGGAGGTGAAACCTAATGGGAGCTACTTAGGCCACTGAGGATGTGCCTTCAAAGGTTGTAGAACTTCAGGTCTTTCTGTCTGTCTCCTACTCTCCTGTTCTCTCTCCTACTCTCCCCCTCTCCCTCCACATCCTTGTCCCTGTCCCTCTTTCTTTCTCTTCTTCTTGCCTTCCCTCCCTCACTCCCTACCTTACACAATGGAGTGCTCTAATCTTGGACTTTGAATCTCTTAAACAGTGAGCTAAATAAACCCTTTCTCTTTAAGTTAGATGACTCAGGTATTTAATTGTAGTAATACAAAGTTGACTAGTATAGTCCAGGCTGTGGGACCTACCAGTACAGCCCTAGGTTTAGTGGGATTCCTGTTATAATCTCTTGATGGAACAGGTCCCTCATATTTTCTAGAGCATATGGGCATGGCAATTAATAGGCAAAAAATAAACATGCAATATCAATGGGCTTGATGTTCATCCAACTCTGCCCCCTCACATTCACAGTGCGTAGGACACATATGAACCCTGATGACTTAGGGGAAACCTGTTGTCTCATAATTAGGAAGAGAAAACATGAAATGCTACTGAACATATTTCACATTATGTTTAAATTCACACTAAATGTATATGACTAATACTAAGTTATTTCCTGAGAGTTTGTTTTCATTAGGAGTAGAGGGAATGTCTCCCCACCCTTCTAAGCTTACAAGTGTCTTTTACATGGGGCCTTCATTTGGGAGTTAATTGTTTGTTATGAAGACAAGGGAAGCATGACCTAACTGGTGAAAGCCCCAAACAGTATTGGGGTGGGAAGAGGATAATCAGCAATATTAGATATCTTAGCAAGGCAAAGAAGATAGAAAATGTGGAATTTATTTCTCAATAATTCATAAATGTGGTAAATTAAATTGTAGTTTTGGGATGCTTGATTGTCAAAGCAAGAAAAAAAATCTCAAAAAATCTTTTAAACAAATCCCTCATTTTAGGATGAGTAAATTGATTCTCAGAGGACAGAGATGATCTGCCCACATTCAGGCCATCAATGAGAGGCACAAACAAACTTTATTACCCAAATCTCCTAATTCTTCTTCTTCCACACCTCCCATAACCATTAGAATAAAGTTCTGCAACAACCTCCATAAAAATAAGCAAAGTATAAGGAATGGTGGAATAGAGGGTCTGAACCAAAAGGCCCAGGTGCATAAATTCTTAAAAACCACTGAACTAACTATAAGGGTACTTATTATATATAATATCCATGGGATAATTTCAAATCCTTTGCATTTACTTAAGTATGTTCTATGAGCAACAATATGGTCTATTTTAGAGAAAGTCTTGTGTGCAGTTGAGAAGAATGTGTATTTTCTTGTGGGGTGGAACACTGTAGATGTTTACTAAGTTCATTTGTTCAAAGGTTTGGTTCATTTCTGATATTTCTTTTTCAATTTTTTGTCTAATTGATCTGTCTATTTGTGACAGTGGTGTATTGAAGTCTCCCATTATAATTGTATCAGTGCTTACTCAATTTTTCATATCCATTAATGTTTGTTTTATATAGTTGTGTGCATTGGTATTTGGTGCATACATATTTATGGTTGTTATCTCTTCCTCTTGGATTGTTTCTGTAACAAGTACATAATGACCTTCTTTGTCTCTTCTGATCAGTCTCAACTGGAAATATACTTTCATGGCAAATAATATAGCTAACTGCTATTGTTTTCCACCCTTTGACTTTCAGTGTATCAATTTATTTTGAGTTAAATGTGTTTCTTATATGCAGCAAATTGTTTGATCTCATTTTTTGATCCATTCTGCCAATCCGTTTCTTTTGATTGGTGAATTAAGACCATTTGTATTGATTGTTTTAACTGGTATGTATTGATTTATCCTTGTCATATTACTTTCCTCTTGTTGGTTCCCTTTCTTCCCCCTCTGTTTAATTGCTTGACTCCCCTGGTGGATTCATTCTATTGGATTCATGGAATTTTTGTCTTTGTTGTCTTCTTCTAGAACATCTTATAGAATTTTTGAAGTGCTGGTTTGGTTGTCATGAATTTCTTCAGGTATTCTTTATCATGGAAGTGTCTTATTTCTCCATCAATTTTGAAAGATAATTTTGTCAGGTACATCAATCTGGGTTGGAAATTATTTTCTTTTAGGGCTTGAAATACTTCATTCCAAGACCTCCTTGAATTAAGGCCTTGTGTTGAGAAGCCCACGGTGATTCTGATGAGCTTTTCTTAATAGGTGGTTTGTTTCTTTTCTCTAACTGCTTTTAATAAATTTTGTTCTTGTGTTGAATTTCTGAACTCTTGACTATTATATTTCTTGATGCAGTTTTTTGTAATCATTGCTGATTAGAGCTCTAGATGACTCACTTATCTGTATCTCAAATTCATTTTCCATGATTGGTAAATTTTCTGATATTTCTGTGAATGAGTTTTTAAAAAATATCCTTTGTGCTCTCTTATGATTTTTCATTGATTTCAAACTTATATTATTCTTCTTTGCATCATTTAACAGCTTTTGGATTGATTTTTATCATCCTTTGTTATTTTTAAGAAGTCATTCATTTGATAATCTCTAACTGCAAGCCGGTCTTCTAGATCTAATGTTCTATCTTCACATTGGATGATTCTGCTGCGTATACTTTTAATAGCATTTTTAATCTCCTAAATATTTGTTTAAATCTGTTTTATGGAATCAAATTCTTTTCTATGCTGGACATTCATGGTTTCCATCACTTTCCTAAGCTCCTCTACTTCTAAAAGTCTGTATCTACTCTAGATTCATTAACGATGTCCTTCTTTATGATCATCATCTTTTTAGTTATCTATGAAAGTTTTTTGGATTTTTTTCTAGAGCCTCATTCATCTGCTTTGTTACTTCTGATGCTACCATTTCAGATAGTTGAGGTTGGTGGCTATTGATTGCTTCCACCTCAATGCCCCCTGGATTTGCCTTGGGCAAGCTGGAGGTCTAGGGTGACAACTTGCTTTTGTGTTTTCTTATTTTCTATTTTTAATTTGTTTTCTACCTTGATGCTTGTAAATTGCTTATGGTAGGCAGCTTTATTACTAGTATTGAGACTTCTTTAGGAATCTAAAGACATCTCTTTTTAGAGATGTCTTCTAGTCATGGCTGGCTTTTGGCTCTTGTGTCTGTCCCAGATCCTGCCACTTCCATTTAGTAGGGATGAGAGGTTGCTGCTTATTTGGCCTAGCATCCATTTCTTTGGTACTAGACTATGGAAATGTTTATGATCTCCAACACTCTTGGTATTAGCATACAGGAAGAACAACTGATCATAACAACTATGCCATCTTGGCTAAAGTAATAATAATAACATTAAGCACAGTCTAGAAAACGACAAATTGTGGCAACTGTTAATTTGCCATCTTTAATCATAGGTACAAGATTTATAGTTATATAACAAAGTCTAAAACAAGTCAGAAAATTATATACAGTAAATATTTCCTCCATAGAGTGATTTTATCCTAAGAGGAGAAACTTTTAAAAGGGATACAAGGAAAAAAATAGAGAAAAGAAGAGAAAGAGATTAGAAGCAAGGCTGAAGGACAAAGGAAGATTACTCAATCTTTGGGAAACTTGTAAAGAGAACTGGAGGATATAAAAGAAGGAAAAAAAACCAATTAACAAGTACAAACAAAGCACAAAAACCTAAAAACAATGTTGACACTTCTGAAAAAACAAAAACAAATAATCAAGAAAACAAAAAAACAAAAGCAAAGAGAAAAAAAGATTTCTCTGTGATTTCAAGCCTGTGGTTATTTGTGGGTTATGAAGTTTTGTAGTAGTGTCCAATTCAGGGTGTGCCTCTGCTGTCTCTGTTAGACAAAGGAGGCAGACGGAGCCTGGATCCATGCTGGATGATCCCAGCAAGCCTGCAGTAGGATTAGGGCAGTGTGCTGATTCTGGTGCTTTCAACTCCACAGAAGTTCAGGCTGATGCTGGCTTCTGTTCATGGGGTTGGGACCTGTGTTGTTCAGCCTACAGCATTCTGGGTGTCTCTTGCCAGTCTGACCTCAGCTCCCTGACCCTGGATGTCTCTTGTGGTTGTTCCTCACCCAGGCATTGTGGGATTTAAATACTGGGAGCCCTGAGATAAAGCCAACCAACAGCTGTTCAAGTCCTGGGATCAGCTGGCCCCTCCCTAATATGGTGCCTGGCTAAGTGCCCTTTCCAGGGGACAGGGCAGGTGCTTGAGCTGAAGTACCTCACCAGCTGTAGTAGCTTATAGCATCCACTGCTCAGTTTCACTGATGTATTTCTCCCTGGAGGTTTCTAGAGTTATCCATTCTCACTGTGTCTCTGTAGATTTTATTCTCCTCTCTCATGACAGAGAGAAAGTGCTGTTTGCCATCTCCCTTTTCTGCACTGTGGCCTGTCTCTTCCCTTTCTCTGTGGGCTCCAATTTTCTCTTCAGATCCTTCCTAGGTCCCAGTGATCCACCTCCATCCTCCTTTTCTTCCCCAAGTTGTTACATTCCAATGTCTGGATTCTGAATCTTGGAGAGGTGATTTGTTAGCTACAGGACATAGCTAATGTAGTTTAATGTTTTCTCTGCTGGGATTTAGTCTTGCTTTTGTCTGATTTCTGTTTGTTCCCCTAGTCTTTCCTTTTGGAATGTAATATTTAGTCTGTGCTATTGCATGTTGGAATCGTTTAACTTTGTTTTTATTTTTATAGTGGCTCATAGATAAAAGTTTTCCTTGAGTATCAGAGAAGACTTTAGAGTTGGACTCTTCAGCAGCATTGGAACTATTAAGACTTTGGTGGCTTTTAGAGATGGACTAAATATATTTTGCATAATAAGGTTGATCTGAGCCTTTTGGGGGGCAGGGTTGGAATGTTATAGTTTAAAATGTCCCTCCAAAGTCTCACATTTGGAAATGGGTCTGGGTCAGAAGGGACAGATTACCAGGGATGTGACTTGGAAGAGCATATTCCTGTCCCTGACTTCTCCACTCTCTGTTTGTTTCCTGACTGCCATACAGTAAGCAGCTTTCTTCCACCATGCCACTTTCCCATATGGTTTCTCTTTTGGAGACTGTTGAACATGAACCCTCTGAAACTGTGAGCTAAATTAAACCTCTGCTACTTTAAGTAGTTGGTGTCAGATATATTGTCCTAACAAAGGGAAAGCTGAATAATACAAGAGGTTCCCTATAACTACTTGATAGAATTCAGGCTCAATTTAGAGATGTTTTGCCAAGTATGTTAGTCCATCCTGGAAAAACATGATATACTCCATTTTTACTCATGGGTGGCCCAGAAAAGATAGTGAAGAGAAAGTCTTTCAATGGGCAGAACTTTGTTTAGTGGACTTTGGACCAACCATTTTGTTTGGATTCAAAACCAACTGAAAGTAGGATTATACATGATCTTGGGCAGTGGAAAATGGCTTTGGTAAATGATCTGGGCCTGAGAAAGGGGAAAGAGGAAGCTCGGAAGAAGCAGGAGAGAGATATCAGTAAAAGGAAAGTAGTTAAACATATAAATATTTATGGAATATGTGGATCATGGTTTTTTATATCATCGGCTACGAGAGAGTTCCATCACCCAATTAGATGTACAGGAGGGTTTAATAAGTGGAGCTTTTTTCTTTGGTCACCTTAGTATTTGAGCAATGGAATAAAAGTGTTGCTGTGATAGCAGAGATGGAGTTATGCTTTGGTCCAATAGCATGAACTTCTGTTTGCCAAGAATGATATAGCTTTTGCTGCTTCTGAGTGTTCTAATTTGTAAAAAGCTGTTGTAGTCAGGGTATGCAAGGGAATAAATTTCATACAGTACACATAATTTATAGGATTATTTTATAACAGTCACTCAAAAAATCAAATGCAGAAGAGTGCAAGAGATCTGTTTGCATGGTAGAGACCAGAAGAATCCAGCTGAAGGCCTGGATTCCACAGCAAGGTCCCGCATGAGTCCAGCCAAAGGCCTAGAGTCCATGGCAATGTCTCATGCAAGTCTGTATCAAGAATCTGCACTAGGGAAGGCCCAAAGGCCAGTAGTGGAAGCTAGAAAGTTTCTGCTGGCAGGGTGAAGACTCTGTGCCAGAAGGCTGAGGGATCTGCCCTGGAACCAGGAAACTTTGTTCAAGGCAAAGAGCAGAGCTTCCCCAAAGAGAACAGCAGCAAACCCTGACAACAGCGAGGACCTGAGCTCTTCCTCCAATGAGAACAACCAAGTCTGTGTCAGGAAAACCAATTGCAGCAAGCTTCTTCAGGAAAATCAATAGCATACAATCTTCCTCTCCTGTTCTTTTATGCTGTTGACAACAATCCTCAGGTGGGTCTTCCACACCCAAAACCACACTGACTCAGTTCAGCTGGATGTTCCCACTTAAATCAATCATTAGTTAATCCACCACAAATGCAGAGCCCCATACCAAAGGCTTGATGTATTACCATCCCTCAGACAACTTGATTGTCTCAGACATTTTTAATTTTGGAAAAGTCTGGAATATCTTCCTACTGATACTAGTAATTATTCTAGATATCTTCTACCCAAGGACTCATAAAATAACTAATTTATAAACTTAGGGATCCTGCATAGTATCACCTTGCACCAAAGGATCTACTTTACGGCAAATTTCTGAAACAATGGGCCCATGACTATGAAGTTCACTATTCCTACACTGTTCTATACCACATGAAAGCCTGTGTTCTGATGAAAAGTGAGAATGGACTAAATGAGTAAATTTCCAGCTTGATTATCACAACCTCAGCACATATTCTCCAGGAAGTAGATTGTATGGGCATTTTGCCATAATGCTATATCCACGTTGACCAGAATATGTACAGGAATCAAAGGAATGACATATAATTCGACCCTATCACTATCATTCTTAGTTATCCTTTGGGGAATTTGAGCTTTCCATCCCTGATATTTTGAACTCTGGGGAATTAGAGATTCTAGTGTCTTGAGGTAAAGTGAGGAAAATTCTACCACAAGCAACACTATGAAGTTTCCACTCAACTTAATTCTGTAACTGCTTCCTGTACATTTTGGACATCTCATGTCGCTGCTAAATTTGTGAGGAAGTGTCCTTAGCATACAATGGAGGCAATGCTGCTCTACATAATGAGAGTATAAGATACACATCTGGAAAGTAGACGTGTTCCCTGGGGACTTTTAGTGGTTTCCATTGTCAATGATATTAGTAAATGGGCAATTACAGCAATCATAGCTTGATAAGAACTAAAAATTCTTAATGAAGAATATAATGAAGATATAGACCATGTAACTGGACTATTGGATTATTTATAAATTTAAAGGAGATTACAATTATATTCGTCTATGAAATAAATTTCAGAATATTTCAAACATGAGAAAAGTATAATCTATTACTATTGGGAGGTGAAAACTTGAATTTTCTGGTATCTACATACCATCCCCTCTGTTGTTTCATGTAGAAAACTGTATTTTGCCAATTTTGCATAACACTGTAAAATGTCAATGAGTTAGATAACTTGTTTGTTAATCTCACCAACATTGCCATTCGGAGGTATGGGGAGGACAGCGTTTGCCTCCGTAGGGGCGAGTGGCCTATGAATAACCCATCAGCAGGGCACTTATGGCAATAGAATCATAAGCAATTTGTTTAAGAAGATCCACTGAATCATATAACTGTCCTTGCAGGCTGTGGCAGGTAGAATGAACAATAATAGAACTGTTTGAATTCTATGACTACAGTATTGTCCATCATAGGCCATGAGTTGAGGCCCTGGCTGATTGAGATTTATAAGTATCTATCTCTTATCTCTAGCACAGCCAGCAATCAAATCCTTAAGCATAACGTGCTTGATAACACTCTCAATATAATGGCAAAATTCCAGACTACAAACAGAACAATTCAAACATAAAGAAAGTTCTTGAAAATTATGAAAATCTGTAGAACAGCTGACAAAGCCTTACAAGATTGAAGGAAAATTGAGCTGTCCTCCAAGGCAGTCACTAAGGCCTAAAGTAGATGATAGAGAAACTCAGAGAGAACTGTTCTCACAAACTGGAAGTAACTGTGGAGAGAGGAAGGAGATTCAAATAGACAGTATCAAAACATACTCACTATAAGTGGTCCATTTTTGGAAGAACCATTTTGGAAATTTCTCTTTTCTAGAGCTTTCTCCCTTACTAAGCACTGTACATAAGTGAAAGCACTTCTTTAAAAGGCTAAAAAAACTCATGTGCAAATATTAAAAAATTCATCATACTTCTTACATGGAATGTAATCATTATGTACTGCAAGCACGTACTAATACAATTTTAAAAAATAAATATGAAAAATATCTAAAATTTTGAGCTTTGAGCTTTTCTGGGACTAATAACATGCAGTGTATACTCTTTTGTGATGCTAGGTAGTAGCAGCCAGCTGCATCTTCCAGTCAGCCATACAATTATTAAGATAAACAACTGATCCTCTACAGTCATAGTGTTCAGTAGATTAGACATGCTAAAAAGAGTAACAATATGTTTATTGGGATGTAATGCCATTATACTTTAAGGGGCATTTGTACCACATACAAAAGATAATAGCACAAGGTCTACCTCTGGGACTGTATAATCCTAATGGGCCAATGATTTTAGATGTGTCTGCTTCTAAAACTCAGGGAGATTGCCTTTTAGCAAAAGTCTAATTCTGCCATCTAATGGCAAGTCCTGGTAATTTGAATTAGAAAATAGGACTAAGTGCAACCCATTTGAGAGACAATTGCTGGCATGCTCTTAAGCTCTTGTGGAAACATTCATGTGGCTGGAGAACAACCAATTATGAATACATATTTTGTCATGAATGCCCCAAAGATAGTTGAATAAAAGTACTGTCAACTGCAGGGGATTTCGCTCAGTGGTTCCAGTGCCTGTCTCGCAAGTGCAAGGTCTTGAGTTCAATCCCTGGTACCAAAAAAAAAAGAAAGTACTGTCAACAAATTTCTTTCATAAGATGTAAATATTATACTCAAGAATATGTTAAGAGGGAGTGAATACCTCATATTTGTGAACCTCTAGGATCAATGAAAAAATATGCACTTCTACTTATAAATAGTCAGAATCTTATGGCACCCTTCCCACTAGAACATAGCAAACTGCTGGCTCCATTAATAGGAGTTCTTGTATTGAAAGATGGGACTTCATATGGAAATCTGGTGCTATTTTCCCAGCAGACAGTTGAAGAAGGCAAAGGTAAGCCTGCAGAATGGACAGCAGTGTACAGACTGTATGGCCACCAGTGTACATAGCAATATAAAAGAACTTAACTTTGCTTTAAACACATCCCTAATTGATATAAAATGCTATAAAAGGTATATATTTTTGTAGGTTCTTAGGCCATGGTTTGGCTAATGAATGAATACCTAAAGAATAGTATGTTAAATAGAATGCAATTGCAGAAAACCTGTGGAATTTCAGAAAGGAAATTAAAGTGGATCGTAAGATACCCACCAAAAGAACTTAATTAGAGGTTCAGAGAAGAACCAGATGTCAGTATGAATCCCTTGATCCATTATGTTCAGGTAGCCTCTTAGATAACCCAGATGAGCATGCATGGTAATTTCCAGCCATGAAACAATGAGTAGCACAAAACATTCTACTGATACCCACCAAATCCTCTACCATGGCAGAAGACTTTTCTGAATGTTAGCAAGAGAACGTGCCTCAGAAGTTGTCCTTGGGGAAAATCTCTCCAAGAACAAAGACTGACTCAAGGCTAACAGGTGGTTGACACATGGCCCCTGCCAAGATTTCTGAAGTATGCAAAAGGAATTTTGGCAAAAATAGACAAATTTCTTCAGAGCTTTGCTGATTTTTAAACAAGCATAGCTCACATATAGAGGTCTTGAAGTTGACATTTTATATTAGTTTGAAACCATAATCTAGATCTCACTGGGTCAAGGAACACATGATCTTTACACAACAATGTATCAAAAGGATCCTCTAAAACTGGTACAGGACTGACTTAATTTGAACCTTTGGAATGGAAAATTTTAAACATTTTTATTAAAAACATTAAATCATGAAGGGCTTCCTAGCTTAACTGGGTTAATGTGAGCCTCATCCTAAAAATGGTGAAAAAGGAAGTGATAAGTGTGGAAAAATTTTAGAGAGATTCTGAGCTTTGGAGTGTTTTTAGTTTGTTTGGTTTTTTTTCTTATCAGCCTCAGTAGTTCAAAACCTAAGATTACATCTGCATATTTTAGCTAAAGGGAACATTGCTGCTCAAAATGCTATTTATCCTTTTGAACTACAAGCAGTACAGTTCATATATTCCTAAATTGCCTCTGGGTTATTGAATATTGACTTTGCTTCATATGGGCAAACTAGAATTAATTGTGCCACCCCTCTGTGATAATCTCCTGCTGTGTTTCTCCGTTTCTCTTTCTCCCTGGGAATGGGCAAAGGAGAGGCTGTAGCAAGGTTTCTATTGCTACCTTACAAGCTTTCTTTCTTTATGAGACACAGCATTTTTTTAACTTTTGTCATTAACCTTTGTGTACCTGAAATTTGAGGTGCAACTGTTTTAAACAGCATTTAGTTGATAATGTCTTTTAGTCTGAGTGATCCATTTACATCTAATGTAATTACTGTTATAGTTGAATTTAAACTTCCTGTCTCACCATTTGTTCTGCATTTGTCATACCTGTTTTACATTGCATTTCCTCTCCTCTTTGTCTTTTTTTTTGATTAACCATTTTAAAAATAGTTCCAGTTTTTCCTTCTAATTAGGAGAGAATCTCTTCTTCTTGTGTTACCATATGCATCCTATAAATTAGGACTTTCTACCACTTTTTGGTCAAGTAAGGATCTTAGTATTTTAAAATTCTCTCCAGCATTTTGAGTTAGATCACCAGGATCCAGGAATGATCTGAAGGGAAAATTGGAGCTCATGGGGAAAATGAAGAGACAGACTTTAACGCAGAAAAAAGAAGTGGCAAACTGTACTTTCTCTCTGACTCCTAGCTTGTGGAATGAGAGAAGAGACTTGAGTCTACAGAGACACAATGAAGGTGGGTGACTCCAGAGGCCTCCAGGGAAAAACATACCAATAGAACAGAGCAGTGGTTGCTGTGAATTACAACAGCTGGTGAGTGACTCCAGTCCAAGTGTCTCCTGAAGAGGGTGCTTGGCCAGATGCCATTTTAGGGAGAAGCCAACTGAACCTGGGACTTAGAGCAGCCATGCGTTGGCTTCATTGCAGGGCTCCCAGTGACAGGGTGAGGCACAACTGTGGGAAACATCCAGTATCAGGGAGCTGAGGTCAGGCTGGCAAGAGACACCCAGAGTGTTGTAGGCTAAACAACACAAGCTCCAACACCACAAACAGAGGGTAGGATCACCCTGAACATCTGTGGAGTTAAAACCACCAGAATTGGCACCTTACCCTATTCTTACTACAGCACCTCACCCTAATCCTACAGCAAGCTTGCTATGATCATCCAGTATAAATCCAGTCTCTGTCTGCCTCCTTTGTCTAACAGCGACCCCAGAGACGGATACTGTACTGGACACTACTACAAAACTTCAGACCCCAGAAGATAATGACAGAAATTTTTTTCTTTGCTTTTTTTCCCTGATTTTTTTATGAGTATGAATATAGTGTTTAGTTTGTTTTTGTTTAGTACTTGTTTTTGTTTTTCCTTTTCTTTCCCTCTTGTCTTCTTCACCAGTTTCCAAAGCTTGAGTAATTTTCCTTTGTCCTTTAGCCTTGGTTCTCATTTCTTTCTCTTCTTTTATTTCTCTATTTTTTCCTCTTATCCTTTAAAGTTTCTCTTCTGAGGGTAAAATCACGTTAGTGAGTGGATGTTTACTGTATATAATTTTCTGATTTGTCTTTGATTTTGTTATAGAACTCTAAATCTTGTAACTATGATTAAAGGTGGCAAATTAACAGTTACCACTTTGTCATTTTCTAGACTGTACTTGATGCTATTATTTTTATTGATTGTACTGCTTTAGCCAAGGTGACATAGTTGTTGGGATCAATTGTTTTTCCTTGTATGCCCATACTGAGATTTTTGGGGGTGGTGGTGGTCATAAACAGTTCCATAGTCCAGTACCAAAGAACTGGGAGCTAGGCAAAATAGGCAGTAACTTCACATACCTAATAAATTGAAAAGACAGGATTTTGGGATAGACTCAAAAGCCAAAAGCCAGCTACAACTAGAAGACATTTCTGAAAAGTAGCATTTCCTGAAGAGTCTTCATGTAAGTAATAAAGTTTCCTACTATAAGCAATTTACAAGCATCAAGGCAGAAAACAAATAAAAAATAGAAAATGAGAAAATACAGAAGGAAGATGCAACCTCAGACCTCCAGCTTGTCCATGGCAAATCTAGGGGGCACTGAGGTGAAAGAAATCAAAAGCCATCCACCGGAAGTATCTGAAATGGTAGCAGCAGAAGTAACAAAGCAGATGAATGAGTCTCTAGAAAAAAATCAGAAATAATTCATAGATAACTAAAGAGATGACCATAATGAAGAACATGGTTAGTGAATCTAGAATAGATACAGATAAAAAAAATAGAGGAGCTTAAGAAAGTGATGGAAACCATGAACACCTAACACAGAAATGAACTGGATTCCGAAAAAAAGATTCAAATAGATATCACAGTGGAATCAACTAATGTGAGGACAGAATATCAGATCTAGAAGACAGGTTTGTGGTTAATGAAAACCAAATGAAAAACTTCTTAATAATAGCAAGGAACCATGAAAATAATCCAACAGATGGTAGATGATACAAAGAAGAATAACATAAAGATTGATCAGAATCAGTGAAAAATCAGAAGATAGTACAAAGGACATAAAAAAACCCTCCTCACAGAAGTAATGACAAAAATATTCTAAACTTGGAAAAAGAATTTGACACACATATAAATGAAGCATATAGAATTCCAAATAGCCATGATCACAAAAAACTACATCAAGTCCTATAACAGTCAAGATTCTGAAATTCAACACAAGAACAAAATATTAAAAGCAATTAGAGAAAAGAAACAAATCAACTATAAGAACACATGCCGAATAAGCCCGCTGCACACAGGCAGGTCTGTGCATGCCCTACTGAGGTCCTGAGTTGCGTGGAAGACACCGAATCACCCCGCTGCAGACAGGTAGCCACCTGATTCCACACTACAAAGACGCAGAGGACAACAGACCACCAGACCAAAGTACTGAGTCCCACTGTTCCTGGCCCAGAGGTAGGGGCTTCTGAGCCGTCGTCCCACTGTTCCTGGTCCAGAGGAAGGGGCTTCCCGGTCACCATCCCTCCCGCTGCTGCTCCCAGCCCAGAGGAAAGGGCTTTTGGGCCACCTTCTGTCCCGCTGCTCCTGGCCCAGAGGAAGGGGCTTCCAGGCCACCATCCCTCCTACCTCTCCCAGCCAAGAGGGAGGGGCTTCTGAGCCACCATCCCACTGCCCCTGGTCCAGAGGAAGGGGCTTCTCGGCCACCATCTCTCCCGCTGCTCCCAGCCCACAGGAAAGGGCTTTTGGGTCACCATCCCTACTGCTGCTCCCAGCCCCTGTCCCACCTCACCCAGCTCAGAGGAGGTAAAACATGCAGGCGCTAACAGCCCCCTGCCCCAGTCGAAATGAGAAAACACATAAATAAGTCTCAAAACCAGACTTCCAGATCACCTACAGCAACCCCAAAGGGAAATCAGATGGAACACTCTGCTACTCAACCACCTGGACCCACTGAACTGGCAACAAAAGGGGATCTGGAAAAAATGAAATCAGAAATAATTTCTCATATAACAGGAGAAATTGTGCCCCTAGTGCAAGACATGATTAATAAATCTAGAGAGGAGCTGAGGAACATGATGGAATCCAAACATAAGAAATAAATGGAATCCTTAAAACAGATGCAAATAGATTTCCAGGACATGGAAAACTCCATTGAAAGTCAACACAGCAGAATGAGCCAGTGTGAGGACAGAATTTCAGATATAGAAGATAAGATTGCAATTAGTGACCAGGAAAACAAAAATTGCTTCAAAATTATAAGGGAACAGGAGAAATCAATCCAGCAGCTGCTAGATGATGCAAAGAAGAATAACATAAGACTGATTGGAGTCAATGAAGAAACAGGAGAGAGTGGAGATTACATAAAAAAATCTCTTCACAGAAATAATGGCAGAAAACTTCCCAAGCAGGGGAAAAGAGCTTGACATACAGATAAGTGAGGCATATAGGACTCCAAATAGCCTTGATCAAAAAAAATCTACACATAGGCATATAATTGTTAAGATTCCAGAAACACAACAGAAGAACAAAGTTCTCCAAGCAGTCAGAGAAAAGAAACAAATCACAAACAAAGGAAAGCCCATCAGAATCACAGCAGACTTCTCAACACAAACCCTCAAGGCAAGAAGAGCTTGGAGTGACATATTCCAAGCCCTAAAAGAAAACAGCCTCCAACCCAGATTGATGTACCCTGCAAAACTATCTTTCAAAATGGATGGAGAAATAAGATACTTTCATGACCAAGAGCACCTTAGGAACTCCGTGAATACCAAACCAGCACTCCAAAGAATTTTATACAACATCCTAGGAACAGACATTGAGGATCACAACCCCAGGAACCACAGCAGAATGAACCCATCTGGCATGACAGGAAATTAAATGGAAAGGGGGAGAACCCAACAAAAGGAAAAAGTCATGGCAATGACAAGTCAATACGTTTCAGTTATAACCATCAATATTAATGGTCTCACTTCACCAATCCAAAGAAATAGACTGGCCGAATGGGTCAAGAAGCAAAATCCAACAATATGCTGCATACAAGAAACACACTTAATTCAAAAGGAAACTCATAGACTGAAAGTTAAAGGGTGGAAAACAATACTGCATGTGACAGGAACCCGAAAAAAAGCAGGAGTAGCTATCCTCTTTGCAGATCAAGTAGATTTCAAACCAACACTGATTAAGAGAGACAAAGAAGGACACTACATCCTTGTAAAGGGAAGAATCCAAGAGGAAGAGATGACAATCATAAATATCTAGGCACCAAACACTCGTGCACCCAACTATATAAAACAAATACTAATGGATATGAAAAGTCATATATGCACTAATACAATGCAGTGGGGGACCTCAACACCACACTGTCACAAATAGATAGATCAACTAGACTAAAAATAAGTAATGAAATATTAGAACTCAATTGAACTCTTGAACAAATGAACTTAACAGATGTTTACAGAGTATTCCACCCCACAAAATCAGAATACACATTCTTCTCAGCTGCACATGGGTCATTCTCCAAAATAGACCACATACTCACACATAGAACATGTTTAAGTAAGTGCAAAGGAATTGAAGTTATCCCCTGTATATTATCAGACCATAGTGTGATGAAATTGGAGATCCATAGCAAAAGAAACTGAAAACATTTCCTAAACACGTGGAAACTGAACAACACACTTCTGAATAATCAATGGGTCACAGAGGAAATTAAAGAAGAAATCAGACAGTTCCTTCAACTAAATGACAATGACAATACAACATAGCAGAATCTATGGGACACAATGAAAGCAGTCTTATGAGGGAAATTCATAGCAGTGAATACGCATATTAGGAAAACAGAATGAGCCCAATTAAACAACCTGATGCTGAACCTCAAGCTTCTAGAAAAAGAAGAGCAGGACAACCCCAAAGCTCATACAAGGGAGGAAATTATAAAGATCAGAGGAGAAATCAATGCAATGGAGACTAAGAGAATGATACAAAAAATCAATGAAGCCAAGAGTTGGTTATTCGAAAGAATCAACAAAATTGACAAACCTTTAGCCAACCTTGTCAGAAAAAGGAAAGAAAAGGCCCAAATCCATGCAATTAGGAATGAAAAGGGTGAAATTACAACAGACCCAGAAGAAATCCAGAGGATCATCAATACCTACTTCCAGAACCTATACACCAATAAGATGGACAACACAGAAGAAATGACAGATTCCTAGATACATATGAATTACCAAAGTTGAATGAAGAAGACCTAAAAATTCTGAACAACCCAATATCAACCAATGAAATTGAAAATGTATTTAAAAACTTATTAACTAAGAAAAGCCCGGGCCCTGATGGCTTCACTGCTGAATTCTACAAGACATTTAGAGAGGAACTGCTGCCACTACTGTTTAAACTCTTCAATGAAATTGAAAGGGAAGCAATACTCCCAAATTCATTCCTGGAAGTAAGCATCACCTTGATCCCCAAAGCAGAGAAAGACCCAACTGAAAAAGAGAACTATAGGCCAATCTCACTAATGAACATAGATGCAAAAATCCTTAATAAGCTACTGGCAAACAGAATGCAGAAGATCATCAAGAAGATCCTACACCCTGATCAAGTGGGATTCATCCCAGGAATGCAGGGATGGTTCAATATATGAAAATCAATTAATGTAATACACTATATCAATAGAGCCAAGGACAAAAACCATATAATTATCTTCATAGACGCAGAAAAAGCATTTGACAAAATCCAACATGCATTTATGATAAAAACCCTACCAAAAATTGGAATAGATGGTCTCTACCTCAAACTGATAGAAGCCATCTATGAAAAACCAACAGCCAATATCATACTAAATGGTCAAAAACTGAAATCCTTCACACTAAAATCAGGAACAAGACAAGGATATCCACTATCACCACTCTTGTTCAACATAATTTTGGAAACATTAGCCACAGCAATTAGACAAGAGAAAGAAATAAGAGGAATAAAGATAGGAAATGAAGAAGTCAAATTGTCATTATTTGTAGATGACATGATACTCTATATAGAAGACCCCAAGAACTCCACCAAAAGTCTTCTAGACTTAATAACCAAATTCAGTTAAGTAGCTGGTTACAAGGTCAACACACAAAAATCAATAGCTTTCCTCTAGACCAATGACAGACTCACTGAGAGAGAAAGAGGGAAAATAATTCCTTTCACAATAGCATCCAAAAAACTGAAATACCTAGGAATCATCCTAATGAAAGAAATCAAAGACCTCTTCTCTGAAAACTATGGCACTCTGAAAAGAGAGATTGAAGATGATATCAGAAAATGAACAGACATCCCCTGCTCCTGGGTAGGAAGGATTAATCTAGTGAAAATGGCCATACTTCCAAAACTGCTATATAGATTTAATGCAATTCCAATTGAGATCCCAGCAGCATACTTCATAGACCTCGAGAAAACAATCCAAAAATTCATTTGGAACAAGAAGAGACCCAGAATAGCAAAAGCAATTCTAGGTAACAGAGACATGGCAAGGGGTATCACAATCCCCAAACTGCAACTTTACTACAAAGCTATTGTGATAAAAACAGCATAGTACTGGCAAAGAAACAGACTTGAGAACCAGTGGAACAGATTAGAAGATGCAGAAACAACGCCAGACACACTCAGCCATCTCATCTTCGACAAAGGAGCCAAACACCCTCACTGGAGGAAAGATAGCCTCTTTAATAAGTGGTGCTGCAAAAATTGGGCTTTTACTTGCCAAAGATTAAAACTAGACTTGTATCTCTCACCATGCACTAAACTGAAATCAAAATGGATTAAAGATCTAAATATTAAAATAGAAACTCTGAACCAGCTAGAACAGAGGTTATGTAGAACACTTGAAGACATCGGTGTAGGAAAAGATTTTGTGAACAAAACCTCAGGTGCCCGTGAACTAGCACAGACAATCAACAAGTGGGATCTCTTCTTATTAAAAAGCTTCTGCACAGCAAGAGAAACCACCAGCAGAGTGAAGAGACAATCCACAATGTGGGAAATAATCTTCACTTGCTCTTCCTCAGAAAGGTCTACTATCTCGAATCTATAAAGAACTTCAAAAGATCAGACCTCCCAAATTTAAAGACCCAATCCAAAAATGGGCATCTGAAATGAACAGACATTTCTCAGACAAAGAAGTAGAAATAGCAAATAAATACATGAAAAAATGTTCAACATCACTGGTCATTCAAGAGATGCAAATGAAAACAACGCTGAGATTCCACTGCACTCCAGAAAGAATGGCTGCTATCATGAAATCAACCAATAACAAATGCTGGTGGGGCTGTGGGGAAAGAGGAACCCTGCTCCACTGCTGGTGGGAGTGTAGACTGGTGCAAGCACTGTGGAAATCAGTATGGAGATACCTCAAAGAACTAGGACTGCAAGTCCCATTTGACCCCGCTATTCCACTGCTGGGGATCTTCCCCAAAGAATTAAAAGAATCATACCACAGTGATATATGTGCACCCATGTTCATAGCAGTGCAGTTTGTAATAGCTAAAACTTGGAAACAGCCCAAATGCCCATCAACTGGAGACTGGAGAAAGAAAATGTGGTTTTTTTAATAAAATGGAGTACTACTCAGCCATAAAAAATGCGAAATTAGAGACATTTATAGCTAAGTAGATGCACATTGAGGCGATACTCTTAAGTGAAATAAATAGGACACACATGTGTAAATACCAAATAGTTTCTCTGGTGTGAGAAATTGAAAGTGTAAATAAGGACTAAATGTATAATAGGGAATGTGAAATTGGAAGAAAAGGGGCAAAGGGGAAGGAAGTGGGAGGGCTAGGGGAAAGGATAGAAGGGAATGGGATTAATATGAGAAAATGGAAAAAAAGGAACAAAATCTTTGTAAATAGGGAGGCCTGGAGGGGTTGAAGGGAGGGCTGGGCAAGGGTGAAAAATAAGAACCAAGAGAGACTTTGTAAAGGTGCAAATTTCCAATGATGAATGTCATTATATTTTATACCTAAAATGTACCAATGATTAGAATGAATAATCGATAACGTAAAATAGGAAGAAAAGGTCCAAAGGGGTAGGGGTAGTGGGAGGGGCAGGGGAAAGGAAAGAAGGGAAAGGAAAAATGATGAGAAATGGAAAAAATGGAAATAAAGTCTTTGTAAATAGGGAAGGGTGGAGGGCATGAAGGGAGGGCTAGGAATGGGGAAAGAATAAGAACCAAGATGCATGATGTAAAGGTACAATTCCCAATGAGAAATGTAATTGTGTTGTATACCTACAATGTACCAATAAAAGAATTTAATACAAAATAAAAAAGACTATCTTTCCTTCAGTGAGGGTGTTTGGCTCCTGTATCAAAGATGAGATGGCTTAGTGTGTCTGGAGTTGTTTCTGCATCTTTTAATCTGTTCCACTGGTCCTCAGGTCTGTTTCTTTGCCAGTGCCATGCTGTTTTTATCACAGTAGCTTTGTAGTTTAGTTTCAAGTTGGGGATTTTGATACCCCCTGCCATGTCTCTGTTTCCTAGCATTACTTTTGCTATTCTGGATCTCTTCTTCCAAATGAATTTTTGGATTGTTTTCTCAAGGTCCGGGAAATATGCTGCTGGGATCTCAATTGGAATTGCATTGAATCTATATAGCCATTTTGGAAGTATGGCCATTTTCACTATATTGATCCTTCCTACCCAGGAGGAGGGGATGTCTGTCCATTTTCTGATATCATCTTCAATCTATCTTTTCAGAGTGCTGTAGTTTTCACAGAAGAGGTGTTTGATTTCTTTCGTTAGGTTGATTCCTAGGTAGTTCAGTTTTTTGGATGGTATTGTGAAAGGAATTATTTGCCTTATTTCTCTCTCAGTGAGTCTGTTGTTAGTGTAGAGGAAAGCTATTGATTTTTGGGTGTTGACCTTGTCACCAGCTACTTAACTGAATTTGCTTATTAAGTCTAGAAGACTTTTGGTGGAGTTCTTGGGGTCTTCTATATATAGTATCATGTCATCTGCAAATAATGACAGTTTGACTTCTTCATTACCTATCTTTATTCCTTTTATTCCTTTCTCTTGTCTAATTGCCATGGCTAATGTTTCCAATACTATATTGAACAAGAGTGGTGATAGTCGACATCCCTGTCTTTTTCCTGATTTTATTGTGAAGGATTTCAGTTTTTGACCATTTAGTATGATATTGGCTGTTGGTTTTTCATAGATGGCTTCTATCAGTTTGAGGTAGAGACCATCTATTCCAATTTTTTGTAGGGTTTTTATCATAAATGCATGTTGGATTTTGTCAAATGCTTTTTCTGCATCTATGGAGATAATCCTATGATTTTTCTCCTTGGCTCTATTGATATTGTGTATTACATTGACTGATTTGCGTATGTTGAACCATTCCTGTATCCCTGGAATGAATCCCACCTGATCAGGGTGTATGGTCTTCTTGATGATTTTCTGCATTCTGTTTGCCAGTGTCTTATTAAGGATTTTTGCATCTATGTTCATTAGTGAGATTGGCCTATAGTTCTCTTTTTTGGTTGGGTCTTTCTCTGCTTTGGGGATCAAGGTGATGCTTACTTCCAGGAATGAATTTGGGAGTATTGCTTCCCTTTCAATTTCATTGAAGAGTTTAAACAGTAGTGGCAGCAGTTCCTCTCTAAATGTCTTGTAGAATTCAGCAGTGAAGCCATCAGGGCCTGGGCTTTTCTTAGTTGCTAAGTTTTTAATTACATTTTCAATTTCATTGGTTGATATTGGGTTGTTCAGAATTTTTAGGTCTTCTTTGTTCAACTTTGGTAATTCATATGTATCTAGGAATCTGTCCATTTCTTCTGTGTTTTCCATCTTATTGGTGTATATATTCTGGAAGCAAGTATTGATGATCCTCTGGATTTCTGCTGGGTCCATTGAAATTTCATTCTTTTCATTCCTGATTGCATGGATTTGGGCCTTTTCTTTCCTTTTTTCTGATAAGGTTGGCTAAGCATTTGTTAATTTTGTTTAATCTTTTGAAGAACTTTCTTGGCTTCATTGATTTTTTTGTATCCTTCTCTTAGTCTCCATTGTATTGATTTCTCCTCTGATCTTTATAATTTTCTCCCTTGTATGAGCTCTGGGGTTGTCCTGCTCTTCTTCTTCTAGAAGCTTGAGGGTCAGCATCAGGTTGTTTAATTGGGTTTGCTCTGTTTTCCTAATATGTGCATTCACTGCTATGAATTACCCTCATAAGACTGCTTTCATTGTGTCCCACAGATTTCGCTATGTTGTATTGTCACTGTCATTTAATTGAAGGAACTGTCTGATTTCTTCTTTAATTTCCTCTGTGACCCATTGGTTATTCAGAAGTGTGTTGTTCAATTTCCATGCATTTATGTAATTTTTGCAGCTTCTTTTGCTGTTGATCTCCAATTTCATAGCACTGTGGTGTGATAATATATAGGGAATCACTTCATTTCCTTTGCACTTACTTAAGCAAGTTCCATGAGTATGTGGTCTATTTGGAGAATGACCTGTGTGCTGTTGAAAGGAATGTATATTCTGATTTTGTGGGGTGGAAGACTGTGTAAACATCTGTTAAGTTCATTTGTTCAAGAGTTTGATTGAGTTCTAGTATTTCATTGGTTATTTTTTGTCTAGTTGATCTATCTATTTGTGATAGTGGCGCACTGAGGTCCCCCACTACTGTTGAACTAATGCATATATGACTTTTCATGTCTGCTAGTATTTGTTTTATATAGTTGGGTGCACTAGTGTTTGGTGCATAGATATTTAGGATTGTCATCTCTTCCTGTTGGATTGTTCCCTTTACAAAGATGTAGTGTCCTTCTTTGTCTCTCTTAATCAGTGTTGGTTTGAAATCTACTTGATCTGCAAAGAGGATAGCTACTCCTGCTTTTTTTTTTGGGTTCCCTTCACATGGAGTATTGTTTTCCACCCTTTAACTTTCAGTCTATGAGTTTCCTTTTGAATTACGTGTGTTTCTTGTATGCAGCATATTGTTGGATTTTGCTTCTTGACCCATTCTGCCAGTCTATTTCTTTTGATTGGTGAATTGAGAGCATTAACATTGATGGTTATAACTAATATGTTTTGACTTATCATTGTCATGACTTTTTCTTTTTAATGGATTCTCCCCTTTTACATTTAATTTCTTGTCGTGCCTGATGGATTCATTCTGCTGTGGTTCCTGGGGTTGTGATCCTCATTGTCTGTTCCTAGGATATTATCTAAAAGTTTTTTTGTTTGGTATTCATGAAATTCCTAAGTTGCTCTTTGTCATGAAAGTATCCAATTCTCCATCAATTTTGAAAGATAGTTTTGCATAGTACAGTAATCTGGGCTGGAGGTTGTTTTTCTTTTGGGCTTGGAATACATCACTCTAAGCTCTTCTTGCCTTGAGGGCTTGCATTGAGAAGTCTGCTGTAATTCTGATGGGCTTTCCTTTGTATGTGATTTGTTTCGTTTCTCTAACTGCTTGTAGAACTTTGTTCTTCTGTTGGGTTTCTGGAATCTTAACTATTATATGCCTATGTGTAGATTTTTTTTTTTGATCAAGGCTAGCTGGAGTCCTATATGCCTCACTTATCTGTATGTCAAGTTCTTTTCCCCTGCTTGGGAAATTTTCTGCCACTACTTCTGTGAACAGTTTTTTTTTATGTCATTTGAGCTCTCTCCTGTTTCTTTTTTAACTCCATTCAGTCTTATGTTATTCTTCTTTCCATCATCTAGCAGCTGCTGGATTGATTTTTCATGGTTCCTTACAATTTTAAAGCAATTTTTCTTTTCCTGGTCACTAATTACAATCTTATCTGAAATTTTATATCTGAAATTCTGTCCTCACATTGGCTCATTCTGCTGTGTAGACTTTCAGTGGAGTTTTTAATCCCCTAGAAATCTGTTTTTATCTGTTTTATGAATTCCATTTGTTTTCTATGTTGAGATTCCATCATGATTTCCATCATGTTCCTCAGCTCCTCTATTTTTTTTATCTTTGTCCTCTCTAGATTTATTAATCATGTCTTGCAGTACGGGCACAATCTCTGCTGTTATCTGAGAAATTAGTTCTGATTTCATTTTTTCCAGATCCTCTTTTGTTTCCATTTCAGGGAGTCTAGGTGGTTGAGTATCAGAGTGTCCATCTCATTTCCCTTTGGGGTTGCTGTGGTGATCTGGAGTTCTGGTTTTGAGATGTGTTTATGTGTCTTCTCATTTTGACGTGGGGGTGGGGCTGTGTGGTGGTGGTGCTGTTGACCCCCACGCAGCTCGCCTCCTCTGCTCTGGGAATGGTGGCCCAGAAGCCCCTTCCTCTGGGCTGAGAGAGGTGGAACGGTGGCCCAGAAACCCCTTGCTCTGGGCTGGGAGTGGTGGAACAGCCAAAATGAGTTATAATTTTATAACTTCTCCCAGCATAGAGTGTGCCATTATGTGAACCAAATATGATCCTGTCACCACATTTCACAATCCAAGAACAACCAAGAGGGCAATTTTTTTAATGTCACATTTATTTCCACAGTTGTTAATTTGCTGGCTTCTCTGCTTGGCAATTAGGATAGGCTGGGGTCTCAGCTGATTTTCATGTTCCCAGTTGCAGCCATAGACACTGGCATCTCTGCCCATGGAGACCCTTTCCTCTTCTTCAGTGATGATGTTCGCCTAATATCTTTCTTCTCTTTTTCAGGCAACTAAGCTGAGCTCTAGATGTCATAGTCACATGGATGGGAAAAAAAGAAATTTCTTCTCCTCCCTGCTAGGTAGCTTATGAGGCAGGTGGCACTGAAGGTAAAAGCAGTTCTTGTGATGATGCTTCTACCCTAGTGATCCCAGTCCAAAGTATCAAACACAAACTGAAGGAAGAGATCCATTAGCTGTAGATAATATCCTTTCTAAACAGTATCCACTTCAGGATCTTTGCTGTCTTACACTTGCTCACCACATTGTACTAATGAGAAAGACAGCTTTCTGGCTTAATATCCAAACCAAAACTGGGTTTTGAGTGATGATGAAGTTTTGTGAATGTGTGTTTTTTTATAAAGATGTCATCTTGTTGCTAAAATATTGGACTATTTTGTGTATTTTGTTTGCTTGTATGGGAAATATGATAAAATACATAGAGCCATTGTGCTAAGTCTCAGGGAGATGAAACCAATTTTCTCCACCACCTATAATTCAGACTCTGTCTTGAAAGGAAGTCCCAATAAGCCCTAAAGAGAGCCATTTAGAGGGTGAACATCTGAGATAGTCTACTTCTCCAGATAGAGTTAGGTGTTACATGATCCTAAGGAACAGGAAAGTTAAAAAGAGTTGGGGAAAAGACCTGTCACTTAAGCAGTGCCACTGAGGACCCTGACAATGGAATCCACTAGGAATGTATTGTATTTGAATTGATACTGAATTAAGTCCCCCAAATAATGTAAGTTTATAGAGGACTTTCCAGAAGGAAATTTGGCTTCACATTTATTAGTGTGTTTTTAAACTCTCCATCTTTCCATCTCTTTGTCCCATAACTGTTTCTCCTTAATTCCTGAACAGTCTTTCTCACACAGAACTACCCATATCTGATATACTCTGTGCAGGTCTTTGTCTTGATTACAGAGACTAAAAGAACCTAGTCTGACCCTTGCTTCACTTGTCACCCTCTCACTCCATTGCCTCTTGCCCTGGATGACACCTGCTTGATAGGGTGCTGCTCTATCATATTGGGATAAGTATTGATGAGGCTTGGGCTCCTGGCTGTAGTATGATAGGTAGTGTAGGCAAAGGTCACAGGAAAAACACCTGGCAGAAGCAGAGGAGTCCTTCTTTCTTGATGACAGAGTTAGGGTCCAGGGTAGTAAGCTGACTGGCCAGAGTGTTGTGTCTTAAGGTTGTGGAAATGGGTTCCTGATGGCCAGTCTCCAGTCTTGAACTGTGATCTCACCTTTGGGGTTGTAGAGAAATCTGGAGGTCTTGTACTTCTGTACCAAATAAGAGGAGGTTGTGCATGTATGAGGGAAAAAGATCTCACCCTTTGCACCCTGTCTCTGGTCACCACCATCTTAATGGATTTTATTAGCACACTCTACTAGGAGTTAGCACCACTGACTCTGGGTGTTGTAATTCCTTGGTGACCATGGGGCCCACAGGAAAAGCCCTTGCTGGGCATTAGGAGATCAAGTGTAATAACCTACCTGAATTTATGGTTTCATCGGGAGAATTCCTCCTGCTTATCTCATAGGAATAGTAAGATTAAGGAAAATTGTAGATTCAAAGGGACTTTGACCAATCAAAAGTGCTCTTCATGTTAAAGTTTATAATAATTACATTTAGAATTTATTTAAATAAGGTCACCTGTCAGTTGTTCCATGGTTTCAGCACTGAACAAGCCGAAGCACAATGACTGATCTCTGTAAAAGGCATGGTTCTATTTTTCAAGGGCCAATTCTCTGAGGTAGAGACAAATTCTGTTCAAAAAGGGATTTAGGGAGTTCACTTTTCCCACTTCTTGGTTCAGGCAGGACCATACCTGAAACATGTTGAACTAATGTTTGAAAAAATGTATACATCTTTAAAGCTCTCTAAAGCATGATGTTGCCATCTTTCTTGACTGTTTAGTTCCCTGTTTCTCTATTGTCACTCTTGGAAGTTATTCCAACTAAATCTAAGTCTAAATTAGATCTCGGGTATGGTAGCTTGATATTTTTTCTCATTGTCTTGTTCTGTGGAAAATAAACTGACATCTCTCAATGTTGGGATATTGGTATTTCAAACATTTTTGAATTTTATTTATAATTTTTCTAAGACCCTGATTATCTCTTTTTTCATAGCTTCTCAGTTCACCTTCAATCAAGAGTGGCGGGGACCAACTCTTGTTCTGTATCAGAGCATGTATTGGAAGTAGAGTCTTCTAAAGGGTCAGGTTCAGATCTAGTTGTATTCCTGGCCATTACACTCATTTCCAGATGCATGCTATCCCCTTTAGAAACTGTCAGAATAGAGACACTTACCCCATTTTGGCTGCAGAGGATATGAGTGTCACAGAACAGTTGCTCATCCCTAAGGTGGATACAGGAAGGAAGCTTGCTGTTACAGGGTGTGGAAATATCCCTCCAGTTTCCAAGCTCCCACCCCTCATTTGGAGTATAGAAAGTTAAACTAGGATGTGCCAGATTTATGTCAGGGAAGTGGTTGCAGAATGTGGCACAAGACATCTGTGAAGCATTAGTGAATTATCATCTCTGGAGTTCTGTTCAGCCAGGGCTAATTATTTAGTTATTTGGATATTTCAGTTTAAGTGCACTGCCACTGGAACCAGTTATGGTTTCTCACATCTTATCTCGCTTTTTTGTATGGAACATGGATATAATAAAACTGATTCTCCTCACTCACCCAAATCTGATCCTTCTCCCCCACCTTTCAGGATGAAAAGAAACAACAGCAGAAACTAAATCATAAATCCACATTTTTACAGTCTGCTGGCTAATCAGGCATATATTCCCAAGGCCCTGCAGTGACCTCTTTAGAAATCAAGTTTTCCTGGTTAAAGAACATCCTTCAAGCAGAGGTAACCCTGACTCTTTGTCCTTTTGCCCTTGAGGGATCAACAATGAGAAAAATTTTCTCTGTTCTCACAATGGATTCTGCAAGACCACATTTTCTTTTTCTGGAATGGAGGTTATTGACAAGACTTGGAGAAATATCAGAGGGACTGTTCTATGGGTTGTCTGTATTTAAATATCAGAAAGATTTGTGGTTTTATGAACTCTGCAGAGGGGCTAGAAAAACATACAGTGGTTCCAATACCAGAGCTAAAGAGCAGTCAGACTTTTAGATTTCTTTTGCCTTCTGCTCCCAAACCCACAGCTGAAGTATTAACCTTTCAATGAGGGGTGGAGATGCCAGAATTAAATCCTATTTCATTCGATAATAAGGAATCTCTCTTTTGGCTGTTGTATATATCCTTGATAATCAATGTATTATCTGTGAATCAGCAGCTTCGGCCTCATATGAGAGCCAGCCTCAGAACCTCAATCTAACCTTGATGGTGAGATTTTAGCCCCAGAGGACTTGGGTGGCCTCACCTCTATGGCCTATTGAATAAGAACCTACTTTTAAAAAGGGATCCACATAATCTGTACACATGGAAAAGTTTGAAAAACCATTATTTATAGACTCTTTCCTGGATGAGTCGAGGAAGAAGCTCCAAATATGGCTTTGATGTTGTATAACTCTAGGTTCCTGGATATTTTGGGTATTTTCCTAAAACACTAGAATTTCCATATGAGCCCTTGAGAACTATAACTTGACTTTGAATAATCATTCCACTCTCACCTCTCCATTATTGCATCCCTGCTGATCCCTTATAGCAGACCTAAGAAATTTCTATCTCCTGTGTTTCCTGTCTCTCTTCTACTGAAAGAACCATATCTGACTGAGAGCGGAGAGTGCCACCAAGCCCTCAACAGCCATTACTAGGATGATTGGGATCCTTCTATCCCTGTTCCAGTGCAATAGACTGAGTGCTTGTGTCTCCTCCAAATTCATAGGCTGAAAGCTAATCCACAATGCAATGGTATTTGGAAGAAGAGTTGTTAAGAAGTGCTTAGATCATGAAGACTCTAGGTTTCATGAATGAAACTAGTGCCCTTATAGAGGAGAACCTGGGAATTCCCTTGCCCCCTTTCCCATGTGAAAACACAGCAAAAAGCCAGGTGTTTGTGATCTAGAAAGTGGGCCTTCACTAGGCACAAAATCTGCCAGTGCCTTGATCTTGGACTTCCCAGCCTCTAGAATTGTGAGAGATAAATTATTGTTGTTTATAAGCTATCCAGTCTGTGATATTCTATTATAACAGTGTCAAGAAATAAGACACCAGGTAACTGGGCTGGAGAGAGAGAGACTCACAGTGATGGCGAACCTTTTAGATCTTTCAATGATAGCAAACAGCTGGCTGTGATATGCGTGCCATGGATTCGCCACCACTGGATGAGAGTGTTCTTGAAGGCTTTATAAAAAGGCAGTGTCCATCTTGATTGAAGGGGAACAAAGAGGACCTGGAGTACAGCTTTAAACCCAGAGAAGGTCCTAAGATGAGACTTTGAGATGAACTCTTCCTTATTCCTTCTCAAATTCCATCCTTTATCCGAATCTTGGAATTTTTTTTTTTTACCTCGAATCCGAGCATCTTCCTGCAACTGAAAAATGGTGAGAATTTAGTGACTCAGAAACTCAAGAGACTGGTCTCAGATTTCAGAATAGACCAGCTTTAGGCTTGGCAGATGTAGTGATGTCTTTGGGGAATATGGGCTTTTTGGGAATGGAAATGAATTATATATTTCTTGAAAGCAGAATTCGTATTGTCTTTGTATCTCTTAAACCAAAACACTGACAGTAATGCTCTGCATACAGTATATGCTCAATATACATTGCATAATGAAGTAATAAATACATAGGAGCAAGCTGACAACTCTTTTTTTGTATTAAATTCTTTTATTGGTACATTGTAGGTATACAACACAATTGCATTTCTCATTGGGAATTGTACCTTTACATAATGCATCTTGGTTCTTATTTTTTCCCCATTCCTAGCCCTCCCTTCACGCCCTCCACCCTTCCCTATTTACAAAGACTTTATTTCCATTTTTTCCATTTCTCATCATTTTTCCTTTCCCTTCTTTCCTTTCCCCTGCCCCTCCCCCTCCCCCTACCCCTTTGGACCTTTTCTTCCTATTTTACGTTACCGATTATTCATTCTAATCATTGGTACATTTTAGGTATACAACATAATGACATTCATCATTGGAAATTTGCACCTTTACAAAGTCTCTCTTGGTTCTTATTTTTCACCCTTGCCCAGCCCTCCCTTCAACCCCTCCAGTCCTCTCTATTTACAAAGATTTTGTTCCTATTTTTCCATTTTCTCATATTAATCCTATTCCCTTCTATCCTTTCCCCTAGCCCTCCCACTTCCTTCCCCTTTGCCCCTTTTCTTCCTATTTCACATTACCTATTATACCTTTAGTCCTTATTTACACTTTCAGTTTCTCACACCAGAGAATCTATTTGGTATTTACACATGTGTGTCCTATTTATTTCACTTAAGAGTATCGCTTCAATGTGCATCCACTTAGCTATAAATGTCTCTAATTTCTTATTTTTTATGGCTGAGTAGTACTCCATTTTATAAAAAAACCACATTTTCTTTCTCCAGTCTCCAGTTGATGGGCATTTGGGCTGTTTCCAAGTTTTAGCTGTTACAAACTGCACTGCTATGAACATGGGTGCACATATATCACTGTGGTATGATTCTTTTAATTCTTTGGGGAAGATCCCCAGCAGTGGAATAGCGGGGTCAAATGGGACTTGCAGTCCTAGTTCTTTGAGGTATCTCCATACTGATTTCCACAGTGCTTGCACCAGTCTACACTCCCACCAGCAGTGGAGCAGGGTTCCTCTTTCCCCACAGCCCCACCAGCATTTGTTATTGGTTGATTTCATGATAGCAGCCATTCTTTCTGGAGTGAAGTGGAATCTCAGCATTGTTTTCATTTGCATCTCTCGAATGACCAGTGATGTTGAACATTTTTTCATTTTTTCATTTGCTATTTCTACTTCTTTTTCTGAGAAATGTCTGTTCATTTCAGATGCCCATTTTTTGATTGAGTCTTTAAATTTGAGAGGTCTGATCTTTTGAAGTTCTTTATAGATTCGAGATAGTAGACCTTTGTCTGAGGAAGAGCAGGTGAAGATTTTTTCCCACATTGTGGATTGTCTCTTCACTCTGCTGGTGGTTTCTCTTGCTGTGCAGAAGCTTTTTAATAAGAAGAGATCCCACTTGTTGATTGTTTGTGCTAGTTCACGGGCAACTGAGGTTTTGTTCATAAAATCTTTTCCTACATCGATGTCTTCAAGGGTTCTACCTAACCTCTGTTCCAACTGGTTCAGAGTTTCTATTTTAATATTTAGATCTTTAATCCATTTTGATTTTAGTTTAGTGCATGGTGAGAGATACAGGTCTAGTTTTAATCTTTGGCAAGTTGAAGCCCAATTTTCCCAGCACCATTTATTAAAGAGGCTATCTTTCCTCCAGTGAGGGTGTTTGGCTCCTTTATCGAAGATGAGATGGCTGAGTGTGTCTGGCATTGTTTCTGCATCTTCTAATCTGTTCCACTGGTCCTCAGGTCTGTTTCTTTGCCAGTACCATGCTGTTTTTATCACAGTAAGCTGACAACTCTTAAGAGTGGAAGAAACACACTTTTTTTACTTACATCCTTAACTACTTATAAAATGAACTCACTCTTTCATTCTGTCTGGACTCTCTGCTGTGACACTTTTTGGGTCCCTTTCACTTTCCTCACTGAATCTCCAGTGGTTCTTTCTAGGGGACCTTAAACTACTTGTGAAGGACATTTTAAAAATCCCTTATCACTCACTTCAGAGTAAATAGCTACTGTTTTAGAGCCGTCTAAGCTCATGTGAGCCAATGGCTGTGAGTCACTACATATAAGCTCCCCTTTTCCACTAGCTCAAATCCTGCCAGAAGAGACTGTGACCTAAGGAGACTGATGCTGTGGGTAAGGTGGAGGCATCCTGACCACAGAAGCAAAACTTGGGTGAAAATATCAAGTTTTGGAACTCGACCTAGTGCCCTCTTTACCTACAGACAAGTGGAGGCAAAGGCTGCTGTGATTTTCATGATTAAGTCTCAGATGCTCTAACAGAATACAATGACATAGCTGCTTGGACCATAGGGGCTCAGTTCTAAGGCCAAAAGTGATCTGAATGGTGAAAGAGAGAAAGTTTATTTCCAGTGCCTTCTCAATCTCTGATCATTATTCCTTCCCAGCTAGGAAGAGAGAGCTACTCTTCCCAAGACTACAAGAGGCTACTATTGTATTTAGATTCTAGTTTTAATGAAATTATATCTATATTCAGGGGAACAAAAGCTAAGAAATTGGTACAGAAGCTTCCTGTTTGTCCTTGTTTTATGATATTTATGCTGTCCTGTCCTAAATTATGTGCTTTTCTATTTTTATAGCCTATGTAAATAGTCTGTCATTAGTAATTGTGTATGGAGAGTGTCTATTGCTCTCCACTGTAACAGAAAGTAGAAAAAATGCAATGATGGGCTTAGTAGGACCTTGAGAAATTTAATATAATAACTCAGCATAACCAGGCACAGTGGTGAATGCCTGTATTTGTACTACACTGGGAGGCTGAGGCAAGAGGATTGCAAGTTTGAGCCTAGTCTGGGCAACTTAGTGACTTAGTAAGACCTTGTCTCAAAATAAAAGATAAAAAGGTTTAGAGATATTGCTCAGTGGGAAGGGGCTGGGTTCAATCCCCAATACCACAACAAACAAACCTCAGCATAGAGGAAGAGCAGAGGAAGAGAGCTGTTTCTGTTTACCCTCAAAGCCCTGGCCTCTAATTTGTACTTTCCTGCATTTAATAGACATACTCACCTAAGAATGAATTTTATGATATTACTTGTATACTCCCTTCAACTTGGTTACTTCTCAGCATTTCATATAACCACATTGCTGAGAGAAATTATGGTAAATGTAATTTTCTCTATAGATGATCATACTTCCTCAAGAGAATCATTAGGCTTCCTTTTCCTTTAATTGTCTGGACAGATAAGTCAGTGCTACTTTAAAGGTAGAAGTCACTAGGATAAATAAATAAATAAATAAAAGTAAGATTTTTGTTCAGTCATCATCTCAGTAGGAAATATAAATGGGATCCAGGAAGTTGATGAGGCTAGGAAATTGAGAGAATCAAAGTTTAATCTTACCTCCTTTTGTATATCCTTAAAAGCTGACAGAACCTGTCAGAAGACAAAAATATAAAAAGTTAATACGATAGATTATCACTTTACCAAGCAGATTTTTAAATATAAGAATATAGTTACTCGACCTAGCCATTAGGCTATGGAGTGTGGCTTTCTATCTCTAGCAATAAACTCTCATTGACTTCCACTCTACGCATATCTCTTGGTTGCCATTTCTCCATATGGTAAATTAGTGAAATACAATAAGGCATTTAAGGAGGGCTGAGCTTTGACAGAATGTCTAATGAAACCTACCATTTTAATTAATTTCTGTTTAATTGGTTCTTGTTCTGAAGCTATGCAGTTATTAAAATAAACATATAGTTATATTTAAGTTATAATATCCTGGAGGAGAAGACTGAATGTTGGTAAGAATATGGAGCAGGTGAAACATTCATTTGTTACTGAAGGGGATACGAAATCATATAGTCAGTCACTTTGGAAGAAGTTCTGGCAGTTTCTCATAAGACTGAATAAGAATATATATACTTACCTAGACATGGATAGATAAAATAACAGTTGGAACTCTGGATTAGCTCATTTGAAGAAAAGGGCAATAACTTCAAGATAGAAAACTATATCTTATTTGGTGGAAATATGATATGTAGATATTCAGGAGTTTCAATTTGTGTATAAAAATGCATGTGAATGGGGTAGACTGTAGCAATTATCAATTTATAGCTTTTCAGCAACCCTTTGTTTACAAAGGGTTCCCAACATATGGGAATATGCCAATATACCCCCTTGGTTATATTTTACGGTTTATCCTGTTGGTTATTATCTGACATGATGATCTTTGACCTTTATGCAAGCAACTCCCTCTTAAGCTAATACAGTAATGTAGGAACATGAGATAGTAATGCTATCTAGTAATGTAAAGCACTGTAATTAAGATTACTTTCTTCTAGAAAACTTATAAAAAGTGTTACTGAAAGAGAATAAAAATTTGGTCTCAGTACTCATTTAATATAATATTGTTCAGTAGGGGCCTGAAGGAGAGGCTGTGGAGAATTTCAACTATTTTAGATAAATAGAAACCCACAGTCATTGACTTAATGAGCTGTCTTTTCCTGCTTGGTTCCATGTGGTAAATTTACTATACATGCAAAACTAATTTATTATCCTTTAGTTATCATTTCTAGCCAAGAGTTTAAATGTGTAAAACATACAACTAGAATATCAACATTGGGATGTTGAAGTAGCTGATATCTGTGAGAAGTCCCCTTAGAAATTCTGAGTAAATGTCTGTGTTGTGTGAAAGTTTAGAATGGTTTGCTTTGGCTATCTGATGGGGGTTACTTGCTTCTGCACTCATTCACATACAAACTCAACATTTCCCTGCTTGAAAATTGACTGCCTTGATTGTCATTTTAAGATGTCTGGGAAATGAAGGACATTTTGTCAAAGTGAACAAGTCATCAACTTTAATAGAAGAAACTATTCACACATTCATTGAATTTAAGTCTATTTTAAATCAATTTTTAAAATTAAATTTAAAAGCAGGGCTTAATATAATGTAGATTCTGAGCTTTACTGCTCACGGCATCAGTTCACTTAGAATATTGAGGCAATATGTTTCTACTGAGCCTATTCACATATTAAACTCATAATTTTCAAGAACCCAAATACTCTCTTCAGGATTCAACTAAGTCATTTATTATGAAACATATAACTCAATCATCTTCCATGAAGGAAGACAATTTTTTTGTTTGTTTGCTTTTTGAAACAAGGTCTCCCTATGTTGTTCAGGCTGGTCTTGAACACACTATATAGCCCAAGCTGGTCTCAAACTCTTGGCGAGCCTCCCACCTCAGCCTCCTGAGTGCTAGGATTACAGGAGTGCACCACTAGGCTGGGCAGGAAGACAATTTTTAATTGGATCTATTTAAACCAATTTAAATGATTTAATCTAATCCTCAAGGCAAAAGTTCCTTGAAGAAGAATAAAGACACAGTCTTTTTCCTGAACCCAAGAGGGACGATTCTTTGCATCCAAAGTATACATTAATGTTGTACTCTTTCTTTCTCACACTTTTGTAGTAAAAAGTGGCCAGTATCCCCAGAGTGATAATCAATTTTACTGCTGCATAGAGAAGTTATACTTCTTGTTCTACACATACCTTTACTTTGAAGATTTTTTTCCCAAGAGTTCCATCTACTTGTTCTGGAGAGTGTGGAGGGGAGAGAAAATAAAATAGAATTGAGGTTCACCTGCAACGTTCTCCTCCAGGCTGAGTCACCACCACAAACAGAGACGATAAATAATTGACTGAAAATGGCTTAGAAATGCATAAACAGCCGGGGACTTAGCTCAGGGGTTTCTGCTGCCTGCCTTGCAAGCACAAGGACCTGAGTTTGATCCCCGGTACCAAAAAAAAAAAAAAAAAAAAAAAAAAAGAAAAAGAAAAAGAAAGGAATGCATAAATGTATCAGCCTTCACTATGAGGATCAGAGCACCACTTTGTCACACTGAATTGGTGACAAAGACCAAACCTGTGCTTTCAAGTCTGTGGCAGTCACTAAAAACTGAGGGATTAAACACTCTTAAAACCAGACTTCAAGCAAACAAGATTCATGACAGCTTCAAGTAGATGGGTGTCAGGAGAGCTGCAGAGATACACAGACAGGAGTAGTTCTGAAGGCTTGGGACTGATGGGAAGGAGGACAGCAATCTCACTATCAACTAGCAAACTGCTCAAAGGGAGAGAAAGAAATCTGCTCTTCTCTTAAAGCCCATCTCCCTTCCATATCACACCATTCTCTCTCTCTCTCTCTCTCTCTCTCTAAAAAAAGGTACTTCTCTACTCACGTGGTCCCACAGAGTTTCAGTGATTGTTACTTGTCTTTCCTGTTGAAATAAGAGAGAAATCTTGGGAATGTTACCCTAACTCTTTCCAGAATCTGATTTGACACATTATGGAAATGGTGGACCAAAAGACACCTCTTGGAATTGAGATGAACACCTGAAGTCACTCAATTTTTCACAAAGCCCAAAGTCTCTTTCAGCCCTACTCTGAGCCATTTTTAGACCACATCTGCTGCTTATCTCTTCATCTAGCCCAAGTGACAGGTACAAACAGAACTATATGTTTACCTGCCTTATCAATACTCATAGAACCTTCCTGGCCCAGGAGTCATCTGGTATAGAAGTGGTCTTAGAATTGTAGCTGGTCTTGGTACACAATGACATACCAGCTGGTCAAACACCCCAACCACAAAACCCAAGCCCTCTAAGCTTTTCTGTCTCTTGGCCAAAGCCTCATCTCCTCTATGCCCAGGAACCAGAATTCCCAAGGAAAGAGTGCATTTGGATGTCTTACCCACCTGTGATATCATTGTTTTTCTTCTTCCTCCTCCTCCTCCTCCTCCTCCTCTTCTCCTTCTTCTTCTTCTTCTTCTTCTTCTTCTTCTTCTTCTTCTTCTTCTTCTTCTTCTTCTTCTTCTTCTTCTTCTTCTTCTTCTTCTTCTTCTTCTTCTTCTGATGTGCTGGAAAAAAAGATGATAGAAATGTGTTGAGAAGCAGATAGCTAAACACTTTCCCTAACTCCAACCTACAATGCTTGGCAAGAATTCTTGAGGTTTCTGTACTAAAGTTTTAGGAAAAATAGCCAAGATCCCACCTCTCATATTCCCTCTGGGACCTATAGCCTTATTTTCCTAATATTTTGACTATGATGATAGAACTTTGGGAATTTAAAAGCATAAAAAAGGAGGTAAAACTGATGGTCACTATCATTAAACCCTTACCATTCTCTTGCCTATCTATTGTATCTTTTTCACACCTTTCACTCTGTCCTGCCTATTAAACTGCCCTGGTTCCTGCTGAGGAGGTACAGTATATCCAATTATCAAACTGCTTCCTTTTTTGTTCCCATAAAGTATTCTCATTTTCCATCATGACCTCTGAAGGGAAGGGAATGGAATTCTGAGGAAGCAGCTGAATGATTTTGCTTATTCTGGGTAGAATAAATGAAACTCTTTATTGCCAAATACTACTAGAATCAGTGCCAAAGTCACTTGGGAGACAGAATAGTTGTATATAGTTAGGTAGAAAATTAGCAGAAAGGAGAGGAATGAAAATAGGTCACATGGGGACCAGTGTGTGTGTATGTGTGTGTGTGTGTGTGTGATAGGAAGGAGGGGAACAGATTCATGCTAGTGGATCCTGGGGAAACCCAGCCTGGATTGCCTGGTCAGGTGTACACTTGTGTAGGGGTGGCAGGTCAAAGGAATCCAGAGGATTGGGAACAAACTGAATGAAGGAAGGATAGGTTATTACCTCTTAGAATTGTTTCGGGGCCCCAGGACAGGAACCTAAGAAATGATTGGGGGAAAAAGTGGGAAAGGTAATGGAGGAAAAAACAAAAAACCATAGGTTTCAGAGCCCGAGGATCCTTACACCTCTGGCTGAGGGTTCCTGCCATAAAGAAATAGTACATCTTTCCAAATGAAGGTATGGAGTCCTGTAACCCCAGTAAGTCTGCGGACACGGAAGAGAGCAATAACTGAGCCCAAGAGGACCTCGAGGTCAACAGATCTCCAGTCAAAGAGGTCTCTAGATAAACATTTATTCAGGAAAGTAAAACACAGGACAGAAATCTCCCTTGGAGCCATCACATCAAGATGACTCATGTACAGAGCTCTGCTAGCTAGAGGATTCTTTCTTCATGGAACCTGGAGGCAACCATTTCTCACTCCAATCTAAGCTATGTTCTTTATCCTAAAAACACTATTACTCTGAAGATTCTTTCTACCACAGGTTCCATCTACCCAATTTGGGGAGTGTGGAGAGGAGAGAAAATAAAGCAGAACTGGGGATCATCTGGAGCTTTCTCCTCCAGGCTGAGTTTTAGTCTATCTTGTGCAAACAGAGGTGGTGAATAATTGCCATCCTGAGTAAGAACATCAGAATAAAGGTTTAGGGGTGTGTGTGTGTGTGTGTGTGTGTGTGTGTGTGTTAGGAAGGAGGGAAACGAGGATGGAGGGAGGAAGAGAGGAAGGATGGAGAAAGGGAGAGACAGAGAGAGAGAGAGGAGAGAGAGAGATTTTACAATACAATTCCAGTGATTTATCTCCTCAAATTGAGCCAGAAGATGATTGAGCCTTCATGAACCAGGTGCTATGGGTGCTTTGACCCCCACACATTTCATCTGCAGATGGTCCTGTGATGGAGGTGCGGGTGTCTGACTCTGTTGTGCAGGAAACCAAGGCTGTGATATGCTTAGTAACAGTAATGGGAATGGTTGCATTCCAATTCAAATGTGATTGATTCCAATCTATTTTGGGCCAAAAAGCACAAGTTATTGTGCCCCAGTTGTTTTATAGCTGAGTTACTGGAAGACTGCATTTTGGTAAGAATTTGGGATATTAGGGATAGAAGGGTTTGAATTCCAGCCTCAAGATGTTTCAGTTCTAGGATTGTTTATTTTTAAGTTTTATTTTGTCACTCTTGTCAAACACAAATCAGAAAGCATGTCAACAGTGCATCTTATGGTAAGTCAGTTTACAACAAAACTGAACAAGGCAATTGTGTTCACAGAAAAAGTTCTCAGCATAAAGTATGCAATACAGTCCATTGAAATGTAGTGTTCATACTTTTAAGTACATAGGAAAGTGAAATAAAAGTCCTTTGCAACTCAGCAAGAAAAAACAAGTTTAAAATACTTAAATGGAAATCAGAATTAAATGGAAATCAGAGATCTGAAAACAACTTGTTGCTACTGACACACATCTTTATTTATAGCCCCACTTAGTGATTAAAAAAAAAACCCTCACAAACAATAAGACATCACAAAGAACATAGAACCATAGTATCAAGAAATGCCAAGACCAATTGAAACAATGGATAGAAATATTATAGACAATGATTCACTGTATATTGTGATGTTCTTATAATTCTTTTTTTTTTTTGGTACTGGGGATCGAACTCTGGACCTTGCGCTTGCAAGGCAGGCGCCAGAACCAATGAGCTAAATTCCCAGCCCCAGATGTTCTTATAATTCTGAGGTGAAGGTAAACCAATAGGAGAAAATACTCATACTCATAACTGGCTTTGGTTTAAGAGTCTTTCATATATACTTACCTGGCAGGGGAGATACCATGATCAAGAGTCTTTCATATTTTTTTCTAACAAAACCTTTTTATCAAAAGCACAGCAGTTATATGTTAAAAAGGGAAAAGAGTAGTAGGTTTTAATATTATAACCCCACCACTTCAGTGCTGACATAGGAGGCCAAGAATTTAAATTTATTGATGATAACTGAATTTGTAAAAGTGATTAAAGTATAGCAAAAATGAAGTCCTTTTGAAGGGAAAAATCCCTCCAAATCTACCCCAGATTTGACACTATTAAGAGGATATTAAGGAATGTTAAATTATTTAAGATTTTTCAAAAAAGAATTAAGAATGAAAGAGTAAATCCTGGTGGAAAAGATGTGGTGTCACACTCTGCAAAGTAATACACAGACGTGCAGCTTAAGTTCTAGGACTTTTGGCAAGTCTTTTGTTTGTATAAATCTGTTTCCTTCTCTCTAAAACAAGAATAATCTTTATCCTAAGGGTTTCAGGGGAAGATTATATGAAAGCCTTTATAACTAAGTTCACTTTAAACATTGTTGGCTTTAGTGCTATTTTTACGGCCTTGCCCACTTACACTGTAAAAACCATCTGTTCATCAGCAAAGAAGTTGGGGCTGTGGTATAGTTTATATGCCTTTTCACACAGAACTGTGAGTGCAGTATTTACTCACTATTTTGTCTTCAGAGTCCTGCAGCTGTCTACAAGACAATTTATACTCTTAAGGCAGGTTCCTATTGTTTACCAAGCTTCAGGCTTCTCTATTCCTTACTGGTTCTTAGGCTTGAGGCCCAGTTAATCATTCTGAGCATTTAAATAAGATTCTCATCCAAGAAACTTAGAAGACACTTTAAACCCTCTCTTTCCCTAATTCGTAAGACCCTTATGTCAGAACATCTGCTACATACCTCAAAGGCTTAATCCAAGTTCTCATTATTTTCTGAAGCTTTCCTGACCTGTAAGCTCATAGAAATCCTCTTTTTTGTCTGACTTAATGGCCAATGTTGCTGGATCTCATAATAGACCTCAAGCAATTGTTTCTGGGTCTCTTTACAATCCTGTTCCAATGAGGTATGGTTTTGGATGGCTGGTTGTAATTCACATTTTAGAGGACATGAAGGATTTAAAGAAAGTTGCCCTAAAATGAGTAAGTGTTCCTAGGATGTATCAGCCAACTAACCCCTAGAGGAATTGCAACTGATGCTTGTCTTCAAAGTCACAATGTAAAAGACTTGCTATTGCCCCTTCCACTGAAGAAATAGAGAAAAGAGGAAACACATGAAAGTCCCCATGTATCCCACCCAGGAAATAAATGCTTCAGGATGAAGAGAAGGGAGACAGGTGACCATAGTTCTCCTGCAGAAAATACCTGTGTAAGCTTTCTTGAGGGTTATAATTAGCCCCACTCACCTTCTCTGTTGCACGGATGTCATGCTTGCCTTTTGTTCTTGGTCCTGGTGAGGATGCTGTGCCATTTGCTCTTGCACAAAACCAAGGACTCTGGAACTGAAGGTGGAAATAGCTTCAGGCCCTGGGGAGGAATAAATAAGGGGAGAAAACAGGTGTACAGAGTGAAGAAAAATACTTCCCCAATGGACAGGTAATTCTGTCCTGGGCATCTGTGTTTTGAATGGGTCACTGTGTGTGTGTGTGTGTGTGTGTGTGTGTGTGTGTGTGTGTACATATGTATAAAGAAAGGTAGGGGTGAGAGTATTTGTCTTAAGTAAAATCTCCTTAATAAGCAAAAAATGTATATAAGATTTGGGGAAAGAGTTGACCAGAGGCTCTTGGACTCAGCGGCAAGGATAGGAAGTAGTGGATACTGAATTGAAGATCCCATCTCACAGTCAGCATCTTCACAGTCTACTAAGGATGGGACTACAGATTGAAGGTCAGTCAGCTCCAGCCTTCAAGTTCCTCATAAAGGGATATGGAAACCCTGTAGTTGATTCTGTCAAAAGCACATGTGATTGAAAGTTTGAACAATGACCCAAATAAGAGACAAATCTTCCTTTGGGAAGTTTCCCTACCAAGCTTCCTACTCCATGCTTCCTCACTTCTAAGTCCCAATCAGGAACCAAGTCAACTTACCCGTCTGGGCTCCCCAGATCACACTTGGGTTGACCCTTGACCCTCTAAGGCTTTCCCCTCACTGAGCCCATCTCACAGCAGTATCCTGCCCCGACATCACCTTCCTGTCTCAGCACTCTGTGACCTCAGCTGTGACCTCATAGATCTGGGACAGTTGACTTTCCAGTCCTAGCTTCAGCTCGGGCTCTATTTAATCCACATGACAATAGTAAAATAAAAGGCTCATATTGTGAATTTTTAATTTTAATTTTAATTTTGGGAGATTTTTGCTGCTTTATTCTTCTCTTTATATTGCATTAGATATCTATTGCTGCTAAGAGATTGGCAGGAGCAAGCCCAAAAGAAGAATCTATCTTGTACTTTGACTTTCAAAATAGGGTCTGAAAAAAGTTCTGAGTCAACAAGATAAGTTCTTAAAAGAGATCAAATGGTTTGTTTTGAATTTCAAAAGTCATTGACTAGGAAGACCACCAAAGATTGATGAATGATAATGGATTTAAAACTGTAGAGGGTATAAAAGTCATTTTCTAGAAGAATAAAAAAGGGAAGGGAGAGAGAGAGAGAGAGAGAGAGAGAGAGAGAGAGAGAGAGAGAGAGAGGGAGGGAGGCCTGAGGGACTTGCCTCTTTGGGTGAGTGTACTTGCAGTTCCCAATATGACTGAAAATCTAAGAACAGAAGAGACCAAAGCCCTGCATTCCTCACTTCTAGACTCCTAAAAGGAACAGCCTCAGAAAAGGTGCTGAGCCTCTGTGGGACACTCACAGCATAGTAGGACTTTGGCATGGTATGTTGAGGCAGGCAGGGCTTGAGATTGTATATTCCAGTTTGCATAACCTGCCCAGGTGATGGTGGAACAGATCCAGTGATCCCTCATATAGAAATGCAAAGTGGAATAGTAGAGATCTGAAATTTGAAGTAGTGTCACAATGCGTTTGACCTGTGCCAAAATGTCAGGAGAGGTACCATGGGTAAAGGTATGCACATTTTATTACCCATGCATCTGTCTTCAGTAGGATTTAAGGAAAAGACACGCTGTCCCATCCCTGGTTTTGATGAGCTTTAAGTGCTACTAGTGAGACCACCATTGGTCCCTACCTGGACACTACTTTCTTACTAATGTGAACTGCTTAAAAGATCAGATCCAAGACAAGACTCCAATTAGAGGTTATAATCCCCCTCCTTTGAAGAGCAGCAGGGCTATGCCTATCACGATCTCCCTCCCTACTTACCTCAGTTTCCACAAGAAGTCTAAGCTTCTCCCTTCCTCATCCTTCATCACAGGGACTTTTCTCCTCTTATGGCCAGATACATCCCATAGACAAACTCAAATACTATTTAGGAATGGAGTGTCTGAGTCATATATTGGGGCATATTTAGAATATTATATAAACTGCTAAACTGTTTTCTAAAGTTGCTGCACCATTTTACATTCACACAACCAAGCTATGAGGTTCCAGGTTGCTCCACACCCTCATTATTACTTGGCATGGTCATTCTTTTTAATTTTAGACATTCTAGTAGGTGTCCAGTGGTGTCTCACTGATTTTCATTTTCATTTTTCTGATAACTACTGCTGTTGAGCATCTTTTCATGTAGTAATTTCATTTGCTATTCATGCATCTTCTTTGGTAATGTATCTAAACATGTCTTTTTCCTATTTTATAATTTTTTTGGTAATTTTTACATATTGGATGGTCTTCATTCTAAATTAAATTCCTTTATCATAAATATGAATTGCAAAATTTCCTACCAGTTAGAAAGATGAAAAATAATAATTTTGTTAAAGTTCAATTTGTCAGATTTTTCTTTTTAAAAATCTTCGCCTAGGGGGCTGAGTGGGGCTGAGCGGTTGCAGCCTGACTGGAACCTGCTTCCTCTGGCTTGCTCTACCAGCTTGCGACCAAGACAGGCTTGCGACCAAGACAGGCTTGATACCAAGACAGGCTTGCGACCAAGACAGGGTGAGGAGGACCCCCCTGTGCATGCCCACCAGCCCCAGCTTGCCCTCGAGGGCACCTCCAACAATGCCCCCCCCCCCCGACCTTCTGGCTGTGCAGCTACTTGGTTCCATACTGCAGAGGCACAGGGGCATATAAAAGCCGTTGTCCTGAGCTGCAGAAGTGAACAACAGAGAGAGGGCCTCTCTCAGGCTCCATAATGAAAACAAGCCCACTGGAAAAGTGAAGAGAAACTCTGCAATAAAGGCACACCTGAGCACTGTGCTTGGTAAGTTGGAGGGATCATCAGCTCCCATCGGAACCTGGACTTTCTTCAGGGGAAAGGCAGCTGGAACCTGCAATAGAACCTTGCAGAGTGCAACTATGCAGTAGGACAGGGAGCTCATCTTGGGACTTGCAGCCAGAAATCTGCCTGAATCTCACGGGTCTGGGACTAGCTTACTGAGACTCATTGACTTATAACTGCAAACTGTGGCCCATGTTGTCTATTGTGACAGCAGAGACATACCCTGAAGGAGGCCCTTCATTTTTAAAGGTGATAGATTAATAACTACCACAAATTGTCATTCTCTAATGATGTATTTGATGCTATGGTGTTGCTGATTGTATCACTTGGGCTAAGGTGTGTGATTGATCTAATCAGTTGTCCTTCCTGGTAAAATGAAAATGAGATAGCATCAGAGCCATTAGAGACTCAAAACCTAAAGACCAGCTATATCTGAAAGACACCTCTGAGAAGCAATCATTCCATAAGGGTTCTAAATACATCAACAAAGATACAAGAAGCAACTTCAAAATATCAACCCAGGAACTAAAAAAAGGACAGTAAGAAAAACAAAAATGAGAAGACGTTTAAGCAAGTTACAAACTCAGACTTCCTCCCCGCCAAAAGGCAAATTCTGGAGGAAATGAGGTGGAAAAGTCTGGACACCCTGAACTGATAGCACAGGAAGTAACAAAACAGATGAATGAGCCTCTAGAAAAATTCAAAGAAAAATAATCTCCCAGATAACTACAGAGATGGCAAGCAGAGTGAAAGACATTATTAGAGGCTCTAGAACAGAAACAGATAGAAAAATAGATGAGCTCAGAAGCATGCTGGAAGCCATGAATGCCCAGCATAAGAAAGAAATGGAAACCATGATCGCCCAACAAAGAAAGAAATGGAATCCATGAAACAGATCCAAACAGATATTCACGAGATTAAAAACTCCATTGAAAGCATGCAGAGCAGATTAAGAGAATCTGAAGATAGAATATCAGATATTGAAGACAGGATTGTGGTGAGGGACCATTAAAACAGAGATTTCTTAAAAATAGTAAGGGACCATGAGAAATCAATTAAGCAGCTGCTAGATGAAAAAAAAAGAAGAAAAACGTAAGAATGATAGGAGTCCACGAAAAAACAGGAGAAAGTACAATTGACATAAAAAACTGTTCACAGAAATAATAATAGAAAACTTCCCAGACAGAGGTAGAGAATTGGACATACAGATAAGTGAGGCATATAGAACTCCACCTAGCCATGATCAAAAAAAATCTACACCTAGACATATAATAGTCAAGGTCCCAGAAACCCAACAGAAGGATAAAATCCTATAGGCAGTTAGAGAGAAGAAACAAATCACCTTTAAAGGAAAGCCCATCAGAATCACGGCAGACTTCTCAACACAAACCTTCAACTCAAGGAGGGACTGGAGTCAAGTGTTTTGAGCCCTAAAAGAAAATAACTTCCAACCTAGACTGTTATATCCTGCAAAATTATCTTTCAAAATTGATGTGGTAGTTAGATACTTCCATGACAAAGAACACCTGAGAAATTTCATGAACACCAAACCAGTACTCCAAACAATTCTAGGAAATATCCTAGGAAAAGGCAATGAAGGTCACAACTCCATGAGGTTCAACAGAGGGAAGCCACCAGGCAGGTAAGAAATTAAAGGGAAAGGGGGAAAAATGAATAAGAGCCAACAACAGTGAAACCTCATGACAAGTATGAGTCAATAACTGTCAGTTATAACGATCGATGTTAATGGCCTCAATTCACCAATCAAAAGAAGTAGACTGACAGAATGGATTAAGAAGCAAAATCCAGTAATATGCTGTATACAAGAAACACACAAAGACTGAAAGTAAAAGGATGGAAAATTGCTGTCCACGTGACAGGAACCCAGAAAAAAGCAAGGGTAGCAATCTTATTTGTAGACAAAGTAGATTTCAAACCAAAACTAATTAAGAGAGACGAAGATGGTCACTACATCCTTGTGAAGGGAACAATCCAAGAGGAAGAGATGACAATCCTAAATATATATGCACCCAATACAAATGCCCCCAACTATACAAAACAAATATTAATGGACATGAAAAACCAAATAAGCACTAATACAATTGTAGTGGGGGACCTCAATACCTCACTATCACAAATAGATAGATCATCTGGACCAAAAATTAACAATGAAATTCTAGAACTGAACCAAGCTATTGAACAAATGGACTTAATAGATATTTGCAGAGTGTTCACTCCACAAAATCAGAATACACATTCTTTTCAACTGCACATGGGTCATTCTCCAAAATAGACCACATGCTAGCTCATAGGACATGTCTAAGTCAATGTAAAAGAACTGAAATTACCCCCTGCATATTATTAGACCATACTGCAATAAAATTGGAGATCAATAACATGAGAATCTGCAAAACTCCCACAAACATCTGGAAATTGAATAAGACCCTACTGAACAACCAATGGGTCATGGAGGAAATTAATTACTCTCTACAAGTAAATGATAATGTACAACATACAGGAATCTATGGGACACAATGAAAGCAGTTTTTTGAGAGAAATTCATAGCAGTGAAGGTGCATATTAGGAAAACAGAGAGAACTCAGATAAATAAACTAATGTAGAACCTCAAACTCCTAGGAAAATGAAGATAATAACAAACCCAAAGCTCACACAAGAGAGGAAATTATAAAGATCAGAGCAGAAATCAATGCGATGGAGACTAAGAGAATGATACAAAAAAACAATGAATCATAGAGTTGGTTTTTGGAAAGAACAAATAAAATTGATAAACCTTTAGCGAACCTTATCAGAAAAAGGAAAGGAAAGGCACAAATCCATGCAATTAAGAGCAAAAAAGATGAAGTCACAAAAGATCCAGCAGAAATCCAGAGGATCATCAATACATACTTCGAGAACCTGTACTCTAATAAAATTGAAAACACAGAAGAAATGGACAGATTCCTAGATACATATGAATTGCCAAAGTTAAATGAAGAAGATATAGAAATTCTAAACACCCCAGTTACAATGAGTGAGATTGAAAATGTAGTAAAATATTTACTAACAAAGAGAAGCCCAGGTCCTGATGGCTTCACTGCTGAATTCTACAAGACATTTAAAGAAGAACTAACGCCATTACTCTTTAAACTCATCAAGGAAATTGAAAGGGAAGCAAGGTTTACAAATTCATTCCTGGAAGCAAGTGTTATTTGATTCCAAATCCAGGGAAAGACCCAACCTAAAAAGAGAACTACAGGCCAATCTCCCTAAGGAATACAGATGCAAAAATCCTCACAAAGATACTGGCAAACAGAATACAAAGGGTCATCAAGAAGATCATACATCCTGACCAAGTCAGATTTATCCTAGGGATGCAAGGATGGTTCAACATTCGTAAATCAATAAATGTAATACACTATATTAACAGAGTCAAGGACAAAAACCATATGATCATCTTAATAGATACAGAAAAGGTATTTGACAAAATCCAACACCCATTCATGATAAAAACCTTACAGAAAATTGGAATAGAAGGTCTTTATCTCAACCTGATTAAGGCTATCTATGAAAACCCAACTGCCAACATCATATTAAATGGTGAAAAACTGAAAACTTTCATGCTAAAATCAGGAACAAGACAAGGATGCTCACTATCACCACTCCTGTTCAATATAGTTCTGGAAACAGTAGCCACAGCAATTAGAAAAGAGAAAGAAATAAAGGAATAAAGATAGGAAAGGAAGAAGTTAAACTGTTACTATTTGCTGATGACATGATACTTTACATACAAGACCCGAAAAACTCTACCAAAAGACTTCTGGACTTAATTGACAGATTCAGTAGAGTAGCTGGATATAAGGTCAACACTCAAAAAACCATAGCCCTCTTATACACAAATAGCAGACTCCCTGAGAGAGAAATTAGGGAAACAATTCCTTTCACAATAGCATCCAAAAAAATGAAACATCTAGGAATCAATCTAACAAATGAAGCAAAAGACCTCTACACTGAAAAGTACAGCACTCTGAAAAAGGAGATTGAGGAGGATATAAGAAAATGGAAAGACATCGCTTGTTCCTGGGTAGGAAGAACCAATATAGTGAAAATGGCCATACTTCCAAAACTACTATATAGACTTAATGCAATGCTGGTTGAAATTCCAACAATATACTTCACAGAACTAGAGAAAACAATCCAAAAATTCATTTGGAACCAGAAGAGACCTAGGATAGTATAAGCAATTCTGGGCAACAGAGACATGGCTGAGGGTATCACAATACCCAACTTGAAGCTATACTACAAAGCTACTGTGATAAAAACAGTATGGTGCTGGCAAAGAAACAGATCTGAGGATCAGTGGAATAGATTAGAAGACACAGAAACAACTTCAGACATACTCAGCCACCTCATCTTTGACAAAGGAGCTAACCACCCTCATTGGAGGAAAGATAGCCTATTTAATAAATGGTGTTGGAAAAACTGGATTTCAACCTGCCAGAGATTAAAACTAGACCCATATCTATCACCATGCAGTAAACTAAGATCGAAGTAGATTAAAGATCTAAATATTAAGACAAAGACATGAAACTTGCTGGAAGATAAGTTAGGTAGAACTCTTGAAGATATTGGCATAGGAAAAGACTTCATGAACAAAACCTCAATAGTACAGGAACTAGTAGAAATAATCAACAACTGGGATCTCATCTTGTTAAAAAGCTTCTGCACTGCAAGAGAAACCACCAACAGAGCTAAGAGACAACCTACAATATGGGAAAAAATTTTTAGCACCTATAACTCAGACAAAGGGCTACTATCTAGAATATATAAAGAAATGAAAAAAATCAAACCCCCCAAATTCAAAGACCCAATTCAAAAATGGGCATCAGAAATGAACAGACATTTCTCAAAGAAGTAAAAGCAGCAAATAAACATAGGAAAAAATGTTCAACATCACTCATCATTCGAGACATGCAGATGAAAACAACACAGAGATTCCACCTCACCCCAGAAAGATTGGCTGCTATCAAGAAATCAACCAATAACAAATGCTGGCGGGGGGTGGGGAGAAAGGAACCCTTCTCCATTGTTGGTGGGAGTGTAGGCTGGTGCAAGCACTATGGAAATCAGTATGGAGATACCTCAAAGAACTAGGGCTGGAGGTCCCATTTGACCCAGCTATCCCCCTGCTGGGTATCTTCCCAAAAGAATTAAAAGAATCATACCACAGTGATACATGTGCACCCATGTTTATAGTGGCACAGTTTGTAAAAGCTAAAGCTTGGAAACAGCCCAAGTGCCCATCAACTGGAAACTGGATAAAGAAGATGTGGGTTTTTTTATAAAATGGAGTACTACTCAGCCATAAAGAATGAGAAACTAGAGTCATTTATAGCTAAATGGATGCATATTGAGGCCATGCTCTTAAGTGAAATAAATAGGACACACATGTGTAAATACTGAATAGTTTCTCTAGTGTGAGAAACTGAGAGTGTAAATAAGGATCAAAAGGACTAATAACTAATAATTGATACTTTGAAATAGGAAAAGGTCCAAAGGGGTAGGGGTGGTAGGAGGAGATGGAGAAAGGACAGAATGGAAAGGAAAACTTATGAGAAAAGAAAAAAAAATGGAAACAAAGTCTATGTAAATAGGGAAGGGTGGAGGGGTGAAAGGTGCACAGGTAATGGGGAAAAAATAAGAACCAAGATACATCATGTACAGGTACAAGCACTCAATGATAAATGTAAACGTATTGTATACCTAAAATGTACCAATAAAATAATTTAAGGAAAAAAAATCTTTGCCTATCCCAAGATCACAAAGAATTTTTATAAGGCTTTCTTATTAGAATTTTTATTATTTTAGGTTTTTACCTTTAGTTCTATTGTGCATTTTGCATTAATTTTTGAAGTGGTATGACACATAGATTTAATGTATTTTTTCTCAGTTACTGATATGTAGTATTCCAGCACACTTTGTTGGAAAGACAACTTCTTTATTGATTGGCTATTTAAGTTTGTTGAAAAAATGACCGTAAAAAGCATTGATGAGTTTATTTCTAGACCCTTTCTCTGTTCCATTAATATACTTTCTTATCTCCATACCAGCACCACATGTTTTTTATAGCTTTATAGTAACTGTTAAAGTCAGGCAGTGTAAGTTCTTTTACTTTGTTCTTCTGTTTCAAATTGTGTTGGCTATTCTAAATGATTTATATTTTTATATGAATTTTAGAATCTGCTTGCCAATTTCTACAGAAAGTATTGCTGGAATTTTTATTAGGATTGTGTTGAATTTATAGATTAAATTGGGATCATACTATCATTTCAATATTGGGTTTTCCTATACATTACCATGCTGTGTCTGGATCTTTCAGAATTTTTCTGACTGGCATGGTGATACACACCTGTAATCCTAGCACTTGGGAGGCTGAGGCAGAAGAATTGCTGTGAGTTTGAGGCCAGCCTGAGGTACATAGTGAGATCTTGTATCAAAAAACACACAAAATTTTTTTCTAAGAAGTAAATTTCATAACTTTTGGTGTACATATCTTGCACATATTTAGTCAGAGTTATTTATACCTAGTATTTAATATTTTTGTTACTAGTGCAGATGGTATTTTTCTCATTTAATTTTAACTTTTATTTGTTCCTATAGTATTTAGAAATCTAGTTTGTATGCTGATTTTCTATTCTGAAACCGTGCGAAACTTATACATATTGCTTCAAATAGTTTTTCTTTTTTAAAAATAATTCCATGTAGATGTTTGAATACATAGTTTTAATTTTTCCTTTCCAGTCCAGATACCTTTTGTCTCTTCCTCTGGCCTAATGGCACTGGCCAGAACCTATGAATGCTGAAGTGTTATGAGCACATTTCTTTCCTTGTCCCAGATCATAAAGGGACTGTGTTCGGTCGTTTTCTATAAAGTATGCTGTTAGTTACAGCTGTTTAAGTTTCTTTATATTCCTAGTTTTCTGAAATTCTTTTTATTGGGAATGTATTTTAGATTTTGTGAAATGCTTTTTCTGTACTTATTAACATTTAAGATTTTTCTTCTTTAGTCTGTTATATGGTGAATATTAACTTTTGAACATTAAACTAATCTTGGGGCACTGTTATAAATCCATTCTTAATAAATTAATCTAAACTTAAAATAAATTCAGCTTAATTATATTATTCTCCATGTATTATTAAATTTGTTTGTTAATATTTTATTGAAATATTTTGTATCTATGTTCATGAGCAGTGTTCTTTGATTTTTGGTATTATAATAACCCCAGCATTACATTAATCAGTAGGTATTACTTCCTCTTAATATTTTGGGAGAATTTGTTTATTAGTCATTATTTAAATGTAGAATTCATCAGTGATGCCATCTAGGCTTAAGTTTTTCTTTATGGAAAATGTTTTAAATTATAAATTAGTTTTCTTTAATTGAATTCTTCAGTAGAGCTATTCAGGTTATCTGTATTCTCTCTTAAAATATTTTTTTTCATATGTGTTTTGATACATAATAAATATATTCATCATGGAGTATTGGGTATATACATGCTGCAGCTTGATGTTTTTTACTTCCTTTGCCTCTCCCTTCCCTCCAAGGTTTAGTAATTTGCATCTTTCAAGAAATGCATTTACTTATTGTCTATTTTCTGACCTTCTTAAAATTTTTTCAAAATTTCCTTATTATCTTTTTCATATTTATACAATTTGTAGTAAAGTTTCCTTTCTCATTTTTAATACTAGAAATATTCTTATTCTCTCTCTTTCTGGCTCTCTCTCTCTCTCACACACACACACAACACAACACACTCTGGCTGTTGATTTATTAATTCTATTCATCTTGAAGAGCAGATTTTGGTTTCATTGATTTTCCTTTGTTTATCTTCTATTTCAGTGATAGCCACTATATTTCTAATTATATTTTCTTTTGCTAATTTTGGGTTTCATTTGGCCTGTTTATGGCTTACGGTGGTAGCTAAAGTCATTGATTTTCAGACTTTTCTTTTCTTATGTAGATATTAATACAATAAAAATTTTCTGTATACCACAAATTTTGAAATATTATGTTTTCATTTCTATCTAGTTGGAAATAATTTCCCCTTTTTTGATTTCTTCTTTTATCTTTGGATTATTGAGATGTATGTTAGTTTCCACATTTGGGAAAATTTCCAGATATCTTTTTGCCATTGATTTCTATCATTGCATTATAGTGAGACAAAATACTTTTATGATTAAATTTTTAAAAATTTATTGAGACTTGGTTTATAGTCAAGAATGTGTTCTCTTTTGGAATTTTTCATATGCACTTGAAGAGAATATATATTATGTTGCCATTGTATAGATCATTGGGTGATTTTCAGTCAGATCAAGTTGATCCATAATGTTTTTCAAGTCTTCTGTAACTTACTAATTTTCGGTCTATTTCTATCAGTTCTTGAAAGAGGATGCTCAAATCTTCAACTATAATTGTGAATTTGTCTATTTTTCCATAGTTTTCTCAGTTCTTGTGTTATGTGTTTTGTTAGCTGCACAGATGGGCTATTTATGAATTGGCCCTTTTATCATTATGAAATGACTTTTAACTCTGGTAAAATTTTTTTCCTCAAAAATTACTTTGTCTGATATTGATATGGCCATTTTCACTTTATTTCAATTAGTGATAGCATGGTATATCACTTTTCTTTTGATGTATTTGTTATTTTATAAAGATTCTTAGGAGGCAGCATATAGTTAGGTCTTGTTTAAAAAACAACAACCAAGTCTGGCTATATCTGCCCTTCATTGAAACATTTAGTTTAGATTTAATGTTAATATATTTTGTGTTTACCTCTCTGACCTTTCTCTTTGTTTTCTATTTGTTCCAGCTATTCTTTGTTCCCTTATTTACTTTTTATTATGTCTTTTGTAGATCATTTTTCATGATCCTATTTGATCTTCTTTGATGTTTTACTAATGTAACTCTTTTTATATTACTTTGAGGATAGCTTTATGGTTTATAGTTTACACTTTTTCTTTAGGGTCCACCCTCAAGTAATATTGTACAAGTCTGTGTACAGTGTAGGAATCATGCAGCAACATATTTCCATTTATCCCTTGATATCCTGTGTGATTTTGTCGTCAAGGATACAAATCCTAAAATACATTGTAATTTTTGCAGTAAGTAGTCAATTATCCTTAAAAGATTTTAAGAGAATTAAAAAGCCTCTTATAATTACCCATGTAAATATCATTTCTAATGCTCTTCATTTCTTTGTGTAGATCAAGATCTTTACCTGGTTTCAATTTTCTTCTCCCTGAAGGACTCTAACATTTATTGCATTGTACATCTCCTTATAGTGATTTTTTTCACCTTTTGTGTGCCTTAAAAATTTTATAAAGTTTCATTTTATTAAATATAAATAGTTAAATCATCCCACCTTTCTTTTAAGTTTTATTTAGACATTGATTCACATTTTAGTAGAATGAATGCTTCAGAAGTGACAATGACTTGAGTGTCCAGCAATCAAGAGAGGTTACTTGACCCCCAAAATTGATCCATTGAGTATGAAAAAAAATTAACTCTGTAGGCCTAGGTTTCTCAAACCCTGCACACTTCAAAGACTAGTCTTCAGGATTGGTCCCTCAATGGCTTTAGGAGATAATTTCTTGATCTTGGGAATATTTTTCCCTGATAAGAGCATTTTTGTATACTTGAGGCATTGGGCCATGATATACCTACCAGATAACTTCATGGTGTCTTTGCTGTCTTTGCTCTGGAGGGAACTTGAGTAGCTGAGGTCTGTCATACCAACAGGCCTATGTCACTGACCCAGATAAAAATTCTGGCCTACTTGCTTAGGTGAGCTTCCCTGGTTGGCAACACTTTGTACATGTATTGTCATGCATCATTGCTGGGTGAATCAAGCATACCCCTGTGTGACTCTACTGGGAAAGGGTGCCTGAAAGTTTGCCTGTGCCTTTTCCCTTTGTTGTTTTCAATCTGTGTCCTTTTTCTGCAATGAACACTAACCATAATTATGACAGATTCTCTGTCATGGAGCATTTTTAGTAAATCATTAAGTCTGATGGTGTTCTTGAGGACCCCTGATAAATCCCAAATCCTTTTGGCTTAAAACTGGAAAAGTTGAGTTTTTGGTCTTACTGCCTGTCATTTCTGGATGGGGTTGAGGGAAGAGCTCTGTTCTGCATTGTCCTCACTCAGGGAGTTGTGCTGAGGGTGCTTTCTTCTTCATACTTCAGCAGTTGTTGGGATTGAAATATAGAAACCTAGTGAAGACAGCATTGTTTTATAAACCCTTAGCTTGATCTGACACACACTACATTCACTTTCCATTGGCTCAAACAAGGCATACAGCCATACTAAAACTGCAGCACTGGTGAATAGCATTACTGACAACCACATCATGTGGAAGCTCCTTAAGTCCTGGCTTGAAACTTTCACCATTTAGATAGGTGAAAAGGAGAATAGATGGAAGCCAGCTCATAGGAGAAAATGAGTTTCAAAAAAAGAAGAGATGAGTAGGAGGTATCTTCTGTGGAGAGGGTGGAGGGTGTCAAGCACAAGAAAATGACTAGAGATCAAAAGGTTGATGTTAACATCATTTAATTTTGCAAACATTTATTAAGCACCTGCTGTGTTTTAAGCACTAGAATTAAAATGAGGAGTTATGGTAACTGGAGGATAACAATTCCTGCCCTTGAGAAGCTGTTTTGTAATTTAGCAGTAATGTTTGAGTAAACATTGTAATTTAAGTGACTACGTAGTCAGGGATGGAGGCCAACAGGGTACTGGTTGTTACAACAAAACAGTGGTAGAAAGGATACATAAATAATATAGAAAGGAGGAGCCTGTCTTGTCCAAACACCCTAATATTAAAACCCATGCATGTTTAACTTAAATATTTTGATGTCTATAGCTCAGAGCATTGACTGTTCTAATCTCTCTCCTATATCAGTCAACAAATATTCTCTAAATCTAGAATATTCTCCTAATTGGCTTCTGAACAATTTGAGACTGAGCCTAACAAGAGTTTGTGTATGTAATTGGCAATGGCAGGTCAGGCTGGAGCTTACTAAAAAAGCCCAAGGGCTTCCCCCTCCTTTTCTGCATTTTTGTTACTTTTGTTAAGAGGAAGCTGAAGACAAGGTGGGCATTTGGCCAGTTTCTTTGGAAGTCTCTAGGTGAGGGAGAATGGAGCACAGGTTGTTCTTGCACTCTGTAATTCTTCCTGGGCTCAGACTTCGGGGAGCTACTTCCACATACTTCCTTAAACTAAGCTTTCTTAGATCTGTTGAGGAGGCAGAAGTTTCTGATGCCTGAAGAGACAAGTGCTGATTTGCAGTAACAAGATCCCAAGATGCCTGGTCAGAATCTCACTCCTCAGTCATCTTGCGCTCTGGCTAATAATAATGCTCAACGGGACCATAGTTGTTTCTCCTTAGGACAATATTTTGGTGTCATTGTTGTTGGATAGAATGCCAAAGAGAAAAGGGAACCACAGCCAAAGGAGGCAGAGGACTGGTAAGGCTTATAGCCTTCAGGGCATTGAGGCAGACTTAGCTCTCTCACTAGGGAGAGGCTCAAATGAGCACTGTACCCTCAGAATAATTGTCCCCGTCTGAGGCTCTAGAGCTCAACTACCTGTAGCTACAAACAACAGAAACCAACAGAAAAAGATTTTAACAGTAGGATCAACTCCAAATATTCAGAATTGTATTAAAGACTTTTTCGCAAATTAGTCCTAACAACGATGGTACTATAATTTCCTTAGTTCTATGATACACATTTTTCATATTTTAGTATTTCTGAAATTCAGATGCATCTTACAATTGATGTATGCATTTAATATGGCTTGTTCAACTTCTTAAAAGAAGGAAAAAACCCTAACAATTATTACTTCACTTTCCATCTGATGGCAACTTAGACAGAGGGAAATAATAATAACACAGGCTGTGCAATGTGCTAAAATGTTATATGTACATTTCCCTAAATCCTCAGAGCCCACCTGTGACAGGGAACAATTATCACAGCCGTTTTCTAGGGCAGGAAACAAGGAAAGAAAAGAAATATTCTCAAGGTTGCAAGGAGAACAAGGAGCAGAGTTGGGATTCAAATGCTGATTGATTGCAGCATCCATGTCCCAGACACTGCATGTTCACATCGTTTCTCTCTCTTTTTCTTTTTTGGTACCGAGGATTGAATTTAAGACCTTGTGCTTACGAGGCAGGTGTTGGAACCACTGAGCTAAATCCCCGACCCTCTTTCTCTCTTATTAACCTGTTTTCTTTGTCTGTAATATTTCTCTCTCATGTGTCTCCTTAATGCTTGTCTATCTAGATAAAGCTAATTTAAATACCTTTCCTATAAATATTTCCCTGACCATCAGACAGAATAAATTTTTCTCCTCTGAACTCCCACAACAATTGTCACACTGGTAGAAAATGACTATACTGTGTTATGGTGGTCAATCAATGTAACTTTCCTCCTCAGTACAAGTGAATGTCTTAAAGGTAGAACCTCTCTCTCTCTGGAGGTTGGAAAACAATCACTGTTGGCTGAGCTGTTTAAATAAATGTGTTTCTCCAACTTGACTGAGATAGAGAGCTCTACAGACTAAAATACGATTCATTGAGCACACATTGCTAACAATATTAGCTCAGAGCTTTATATCCTTTATAAATGTTGTGAGAAGAAATAAGATCATCAAAGTGAAACAATTAGAACAGCATATAGTACATGGTAGGAACTCAATCATGTTGGTTTTAAAAATTGCTATCATTACTTAAATGTTACCAAATTTACTGAAGTGTTTACTATGATTGTCTGTAGCAGACACCTCTGCCCAGTATTACCAGGCTGTAGTGGCACAAGCTTCTTGCCCCTCCATAATTCAGCTGTGTTACATTGGAAGTAACAGAGCTTGGCTGAGTTCACTCCCAGTCAAGGTCAACTAACTCAAACTAAATTCCTCCCCACTGAATTAACTATTTGTTCTCTTCAGCAAAGACACGCTTGTGCCCTCATTCTACAGTCCTGCCTACTTGATGCTAGTTATCAGCAGGTGTCCCAGGCCTGCCCAGCATCCCCGCCTTCCCATGCTTGTAATGAATAAACACTCAATATCTTGGGAGTCCTTTGTCTTTGCTGTGCAGAGCAGCTTAGATCAGCCTGACTCAGTTTCCCTCAAATCGTGCCTGTGTGTTTTTTCTATTTCCCACTTTCCTATCTCACAGACATTGTACTGGCTTGCAGGAGATGAGGACCACTGTAGGAGCCTCTGCTAATGCCCCTTTCCCTTTCCCTATAATTGTCCCTCTTCTCTAAATGAGGAAAGTGATTAATACAAGGCTGTCAAAATTCTGCTTTGGAGAAACTTGGAAAAAAAAAAGAACTTGCCATTCTGGAACTATGCCACAAAGAGGCAGTAGTGTCTTAGTCATAAGGTCTGAAGCAGCTGGTATATTCACTCCCACTTTTTCCCAGACTTATAACCTTGAGTTTAAGATATATCATTCACTAAGTTACAACAGTTACCCAATATTGTATTAAATATATACAGTATTTGGAATCGATATTATTAGGTAATATCTTAGTGACTTTCTTCAACTCTGAGACAGAATACCCTACCCCCACAACTTAAAGAAGAAAAGGTTTATCTTGGCTCACAGTTTGTAGAGGTTTCAGTCTATAGTCAGGTGGTTCCAAGGAAGGGCAGAATGGCACATGGGCCAGAGAGAAGCAGCTTATGGCATGAGAGATAAACCCTTCCAGGCCACACCCCCAGTGACCCACTTCCTCTAACCAGGCTTTACATCCCAACATCACATTTAACTATAAACTTATCAGTGAACTAATCCACTGATGGCTATCATGCCATGATGCAATCGCCTCCCTAAAGCCACCTCCCCAAAGCTCCCCAGAGCACATGAGGGTTTTGGAGGACATCTGGATATAAACCATAACAGGTAATAATTTAAATGTTAAAAAGAAGGCAAGGTATAATTTTGTATTTTTTCCCTTAATCTTTAACTTATTACCATTTGTCTTAGGGTGCATTAAAAGAAGAAAAAGTATATAAAGAATGAGGAATAGGAGAAAAAGTAATCTGTGTGCTTTATGCTCAACTTTCAGATTTGCTCAGCCAAATTCTACATCTTCTAAGGCTTCCTAATCTGTCTATAGCTTTTGGTAGTCTCCATCCTGTTTACATATATGTCAGGTAAAAGTAGCTTCATAACTTGCCAGATTTGATTAATCTAATAACGGGAACTGTCCTGATTTTGTTTTCTGTAACTTACAGTCTGTTTTATTTCTCAACAATGCCAGGAATCCCCTGAACTTATACAGCCTTTAAGTTCAAGTTGTCCAAATCAAAAGAAGACATTTCTCTTAGTTCTGTCAATTAGTAAAATATCACCTTCTTTGATTTCCCAAGGTCAGATTAAATAAACCTCAAATTATTATATACATGTATGCATGGATGGGTAATAGATATTGGTAGATAGTAACAATAGATGGATGGTATTTCACTTACACTGTGTGTATGTATATGTGCATTGCATGAAGCACAGAGCATGCAAAATACTTTTAATGTAAATAAATTTGAGAATAAATCCAGGGTCTTCATATCTTTCAATTTCTAACTGTGAGGCTTTGAAAAAATTACTTAATTTCTTTGAACCTTGGAACATGAATATGAGTATGTATGCATCTACAAAATGACTATTAGAAGGGATCATTTTATCTACACTCTTCTAGTTTCAAAATGGTTGGATTCACATTATTAACATAAGAATTTTCTAATGCAAACTTCAGAAAATATTCTATTTATGTCCACTAATTAAAATTTGAAGTGAAAAAATATCATGTTTCCTCAACAGATGCCAAAAAGCATTAAAATGCAACACTTAAAATTTATTCCTTTTAAACATCAATTCATTATGAAGGTCTTGGCAAACTGGAAATAACAGGAAGCTCTCTTAACATGATAGAGTCACTGTAAAACCTAGAGTAAATTTTTGCTTAAAGAATACATTTTAAAAGTTTTATATTCAATTAAAATAAGACAAGGATGGCTTTTTTGACTTCTATAATTAATCCTAGTATCAAACATCTCAATTGATGTGATAAGATAGGAAGAAAGAGAATTGAAAATTTAATAACTGAAAAGAAACAAAAAATAGCCAGTTATTATTTGAAGATGATGTGCTTGTATATATAGAAAATTCTATAAAATGTACAGGTAAATCCGAAAGTATTCAAATTCATCATATATACTTTACTCTTCTGAAAAATGTATAAAGTGTGTATAGTCATAAAATAGACCAGTATATAACAATTAAATGAAATACTGTTAATTAAATGAATGCACTATTTCTACCTTTGTCAACAGGGATAAAATTTTAAAACATGTTGAATAAAAAAAGAAAACTATAATTTCATCAAACTTTTGAAACTAAGAGGCCTTTGGCAAGAAAAAGTTTATTGAGCTGTACAGATGCTCCACAAACAAGGTGAAGGTGAAAGGTGAAGGACTGGTCCTGGGGCAATTGTCACAGGCAGCAGCAGCATGGCCACATAGCAGTTGGGAAACTGCCCACTATACCTACATGGATAGAGTGTTTTACAATAATAATTCGGGGAGAAGAAGCACAAGTCATTTACACTGACCCTACACTGCCTATGGTTAAGAGGGGCAGAAGAACAAGAAGTGAGCAAAGTCCTGGAATAAGAGGAATATTTTCTACTGCTTAGATGGGTTCCAGAAACAGAATGAAACATGGCCTTAATGGCTGATCTTCAGCACACAAGAAAGGAATGTGAAGGAGTTCTCCCCCACTTTTTTCCTTGTTGATTTAGCTTGTAGCTGAGTGCAAAAATGGCCTTCTCTTATCTCTCTCCTCCCTCCATCTTCTGGCTTGTAACTTAATTTACATCTCAGAATTCTCTTATCAAGAATGTTACACACAGTGATAGACATTTATTTAAAGTTTCAAAAAATAAATATATATGTAATAAAAATATAAGCATACATGGGGAAGTATATTAAATTTTTATGACTTAACATTTATTATCTCCTGGTTCTGTAGGTGGGAAGCTCAAGTACAGACAGCTCATCTGGGTCCTCTGCTTAAAGACTTTCCTGGCTGAACTCATGGTGTCAGCAGCACTGCACTCTTTTTTGCATTTCCAGGAATAAGCCACTTCCAACTGAAGTGAATTTTGTTTCTTTGGGTTGTAGGACTGAGGTTCCTGCTTTTTCATTCTCTGCCAGTTGGGTCTGCTCTTGCTTCTAGTGTTGTAGAATTTCAGGGACAAGAGAGATCAAATGCAAATCAGGAGGATTTATTTAAGGTGAACACTGGCTTCAGTGGACTTGTGTCCCAAGGCTGAGCAACTGAACAAAGAAAAGTTCTAGGTTTTATACATTTAGTCAAAAGGGGGGGGGGTCTTTCTAGTGACGCAGCAAGTGAGTTTACTAGTACAGGACAGGGGCATACAGGTTATTAAGTTAGCCTTGTAAGAAGACAGTGTCTTATGAATCATGGCAAAAGAGTGTCATAAACTTTGTTTTCAGGACATAGTTGTTTACAGAGCATATAGTTCCTCAGGGGTTACAAAACTTCATTTACAGGAATATGAAAAAGGTAGGGGGGACCTGAGTGGGGAGCTGCTAGACTGCTTTCAGCTAGAACTGATTTTCTTTTAAGTTCTGCTTTACTACAGCTGCCTGCACTACTGCTTGCCCTGTCTGTGTGTCACTCTCTGAGTAAGGATGGGTCAAGTCTTCTCATGCTTTGATTCTCTGACTCCACTTCTGACACATCTGTCTCACATTTAGGGGGAGAAAGTTCTCTGCTTTCAAGAATTCATATGATTAGATAAGACCACTCTGGATTGTCCAGGATAATCTCTATTGTAAGATCTGTGATCTAATGTCATCTGCAAAGGCCCTTTGCCACGTGAGGTAGCATAGTCACAGGTTTCAGGGATTAAAATGTGGACATTAAGAAGGCCATTCTGCCTTACTACAAGAGGCTATATCCTGACTGTAAGATATTGGTTATCTATGGGGAAGGAAGGATTAACAAACAGTATAAAGAAAACTTCAAATCCATAATTTTCTGTTTTTGAAAAATTATCAGAAGCAAATATGGCAAAAGTATAATAATTTAAAAAGAAAGCCATATTTTATAATTTTATACTTTAAAATTTTATATAGTATAATACATTACTATATTTATATAGTATAATTTTATACTTTATAATTTTAAAATTACTGAAAATCAAAAGACAAAATATTAAAAAACACCCAACATAAAAAAGAAACTTCAGAGAAAATGAAATTACAGGAGAAACTGACTTAAGAGAAATGTCAGGCTAACAAGAAAACACAGAGTGATATCTTCAAAGTGCTAAATAAAAAATTCTTCCTGTTAAAAAATTCTTTCCCATTAGAGTTCTATGTATATTAATAATAAATCATTATAATGCACAATGATACTCTTAAGTGAAATAAACAGGACACACATGTGTAAATACTGAATAGTTTCTCTGGTGTGAGAAACTGAAAGTGTAAATAAGGACTAAAAGGTACAATAGATAATGTGAAATAGGAAGAAAAGGGGCAAAGGGGAAGGGGAAGTGGGAGGGGTAGGGGAAAGGAAAGAAGAGAATGGAATTAATATGAGAAAATGAAAAAATGGAAACAAAGTTTTTGCAAATAGCGAGGGGTGGAGGGGATGACAGGAGGGTAGGGGAAGGGGGAAAAACTAAGAATCAAGTTATATTATGTAGGGCTGGAGATTTAGCTCAGTGGTACAATGCCTGCCTCGCAACCTCAAGGTACTGAGTTTGATCCTTGGTACAGCCAAAAAAAAAGGATATATTATGTAAAGGTACAAATTTCCAATGATGAATGTCATTATATTGTATACCTAAAATGTACCAATAAAATTAATTAAAAAAATAAATCATTATATACTGCATAATGTATCCAGTTATTACACTGCACTCCATAAATATGTACAACTAAAATAATAATAATAATAATAATAAATGGTATTGTTTTAAGAAAAAAATAAAGGTGAAAGCTATATATCACTAGAAGGCTTGCACTAAATAAAAATTTTAAAGGACGCTTTCAAGAAGAAATCAGATGCTTACCCATTGAAGTTATTGTCCTCTATCTCTTTTTTCCACCAGTACTGTCCAGTTTTATTAACTTAGGATTGAAAAGTGGACAGATATTCAGGATGCAACAATTTGAAGGAAATCATCACATACTCTTTTTCACAAATGTTTTCACAGAGCCAATATAGTACTAGCCATTAATCCAGTATTCCAAATATACTGAAGTAGTAAAGAGGCAACAAGAAAAATTTAGAAAAACAGTAAAACACTTTTAGTTTCTTCTCTTTAGTCCCTACAACAGCATCTTACAGTCTTGATCTACCTATGTAGTCCTACGTCAGTTTCTAAAGTATTTGTCAGGAGGGAAAAAATAAGATGCAGCTGACCAGTACAGACTTTGAAATTTAGGAAGGTGAGGGGGAGAAAGTTAGTTTTCAGAACAATTTAGTTAGCTTTAGTTTCATCAGCAGTATATTTGGATTCTTTGTTCTTCAGCACTTCTTCAGCGTGTTTATCCTTTTCTCGCAAACAGTCCAATGTGGCAGCCATTTGTGTCTCTCGATTGTCTTTGTTAGCTTCCATTTTGTAGGTCAGTTTCTCTTCTGCCATTTTACTGAAGTTTTGGCTCTTCTATTGCTTTTTTGGAAGCACTTCTTTCTCATGCTGTCTTTTCTCAGGAAGCTACTTCAAGACTTCAGCTTCATGGGACTTGCATCTTTTATCCTCAGCTTCTAATTTCTTTTGAATTTCCTCCAGAAATTTGGAGGGGAAAGGGAGAAATCTCTTGACTGGGGCTGAGATTTAGATCAAAAGCCTGGCTTGAAGCTCACTTTTCAGAAGCTACAGTAAATAAAAGACAAGATTCTGGCTGTGTATTCTACACAATCCACTGGTGAGGAACCCCTGCTCAGTCTGAGCTGTCTGGGCATACTCTCTGCTCTCTTCTGTCTTCTGATTTATTAAAACTTCTTCAGCTTTGTTTAATTTGTGTCAAACTTATCCATTGCAATTTTAGTTTTAGATGTGAAGCTTTTCAGTTCTAGAAGCAGGAAAGTTGAGTACAAAAAAGGTAAATATGTAGGTAAATTTAAATCATTGACTAATGATTAAATCATCCACTAATAATGTCATATGTGATAATATATCTGTAATATATAATAATTTAATACATAATAATTATGTCTTTAACATATATGATTATATAGCATTAGTAAGATAACTATTCTAAAGAATCACTTAGAACCCATGAATCACTGAGCTTCAATGGGAATTTTCAGGGGGATCATCTAGTGACCATTTTTTTCTGATGAGCCCAAAGTTTTCCTGAGGCTAAACTTTCTTACAATCACCATAGACCCAGCTGCCCCTGGGCTTTCAGATCACACCTTGCCTGTCCCAGTGGCCACCTTAACCCAAGAGCCCTTGTGAATGGCTAGACCTGAGCTTTCTTTGTTAGCACTATATTAACAACCACAGAGATATGATTGTGTAATCATGCTATGCTAGCAGAAGTATGAACGAAGTTGCTATAATACTTGTTAGGATTTTCAAGTTTTCGTCTCTTTGTGGTTTTAAGAAGTCATTAAGGGATAAAAGCAAAAATGCTGTCAAAATTTGGAAAAGCTTTCTGAAGTCTTTATTTGCAGGGGATTTTGAGGAATGAGCTTATGTATTTCTCCTTATTCACAAGAGGTTTCAGTAGAAAAACAAATGTCAGTCCTAAGATTGGAGAGTCATTGTACATTTTCCCTTTTGTGAATTTCTTCTGAGTCTAGAAGCATACTCACTGACTCAGAAAAGAGGACTCATTCTGCACCAGGAAAAGACAGAATATGGTAAAACTTTCATGTTGTCTTCTGATGCCTTTCTCTGCTACTGGATCCCCTCAGTGTCTACTGTCATTTTGTAACCAGGCAGTTCTTTTTCCTTTGTGTCAGTTTGTCTGATGTTTGTATCCTGAAATAGTAGTACCTTCCTTGTCCTCTCTGGCATGGTACTAATTTCTGCTACACATGATGTTTTGGTCTGCTCCTCAAAATCTCTTCTTTTCCTCCTTTTAGGAAAATTATACACTTAGGTTGGATGTGAAGAAAAGAGAATCTGATGACTTTTCAGCACCTCTGCTGTCATCAATACTATAATCTTCACAGCCTTCCATGACAGTCATTTTTAGCTTCCATTTTACATGTGGGACAAATGAGACAAGATCTCTTTCCTATATCCTACTACATTCCTTGTTTCTTGTGCTGAAAGTCCATACCAGAAACCTGGAAACTTGTGGAGGTTAGTAGTAGAGAGCTGTCTATAAGGTGTAGGTAGGGGAAGATGAGGACCCCAGTGACTTAAACTAGCGTTCAAAAAGAACACCACACATACGAAGCTCAGAAGGAATCATATCTTTAATTGTAGGTATGCCCTATAATTATACTCTGAGGTATGTGGATGTTTAGGGGAGGGCAAGAAACACTGCTTTGGGGAAAACCTCTCCAGCTGACAACTTTTTTCTCCCTTGCCTTTGCTACCTAGCTTACTGCAAGCCCTATATGCCTAAGATCCCTTACTGGTTCCTAGCCATGTTTGCTCTCTGTAGTAGTAGGAAAACCTCATACCATTCCTCTCCTGAGCCATTCTTTGGAAAGTACTTCACTTAATTATAAAAATAACTGAATACATAATGGTAGCAGTCTCTGAGCTGTTTCCTGTCTAAATTTGGACTCAGGGTTTGAATAAATGAAGCATGAGAATAGTGATATTGTACAATAGGCTAAGAAAAGTGATGCTTTTATTTATTTCTGTACCCTTAAGTTTAGCGTAGTTCACCTTTCCTATGAGAGAGCCTGGCCTCGGTCACACCTTGAAATTTCTGTTTGTCCTTTGGGAAAATATCCTTTGTGAGATTTTCTCTTTGTTTTGGTCTTTACTTCTGAGGGAGAAAATTTTCCCTCTCAATTTAAAGAATTTCTAATGTCAGTGAGTGAGGTTCCATTCAGAGATGAGTAGAAGGGAAGAGGGGTTTTTTTGCTGTCTCTCCAAATTATTAGATGACTAGAGTATGTTCCACACTGGGCTAGTGTCTCATATCAGTTATATCACAGGTGGGATAGCTCTGTGCTGCCTTACTTCTCATTGTTTCTCTTTGTCCCTACTCTGCAAATCTCCAACCACTATTCCTTTTCACTTTCCACTACTGAGTCCACTTAAATATTTATTGAAAAAGTAAAAGTCACTAGATGGGAACTACTTACTTCCCAACAACAGACCTCCTGACCTCATGTATGTTTAATGGATGTGGCAAAGCTGCTCCCACCAAAGGCCATGCTCAGCATCTGCTCTGAAACTCTGCTACTTTGCCTCTCTCAGAACACTGTGCCTGCAATTTTCTCTTATTCCTCTTGCAACCTCACTCTATCTACTATATTAAAAAATATCCTCAAGTAGCTTAGGTAATAAAAGAATAATAACAAATTCCAAAGCTTTTAAGAAAGAATAATAAATATGAATAGGGTACTGATCTGGGGTTAGGGTGCTGGGGAGATAATTATCACAGGGTTTAGGAAATCTTTAGACTTAGGGAAGTTTATCATTCCTGAACCTGATTTTTTTAGTAGACATGAAACTCAGTGAATAAAAAAAGAGGGTTAGAACACTTAGATGATTGTTAGGCATAAGAAGAGGTTTCATCCAATTTGCTTCATAGATTCCAAAGAAAATACTGAAGACAATGAGAAACCACAGTATTGTCCTAGAGTTCATACTCCTTGGGCTGTCCGGTGGCACCCACATCCAGGCCCTGCTCTTTGTGCTGTTCCTGGTGATTTACCTCCTGACCATGGTGGGGAACCTGATGCTTCTGCTGTTGGTCAGGACTGATTCTCACCTCCACACACCCATGTTCTTCTTCCTGGGACAATTGTCTTTCCTGGATCTTTGCCACTCCTCTGTGACCATGCCTAAGCTGTTGGAGAATCTTCTATCTGAGAAGAAAACCATTTCAGTGGAGGGCTGCCTTACTCAGGTCTTCTTTGTGTTTGCCACAGGGGGCACTGAATCCTGCTTACTTGCTGTGATGGCCTATGACCGCTATGTTGCCATCAGCTCTCCTCTGCTCTATGGCCAGGTGATGAACAGACAGCTGTGTGTAGGGTTGGTGTTGGGTTCGTGGGGCTTGGCTTTTATGGATGCTTTCATCAATATCCTTGTAGCTCTGAAGTTAGACTTCTGTGATGCTCAAAATATTCACCACTTCATCTGTGAGCTGCCCTCTCTCTATCCTTTGTCTTGCTCAGATGTGTCTGCAAGTTTTGCCACCCTGCTCTGCTCCAGCCTCCTGCATTTCATTGGAAATTTTCTTCTGATAATTTTTTCCTATATTCGCATTTTGCTCACCATCTTGAGCATCAGCTCCACCTCAGGTAGAAGTAAGGCCTTCTCCACCTGCTCATCCCACCTCACTGCAGTGATCTTCTTTTATGGCTCAGGATTACTTCGTTATCTCATGCCAAATTCAGGATCCACTCAAGAGTTAATCTTTTCCTTGCAGTATAGTGTGATCACTCCCATGCTGAATCCTCTCATCTACAGCCTGAAGAACAAGGAGGTGAAGGCAGCTATGAGAAGAATGTTGAGAAAATATGTTTAGTTTTTCAAATAATAGACTACAAATTCACAATGATGAGCAAAGTGGATACAACTACAATAAGTAGTATCTGGACATTAAGAAGGATTTCCTGATATCTGGATCCTTAAGCACATTATTTTTCTCTTTAAAAATACTTAAGAAAAAGTAGAAAGTTATTTTCTTGAAATGATACCAGTTTAGTCCTACTTTGGGGATGATAGAAGGATAAGTCATATATCTTGTCTAGCAATTTTAAAAAATAAAAGTACTATATTTAATTATTATACACAATATGGTAGATATTCTGACTGTCTACTCAGTCTATCTTTACCAGTCTGCCAGAAACTAGTCTGCACCTTCAGTATGGTTTCAGAAAGACTATTCACTGTGGTGTCCCCAATACCCTCCACCCAAACATAGCCATTATTCTTCCTGTAGAGTGGCTGTTTAAGGAACGAATGCATGATCAATGTCAGATCATTAATTGTTTGGGGAATTTTAATCTTGAGGAAAGATTCAGAAGGACAAAGGTCAGCCGTTCAATTTGCAGCTCTTGTACACCCTATGCTAGTGGCCCTGCTAATAAGATCACTAGAAGTATCCTAGATTCTATTCTTTCAAGGCCAGATTTACAAACATGAATCATAACAAGAGCGTATTATTGGATATTTGCATTGTGTCATGCACTGTTAAGCTATTTAAGAAAGAATAATACTTTATTCCATTTAAATATCACAACAAGTGTATTAGGTGAATGCTTTATATATTTATGCCTGTTTCAGAGAAGAGGAAATGACTCAGAGGTAAGGGATGGAACAGAATTTAGAACCAAATAGACTTGTACAAAAGCCTGTTTTCTTTATCAGCTTGACGACTGACCCTCTTTGTGACACTATACATTACTCTGGACTCAATGAATTCTATTTTATAATTTTAATTTTTTGGTACTGGGGATCAAACTCGGGACCTTGTGCTTGCGAGGCAGGCAGCAGAATGAATTCTATTTTAAATGTTTATTGCTATTGTGTTATTTGATTTTAAGTAAGTCAGAATTAGACTCTGTCATTAGCAAGGAAAGGACCTAAAAGAAATATATTGTTAACTCAATGGAATTGCAGGTATAGACAGTTGCGGTATTTGGAATTTTTTATTGCACCTAGGTTGGTTCAACAGTGAATACACATACCATATCTGCTTCAAACTATTGATCCAGTGGTTAACCATCTCTAGCTGTGAAGGGGCCCTGACAAGAGATGATTCCCCAGCTCATCCACATTACCAGACAAGCAGCTCTGCCACTCAGCCCTCACACTGATGTAGAAATGAAACAGCAAACATGAGACAGCCAATGGCAGAGCAAGTTCTAGATGGAGTCTATGTCAGACACCAGGAAGAAACCAGCACAATTTCAGCAGAGATGCCTTAGATCATGAAAAGAAATTGGAGGATTTGTGAGCAAGAGATTTGGTATAGGTGCATGGATTAAATTGATCATGTTAAGGATTCTTATTTCTTTCTAAAGTTACATTGTAAGTTTTACTTACTTACAAGCCATCCATTGCCATCCTTCCTTCAATTTGTATTCCTCAGCAGTAAAGAATATAAATTAGAGAAAACAAGGACATTACTGGTATCTTAAGTACTTTAAAAAAGTAACATAGTTTCTAAAATTCTAGTTGTGTAATAAGTATATTTTGAATGTTCAATTAATGGGGTAACAGAGAATATATTTAAGATGACTTCTCACCAAAGGGTCCCCACTGCTAAAGCATAATCTACAAATAGAGTAGTCTACATGCATCCTTATCAGCCTGGTTCTGGTCCATGAACTCATAAACACTACAAGTATAGCTGGCAAGGTGGTAGTTATTCAAATGATCAACATTTTAATTCACCAAGACTGGTCTGCCACTAGGGAAAGTTATTTTGATAAAGGTCATACATAAATTTTTCTCAGAAATATTACCATATATTTTCTAGTTTTTGTTTTTATTGTGCTAAAATCCAAGTACATTGATTATTTCTAATGTATAGAAATGCCATGGTGTCTTGTATGTTGATCTTGTATCCATCAAGCTTGTTGAGCTATGTTCTTCATTCTAGTCACTTGCTTGCAGACACTATTTAATTTTTAAAGTACAGACCTGAAGAAGCTGGATGTAGGACCCTATAAGAAAAATGCAATCATTTGAAAGTCAGTTTCAGGAGCGGGTATAAGGTCAGAAAGTAATTTTTACCTAGAAAAATAAGGCAAATTTTGAATTTGTCAAAGTATAAAATGGCTACCTTCAACCCACAGTTTATAGAGAGCTGTGATTTTAGGTAGCCTGAACCAGTGAATCTCATTTGAGCACAAGCTTTTGTAAAGTTAATTCCCACCTCAAAACATTCTTTGCAGTGTCCCAGAGTGATATTGAAGGGAAGTTACCAAATTTTTGAGAAGTCTTTCCTGATAAAATTGTCTAGACAGTTGATATTTAGTATATGTAAGAAGGAATTTACTTGTATTTTGTCACCCTTCCTCCCCTGTCACTCCTCTGTCGCTTACATTAATATAGCTTTATGTTTAGAAATTTCTCTTGACAGCTAACACACGGGTTAGGTTAAGGATTCTGAAACTGATGGGATAGTATAGAAGAAAGTCCTTGCAGTTTTCTGTGGCTGACTGATTGGAACCAGCCTGTGAGGGTTTAGTCCATCCATTAGAGTTATTTTCTCCTTGCAGGAAACCCATACTCGCAGTGGTGTGTGGAACTCAGTAGGTTTTTAGGAAATGCTTGCTGAAAGTTGCAGGCTGCATCTTGAAATAACAACTGTTGATGGATTTTTTAGCAGTAAAATGTATCTAAAAAGCTTCTTTGGAAATTATGATGTAAGAGATTAATCCACCAAAGCAATCTATTAGTTGCTTAAAATTCACTGTAGTATCCCAAAATCTGTAATTAAATTTCTTCCAAGGTTGGAACTTTAAAATTGTACTTTTTCTATCTAAATATTAAAATAGAAACTCTGAACCAGTTGGAACAGAGGTTAGCTAGAACCCTTGAAGACATCAGTGTAGGAAAAGATTTTATGAACAAAACCTCAGTTACCCATGAACTAGCACAAACAATCAACAAATGGGATCTCTTCTTATTAAAAGGCTTCTGCACAGTAAGAGAAACCACCAGCAGTGTGAACAGACAACCCACAATGTGGGAAAAAATCTTCACCTGCTCTTCCTCAGACAAAGGTCTACTATCTCGAATCTATAAAGAACTTCAAAAGATCAGACCTCCCAAATTTAAAGACCCAATCAAGAAATGGGCATCTGAAATGAACAGACATTTCTCAGACAAAGAAGTAGAAATAGCAAATAAATACATGAAAAAATGTTCAACATCACTGGTCATTCAAGAGATGCAAATGAAAACAACGCTGAGATTCCAACTCACTCCAGAAAGAATGGCTGTTATCATGAAATCAACCAATATCAAATGTTGGCAGGGCTGTGGGGAAAGAGGAACCCTGCTCCACTGCTGGTGGGAGTGTAGACTGGTGCAACCACTGTGGAAATCAGTATGGAGATACCTCAAAGAACTAGGACTGGAAGTCTCATTTGACCCCGCTATTCCACTGCTGGGGATCTTCCCCAAAGAATTAAAAGAATCATACCACAGTGATGTATGTGTGCCCATGTTCATAGCAGCGCAGTTTGTAATAGCTAAAACTTGGAAACAGCCCAAATGCCCATCAACTGGAGACTGGGTAAAGAAAATGTGGTTTTTTATTAAAATGGAGTACTACTCAGCCATGAAAAACGAAAAATTAGAGACATTTATAGCTAAGTGGATGCACATTGAGGCGATACTCTTAAGTGAAATAAATAGGACACACAGGTAAATACTGAATAGTTTCTCTGGTGTGAGAAACTGAAAGTGTATATAAGGACTAAAGGTATAATAGGTAATGTGAAATAGGAAGAAAAGGGGCAAAGGGGAAGGAAGTGAGAGGGCTAGGGGAAAGGATAGAAGGGAATGGGATTAATATGAGAAAATGGAAAAATAGGAACAAAATCTTTGTAAATAGGGAGGAATGGAGGGGTTGAAGGGAGGGCTGGGCAAGGGTGAAAAATAAGAACCAAGAGAGACTATGTAAAGGTGCAAATTTCCAATGGTGAATGTCATTATATTGTATACCTAAAATGTACCAATGATTAGAATGAATAATCGATAATGTAAAATAGGAAGAAAAGGTCCAAAGGGGTAGGGGTAGTGGGAGGGTCAGGGGAAAGGAAAGAAGGGAAAGGAAAAATGATGAGAAATGGAAAAAATGGAAATAAAGTCTTTATAAATAGGGAAGGGTGGAGGGCGTGAAGGGAGGGCTAGGAATGGGGAAAAAATAAGAACCAAGATGCATTATGTAAAGGTACAATTCTCAATGAGAAATGTAATTGTGTTGTATACCTACAATGTACCAATAAAAGAATTTAATACAAAAAAAAAAGAATGAAAAAGTTGAAGTCACAACAGACCCAAGAGAAATCCAGAGTATCATCAATACCTACTTCAAGAACCTGTACTCTAATAAAATAGAAAACACAGAAGAAATGGACACATTCCTAGATACATATGAATTGCCAAAGTTAAATGAAGACAATATAGGAATTCTAAACACTCCAATTACAATGAGTGAAATTGAAAATGTAATAAAAATTTACCAGTAAGGAATAGCCTAGGATCTGGTGGCTTCACTGCTGCATTCTACAAGACATTTAAAGAAGAACCATCACCATTACTCTTTAAACTCATCAAGGAAATTGAAAGGGAAGCACTGCTTTCAAATTCATTCCTGGAAGCAAGTGTTATTTGATTCCAAAACCAGGGAAAGACCCAACTCAAAAAAAGAACCACAGGCCAATCTCCCTTATGAACATAGATGCAAAAACCCTCAACAAGATATTGGCAGACAGAATACAGAGGGCCATCAAGAAGATCATATGCCCTGAAAAAGTCAGATTTATCCCAGCGATTCAAGGATTGTTCAACATACATAAATCAATAAAAGTAATACACTATATTAACAGAGTCAATGGAAAAAAATGATATGATCATCTCAATAGATGCAGAAAAGGCATTCAACAACATCGAACACCCATTCATGATAAAAACCCTATAGAAATTTGGAATGGAAGGTCTTTATCTCAACTTCATTAAGGCTATTTATGAAAAACCAAAAACCAACATCATACTAAATGGTGAAAAACTGAAAACTTTCATGATAAAATCAGGACCAAGACAAGGATGCCCACTATCACCACTCCTGTTCAATATAGTTCTGGAAACATTAGCCACAGCAATTAGAGCAGAGAAAGAAATAAAAGGATCGAAGATAAGAAAGGAAGAATTTAAACTGTCATTATTTGCTGATGGTATACTTTACATAGAAGACCCAAAAAAGTCTGCCAAAAGACTTGTAGACTTCATTTAAAGATTCAGTAGAGTAGCTGGATCAACATTCAAAAAACAATAGCCTTCTTATACACAAATAACTCAGACTCACTGAGAGAGAAATTAGGGAAACAATTCCTTTTACAATAGCACCTAAATAAATGAAATATCTAGGAATCAATCTAACAAAGAAAGCAAAAGGCCTCTACACTGAAAACTATAGCACTCTGAAAAAAGGAGATGAAGGAGGATACAGGAAAATGGAAAGATACCCCTCTTCCTTGGCAGGAAGAACCAATATAGTAAAAATGACCATACTTCCAAAACTACTATATAGATTTAATGCAATGTTGATTTAAATTCCAAAATATACTTCACAGAACTAGAGAAAACAATCCTAAAATTCATTTGGAGCAAGAAGAGACCCAGAATAGCAAAAGCAATTCTATATAACAGAGACATGGCAGTGGGTATCACTATCCCCAACTTGAAACTCTACTACAAAGCTACTGTGATAAAAACAGCATGGTTCTGGCAAAGAAACAGACCTGAGGATCGGTGGACTACATTAGAAGATGGAGAAACAACTACAGACATCCTCAGCCTCCTCATCTTTGACAAAGGAACAAACCATCTTCATGGGAGTGAAGGTAGCCTCTTTAATAAGTGCTGTTGGAATAACTGGATTTCAACCTGCCACACATTAAAACTAGACCATATCTATCACCATGCACTAAACTAAGATTGAAGTGAATTAAAGATCTAAATATTAAAATAGAAACACTAAACTTACTGGAAGATACGTTAGGTAGAATTCTTAAAGACATTGGCACAGGAAAAGACTTTATAAACAAAACTTCACTAGCAAGGGAACTAGCACAAAGAATCAACAACTGGGATATCATCTTATTAAAAAGCTTCTGCACTGCAAGAGAAACCAACAACATAGCTAAGAGACAACCTACAATGTGGGAAAAAGTTTTTAGCAGCTGTACCTCAGACAAAGGACTATTATCTAGAATATATAAAGAACTGAAAAAAATCAGACCCCCCCAATTCAAAAACCCAATTCAAAAATGGACATCTGAAATGAAGAGACATTTCTCAGACAAAGAAGTAAAAGCATCAAATAAACATATGAAAAAATGTTCAACATCACTGATCATTTGGGAGATGCAGATGAAAACAACACTGAGAGTCCATCTCACCCCAGAAAGAATGGCTGCTATCAAGAAATCAACCAATAACAAATGTTGGCAGGGGTGTGGGGAGAAAGGAACCCTTCTCCATTGTTGGTGGGAGTGCAGACTGGTGCAACTACTGTGGAAATCAGTATGGAGATAGCTCAGAGAACCAGGACTAGAGGTCCCATTTGACCCAGCTATTCCCCTGCTAGAGACATTTATAGCTAAATGGATGTATATTGAGGCCATACTCTTAAGTGAAATAAACAGGACACACGTGTATAGTGTATGTACATGAATAGTATCTCTAGTGTGAGAAACTGCATGTGTAAATAAGAATTAAAGTGATTAAAAAAAATTGGTAATTGCAAATAGGAAGAAAAGCTCCAAAAGGGTAGTGGAAGTCAGAGGGGAAGGTGAAAGGAAAGAAGGGAAAGGAAAAATTATGAGAAAAGAAAAAAATGGAAACAATGTTTATGGAAACATGGAAAGTTGGAGGGCATTAAAGGGAGCACAGGTAATGGGGAAATAGTAAGAACCAAGATACATCATGTACAGGTACAAGTACCCAATGATAAATGTAAATGTATTGTATACATAAAATGTGTCAATAAAAGAAATTAAGTAAAAAAATTTCATTTGCTGCCCCTCTCTAAATGTATAGCCTTTGTAATTTCTAAGACTTGGTTTTCTCATCTGGACCATGTGAGCAACAATGTTACCTATCCTATCAAACTGTTGTGAGAATCAAAAGTGAAAAAATAAATGTCAAGTGCTTAGCATAGCACTGACATCCAGAAGCTGCTCATAAAATAAAAGCATTGAACTAAAAAATTTTTTTTCGTTATTATTTTCATTGTTTTGTATTTTGATCTTCATACTAAAGTTATAAGTTGACACACTATCATTACAGTATTAGAGTATTTGGAATATTTCCATATCCTTCTTTATGTATGAATTGTATGCATTCAGATTTTTTTGGTACAGATTATCATCTTTTTCTCTTAGTTTGAAGAACTCTTTTTGATGTATCTTGTAAGACATGTCTGATAATCATAAATTCCCTCAGCTTTTACTGATATCTTTCCTTCATTTCTAAGGATAGCCTCTGCTAGGTACAGCGTTCCTTGTAAGCAGGCTTTTTTTCTTTCAGACTCTGAATACATCATTCCATTTGTTCCTAGCCTGCAGAGCTTCTGCTGAGAAGTCTCTTGCTAATATAGCAGAACTCCTTTGTAGGTTATTCACTTGTAGTTGTTTTTAGTATCCTCTCTCTGCCTTTGAACTTCTAGAATTTAATTATAATATTTTGGGGCAGTCTTCAGTCTTATTTGGGATGAATTTAATTGGTGGCCTTTGGCCCTCCTTTTTCCTACATATTTATATCTGTTTACAGGTTTGGGGAATATTTGTTATTATTCTTTCAGTAATTCTATCCCTTGTCTTACTGTACTCCCTCTTGAATGCTAATGACTCTTTGAATGATATCACATAAAGCCTGTAAGCTTTCTTTATTTTATTCTTTTTCCTCTCTCTTTTTCTTTTATTTCAAATAGCCTTTCCAAAATTTCACCAATTCTTCTTGAGCAACTCTTTGGTTTGTACTCTCTCTTACATTTTCCAATTTTTTTTCATTGTATTCTTTACCTCTGGAATTTCTGTTTGTTTGATTTTTATTATTTAACTCTCTCTGCTAAGTTTTGTCTGATAAACTTCTGAATTTTCCTTTTTTATCCTGAAATTCACTGAGCTTCCTTAACATAGCTGTTTTGTGTTTCCTCTCTCTCCCTCTGAAAATCACATATCCCCATCTCTCTGAGGTGTTTAAATCTTAGTCACTTTCCTGTTACCAACATACAGTACCTAACATCCACAATTTAAAGGAGAGAAGTGTTTTCTTTTTTTGGCTTTCATGGTCAGCTGGAAGATACAGCATGGCAGAAGGGCGTAGATGAGGAATGCTACTTATGTTATGGGGACCAGGAAGCAGAGCAAGTAATGAGGAGTGAGGAAGGAAGATATATCCTTCTAGGTTGAGACTTCAGTGACCCACATCTTCCTAACAGACCCTACCTCCTAACAGCAAATCATGTGTATTGCCCTCCATGATTCTGTCACCTTCCAAAAGTCCCAGATATGAGTGCATGAGGCCTGTAGGGAGATATGCTTCATCTAAACCTTAACAATAACTGACTGAAACTTTACTTTGTCTATTTGGTGAGATCATAATTTCTTGATTGTCCTTAGTGCAGGTAGACATATATCAATGTCTGTGTAGTGAATAAGTATTTATCACATTAAATAAGTATTTAGTCCACTCTTCATAGTCTGCCTTTGTTTGTACCTGTCCTTAAGCAGAGCTTAAGCACTCCACAAATGTAAGTAGAATGATTTCTGTCAGAGCCTTTGACTGCTGTAGCCATTTCAGCACTAGAGGATGACCTAACCTCAGGTTTACTGTGAGACATATGGGGGCTCCAAGGTTGGTATAGTGCCCTCCTAGCCTGGATGAACCTGAACAATTCCTAAGGAGAACACACACAGGCTGCAGAAAAAAATTGGCTAGGAATCTAGGTCCAGAAGCCTGTCTTGATGACAGTGCACACTTTCCAGCTATTCCCTGCAGACAGGACAGCTCCTTTTCTGCAAGGAGGGGAATGGGATGCAAGGCTAGACTTCCTCAAAATTTGCCTTAAGAAGAAAGATGAAGACCTCACTCCAGTGACACAGATAAATGCACTTCCCAGAAGTTCCCTGCACAGATGGAACAGCTAGCTCCCCAAATGCAGGACAAGGGGCTGAAGTTGAGACACAGGCCTGCTCAGGATCTGTTGTGGGACAGAAACCATGGTGCTCCTTCACTGGTCCAAGTCAATGCATATGGCCCAGCAATTCCCTGCATGGACAGGGTAATTCTACAATGAACTGTGGCCAGCACTGAGATTAGATATTCTGAAGGTGTATTGTTGGATGTCAGACAAATGGAGAGGTGATTCCAGGTGTGAGATATGGGAAGTTCTCTCTCTGGGTCCTTGTGTGAATAATAATAAACAAGGACCACAGCTGAAGGGGGGTGGGAATGAGTTAAATGGTAACATTTAGGCCTACTTCCAAGGTCAATTTCAGCAGATAATTGAGCCTGTCTGCCAAGGAAATAATATACATGAATTTTCCTGGATCCCTTGGCAAGATAGTTTGGGTATCTTAAGATGAAATACACTGGAATGGCTGTAGTTCCTCTGGACTTCAGAATTTGGTTTAGTCTCTCATATAGACTCATAGGTCTCTCAAAGGTAGAGTTAACAAGACTCATAAGATTACTATAGAATCAACTGAACAACAAAAATATTAATAGAAAAAAAATCCTTCTAACACCAAGTAGGTTTTCACAAACAAACTGAATAAGCCTAATTCATTGATCAATTAGATTACATTGGCACTGTCAAGGTCCATAGCTGAGACAGAGTTCCCTGAGGGAAGAGAAAAAGAAAAATTTGGTTTTAGGGTCACCAGGGCACTACCTAGTCTGTGCCAACTGCCTGGAGGCCATAACTTCTTAAACAAAACACAATTTGGATAAATATTCTAGCAAAAACTCATATGTGGAATCCAAAAATAGGTAAGCTGATAGTGACAGAGAATAGAATTGCAGTGACCTGAATGTAGGGGCTGGGGGAAAAGAAGAGACGTTGGTCACAAGGCAAAACCTCCAGCTATAAGATGAATGAGTACTGCAGACCCAGTGTACAGCATGGTGACTGTTCAGTAATAATGTATCGTATGCATCAAATTTGCTAAGTGTAGATCTCAAAGCTTCTGATAACATACAAAAAGCAACTACATGTAGTGATGTACATGTTAGCTAAATCAATTATCAAAGCATCTTACTGCATACCTGAAATACAAACAACTTGTATTTGTCAATCATATCTTAATAAATCTGAACGAAAAAAGGAAGTCTATTAGTCATGTTTTACCATGTATGTTAGGACAAAGCCATACATGCACAGGAATGGATTTAGCAGAAAGTGCTATTTCAGATACTCCTGTCTTAGATAACATAGACATTTGAGATTGTGGTAGCCCCAGTTCCTGTGACTGTTGTTGTAATGAGCTATTTTGTTTCTAATGCAGTGTGAAAATGTTAAAATAATTTAATATTCATTTTGGCTCTAGCTTTTGTTTCTGATGCTACATTTTGGATCAAATATGGACTCTGTCAGGAAGAGAGCCTACACCTTAGTAGTAAAGTAAAGCCTGTGAGGTTTTTTTGTATATACTTTTATTGGTACATTTTAGGTATACAATATAATGGCATTCATCACTGGAGATACGCACCTTTACATGCTCCCTTGGTTCTTATTTTTTCCCCCTTCCCCTGCCCTCCCTTCAACCCCTCCATTCCTCCCTATTTACAAAGACTTTGTTTCTTTTCTTTCATTTTCTCATATTAATTTCATTCCCTTCTTTCCTTTCCACTGCCCCTCCCACTTACCCTTCACCTTTGCCCCTTTTCTTCCTATTTTCACATTATCTATTACACCTTTTAGTCCTTATTTACACTTTCAGCTTCTCACACTAGAAAAACTATTTGGTATTTACACATGTGTGTCCTATTTATTTCACTTAAGTGTATCGCCTCAATGTGCATCCATTTAGCAATAAATGTCTCTAATTTCTCATTTTTGATGGCTGAATAGTACTCCATTTTATTAAAAAATCACATTTTCTTTATCCAGTCTCCAGTTGATGGGCATTTGGGCTGTTTCCAAGTTTTAGCTATTACAAACTGCGCTGCTATGAACATGGGCGCACATCTATCACTGTGGTATGATTCTTTTAATTTTGGGGGAAAGATACCCAGGAGAGGAATAGCTGGGTCAAATGGGACTTCCAGTCCTAGTTCTTTGAGGTATCTCCATCCTGATTTCCACAGTGGTTGCACCAGTCGACACTCCCACCAGCAGTGGAGCAGGGTTCCTCTTTCCCCACAGCCCTGCCAACATTTGATATTGGTTGATTTCATGATAACAGCCATTCTTTCTGGAGTGAGTTGGAATCTCAGCGTTGTTTTCATTTGCATCTCTTGAATGACCAGTGATGTTGAACATTTTTTCATGTATTTATTTGCTATTTCTACTTCTTTGTCTGAGAAATGTCTGTTCATTTCAGATGCCCATTTTCGGATTGGGTCTTTAAATTTGGGAGGTCTGATCTTTTTCAGTTCTTTATAGATTCGAGATAGTAGACCTTTGTCTGAGGAAGAGAAGGTAAAGATTTTTTCCCACATCGTGGGTTGTCTCTTCACACTGCTGGTGGTTTCTCTTGCTGTGCAGAAGCTTTCTAGTAAGAAGAGATTCCACTTGTTTATTTTTTGGGCTAGTTCACAGGCAACTGAGGTTTTGTTCATAAAATCTTTTCCTACACCAATGTCTTCAAGGGTTCTACCTAACCTCTGTTCCAGCTGGCTCAGCATTTCTGTTTTAATATTTAGATCTTTAATCCATTTTGATTTTAGTTTAGTGCATGGTGAGAGATATAGGTCTAGTTTTAATCTTTGGCAAGTTGAAACCCAATTTCTCCAGCACCGTTTATTAAAGAGGCTATCTTTCCTCCAGTGAGGATGTTTGGCTCCTTTGTCGAAGATGAGATGGTTGAGTGTGTCTGGCGTTGTTTCTGCATCTTCTTATCTGTTCCACTGGTCCTCAGGTCTGTTTCTTTGCCAGTACTGTTACACCCAATGAGAAAGAACCAACCAAAGACTGATATTAAATCCACACAGCAGTTTATTACCAGCTGGGACCCAAGCCGAGCATCGGACTTGAGCCTTGACTGGGGGTTGACAAACATGTTTTATACACCTTTGAGGCCAACAGTTTCTAGGCACCCCCATGGGATAGAACTAGTAAAGCAACCAAAAGGTACAGAAGGGGAATGCCCTGCTGTTAGAACATTTGTAAAACAGTAGTTGATTTATTGTTATTTCTAAAGAGACTTTCTAGGGGGAGGAGGTTTCTAAGCTTCCTCCTTCTGAGTTCATCTAAAGGGCAAGCAGGTGGGTCAAGCAGCAATATGGAGTCTGTCTTGCTAACTAGGGTCCTTCAGGTACCATACTGTTTTATCACAGTAGCTTTGTAGTATAGTTTCAAGTTGGGGGTTGTAATATCCCATGCCATGTCTCTGTTACCTAGAATTGCTTTTGCTATTTTGTGTCTCTTTTTGTTCCAAATGAATTTTTGGATTGTTTTCTCAAGGTCCATGAAGTATGGTGCTGGGATTTCAATTGGGATTGCATTGAATCTATATAGCAATTTTGGAAGTATGGCCATTTTCACTGTGTTGATCTTTCCTACCCAGGAGCAAGGGATGTCTTTCCATTTTCCAAGATCCACTTGAATCTCTTTTTGTTGTTGTTGTTGTTTTAAAATACATTTTAAAAATTTATTTATTTATTTTGGTACCAAGGATTGAACTAGGGAACTTGTGCTTGCAAGGCAGGTGGCGGAACCACTGAGCTAAATCCTCTGCCCCCTTAAAATGTATTTTAATTGATACATGGTAAATGTACATATTTGTGGGTTACAGTATTACATTTCAATACATGTATACAATGTATAATGACCAGATAAGAGTGATTGACATATTTATCACCTCAAACATACATCATTTCTTTGTGTTGAGAGCACTGAAAATGTTCTTTATTAGCTATTTTGAAATCTTCAATTAATTGCTGCCAATCATAATTATCCTAGTGCCCTATAAAACATTAAAAGTTATTCCTGCTGTCCAACTGTATCTCTGTACCCTTTAACTGTCCGGTCTTCATTCCTTTCTTCCTAACACCTCTCCCATGCTCTGGGAACCACTATTCTATTCTTTACTTCTTTGAGATTGCCATGTTAGCTTCCACAAATTAGGGAGAACATGTAGGATCGTGAAACATGTCTTCCTGTGCCTGGCTTATTTTACTTAAAAATTACGTACTCCAGTTCCACCCACATTATTAAAAAATCACAGGGGTTCATTCTTTTTTTTTTTTGTACTGAGGATCGAACTCAGGACCTTGCGCTTATGAGGCAGGCAATGGAACCATTGAGCTAAATCCCTGGCTTGGCTTCATTCTTTTTTATGTCTGAGTAATATCCTATGGTGTATATGTATCATGTGTTCTTTATTCCTCCATCTACTCATGGACACCTAAGTTGTTGAATCTCTTTTTTCAAAGTGCCATAGTTTTCAGAGAAGAGCTCTTTGATTTCCTTTGTTTGGTTGATTCCTAGGTACTTCAGGTTTTTGGATGCTATTGTGAAAGGAATTGTTTGCCCTATTTCTCTCTCAATGAGTCTGTTGTTCGTGTAGAGGAAAGCTATTGATTTTTGTGTGTTGACCTTGTATCCAGCTACTTTACTGAATTTGATTATTAAGTCTAGAAGACTTTTGGTGGAGTTCTTGGGGTCTTTTATATAGAGTATCAAGTCATCTGCAAATAATGACAATTTGACTTCTTCATTTCCTATCTTTATTCCTTTTATTTCATTCTCTTGTCTAATTGCTGTGGGTAATATTTCCAAAACTATATTGAACAAGAGTGGTGATAGTCGACATCCTTGTCTTGTTCCTGATTTTAATGTGAAGGACTTCAGTTTTTGACCATTTAGTATGATATTGGCTGTTGGTTTTTCATAGATGGCTTTTATCAGTTTGAGGTAGAGACCATCTATTCCAATTTTTTATAGGGTTTTTATCATAAATGCATGTTGGATTTTGTCAAATGCTTTTTCTGCATCTATGGAGATAATCCTATTGTTTTTGTCCTTGGCTCTATTGATATAGTGTATTACATTGATTGATTTTCATATATTGAACCATCCCTGCATCCCTGGGATGAATCCCACTTGATCAGGGTGTAGGATCTTCTTGATGATCTTCTGCATTCTGTTTGCCAGTATCTTATTAAGGATTTTTGCATCTATGTTCATTAGTGAGATTGGCCTATAGTTCTCCTTTTCAGTTGAGTCTTTCTCTGCTTTGGGGATCAAGGTGATGCTTGCTTCCAGGAGTGAATTTGAGAGTATTGCTTCTCTTTCAATTTCATTGAAGAGTTTATACAGTAGTGGCAGTATTTCCTCTCTAAATGTCTTGTAGAATTCAGTGGTGAAGCCATCAGGACCCGAGGTTTTCTTGGTTAATAAGTTTTTAATTACATTTTCAATTTCATTGATTGATATTGGGTTATTTAGAATTTCTAGGTCTTCATTCAACTTTGGTAATTCATACATGTCTAGGAATCTGTCCATTTCTTTTGTGTTTTCCATCTTATTGGTGTATAGGTTCTGGAAGTAGGTATTGATGATCCTCTGGATTTCTTCTGGGTTTGTTGTAATTCACCCTTTTCATTCCTAATTGCATGGACTTGGGCCTTTTCTTTCCTTTTTCTGATAAGGTTGGCTAAGGGTTTGTCAATTTTGTTTATTCCTTCAAAGAACCAACTCTTGGCTTCATTGATTTTTTGTATCATTCTCTTAGTCTCCATTGAATTGATTTCTCCTCTGATCTTTATAATTTCCTCCTTTATATGAGCTTTGGGTCTGTCGTGCTCTTCTTTTTCCAGAAGCTTGAGGTTCAGCACCAGGTTAATTGGGCTTGCTCTGTTTTCCTAATATGTGCATTCATTGCTATGAATTTCCCTCATAAGTTAGCTTTCATTGTGTCCCATAGATTCTGATATATTGTATTGTCATTGCCATTTAATTGAAGGAAGTTTCTGATTTCTGCTTTAATTTCCTCTGTGACCAATTGGGTATTCAGAAGTGTGTTGTTCAATTTCCATGTGTTTATGTAATTTTTGCAGTTTCTTTTGGTATTGATCTCCAATTTCATCGCACTATGGTCTGATAATATACAGGAGATAACCTCAATTCATCTGCACTTACCTAAATATGTTCAATGAGTGAGTATGTGGTGTATTTTGGAGAACAACCTGTGTGCAGCTGAAAAGAATGGGTATTCTGATTTTGTAGGGTGAAACACTCTGTAAATATCTATTAAATTCATTTGTTTAAGAGTTTGATTGAGTTCTAGTATTTCGTCGCGCTTTTTTTGTCTAGTTGATCTATCTGTCACAATGGGTTATTGAGGTCCCCCACTACTATTGTATTAGTGCTTATATGGTTTTTCATGTCTGTTAGTATTTGTTTTGTATAGTTGGGCGCACTAGTGTTTGGTGCATAGATATTTATGATTGTCGTCTCTTCCTCTTGGATTCTTCCCTTTACAAGGATATAGTGTCCTTCTTTGTCTCTCTTAATCAGAGTGGGTATGAAATCCACTTGGTCTGCTAAAAGGATCGCTACTCCTGTTTTTTTTCAGGTTCCTGTCCCATGGAGTATTGTTTTTCACCCTTTAACTTTCAGTCTATGAGTTTCTTTTTGAATTAAGTGCATTTTTTATGCAGCATATTGTTGGATCTTGCTTCTTGAGCCATTCTGCCAGTCTATTTCTTTTGATTGGTGAGTTGAGACCATTAACATTGATGGTTATAACTGATACATATTGAGTTATCATTGTCATTACTTTTTCTATTTTTTGATTCTCTCCCTTTGTTTTTAATTTCTTGTTGTGCCTGGTGGATTCATTCTGCTGGGCTTCCTCGGGTTGTGATGCTCATTGTCTTTTCCTAGGATTTTTTCTAAAATTCTTTGGAGTGCTGGTTTGGTATTCATGAAGTTCCTAAGGTGCTCTTTGTCATGAAAGTATCTTATTTCATCATCAATTTTGAAAGATAGTTTTGCAGGGTACATCAATCTGGGTTGGAGGTTGTTTTCCATTAAGGCTGGAAATACATCACTCCAAGGTCTTCTTGCCTTGTGGGTTTGTGTTGAGAAGTCTGCTGTGATTCTGATGGGCTTTCCTTTGAATGTGATTTGTTTCTTTTCTCCAACTGCTTGTAGAATTATGTTCTTTTATTGGGTTTCTGGAATCTTAACTATTATATGCCTAGGTGTAGATTTTGTTTTGATCATGGGTAGTTGGAGTCCTATATGCCTCACTTATCTGTATATCAAGTTCTTTTCCCCTGCTTGGGAAGTTTTCTGCCATCACTTCTGTGAACAGTTTTTTTTTATGTCATCTGTACTCTCTCCTGTTTCTTCATTGACTCCAATTAGTCTGATGTTATTCTTCTTTGGAGCATCTGGCAGGCGCTGGGTTGATTTCTCATGGTCCCTTACAATTTTTTTTTATTAAATTCTTTTATTGGTACATTGTGGGTATACAACAGAATTACATTTCTCATTGAGAATTGTACCTTTACATAATGCATCTTGGTTCTTATTTTTTTCCCATTCCTAACCCTCCCTTCACCTCTTCCACCCTTCCCTATTTACAAAGACTTTATTTCCATTTTTTCTATTTCTCATCATTTTTCCTTTCCCTTCTTTCCTTACCCCTGCCCCTCCCACTACCCCTACCCCTTTGGACCTTTTCTTCCTATTTTACATTATCGATTATTCATTCTAATCATTGGTACATTTTAGGTATACAACATAATGATATTCATCATTGGAAATTTGCACCTTTACATAGTCTCTCTTGGTTCTTATTTTTCACCCTTGCCCAGCCCTCCCTTCCACCCCTCCAGGCCTCCCTATTTACAAAGATTTTGTTCCTATTTTTCCATTTTCTCATATTAATCCCATTCCCTTCTGTCCTTTCCCCTAGCCCTCCCACTTCCTTCCCCTTTGCCACTTTTCTTCCTATTTCACATTACCTATTAAACATTTAGTCCTTATTTACACTTTCAGTTTCTCACACCAGAGAAACTATTCAGTATTTACACATGTGTGTCCTATTTATTTCACTTAAGAGTATTGCCTCAATGTGCATCCACTTAGCTATAAATGTCTCTAATTTCTCATTTTTTATGGCTGAGTAGTACTCCATTTTATTAAAAAAACCACATTTTCTTTCTCCATTCTCCAGTTGATGGGCATTTGGGCTGTTTCCAAGTTTTAGCTATCACAAATTGTGCTGCTATGAACATGGGCACACATATATCACTGTGGTATGATTCTTTTAATTCTTTGGGGAAGATACCTAGCAGTGGAATAGCAGGGTCAAATGGGACTTCCAGTCCTAGTTCTTTGAGGCATCTCCATCCTGATTTCCACAGTGGTTGCACCAGTCGACACTCCCACCAGCAGTGGAGCAGGGTTCCTCTTTCCCCACAGCCCCGCCAGCATTTCTTATTGGTTGATTTCACGATAGCAGCCATTCTTTCTGGAGTGAAGTGGAATCCCAGCATTGTTTTCATTTGCATCTCTTGAATAACCAGTGATGTTGAACATTTTTTCATGTATTTATTTGCTATTTCTACTTCTTTGTTTGAGAAATGTCTGTTCATTTCAGATGCCCATTTTTGGACTGGGTCTTTAAATTTGGGAGGTCTGATGTTTTTAAGTACTTTATAGATTTGAGATAGGAGACCTTTGTCTGAGGGAGTGCTGGTGAAAATTTTTCCCACATTGTGGATTTTCTCTTCACACTCCTGGTGATTTCTTTTGCTGTGCAGAAACTTTTTAGTAAGAAGAGATCCTATTTGTTGATTGTTTGTGCTAGTTCACGGGCAACTGAGGTTTTTTTCATAAAGTCTTTTCCTACTCCAATGTCTTCAAGAGTTCTACCTAAACTCTGTTCCACTCGGTTCAGCATTTCTCTTTTAATATTTGTATCTTTAATCCATTTAGATTTTAGTTTAGTGTATGGTGAGAATTATAGGTCTAGTTTGAGTCTTTGGCAAGTTGAAACCCAGTTTCTCCAGCACCATTTATTAAAGAGGCTATCTTTCCTCCAGTGAGGGTGTTTGGCTGCTTTGTCAAAGATGAGGTGGCTGAGTGTGTCTGGAGTTATTTCTGCATCTTCTAATCTGTTCCACTAGTCATCAGGTCTGTTTCTTTGCCAGTACCATTCTGTTTTTATCACAGTAGCTTTGTAGTATAGTTTCAAGTTCAGGATTATGATACAACCTGCCATGTCTCTGTTACTTAGAATTGCTTTTGCTATTCTGGATCTCTTCTTGTTCCAGATGAATTTTTGGATTGTTTTCTCATGGCCCATGAAGTATGCTGGGATTTCAATTGGGATTCCATTGAATCTATACAGCAATTTTGGAAGTATGGCCATTTTCACTATGTTGATCCTTCCTGCCCAGGAGCAGGGGATGTCTTTACATTTTCTAACATCCTCTTCAATCTCTCTTTTCAGAGTGCCATAGGTTTTGGAGAAGAGGTCTTTGATTTCTGTTGTTAGCTTGATTCTTAGATATTTCACTGTTTTGGATGCTATTGTGAACGGAATTGTTTGCCCTATTTCTCTCTCAGTGAATCTGTTGTTCATGTGGAGGAAAGTTATTGATTTGTGTGTGTTGACCTTGTATCCAGATACTTTACTGAATTTGGTTATTAAGTCTAGAAGACTTTTGGTGGAGTTCTTGGGGTCTTCTGTATAGAGTATCATGTCATCTACAAATAATGACAATTTGACTTCTTCATTTTCTTTCTTTATTCCTTTTATTTCTTTCTCTTTTGTACTTGCTGTGGTTAATGTTTCCAAGATTATATTGAACAGGAGTGGTGATGACATCCTTGTCTTATTCCTGATTTTATTGTGAAGGATTGAATTTTTTGACCATTTAGTACGATATTGACTGGTTCTTGTTTTTTTTTTTTTTTGTAGATGGCTTTTATCAGATTGAGGTAGATACTGTCTATTCCAATTTTTTGTTGGGTTTTTATCATAAATGAATGTTGGATATTGTCAAATACTTTTTCTGCATCTATGAAGATGATCATATTGTTTTTGTTTCTGCCTCTATTAATATAGTGTATTACATTTATTGATTTGCATATGTTGAACCATCCCTCCATCTCTGGAATGAGTCTCACTTGGTCAGGGTGTATGATCTTTTTGATGATCTTCTGCATTCTATTTGCTAATACCTTATTAAGGAGTTTTGCATCTATGTTCAATAGTGAGATTGGCCTATAGTTCTTTTTTTCAGTTGGTTCTTTCTCTGCTTTGGGATCAAGGTGATGCTTGCTTCTAGGAATGAATTTAGGAGTATTGCTTCCCTTTCAATTTCATTGAAGAGTCGAAACAGTAGCGCCACTATTTCCTCTCTAAATGTCTTGCAGAATTCAGCAGTGAAGCCATCGGGACCAACACTTTTCTTAGTTGGTATGTTTTTATTTACTTTTTCAATTTCATTGATTGATAGTGTGCTGTTTCCAATTTTAAGTCTTCTTCATTCAACTTTGGTAATTCATACTTATCTAGAAATCTGGACATTTCTTCTGTGTTTTCCATTTTATTGATGCATAGGTTCTTGAAGTAAGTATTGATGATCCTCTGGATTTCTGATGTGTCCATTGTAATTTCATCCTTTTCATTCCTAATTGCATGGATTTGGGCCTTTTCTTTCCTTTTTCTGATAAGGTTGGTTAAGAGTTTGTCAGTTTTGTTTATTATTCTGAAGATCCAACTCTTGGCTTCATTGATTTTTTGTATCATTCTCTTAGTCTCCATTGCATTGATTTCTGCTCTGATCTTTATAATTTCTTCCCTTGTGTGAGCTTTGCTTTTGTCCTGCTCTTCTTTTTCTAGAAGGTTGAGGTTCCACATCAGGTTGTTTAATTGAGCTTGCTCTCTTTTCCTAATATGAGTATTCACTGTTCTGGGGCAGGGGCTCCAAGCCACACCTGGAACCTCACCATGGCATGTGTGGGGCCCAGAGTGGAGCCAGGTGCTTCACACTGCTTGGCTCCCCTGCTTGCACTGGTTGGTCATGCCCAAGCAGAGCACCGCATGGGGCAGGGGCTGCAAGCCATGTCCAGAACCTCACCGTGGCATGGGCAGGGCAGAGTATTCATTGTTATGAATTTCCCTCCTAAGACTGCTTTGATTGTCCCATAGATTGCAATAGGTTGTACTATCATTGTCATTTAATTGTAGAAACTGTCTGATTTCTTCTCTAACTTCTTCTATGACCCATTGGGTTTTCAGAAGTGTGCTGTTCAATTTCCATCCCTTTATGAAATTCTTTCAGTTTCTTTTGGTATTGAACTCCAATTTCATCAGACTATGGTCTGACAATATACAGGGGATAACTTCAATTACTTTGCACTTATTTAAACATGTTCTATGAGTGAGTATGTGGTCTATTTTGGAGAATGACCCATTGCAGCTGAAAAGAATGTGTATTCTGATTTTGTGCTATGGAACACTGTAAACATCTGTTAAGTTCATTTATTCAAAGTTTGATTGAGTTCTAGTATTTCGCTATTCATTTTTTCTTCAGTTTATCTATTTATTTATGACATTGGGGTATTCTGGTCCCACACTACTATTGCATTACTGCTTATTTAATTTTTCATGTCCATTAGTATTTGTTTCATATAGTTGGGTGCACTAGTGTTTGGTGCATATATGTTTGTGATTGTCATCTCTTTCTCTTGGAATGTTCCCTTTACAAGGATGTAGTATCCTTCTTTGTCTCTCTTAATCAGTGTTGGTTTGAAATCCACTTGATCTGCCAAAAGAATAGTTACTCCTGCTTTTTCTTGTGGTTCCTGTTGCATGGAGTATTGTTTTCCACCCTTTAACTTTCAATCTATGAGGTTTTTTTAAAATTAAATATGTTTCTTATATGCAGCATATTGTTGGATCTTGGTTCTTGACCCATTCTGCCAGTCTATTTCTTTTGATTGGTGAATTGAGACCATTAACATTCAGAGTTATAACTGATACAGATTGACTTATCATTGTCATTACATTTTCTTTTTGTTAGATTCTCCCCCTTTGCCTTTAACTTCTTGTGGTGCCAGATGGATTCATTTTGCTGGGCTTCCTGAGGTTGTGATCCTCATTGTCTTTACACAGGATATTTTCTAAATTTTTTTTAGTTGCTGGTTTGGAATTCATGAAGTTTCTAAGGTGCTGTTTGTCATGATAATATCTTATTTCTCCATCAATTTTGAAACATGGTTTTGCAGGGTACATCAATCTCAGTTGGAAGCTGTTTTCCTTTCAGGCTTGAAATATGTCATTCCATGCTGTTCTTGCCTTTAGGGTTTGCATTGAGAAGTCTGCTGTGATTCTGATGGGCTTTGCTTTGTATATGAGATGTTTCTTTTCTCTAACTGCTTGTAGAATTTTGTTTTTCTGTTGGCTTTTTGGAATCTTAACTATTATATGCCTATGTGTAGACTTTTTTTGATCAAATCTAGTTGAAGTCCTATATGACTCACTTATCTGTATGTCAAGTTTTTCCCCAGCTTGGGAAGTTTTCTGTCATCGTTTCTGTGAACAGATTGTTTACACCATCTCCACCCCTCTTCTGTTTCTTCACTGACTCCGATAAGTCTTATATTATTCTTCTTTGCATCATCTAGCAGCTCCTGGATTGATTTCTCATGGTCCCTTACTATTGTAATGAAATTTTCCTTTTCCTGGTAACTATTTGCAATTGTATCTTCCATATCTGAAATTCTGTGCTCACATTGTCTCATTCTGTCACATAAACTTTCAATGGAGTTTTTAATCTCCTGGAAATCTGTTTGCATCTGTTTTATGGATTCCATTTGTTTCCTATGCAGGGATTCCATCATGTTCCTCAGTTCCTCTCTTTTTTTTTTATCTGTGTCCACTCTAGATTTATTAATCATGTCTTGCACTATGAGCACTGATACAGAAAAGTTTTAGATAATTTAATAGATTGAGTATTAAGATAGTTGTAGAAGCAAAATAAGTAATGTGTTCTTTTAAGATTTGCTTTTCCTGTAACTCCCTGTTTAAGGTGAAGATTATCTGACTCTAACCAGTAACTTCATTAACCTAACAAAGTTACCATGCCAGGGTAAATTTACAATGTATATGGCCTATCTTGTGTCTGTGACTTGTAAATAGGAACTGGATTTGTATTCATATATCAAAGACCACTAGGGATGAGATAATGGCTAAAAAGGATATAAAAAGGGAAATGCTGAACAAAGGGGATGGATATTGACCAGACTGGTTTCTGACATTCCCGTCTGCTCACGAGAAGAAATTTTATTATTTTATCCAAATTCTGTGTCTCTGTGTATTTCTTTCTGAGATTTCTGCAACAGCATCATGTCTGCTGTTATCTAAGAAATTATTTCTGATTTCATTTTTTCCATATCCTCTTTTGTTGCCTGTTCAGGGAGTCCAGGTGTTTGAATATCAGATTGTTCCATCTCGTTTCCCTTCTGGGTTGCTGCAGGTCATCTGGATCTCTGGTTTTGAGGCTTGTTTATGTGTCTTCTCATTTAAACAGGGAGGGTGCTGCTGGTACCCATGCAGCTCACCTCCTTGGCACTGGGGGCAGTGGTCCAGTGGTCCAGAAGGTTCACCTCCTGTTCATTGGGTCCAGCTCTCCTCCTCTATGCTGGGCACTATGGCACAGCAGCCCAGAAATTCACCTCATCTGAGGGGATCTCTTCTTATTAAGAAGCTTCTCCACAGACTGAGAAACCACCAACAGCATGAAGAGTCAATCCACAATATGTGAAGAAATTTTTACTGGCTGTTCCTCAGACAAAGGTCTACTATATAGAATATAAAGAATTTCAAATACCAGTCCCACTGTTGTCCATCTCAGTAGCGACCCAGCATCCTGAAACCTGTCTTGGTCTCTGTCTGATCTTTGAGTGCGGGCAACAGTCCTGGTTTGGCCCTGCCACCCCTGAGATTTTCCCACTGCCACTATGGAGCCCCATGGGGCTCAGACTATAGAGACTACAGAATCTACAGAGGATGGGGTTGCTGGGCCATCATTCCACCATTCCCAGCCCAGAGGAAGGAGCTTCCAGGCCACCATTCCACCACTCCCTGTGCAGAGGAAGGGGCTTCTGGGCCACCACACCACTGCTCCCAGGCCAGAGGAAGGGGCTTCTGGGCCACTGATCCAGCACTCCCAGCCCAGATAAAAGGCCTTCTGGGATGCCATTCCACCACTCCGAGTCCAGAAGTAGGGGCTTCTGGGCCACCATTCCACACTTCCCAGAACAGAGGAGGTGAGCCACGCAGGCCACAACAGCACCCCACAATCAAATAAGAAGACATGGAAACAAGTCTCAAAACCAAACTTCCAGATCAACTACAGCAACCCCAAAGAGAAATGAGATGGAACACTCTGATACTCAACCACCTGGACCCCCTGAACTGGCAACAAAAGAGGATTTGGAAAAAATGAACTCAGAAATAATTTCTCAGATAACAGCAGAGATTGTGCTAGTAGTGTAAGACATGATTAATAAATCTAGAGAGGAGCTGAGGAACATGTTGGAATCGCAACATAGGAAACAAGTGGAATTCAAAAAACAGATGCAAACAGATTTCCAGGAGATCAAAAACTCCACTGAAAGTCTACACAGCAGAATAAGCCAATGTGAGGACAGAATTTCAGATGTAGAAGATAAGATTGCAATTAGTGACTGGGAAAGGAAAAATTGCTTCAAAATTGAAAGAGACAATAAGAATCAATCCAGCAGCTGCTAGAGGATGCAAAGAAGAATAACATAAGACTGATTGGAGTCAACAAAGAAACACGAGAGAGAGTAGATGACATAAAAAAGAAACTGTTCATAGAAGTAATGGCAGAAAACTTGCCAAGCAGGGGAAAAGAACTTGACATACAGGTAAGTGATGCATATAGGACTCCAAATAGCCTATATAAAAAAAAAATCTACACAGGGGCATATAACTGCTAAGATTCCAGAAACCCAACAGAAGAACAAAGTTCTACAAGCAGTTAGAGAAAAGAAACAAATCACATACAAAGGAAAGCCCATCAGAATTACAGCAGACCTCACAATGCAAACCCTTAAGGCAAGAAGAGCTTGGAGTGACATATCCCAAGCCCTAAAAGAAAACAGCCTGCAACCCAGATTGATGTACCCTACAAAAGTGTCTTTCAAAATTGATGGAGAAATAAGATACTTTTATGAGAAAGAGCACCTGAAGAACTTCATGAATACCAAACCAGCACTCCAAAAATTTTTAGACAATAACCTAGGAACAGACAATGAGGATCACAACCCCAGGTAGCACAGCAGAATGAACCCATCTGGCATGACAAGAAATTAAATGTAACAGGGGAGAATCCAACACAAAGAAAAAGTGATGACAATGATAAGTCAATATGTATCCATTATAGCCATAAATGTTAATGGTCTCAATTCACCAATCAAAAGAAATAGACTGGCAGCATAGGTCAAGAAGCAAAATCCAACAATATGCTGAATACAAGAAACAATTCAAAATGAAATTCATAGACTGAAACTTAAAGGGTGGAAAACAATGCTCCAGGTGAAGGGAACCCCCCCCCCCCAAAAGCAGGAGTAGCTATCCTCTTGGAAGATCATGTAGATTTCAAACCAACACTGATTTAGAGAGACAAAGAAAGACACTATATCCTTGTACAGGGAACAATCCAACAGAAAGAGATGACAAACATAAATATCTATGCACTAAACACTAGTGTGCTCAACTATATACAACAAATACTAACACACATGAAAAGTCATATATGCACTAATACAATATTAGTGGGGGACCTCAATACCCCACTGTCACAAATAGATAGATCAACTAGACAAAAATAAGTAGTGAAATACTAGAACTCAATCCAACTCTTGAACAAATGAACTTAACAGATGTTTACAGAATGTTCCACCCCACAAAATCAGAATACACATTCTTTTCAGTGGTACATGGGTCATTCTCCAAAATAGACCACATACTCGCTCATAGGACATGTTTAAGTAAGTGCAAAGGAACTGAAGTTATCCTCTATATATCATCAGACCATAGTGCTATGAAATTGGAGATCCATAGCAAAAGAAACCACAAAAACATCATAAACACATGGAAATTGAACAAAACACTTTTGGATAACAAATGGGTCACAAGGAAATTAAAGAGGAAATCAGACAGTTCCTTCAATTAAATGAAAATGACAATACAACATATTGGCATCTATGGGACACAATGAAAGCAGCCTTCTGAGGGAAATTCAGAGTAGTGAATACTCATATTAGGAAAATAGAGCAAGCCAAATTAAACCACCTGATGTACAACCTCAAGCTTCTAGAAAAAGACCAGGACAAACCCAAAGCTCTTACAAGGGAAGAAATTATAATGACCAGAGCAGAAATCAATGCAATGGAGACTAAGAGAATGATACAAAAAAATCAATGAAGCCAAGAGCTGGATCTTCAGAAGAAAAAACAAAATTGACAAACCCTTAACCAACCTTAACAGAAAAAGGAAAGAGAACTCCCAAATCCATGCAAATCAAAATTAAAAGGGTGAAATTAAAAGAGACCCACTAGAAATCAAGAGGGTCATCAATACCTACTTCAAGAACCTATACACCAATAAGATGGAAAACACAGAAAAAATGGACAGATTCCTAGATACAGATGAATTACCAAAGTTGAATGAAGAAGACCTAAAAATTCTAGACAACCCAATATCAATGAATGAAATTAAAAACATAATTAAAAACTTACCAGTGAAGAAAAGCCCAGGCCCTGATGGCTTCACTGCTGAATTTTACAGGACTTTTAGAGAGGAACTACTGCCACTACTGTTTAAACACTTCGATGAAATTGAAAGGGAAGCAATATTCCCCAATTCATTCCTGGAATCAAGCATCACTTTGATTCCCAAAGCAGAGAAAGACCCAATCAAAAAAGAGAACTACAGGCCAATGTCACTAATGAACATAGATGCAAAAATCTTTCATAAGATACTGGCAAGTAGAATGCAGAAGATCATCAAGAAGATCATGCACCCTGAGCAAGTGGGATCCATCCCAGGGATGCAGGGATTGTTCAACATAAGTAAATCCATCAATGTAATACACTATATCAATAGAGCCAGGGACAAAAACCATAGGATTATCTCCATAGATGTAGAAAAAGCATTTGACAAAATCCAACATGCATTTATGATAAAAACCATACCAAAAAATTGGAATAGATGGTCTCTACCTCAAACTGATAGAAGCCATCTATGAAAAACCAACAGCCAGTATCATACTAAATCATCAAAAACTGAAATCCTTCACACTAAAATTAGGAACAAGACAAGGATCTCCACTATCACCACTCTCGTTCAATATAGTTCTGGAAACATTAGCCACAGCAATTAGACAAGAGAAAGAAATAAAAGGAATAAAGATAGGTAATGAAGAAGTCAAATTGTCATTATTTGCAGATGACATGATATTCTATATAGAAGACCCCAAGAACTCCACCAAAATCTTCTAGACTTAATAATCAAATTTAGTCAAGTAGCTAGATACAAGGTCAGCACACAAAGATCAATAGCTTTCCTCTACACGAACAACAGACTCACTGAGAGAGAAATAAGGCAAATAATTCCTTTCACAATAGCATCCAAAAACACTGAAATACCTAGGAATTAACCTAATGAAAGAAATCAAAGACCTCTTCTCTAAAAATTATAGCACTCTGAAAAGAGAGATTGAAGATGATATCAGAAAATGGACAGACATCCCCTGCTCCTGGGTAGGAAGGATCAATATAGTGAAAATGGCCATACTTCCAAAACTGCTATATAGATTCAATGCAATTCCAATTGAGATCCCCCAGCAGCATACTTCACAGACCTTGAGAAAACAACCTGAAAACTCATTTGGAAAAAGCAGAGACCCAGAATAGCAAAAGCAATTCTAGGTACCAGAGACATGGCAGGTTGTATCACAATCCTGAACTCAAAACGATACTACAAAGCTACTCTGTTAAAAACAGCATGGCACTGGCAAAGAAACAGACCTGAGTACCAGTGGAACAGATTAGAAGATACCAAAAAACTCCAGACAAACTCAGCCATCTCATCTTTGGTAAAGAAGCCAAACACACTGGTCATTCAAGAGATGCAGATGAAAACAACACTGAGATTCCACCTCACCCCACAAAGAATGGCTGCTATCAAGAAGTCAACCAATAACAAATGCTGGCAGGGGTGTGGAGAGAAAGGAACACTTCTACATTGTTGGTGGGAATGTAGATTGGTGCAGCCACTGTGGAAATCAGTATGGAGATACCTCAAAGAGCTAGGTCTAGAGGTCCCATTTGACCCAGCTATTCCCCTACTGGGAATCTGCCCCAAAGAAGTAAAAAAATCATACCACAGCAACATATGTGCACCTATGTTTATAGCAGCACAGTTTGTAATAGCTAAAGCTTGGAAACAACCCAAGTGCCCATCAACTGGAAACTGGATAAAGAAGATGTGGGTTTTTTAAAATAAAATGGAGTACTACTCAGCCATGAAGAATGAGAAACTAGAGACATTTATAGCTAAATGGATGGATATTGAGGCCATACTCTTAAGTGAAATAAATAGGACACATGTGTAAATACCGAATATTTTCTGTAGTGTGAGAAATTGAAAGTGTAAATAAGGATGAAAATGGTTAAAATGAATAATTGATAATTTGAAATAAGAAAAGATCCAAGGGTTTGGGGATAGTGGAAGGGGAAGCAGAAGGGGAAATGGAAGAAGGGAAAGAATGCCTGCTATCATGAAATCAACCAATAGCAAATGCTGGTAGGGCTTTGGGGAAAGAGGAACCCTGCTCCACTGCTGGTGGGAGTGTAGACTGGTGCAAGCACTGTGGAAATCAGTATGGAGATACCTCAAAGAACTAGGAACGGAAGTCCCATTTGACCCAGCTATTCCCCTGCTGGGTATCTTCCCCAAAGAGTTAAAAGAATCATACCACACCGATATGTGTGCACCCATGTCCACAGTGTTACACTTTGTAATAGCTAAAACTTGGAAACAGCCCAAATGTCCATCAACAGGAGACAGGATAAAGAAAATGTTTTTCTTTTTTTTATAAAAAGGACTTCTATCTCGAATCTATAAAGAACTTAAAAAGATCAGATCTCCAAAATTTAAAGACCGACTCTGAAATAAACAGACATTTCTCAGACAAAAAAGTAGAAATACGCAATAAACATGAAAAAATGTTCCACATCACTGGTCATTCTAGAGATGCAAATGAAAACAATGCTGAGATTCCACCTCACCCCAGAAAGAATGGCTGCTATCAAGAAAGCAACCAATAACAAATGCTGGTGGGGCTGTGGGAAAGAGGAACACTCTTGCAGTGCTGGTGAGAGTGTAGTCTGGTGCAACCACTATGGAAATCAGTATGGAGATACCTCAAAGAACTAGGACTGGAAGTCCCATTTGACCCCACTATTCCACTTCTGGGTATCTTCCCCAAAGAATTGAAAGAATCATACCACAGTGATATATGTGCACCCATGTTCATAGCAGCACAATTTGTAATAGATAAAACATGGAAGCAGCCCAAATGCCCATCAACTGGAGACTGGAGAAAGAAAATGTGGTTTTTTAAATAAAATCGAGTACTACTCAGCCATAAAAAATGAGAAATTAGAGACATTTATAGCTAAGAGGATGCACATTGAGGTAATACTCCTAAGTGAAATAAATAGGACACACATGTGTAAATACTGAATAGTTTCTCTAGTGTAAGAAACTGGAAGTGCAAATAATTATCAAAAGGTATAAAAGATAATGTGAAATTGGATGAAAAGGTGCAAAGGGAAAGGGGAATGTGAGGGGTAGGGGAAAGGAAAGAAGGGAATGGAATTAATATGAGGAAACAAAAGATGGAAACAAAGTCTTTGTAAATAGGGAGGGATGGAGGGGTTGAAGGGAGGGCAGGGGAAGGGGGAAAAATAAGAACCAAGAGAGACTATGTAAAAGTGCAAATTTCCAATGATGAATGTCATTATGTTGTATACCTAAAATGTACCAATGATTAGAATGAATATTTGATAATGTGAAATAGGAAGAAAAGGTCCAAAAGAAGAGGGAAAATTGAAAGGGTAGGGGAAAGGAAAGAAGGGAAAGGAAAGACTATGATAAATGGAAAAAATGGAAACAAAGTCTTTGTAAATAGGGAAGGATGGAGTGGGTGAATGAAGGGCTGGGAATTTGGAAAAAAGAAGAACCAAAATACATCATGTAAAGGTGCAAGTTCCCAATGAGAAATGTAAATGTATACCTAAAATGTACCAATAAATGAATTTAAGGAAAAAAAAATAAAGAATTTCAAAAAGTTAGCCCTCTCAATTTTAAAGACCCAATCCAAAAATGGGCGTCCTAAAAGAACAGACATTTCTCAGACAAAGAAGTACAACTACCAAATAAACAGGTGAAAAAATGTTCAACATCACTGGTCATTCAAGAGATACAAATGAAAGCAACACTGAGATTCCACCTCACCCATAAAGAATGGCTGCTATCAAGAAATCAATCAATAAGAAACGCTGGTGTGCCTATGGGGAAAAAGGAACCATTCTCCACTGTTGATGGGACTGTAGACTGGTTCAACCACTGTGCAAATCATTATGGAGATACCTCAAAGAACTAGGACTGGAAATCCCATTTGACCCTGCTATTCAGCTGCTGGGTATCCTCCATGAAGAATTAAAAGTATCATACCACAGTGATATAGGTGCACCCATGTTCATAGCAGCACAATTTGTAATAGATAAAACTTGTAAACAGCCCTAATGCCCATCAACAGGAGACTGGATAAAGAAAATATGTTTTTTTTTAATAAAATGGAGTACTATTCAGCCATTAAAAATGAGAAATTAGAGACATTTATAGCTAAGTGGATGCACATTGAGGCGATACTCTTAAGTGAAATAAATAGGACACACATGTATCAATACCGAATAGTTTCTCTGGTGTGAGAAATTGAAAGTGTAAATAAGGACTAAATGTATAATAGATAATGTGAAATAGGAAGAAAAGGGGCAAAGGGGAAGGAAGTGGGAGGGCTAGGGGAAAGGATAGAAGGGAATGGGATTAATATGAGAAAATGGAAAAATAGGAACAAAATCTTTGTAAATAGGGAGGACTGGAGGGGTTGAAGGGAGGGCTGGGCAAGGGTGAAAAATAAGAACCAAGAGAGACTATGTAAAGGTGCAAATTTCTAATGATGAATGTCATCATATTGTCTACTTAAAATGTACCAATGATTAGAATGAATAATTGATAATGCAAAATGAGAAGAAAAGGTCCAAAGGGGTAGGGGTAGGAGTAGTGAGAGGGGCAGAGGAAAGGAAAGAAGGGAAAGGAAAAATGATGAGAAATGGGAAAAATGGAAATAAAGTCTTTGTAAATAGGGAAAGGTGGAGGGGGTGAAGGGAGGGCTAGGAATGGGGAAAAAATAAGAACCAAGATGTATCATGTAAAGGTACAATTCCCAATGAGAAATGTAAATGTCTTGTATACCTAAAATGTCCTAATAAAAGAAATCAAGTAATGAAAAAAGAAGAAATCAGACAGTTTCTATGATTAAATGACAATGCCAATACAACATATCAGAATCTATGGAGCACAATGAAAGCAGTCTTACCAGGGAAATTCATAGCGGTGAATACTCATATTAGGAAAACAGAGGAAGTTCTAATAAACATCCTGATGCTGACACTCAAGCTTCTAGAAAAAGAAGAGCAGGACAAACCCAAAGCTCAAATGAGGGATGAGATTATAAAGATCAGACCAGAAATGAATGCAATGGAGACCAAGAGATTGAAACAAAAAAAATCAATGAAGCAAAGAGTGGGTTCTTTGAAAGAATAAACAAAATTGACAAACCCTTAGCCAGCCTTATCAGAAAAAGGAAAGAAAAGGCCCAAATCCTTGCAATTAGAAATGAAAAGGAAATGATCATCAATACCTACTTTGAGAAACTGTACTCTAATAAAATGGAAAACACAGAAGAAATGGACAGATTCCTAGATACATATGAGCTACCAAAGTTGAATAATGAAGATATAGAAATTCTAAGCAGTAATTACAGTCAGTGAAAATGAAAATGTAATTTAAAATATACCAATAAAGAAAACCCCAGGTCCTGATGGCTTCACTGCTGATTTCCACAAGATATTTAGAGACAAACTATTGCCACTACTCTTTAAACTCTTCAATGAAATTGAAAGGGAAACAATATTCCCAAACTCATTCCTGGAAGCAAGTATTACTCATTTCTGGAAGCAAGTTCAAAACCAGGGAAAGACCCAGCCAAAAAAGAGAACTACAGGCCAATCTTCCTCTTGAACATAGATGCAAAAATCTTCAACAAGATACTGGCAAACACAATACAGAAGGTCATTAAGAAGATCATACAACCTGAACAAGTTGGATTTATCCCAGGGATGCAAGGATGGTTCAACATTCGTAAATCAATAAATGTAATACACTATATTGGACAAAAACCATATGATCTTCTCAATAGATGCAGAAAAAGCATTCGACAAAATCCAACACCCATTCATGATTAAAAAAAAAAACCCTACAGAAAATTGGAATAGAAGGTCTTTATCTCAACCTGATTAAGGTTATCTATGAAAAACCAACAGCCAATATCCTACTAAATGGTCAAAACCGGAAAACTTTCAAGCTAAAATCAGGAACAAGACAAGGATGTTCACTATCACTGTTCCCATTCAGCATAGTTCTGGAAACATTAGCCTCAGCAATTAGACAAGAGAAAGAAATAAAAGAATAAAGATAGGAAAGGAAGAAGTTAAACCACCATTATTTGCTGATGATATGATACTCTTCATAGAAGACCCAAAAAACTCTGCCAAAAGACTTCCAGACTTCATTGAAAGATTCAGTAGAGTAGCTGGATACAAGGTCAACACTCAAAAATCAATTCCTTTCTTGTACACAAATAACAGATTCACTGAGACAGAAACTAGGGAAACAATTCCTTTCACACTAGCACCCCCCAAAAAGGAAATATCTAGGAATCATTGTAATGAAGGGAGCAAAAGACCTTTACATTGACAACTACAGCTCTCTGGAAAAAAAGATCCACGAGGATATAAGAAAAAGGAGAGACATCCCTTGTTCATGGGTAGGAAGAACCAATATAGTGAAAATGGCCATACTTCCAAAACTACTATATAGATTTAATGCAATCCCGATTGAAATCCTAACAGCATATTTCACAGAACTAGAGGAAAAAATCCGCGAATTCATTTGGAACCAAAAGATACCTTGAATAGCAAAAGCCATTCTAGCAACAGAGACATGACAGGGGGTATCACAATCCCCAACTTGAAACTATACTACAAAGCCACTGTGATTAAAAACAGCATGGTACTGGCAAATAAACAGATCTGAGGATCAGTGGAATAGATCAGAAGATGGAGAAACAACTGCAGACATACTCAGCCACCTCATCTTTGACAAAGGAGCCATCCTCACTGGAGGAAAGAGAGCATCTTTAATAAATGGTGTTGGAAAAACTGGGTTTCAACCTGTGAAAGAGTAAAATTACACCCATATCTATCACCATGCACTAAACTAAAATTGAAGTGGATTAAAGATCTAAAATTAAAACAGAAACACTAAACTTGCTGGAAGATCAATTAGGTAGAACTCTTGAAGACATTGGCATAGGAAAAGACTTTATGAACAAAACCTCAGTAGCATGGGAACTAGCACAAAGAATCAACAACTGGGATCACATCTTATTAAAAAGCTGGTGCACTGCAAGAGAAACCACCAACAGAACTAAGAGACAACCTATAATGTGGGAAAAAATTTTAGCAGCTGTACCTCAGACAAAGGTCTACTATCTAGAATATATAAAGAACTGAAAAAAATCAGACACCCCCAAATTTAAAGACCCCATTCAAAAATGGGCATCTGAAATGAACAGACATTTCTCAAAGAAGTAAAAGCATACGAAATAAGCATATGAAAAAATGTTCAACATCACTGGTCATTCGAGAGATGCAGATGAAAACACTGAGATTAGGCCGGGGATTTAGCTCAGTGGTTTCGCAGCCTGCTGCGCAAGCGCCAGGACCCGAGTTCAATCCCCGGTACAAAAAAAAAAAAAGAAAAAAGCAAACACTGAGATTCCACCTCAATCCAGGAAGAATTGGCTGCTATCAAGAAATTAACCAATAACAAATGTTGGTGGGGTTGTGCGGAGAAAGGAAAGCTTCGCATTGTTGGTGGGAGTGCAGATTGTTGCAACCACTGTGGAAATCAATATGGAGATACCATAGAAAAGTAGGATTGGAGGTCCCATTTGACCCGCTATTCCTCTACTAGGAGTCTTCCCAAAAGAATTAAGAGTATCATACCACAGCGATATATGTGCACCGATGTTTATAATGGCACAGTTGGTAATAGCGAAAGCTTAGAAACAGCCCAAGTGCCCATCAGCTGGAGACTGGATAAAGAAAATGTTTTTGTTTTTGTTTTATTATAAAATGGAATACGACTTAGCCATAAAGAATGAAAAATTAGAGACATGTATAGCAAAATGGATGCACACTGAGGCGACACTCTTAAGTGAAATGAATAGGACACACATTTGTAAATAACAAATAGTTTTTCTGGTGTGAGAAACTGAAAGTGTAAATAAGGATTAAAATGAATAATTGAGAATGTGTAATTGGAAAAAAAAGGTCCAAAGGGGTAGGGGAAATGGGAGGGGTAGGAGAAAGGAAAGAAGGGAAAGGAAAAAATGTGAGAGAAGGAAAAAATGGAAACAAAGCCTATACAAATAGGGAGGGCAGGGGAACGGGGAAACACTAAGAACCAAGATGCATCATATAAAGGTACAAGTTCCGAATGATGAATGTGAATGTATTGTATACCTAAAACATACCAATAAAAGAATTTAAGAAAAGAAAAGGATATTCCACCTTGTTATTTAATAAAAAGTACGTCCTCTTTGTGAAGTTTATTTTAGAACTTAAGTAATTTGGTGTAGGGATGGACTTAGTTTCCACATGTTTAACGTAATGTTGATCTCTTAGTAACTCAGGCAAAAAGGCTGAGCAGATCACAAAAATACTTAAGACACTATGTTTCTTCACGGGTCAAAGAAAGAAAGCAGGAAAGCCCTGTTGGTGTTGTCCTCTGTCAACACTAGTGGTGAGGAGAAATGACTATGACAAGAATATTAACATTTTTATTCTCACACATTTTTTCCCTGGGGATACACTTGTTAAAATATTCTGTCTTTGGATTGCATATTTCTTGTGATTTTTGTGCTGCATCTGTAGAAATATAGTTTTCTTCTCCCTCAGAAAAGCACAATATGACCAGAGATGAGAGGGTCACCTTTGGGAGGATGAATGAATTACAGGCAGGTTCTGAGCTTGTTTTTTTTATGTTTTACTTTACATTTTTATGCTACATAAAATTAACATTGAGTAGGAGTTCTATCAAGTTTATATAGACACTTGACAATGAGATGAATCAAGTTGATGTAACTGAGAGGTGGAATTCCTGGACTACTACATCAGATACCTTTGGTCTTGAAGCAACAGCTGCAATATAAGATTCTACACTAAAAAATGCCTAGCATGCATATGCAGCATGTGGGTGCAAAAATTTCTCAGTATAGTGCTAATTGCAAGATTTGATGCGTTGTAAGACTGAATTATCATCAATAGAATGGTTCAATAACACAGTAAGTCTGTAAGTCATGTAGACATAAAGATGAAGAAGCTAAATGTTGCATAGTCATGAAAAATTCCCCAAAGTGTACAATTAAATGGCAACATTAGCTGAAGCATACATGTGTATTTTATATACATGTAGGCAGTGCCTCTGAGCATATTTGCTAGATCTTTGTATCTGGGTAAATGGGTGTGGTGTCTAATGATGTAGTACCTGATGGTGTTATAATTTCTTGTACAACGAAATACTAATAAAAAGCAAGTTTTTCTTCTTTTTGCTCATTTGACTATCCTAATAGTCAATGGTGTATTTACAAACATATTTTATACACAATTGGAAAGATGAGCAAGAAATAATCACTTCTCAGCTTCCATGATAAACCCTAGGGATTCATCTCCTTTATATTTGGGGAAAATGTTGGCTTTATGCCTAGGGACCACATTTTTTTCTCACTGTGTTCCAGTGGTACTCTCATTAGCAGAATGGGATTTCTCCTTCAATTGTTTAAGGTGATTGCTTCAACCCAAAATTTCCAAAGATGATACATAAGAAAGTCCCTTGTTGCGCTAAGAAAAAGTTCTGTTTAGTTAGTGACCCCAAATCTAAGCTTCTTGCATGACTCTTGGGACTACCTGGCATTGTGTCAGCTGCTTCTTAGGCTCCCTGACTGAGTCCACCAACCCACTAGCTCTGTGTGCCCAGCTACCTTCCTCTGATTCGATGTACTGGAGGATCTTTTCTTCAGATAATGCTAACAGAAAGTGATTAGCCTTTGAGGAATTTAAGTGGCCAAGTGATTATGTAGTCCATGCTGAGAAGATGGAAGAAATCACTAAAAAAAGGAATGCTTCAAGATGATTCACAGGCAAATATTAGAAAAATGTTTTGAAGATTTGTCTACAGGGGCTTTTGGAGGCTAGGTAAACATACTTACTTGTTCTCATCCAACTTTCTAGACTGTAGGGTGTCTATTTCCCAGAGTTGAGCTGTTGCACTACATCCTTGCTAATTGGGAATCCCTTGAGCTAAGAAGTGTTCAAGCTTGACTTTGAGCTCTGGGCTACAAGTCAAGAGGACCATATGACTTCCATAAATTCTCTTGTTTCTTCTTACCAGCTCCTTGGGCTACATTTCTCCTCTCTTTCCCTTCTGCATGATTTTCTAAGGCATTGTATTTCAAATCCTCTCATCTCTAATCCCTTTTGGTATCCTGGAGCTCTTCAGTAATGCTACCTTCTCTACAGAATACATAGGTTATGTTTGTTCCCTAAGACATTCTAGTGAGCTACTCAGTTGCGCTTCTCTTTCTCTTCTTTTGGGGTTTTAATAATCTAGAAAAAAAAATAAAAAATTGAATTTGTAAGGCTTTTATTTTATGTAACTTTAACAATTAAATTCTCACAATGTTACAAAGTGTACTTTGTTATCCCCACAAAGATGGGAAATTTGAAATTAAAAGATGAAATAATTTTTCAAAGCTTACATAGCTGGAAAACAACAGATCTGGGGAAATGGCCACACATATGTGTCTCCAAGGAGCTCTACTCTACCTCTGATGATTCTCCTTGCCCTTTGGAATACAGCCTGTATTTCATCAAGTACTGAAATGGTTGGGGGAGCTGAGATTACCACTTGAACAGGTAAGAACATAAAGTACAAATTTCTTAACTTTATAGAGTAAAATCTCCTCTATACCCTGAACTGTCAAGATTTGCTTTTTTTGGCAATTAAAAAGAAAACCTTCAAAATTTGTATCAGATAAATTTTAGATGTGTTTTGTTTAATTTAATTTTATGAGTTGTCAGTATTGTATATAAGTTATACAAGACCTTTAAGAACTGTATACTTTGCAACAAAAAGTATATTTAGTGGGTCTTGTTTTCGTAAATGGAAATCTTGCTGCTGATTTCATATTCATTAATAAGGTCTAGGAATAAAGACTATACAATATATAGTACATTTAACTTGGTAAACATCTAATTCCTTCAAGGAAGTTGGAATTATTGTTAGAATAATTATGTGCATTGCTGGCAAGTGCATACCGTGATTTTCAGTAACAAGGCAATAACAAAAAACAAAAAATCAATAGAATACTTTATACCCGCACACAGCCACAAATCATGGCACTGTAAAATTCCCCTTGGATCTGTGTGTGGAGCAATTGCACAATCATTTATTAAGTGTCTAGTTCAATATTTTATTCTATAAAACTATATTTTAAAATAATATTAATTGAAACATTTGCCCATTTAAAATCATTAATAGACACAAGCAGTTCAATAATGTGAGATGTATTTTCCATTTCTGTGCTTGACCTTCATTGTCTCTTTTGGGCTATGTTGACTGTGAAAGTAAGACCCTAAAGCTGGAAATGAAGGATCCCAGAGCACACACATCCTGGCTGGCACTGAGGGCCTCAAACACAACTCGGTGAACATTCATCACAGCTGAACATTAAAGCAATTGGTCCAGCTGTTTTTTAATGAGTCTGTTTTTAATGAACAGGATTTGAAGTCTTTGGAACAGGGAGTACTTCTTTTTCCTAAAGATGGTTTTTCATTTCTAAAGAACTCAGGACATGATTCTTTTCACACTGCCTTATGGGCAGCCTCTCTGTGTAGCCCACAATCCTTGGGCAAATTCAACTGCTGTACAGTGGTCTGGATGGGAGGAAGCAGGCTTTATTATTTGGTGCTCTTGTGACATGCTGGAACTGGGAACACTGTACAGATGATCTCAGTTGATGTGCGGTATAGATAGCTAGTCCTCAGGCCTGTGGAGTATTGTTCAAATCTTTGTCAGTTGATTGTACAATAGGGATTAGGGATTTCTATGTATGTAAATCTAGAGAAGTTTCCCTGCATTCTAATTTATGTGATAATGTTTGTTTCCAAGCAAAAACAAACAAACAAAAAACCCTCCCTTAATCTACTGCAGAGCAAATGGTGTGTCTAATAGAGCAAGCACACAAGCCATTGAGCAAAATCAGAACATATTTAGAAAATAAGTGCAATTTATCTTTGGTGCTTCTCACTTTAATACTTTTCCTCTTATGCCAAGCACTTCTTACACATTAAAAAACATCAAGTTAGCACTGACTGTTCAGAAGACTGTGTTTGTCTTTCAAGAACTCTCTCTCTCTCTCATCATAATGCCAGGGATATTAGGCATCCCTCTCCCTCTCCCCTCCCTCCCTCCCCCACTCTCATTCATGTATGTTTTCCACTATCACACTGTGAGAGCAACTTCTATGAACTAGTTCGTTGTGCATGGTGCCCTTTGACTCCAAAGTGAACAGGTGAACAGTTCTCAAGGAGCTTTTCTTTGGGGAAAGAACCCATCAATTTTCCCCACACAATGGTGTTAATATTTGAAAACAAACTTTTTGTATATCTTTCTGGAACTGATCATTTTAAAATATGAAGTATTAATTGCATAAATAACTGATGGTGATATTTCAGGCACTAGCCACAGTCACAATGAAAGTTTTCATTTTATTTTTAAGATCTTTTTCTGAGACTCTCTAAATAACCTTAAGGAAGAAACTTGTGAAGTCAAGTGACTAGCAGTGATTTTTATTACATTGACAATTTATTTTATTTTATTATTATTTTTTTATACCAGGGATTGAACTCAGGTCCTTGCACTTACCAGGCAGGCATGGTGCCACTGAGCTACATCCCTGGCTCTATACACTGACCATTTCAATGCATGGTTTGCTTTGATCCAAAATGGAATTTTCTATAGGTCATAAAATCTCTGTAGTTGGTAGTGCTATGTTTGGAGTTAGCCAAAAGAAAGGGGTTTTTTTGAGCCTGTGTTGGCTCTGAAATCACATGGCATAAGCTTCATTCTTGGCTACTATGAAACTATGCCTGGGTTCCCTTTTACATTGTCTTGCTGTGGGTGTGATGGGGCAATCTCAGGATGATCAATAGGAACCCCTATGTCTAAAGATTCAAAGAGGAAGAATTTATGCAATTGTCTCCTCTGTCCTGGTTCCTTACGTAATGTCTAGGTATTGCCTGTAATTTATCATTTATAATTCTAGTGCCAAATCTATTATAATGTCACATTTCAACGTGATTTCCTACTTTTTCCTTAGAGCATTATTCTCATTGTTGACTCTATAAGCTGAGAAGTTTTACTGCTCTCTGGATCTGAAAGTAGTCATGCAACCCAGTGTCCTAACAACCGAGAATTCAGGTAATTGAGTTTTGCTCCTTTTTAGCATGGAGGATCAGCTATTCAGTCAACTAACAATAGAAGGGCTTCCTTAATCTTCATAGATGCAATTTTGAATTAGAACAGAAAGAAAGTAAGGGTATTGCACAACTATCCTGAGACTCTCATGAAATCTAGTGTGCCTGGGCAAGGTAGAAAATGAATGTACAAATTACAAAGTACAAGAAGAAAGTTCATGTAGCCATGTGGAGCCTTGACACTGGCTTATGGCTTAACACAGCAGTGGTGACTACGTATACGATTGGATATGTGGGCTTTCGATGGGCCTGGTGATTCTATCTAGAGCATTATCCTCTAACATTGATGAGCCTCTTATGACCTCTTATAGGCATAGAATTGCCCACAAAAGCCCACCCTAACTATGGCTGTGCATTGTGATCTAGGCCACCATTTTTAAAATTTATTATTATTATGTGCATATATTTTAAAATTAAATGAGAATATGATGCCAGTAAATAAAGTGGGAAAATGTAAAGCAAGAAAAATCTGCAACCTACTTCCACATTCTAATTCCTTGATGCCATGTTGCTTTCCTGTCCTTTAATGACTCCTTGCACTTCACCTGGACTCTCATTCCCATGATAATACATTTTTTTAAATCAGTATGAATGCCTTGATAATTTGTTGGACTATTGAGGCCCCTTCACACATACATGCACAACCAATGATTGCATTTAAACTCCTTGAAAACTGGTAGCAAGGAACTGTCCTAACTTCTTGTACGTGATCTAACACCCATAACTTTCCCTCCTTTGTAGAATAGTACTCTAGCTCCTTTGTAAATCCTTTTGATATAGATTCAATCTGCTGTCCGTTTCTCAAGTAATTTCTTCTCATAAGAAACTTTGCTCAAAGGAATCACTCTCAGCACCATGAACATACTCTAGCTGAAAAAATTACGATAAAAATAATAACATGGGTGTTTTAGAATAGCAATGGTAAAGTAAGTTCATGGCTGGAGGTTAGCTTTTAAATATCTGAACATAGAATCTGAGGTAATGATGACAAGATATTCATGAAAACTAAGATCTACGTGTTGGGGTACCTATGGGGCGCACTAAAGGTCTTTTGATGGATTTTGTTTCTTGTATTTCAGAGAGAACACTATAGGACAATGAAAAACTATAGTTCTATCAGTGAATTTGTTCTTCTTGGACTGTCTACTGACCCCTACATCGAGGCCATACTCTTTGTGTTGTTCCTTCTGATTTACTTCCTTACTCTTACTGGGAATTTCTTAATGCTGCTGGTGATCACAGCTGATTCTCATCTGCACACACCCATGTACTTCTTCTTAAAACAACTGTCCTTCCTAGACCTCTGCCACGCATCTGTTACAGCACCCAAGATGCTGGAGAATCTACTCTCTGAAAGAAAAACCATCTTTGTAGAGAGCTGTTTGGCTCAGGCCTTTTTTGTGTTTGTCACTGGTGGCACTGAGGCCTGTCTGCTGGCTGTGATGGCCTATGACCGCTATGTTGCCATCAGCTTCCCTCTGCTCTATGGCCACGTGATGAATAACCAGCTCTGTGTAGGGCTAGTATGGGTCTCCTGGGGCCTGGCCTTTGTTGATGCTCTCATTAATATCCTCCCAGCTGTGAATTTAGACTTCTGTGAGGACAAAACTATTCCCCACTTCAGCTGTGAGCTGTCTTCCCTCTTTCCTTTGTCTTGCTCTGACACCTCTACCAACTTCACACTCCTGCTCTGCTCTTCTGTCTTTCATTTCTTTGGAACCCTTGTTATGATCGTTTCTTCTTACTGCCATATTGTCTCCACGGTCGTGAAGGTCAGCTCTACCATGGGCAGAAGCAAGGCCTTCTCCACCTGCTCCTCCCACCTCACTTCAGTGATCTTGTTCTATGGTTCAGGTTTCATCAGCTATCTCTTACCAACTTCGGGTTCCCCTCTGGAAATTATCTTCTCTTTGCAATATAGTATGATCACTCCCATGCTGAATCCCCTCATCTATAGCCTGAAGAACAAGGAGGTGAAGGCAGCAGTGAGAAGAATGCTCAGAAAAATACTTTTATCCTCTCATGTGGCAGACACAAAATCATGATGAAATGGACACAGAACTGTTATGCTACAAGGTCAGGTACTGGACTTTGAGGAAAGTTTCTTGATTGCCTCTGATGAGGGAGGCCACCAGGAGCGTGAGGGCTTTTAGTTTTGGGAAAATGATTGTAAAGAGGACAGAAAACTCTAAGTATGACTGAGGTTCACTTTTATTCAGAGAAGGAGAAGTGAACCAACTAACCCTCTTTTCCAGGGAATCATTTACTGAAATACTTGTTACTCACATGTGTGAATATGTATTACTATAGGTTGCTCATTATTTCTTCACACTTCTGATAATTATGTCCCAAATTCCTAGGAAAAGTAATTCTCTCAGATTCATATGGTGATCAAGGCGAATGATCTCCTAACCCAGGATAGGCTGACCATTCTATTCCTTTCTCTTGGCAGTGTACACTGGGGCAACTAGTGAAACCAAGATCTGAGTCAAGTTATTCAGACACTTACTGTAGGAAATTAAAATATTGGGCAGAAACAAACAACGAGAAGTAACCATTTGGAATAGACTCAATCTGATTGTATTCCTACAACCCTGTTCTCCACACAATGATCTTTTTGAGGGTTTTTAATTTACTTTTCACAGGCCCACCCCAGTGATGTGTGCCTGTGCTGCAGCACTGAGGCGTCAGTACATAGGAAAGAGCCCTCCTGGACTAAACCTGACAAGTGTTTGGAAGCGCTGTTAATATAGTAACTGTAGGCCTGTGCCTGTGAGGGGCAAGGCTGAAACCAGGGAATCTTCTAGCAGTCTTGTTGTGGAAGTTGGATATATTAATAGGGGACCCAGATCCCTCCTTCCTTCATCTTAGTTACATTGTATATTTAAATAAAAAGAGTAACAATAGAAAATCTGTTACACCTCTTAACTTGTGCCAAGAAGTGTGCTTAGTTCTTGTGGTAAGAAGGTGTCATCTGTCTCATCGCTTGGATCCAAGAATATGCTCTACAGTAGGTTCCCAACGGACATTGTCACAGTTGTGCTGCTATGTGCTTACTGTACAGTGTGATGCTATACTACAGTACAGCACAGTTGGGGACTTATGTATTTTTGAGTGTGTGCTTGGTTTTTTTATACTTTACATTATGTATTTGTGTCAAAGGTGTATAAGATTCATTTTGTCAGATTAGGATTGAAACGGATTTAGGTTCTTCCAGAATGGAACTCATTTTGTAAGTTGGGACTCACTGTATCGTATTGCAAAGTTAATTGGGCAGATGTAAGTGAGGCTCTAAAAGAGAAGAGTAGTCTGAATTGTCCACATAGGCCCAACCCAATCATATGAACCCTTAAAAGCAGTGAACCTTCTCTAGCTCTAGGCAGGAAAGAGAAAGCAGAAGGAAAGGTCAGAGGAAATTTAAGCATGAGGAGTTCAAGCCACCCGTATCATCCTTCGCTTTTATGATAGAGGCAGCTCTGAGTCAGAGATTATGGACCAACTCTAGAAGCTTAGAAAAACACCACCCAACAGGCAGCAATGAAATAAGGAACCTTATTTTATGGAATTGATTGAGTCTTGCCTACAACCTGAAAGAACCTGGAAGTGGTTCTCTCCCCAGATCTTCCAGATGATGCCTGTTGACGCTTTGATTTTGGCTTATGTAACCCAGAGCAGTGAAAATAGTTGCACCAGGGTAGACTTCTGATCTATGGAACCACGCGATGACATAAGTGTTATTTTAAGATGCTAAAGATGCAGTAATTTGTTACAATACAAAACTACTATAGTACCTTACCTTTCATTGTCCTAGTTAATCATCTCAACAAGTATGTGAGATAAATTCTTTTGTTAGTTTTTCTTTACTGGTGAGGAAATGAGACACAGGGTATTTGTATGTCTGTTCAGAGAGAGCCATAGTAAGGAAACAGATTTGGAAGTCAAGGCAAGTAGTCAGAGCTGAGATATGCTCTCAGTTTCTGAACTTCCCCCTCCATTAAGTTTACAAAGCTCCCACATCCTTTCCACAATTATCTACTATCAGATTCAGTTGCTTACAACCAAAGAATGGGTACTGATACTGAAACAGGTGTCAAAGCTGATTTGCTGGCAAGGGAACTTCAAAATTAAAAAGTGTTTAGATTAGAAATCACTATGCTGCTCTTCCTCTTCAATTTTGCATTTGATTTGAAGGGACATCTCTCCGGGAAATGTTATTGTGCAAAGATGTACAAAATGAAACAAGGCATCTATTTTTACTGCTCAGAGTATGTCATTGTCACTATTCTATTATGATGTATAATTGCCTGTGAACACTGTGATAATCCTGTGAACAATGGAAAGTTACAAAAATTAAGTAAGGTCAAGAGAATGAGGAAGACCAAGACTAAGGGCCTCTGTTCTCAAGACAATTATGTCATTTCTCAGGTTTCTACCTTAAGGTGCAGAATAAATTTCTGGGCTTTCTTTATCTATCTGCTGCGGGAAAAAAATCTGCCCTTCTACCCATGTGGAGCCAAGACTACGCAGAACTAACTCAAGAGATGGGTTCAGTGACCTGCTGTGCTGCCTCACTAGTTGAACTCACTGTCACACCAGGTTGCCTGTGGAAGGATTAGACACTAAACTAATAAGGGAATGGTATCTTTCCAACATCAGCATAATGGCCTTGTGGAAAATTTGGAGGATCTGGGGAAGCATGAACCTCCAAGCCTCTCTAAAACTACTGCATCTCTTGTCTCCCTACTGGGAGAAAACTATTAACCCCTCTCACATTGTATATTCCTCAAGATTATTCAATTAAGGTCCAGGAGTTAAAAGGAACATAACACTTGAGGTGAAATCAGAATCAGGGAATTATACCTAATAGAAATAGATTAACTGATATATGCAACAGGCTAGGAAATATTCCTGGGAATAGATGTTTTCTTAACTAAGAGAATAAATTTTGATTGTCCTGTTTGTTTCTTAAAAATAATTTTGCATATTTGTATTCATTTATACAGACAGAATTTTATCTAAGTACTTGAATGGATTTTATTATACAACATACTTCTTGGTGCTTGTTTTTATTTTACTTTCACTCTTTGCATGTCTTCTCTTTATATGTAGTCCATATTTACAAATGGAGCAGCGATCTTTCTTAGTTTTCTCTGGGTTTATATATGCATGTCTAAATGCTGTACGTGTATGTACCTATAAATACATATAAAGGAGCTTTTCAACTCTTTAAAAAATCTAGATCATATAGGACACATTTTATTTATTTATTTATTTTATTACTATACATTTGTCATACATAATGATCACATTCATTCTGCGTGATTTATACCTATACATAATATGTCTGAATTATTCTTTTTTCCTCATTCCTTTCCCCTCCTTTCTACCCTTCTCCTCCACCCCATTTATAAAAGCTTTGATTCCATTTTCCCCTTCTATTCTCTTTTTAAAATCCCTTTTCCCTTCCTTCCCTTTCCCATCTCCACTCCTTTGTTCCTCTTTCCATTTGAACATGTTCTTCCTATTTCCTGATATCTAGTCTGCATTTTACTACTTATTTACCCTTTGGTTCCTCACACAAGAGAAACAATCCAATATTTAAACTTGTGTGTCTGATTTACTTCACTGAAAAGTATGGTTTTGAGGTGCATCCATTTACCTAAAAATGGCTCAAGCTTATCCATTTTATGGCAGGTTGTATTCCATTGTATATAAATACCACATCTTCTTTATTCATTCATCTGTTGATGGGCCTATGGGCTGTTTTCAAGATTTAGCTATTATGAATTGTGCAGCTATAAACATGGGTATGTATGTATCACCATAGTGATGCTTTTAACGCTTTGAGGAAGATACCTAGTAGAGGCACAGATGGGTCAAATGGAACCTCTAGTTTTAGTTTTTTGAGGGATCTCCACACTGATTTTCATATTAGTTGTACCAATTTACATTCCCACCAACAATGTAGAAGGGTTCCTTTTCCCCCAGGGCCTTGCCAGCATTTGCTATTATTTAATTTATTGATAACTATTTTTTCTGGGGTGAGATGGAATCTCAGCATTGTTTTAATTTGGATTTCTCAAATGACCAGTGATATCGAACATTTTTATATATTTTTATTTGCTGTTTGTACTTTTTCATCTGAGAAGTGTCTATTTATTTCAAGTGCCCATTTTTGGACTGAGTCTTTAAGTTTGGGGGATCTTATTTGTTAAGTTCTTTATATACTCTAGATGTTTGATAAGACACATTTTCACCTTTGCTTTTCTCATTCATTAGTAATGTATAGGACTTGGATGCACACCTGTAATCCCAGCACTCAGAAGGCTGAGACAGGAGGATTGCTGTTGGTCTGAGGCCAGCCTTGATTACATAGTGAGCTCATTGTCACCTTGAACTACATAACAAGACCCTATCTCAACAACAGCAACAACAACAACAACAATGACAAATGTATAGAACTTACTAAAAGTCAAATGGCATAACTCTAACTTACTTTTATCCTTTTGACAATAAATTCCATCTTGTGTGTGTTTCTCAAAACATTTCCTTGCATTTAGACTCATTTTGATTCCATTTTCAAGCCAACAAAAGCAATGCTGCAATAAATATTTTGGGTGGATAGCATTAAATTGTAATGTCATTATTTCTCTGGGACTGATTCCCAGACGTAGGATTGTGAAGGGTATGTATATTTAAGTTTCTATGTGTGCTGCAAATTGTTTTCCAGGTATACTGTAACACTTCACCTCTTTACCAGCAAAAGAAAAAGCACTCTGTCACAAACACACACAAACACACACACTCAGTTTTTGCATAGATTTTACGTTTATTGCAACTTACACTCCTCTGACCACTATGAAAGGCAGAATCTGGTAAATGTTAGCTTAATATAAGCCCATTTTTCTTTCACTTGCCATTTTCATCCACGTTAAAGTACTTTACATTTCAAATAAACCATTGTCTGTATTGTAGGCAGCAGTGTTTTTTAAACTGTTATTTGTTCATCTTTGTTTAATGTATCTCTGTCCTTGAAAAAGTTTTTTTTTGTATATTCACATATAGTTTATTTTCTTCAAACTTTAAGTCTCTTCAATCATCTTATTAAAGATGATTTCTAAAAAAAAAAAGATGATTTCTATTTCACATCAAATGGGCAAGTGAAATGAATAGACACTTCACAGAAGCATAAATTGGCTACTAGATATATAAAGAAATGCTCAACCTCACTGACTATTAGAGAAATACAAATTAAAACAACACTGACATTCTATCTTGCTCCACAAAGAATGGCAATCATCAAGAAATCAAATAAAAACAAATGCTAGAGAAGCTGTGAGGGAAAAAGGAACCCTTCTCCATTGTTGATGGGAATGTAAACTAGAAATACAACTGCTGGAGCAATCGGTATGGAGATTTTTCAAAAAACTAAAAACAGAAATTTCATTTGACCCAGATATTCCTCTTGCAGATATCTTCCTGAAAGAATTAAAGACATCATTTTACAGTGATACAGCATACCCATGTTTATAGTAGAACATTTCATAATAGCTAAATCTTAGAGGCAGCCTATATGTCTATCAACAGTTGAATGAATAAAAGAAACATGGTATTCACACACAGTGAGTACTACTCCACCATAAAGAAGATAAACGAGCTATTTGTGGGAAAACAGGGGCACCTTCAGACCATACTATTAAGTAAAATAAATCAGATGCACAAACTTGAATATCACATAGTTTCTCTTATATGAGAAACACAACTTATAAATAAAGAGCAAAATAAAAGAAGTAGGGAGATCTTTCTGAAATGGGTAGAGGATCAAGAGATAGAGGAAAGTGAGAGGAGAGAAAAAAGGGATGAAAAAAGTAATTAAGGTGTGTTATATACATTACCTATTTCATACAAGGAATACAAACGTACTGCAAAATACGCAAATAAAATAAAAATAGTTATGTCTTCTTAGATTTTAATTTTTAAAATCTTTACATATGAGTCTATAGTCATTTGAAATGTGTGTTTGTACTAGGTGTGAGATAGATGTTTCACTGCATTATGTTACATTTCAAATGATATCAAACTAAGAACTTGTTTGGGGATAATATACATTTTTATGATATGAAGACATCCCAATATATCACAATAAGAATATGGTTTTCAATTTATTTACATCCTGTATTCATCCCTAAATAAAATTCCATAGGTTACCATTTTAAAGACTCTGTACCACTCTTTTTAAATATGCCCATAAGGTTTTTTTCCTGGCTTTGTTTGAGGTATAACTAACAATTAAAAATTACATATGTTAAAAAAATTACTTACGTTTAAGATGTACAACTTGATTATTTGGCATATAGATACATTGTGAAATAATCACTACAATTAAGCCAATTAACATAACTATCAATTTATATCTGTGTATGTGTGTGTTAGGAACACTTAGGATCTCCCTCTCAGCATATGTCAGATATATAGCACAATATTGTTAATTGTATTCACCAGTTAGTTGAATAGATCTCCAGGACTTATCATCTTGTATATCTAAAACTTTACACCTCTTATTAACATCTCCCATTTACCCCTCTCTGCACTTGCTAACAATCACCACTCTACTCTCTGCTTCTATTGATTTGGCGATTTTAGATTTCGCACACATGTGAGATCATACAGTACCCATCTTCTTGTGTCTGGCTTAATTTCCTTAATATTATGTCCTCTAGTTTTTTTCATATTGTCCCAAATGACAGGATTTCCTCTTTTTAAAGACTGAATAATATTTCATTGTGTACACACAATACACTCACATGATAGAGGACACATTTTCAATATCCACTCACATGTTGGAGGACAGATATTTCCATATCTTTACTACTGTGAATAATGCTGCAGTGAACATGGGGAGACACAGATGTCTATTTGAGATCCTGGTTTCATTTTCTTTGGATATATTCCTGGAAGTAGAATTGATAGATCATAAAGTAGTTTCAAATTTAGTCTTCTAATGAACCTCCATAGAGTTTTTCTTAATAGCTGTATTAATTTATGTTTCTACCAACAGTGTACTAGGGCTCCCTTCTCTCCATATCCTTGTTAACACTTGTTAATTTTCTTTGTCTCTTAATAATAGCCATTGCAACAATCATGGGAGAGTTTTTTAAGTTCTTACCATTATTGTAAATAGGATGTCCCTTTGTGTTTGCTAACTGACTTTGCCCAAAGGAAAAGTGAACTTTCATCTCTCCACTGAATAAGATAATTTTACAATTTAAGAGCAATGACCCTCAAAGTTGGGCTTCTTTCCTGTCACAGAAACTGGTAACACAAGGTGCTACCTTTCCTGATGAATGTATTTAAAAGAGATGGTTCCCCACTCCCTATAGAAGACATTTGTAGGTTGTAAAGCTGGCAAGAGCCATTTAAGTAATTTGCATCTCAAAGGGGCAGAGAAAGGGTTTACAATCCAAGTTTACAAGTTCCTGGAATAACACTGTAAGAAAAGGAAAGTTAAGTGAAAACCTTGCTTAAAGAGAAGTCAAGCTGATGGAACCATTAAGGCAATCTTGTCACTAGAGTTGTCCTGATATTAAGCCATCCTTACATTTTGGCATTAATCCTTGTGTGGTCATACAGAATTATCCTTTGATACATTGCTGTGGTTCTCTAGCATTATGGCTCAGATCTGAAATGCCTTCCCCAAAACTCAAATGTGAAGACCTGGCCCCCAGTGCAGCAGTATTCACAGGTGAGCCTTTCAGGAACTGGGTCATGAGGGCTAGAACTCACTAGTGGACTAATTGATTCATGGATTAATACTTTTATAATTAGGAAGTGCAGCCTCACTGAAATCGGGACACTTTCTGCAAGGGTGTATTTCGTCCCTGGCCCCTCCTGAGTTGTTCTCTCAGCTTCCTGGCTGCCATTGGTCATGATGATCTGCCTCACCACAGGCCAAGAGACAATGGCACCAGCAGAACCCAGACTGAGACTTCTGAAATTTTGAGGCAAAATAAATCTTTCTTCCTTTAAGTGTTTTTTCTTGAGTATCTTCTCAGAATGATGAAAGGCTAACACAGCTAGCTAACAGTTTATTTTGAATTGATATTTATAATAGATATTATTCCTTTTTGAAATTTTTTCTGGTTATCTTTTCATATTTTGTATTAATAGCATGCTTTATATCTGGCAGAGATTTGTTGTTTTCAGCAAATATATAGTTGTTTATCCAAATACACATATGTGCAAAATAAGTTTTAACCAATCTTTTCTGCAGCTGCATGGCTATGTCATTAAATCAGAATAATGAATTTGTAATATGAAAATTCAAGAAGCTGATGTAAGAAATAAAGAGAGAGAAACTAGCCACGAGTGAAAGAAACCATCCCGTGCTCTCCTGGTCTAAGCAGATACCATTTTAAATCCCTTCCCTCTGCTATGCTTTTACACCTGTGGCAGGTGCATAATCATGGGTCAGTAAGTGAAAGTAAGCACAGTGTAAGCACAACTACACCCTATAATTCCCAATCATTGCTGCCCTGCTTTTGATAAACAACACACAACTCCTTGTACATCCTCAAGCCTGGTCCCGGTGGATAGCCACAACTCCTTTGTATTGAAGTCTCCTCCTGAAAGTCCCATTGTGAGTTTTCCCTACCAAAGCCCCTCTTTCTTTATACTCATGACCCTATAAAGACCCTGTAGACTGTACAAGAGTTGCTGATCTGGTCTCTAATGCCAAGAGCTGTCCTTCTCAGGTTTGTTCTGAAATAATCCTGTCCTGTTGAGCTTATACTCCTGCTTCTTTTCTTTTTGTCCTAACAGCAAGGACAGGGTTTATTTAAGATAAAGACCTGAGAGGTGCTGCTGGCTCCAAAATGCCAGAACAGCAACTCTCTTATAGAGTAAAGGGCTTGTATGGAGTAGCTGGGGTAGCAGGAAATGAGGAAGCTGAAAACTAACTATGCTGGGTTCAGATCATCTGCCTTTGTCCACGATCAGTGATCCATTCCTTGTTTGTGTAAATTTCCCTGTTCTTCTGGAATTGAGGGCCTCTTGGTCTAGAAGGGTCTGTTCTCTAAACAGGAACCAGGCAGTTAATTAAGGGTACTGATATTTTTACAAGGCTGAAACAATGTGGGGAAGAGTCAGAACTCATGGGAAGATGTCCTTTGGGCTTTTCCTTAGAGCTGGTATGCTGGATATTTTGGACAATAGAACCATCATATCAACCCTTGACTCCAACCTCCAGAGTTTTACATGAGAAAAACAAAATTCTGTATTGTTTAGGCTAGTATTATTTTGGTCTCAGGTAGATGTAAATAAACCTTATCCTAAAGAAAACCGAATTTTATCTGGGTGTGGAGGTATCCCAGGCTCTGTCTGAGAGTTCTAACAGCTGAAATAAAGAAGGTAACCCACGCCTTTTGTAGCAGGTTTGCAGATACCTGTCACAGAAAAAGAATTTTCAAGACATGTCAGTACGGGGCAAGAAAAGAGTTCAGTAGACGGACATTTTAGGACACACTCAAGAATGGAGTGTGGATGCTGAGAGAAATGAGGCACGTTGTGAACTGGTGATGGGTATATTTATGGGGGTGTCTTCAAAATGAGTGGTCTAGGATGTGTATTCCTATTGTCTGACACGGAGCAATGCAAATCATCTACACGTATTTGAAGCTGAGATATGCGACACTGCTGCTTCCTTGGAGGTGGAGGAAGTTGGACTTACAGGTGAAAGTGACAAATCAGAGCCCAGACTTGCAGACTTATTTTCTTTAGGTTCCTTAGGAATCTTTTTGGAGTGAATTTCCTGGAAGATAAAAAGTCTTGAGTAACATTTGTGTCTTGAAGCCGGAGTTAAGTACAATTTTAAAATCCCAATTTCCTTCCCTACTTTTTACCTAGATTTGCTTTCTGCCATCTACCTCAGAGGCACATGTCTGTAGTCTCAGCACTCTGGGAGGCAGAGGCAGGATGATGAAGAATTTGACCCCAGTCTGGGTAACTCAACATTTTAAAAATTAAATTTATTGGAACATTTTAGGTATACAGTATAATTACATTCATCATCGGGATCTTGTACCTTTACGTGATGTATCTTGGTTCTTGTTTTTTCTCTATTACCTTGCCCTTCCTTCATCCCCTCCATCCTTCCCTATTTACAAAGACTTTGTTTCCATTTTTCCTTTTCTCGTGTTTTTTTTCTTCTCCCTTCTTTCATTTCCACTACCCCTCCCCCTTCCCCTACCCCATTAGACATTTTCTTCCTATTTCAATTTTTAATTATTTATTTCAATCCTTATGTGCACTTTTACTTTTTCACACCAGAGAAACTATTCAGTATTTACACATTTGTCCTATTTGTTTCACTTAGAATATCAACTCAACGTGCATCCATTTAGCTATAAATGTCACTATTTTCTCATTATTTATGGCTGAGTAGTACTCCATTTCATAAAAAAAACCACATCCTTGTCCAGTCTCCAGTTAATGGGCACTTGGGCTGTTTCCAAGCTTTAGCTATTACAAACTGTGCCACTATAAACATGGGTACACGTATATCGCTGTGGTATGATACTTTTAATTCTTTTGGGAAGATACCCAGCAGAGGACTAGTTGGGTCAAATGGGACTTCTAATCCTAGTTTTTTAGGTATCTCCATACTGATTTCCACAGTGGTTGCACCAGTCTACACTCCCACCAACAATGGAGAAGGGTTCCTTTCTCGCCACAACCCAGTCAGCATTTGTTGTTGGTTGATTTCTTGAGAGCAGCCATTCTTCCTGGGGTGAGGTGGAATCTCAGTGTTGTTTTCATCTGCATCTCTTGAATGATGAGTGATGCTGAACATTTTTTCATATGTTTATTTGCTGCTTTTATTTCTTTGTCTGAGAAATGTCTCTTCATTTCAGAGGCCCATTTTCAGATTGGCTCTTTTTATTCGTGGTGTCTAATTTTTTTAAGTTCTTTATATATTTTAGATAGTATACCTTTGCCTGAGGAGCAGCTGGTAAAGATTATTTCCCAACTTGTAGGTTGTCTCTTAGCTCTGTTGGTGGTTTCTCTTGCAGTGCAGAAGCTTTTTAATAAGATGGTGAGATCCCAATTTTTGATTCTTTGTACTAGGTCCCGTGCTACTGAGGTTTTATTCATAAAGTCTTTTCCTATGCCGATGTCTTCAAGAGTTCTAACTTATCTTCCAGCAAATTTAGTATTTCTGTTTTAATAGTTAGATCTTTAATAAACTTCAATTTTACTTTAGTGCATGGTGATAGATATGGGTTTAGTTTTAATCTTTGGCAGGTTGAAACCTCGTTTTTCCAACACCATTTATTAAAGAGGCTGGCCATCTTTCTTCCTGTGAGGTTGTTTGTCTCCTCTGTCTAGGATGATGTGATGGAGTGTGTCTGCAATTGTTTCTGTATCTTCTAATCTATTCTACTGATCCTTGGGTCTGTATCTTTTCCAGTACCATCCTGGTTTTAATCACAGTGGCTTTGTAGTATAGTTTCAAGTTGGGGCCTGTGATACCCCCTGACATATTTGTTACCTAGAATTGCTTTTGCTATTCTAAGTCTCTTCTGGTTCCAAATGAATTTTTGGATTCTTTTCTCTAGTTCTATGAAATATACTGTTGGGATTTCAATCAGGATTGCATTGAATCTGTACAGAAGTTTTGGAATATGGCCATTTTCACTATATTGGGTCTTCCTACCCAGGAACAAAGGATATCTTTCCATTTTCTGATTCCTCTTCAATCTCTTTTTTCAGACTGCTGCAGTGTTCAATGCAGAGGTCTTTTACTACCTTCATTATATTGATTCTTAGATATTTCATTTTTTGGGTGCTATTGTGAAAAGAATTATTTCCCTAATTTCTCTCTCAGGGAGTCTGTTATTTGTGTACAAGAAGGCTATTGATTTTTGAGTGTTGACCTTGTATCCAGCTATTCTACTGAATCTTTCAATGAAGTCTAGAAGTCTTTTGGCAGAGTTTTTTGGGTCTTCTATGTAGAGTATTGTAGCATCAGCAAATAATGACAGCTTAACTTCTTCCTTTCCTTTATTTATTCCTTTTATTTCTTTCTCTTGTCTAATTGCTGTGGCTAATGTTTCCAGAACTATATTGAACAGGAGTGGTGATAGTGTACATCCTTGTCTTGTTCCTGATTTTAGCGTGAAGGTTTTCTATTTTTGACCATTTAATATGATGTTGGCTGTTGGTTTTTCATAGATAGCCTTAACCAGGTTGAGATAAAGATGTTCTATTCCAATTTTCTGTAGGGTATATTTTATCATGAATGTGTGTTGGATTTTGTTGAATGCTTTTTCTGCATCTATTGAGATGATCATATGGTTTTTGTCCTTGACTCTGTTAATATAGTATATTACATTTATTGATTTACATGTGATGAACCATCCCTGCATCCTTTGTATAAATCTGAATTGATTAGGGTATATCATCTTCTTGATGACCCTTTGTATTCTGTTTGTCACTATCTTGTTGAGGATTTTTGCACCTACTTTCATGAGGGAGATTGGCCTGTAGTTCTCTTTTTTGGTTGGGTCTTTCTCTGCTTTTGGAATCAAAGTAACACTTGCTTCCAGAAATGTGTTTTGAAGCATTGCTTCCCTTTCAATTTTATTCAAGAGTTTATAGAGTAGTGACAATAGTTCTTCTCTTCTCTAAGTGTCTTGTAGAATTCAGCAGTGAACCCATCAGGATCTGGTCTTTCCTTTGTCGGTAAATTTTTACTTGTGTTTTCAATTTCAGTGATTGTAATTTGGGTGTTCAAAATTTTTATATCTTCTTTGTTCAACTTTGGTAATTCATATGTATCTGGGAATCTGTCCATTTCTTCTGGGTTTTCCATTTTATTAGAGTGCAGGTTTTCGAAGTAGGTATTGATGATCCTCTGGATTTCTGCTGGATCCGTTGTGACTTCACCTTTTTTTCCCTAATTGTATGGATTTGAGCCTTTTCCTTCCTTTTTTTTTAATAAGTTTGGCTAAGGGTTTATCAATTTTAATTATCCTTTCAAAAAACCAACTCTTTCCTTCATTGATTGCTTGTATCATTTTCTTAGTCTCCATCATCTTGATTTCTGCTCTGACTTTATTTCCTCCTTTATATGAGCTTTCCATTTGTCTTGCTATTCTTTTTCTAGGAGCTTGAGGTTCAACATTAGCTTTTTTTTTTTTTTTTGAGCTCTCTCTGTTTTCCTAGTATTGGCATTCACTGGTATTAATTTCCCTCATAGAACTACTTTCATTGTGCCAATATAATCATATTGTATTGGCATTACCATTTAATTGTAGAAACTGTCTAATTACCTCTTTAATTTCCTGTGACCCATTGGTTGTTCAGGAGAGTTTTGTTCAATTTCCATGTGTTTTGGAGGGTCTTGTGGATTCTTATGCTATTGATGTCCAATTTTATTGCACTATAGTCTGATAAGAAACAGGGGATTACTTCAGTTTCTTTGCATTTTCTTATGCATGTCCTATGAGCTAGCATTTGGTCTATTTTGGAGAATGACCTGTGTGCAGCCAACAACAATGTATATTATAATTTTGTGGGGTGGAACACTCTGTAGACATCTAATAAGTCCATTTGTTCAAACGTTTGGTCCAGTTCTATTATTTCGTTGTTGATTTTCTGTCTAGATGATCTGCCTATTTGTGACATTGGAGTATTGAGGTCCCCCACTACAACTGTACTAGTGCTTATTTGATTTTTCATGTCCATTAATATTTGTTTTATATAGTTGGGAGCACTAGTATTTGGTGCATATATGTTTATGATTGTCATCTCTTCTTGGATTATTCCCTTTACAAGGATGTAGTGATCTTCTTTTTCCCTCTTAATTAGTTTTGCTTTTAAATCTACTTTGTCTGAAAATAAAATAGCTACCTCTGCTTTTTTCCAGGTTCCTGTTGCATGGAGAGTTGTTTTCCATCCTTTTACTTTCAGTGTATGAATTTCTTTTTGAACTAGGTGTGTTTCTTGTATACAGAATATTGTTGCCCTTTGCTTTTAATCCATTCTGCCAGTCTATTTCTTTTGATTGGTGAGTTGAGGCCATTAATATTGGTGGTTATAATTGACATGTATTGACTCATCCTTGTCATGATATTTTACTGTTGTTGACTCTTTTATTTTTCCCCTTCCCTTTAATTTCTTCTTTTGTCTGATGTCTTAACTCTCTTGGTCCTTGTGGAGTTGTGACCCTCATTGTTTTTTTCTAGGATATTGTTTAGAATTGTTTGGAGTGCTGGTTTGGTACTCATGAAGTTTCTCAGGTGTTCTTTGTCACAGAAGTGTCTAATTTCCCCATCAATTTTGAAAGATAATTTTGCAGAATACAACAGTCTGGGTTGGCAATTATTATTTTTCTTTTTTTTACGGCTTGAAATACTTCACTCCAGGCTCTCCTTGACTTCAGGGTTTGTGTTGAAAAGTCTGCCATGATTCTGATGGGCATTCCTTTGTAGGGCGATTTGTTTCTTTTCTCTAACTGCTTGTAGGATTTTGTTCTTCTTTTGGGTTTCTGGGATCTTGACTGTTATGTCTCTAGGTGTAGATTTGTTTTGATTATGGCTAGTTGGAGTCCTATATGCCTCACTTATCTGTATGTCAAATTCTTTCACCCTGTTTGGGAAGATTTCTGTCATTAATTCTGTGAACACTCTTTTTATGTTATTTGCACTTTTTCCTGCTTTTTCGTTGACTCCTATCCATCTCATGTTATTCTTCTTTGAATCACCTAGAAGCTGCTGGATGTATTTTTCACGGTCCCTTATTGGTTTTAAGAAATCTCTCTTTTCATGGTCACTAACTGCAATACTGTTTTCTATATCTGATATTCTATCTTCACATTGATTCATTCTGGTTCAAATACTTTCAGTGCAGTTTTTAATCTCCTGGATATCTATTTGAATCTTATTCATGGATTCCATTTCTTTCCTTTGTTGGACATTCATAGTTCCAATTTCTTTCATATTCTGGACCTTCATTGCTTTCATCATTGTCCTGAGCTCATCTATTTTTTTTAAAATTTCTTTCTGTTCTAGAGTCTCTAATCATGTCTTTCATTCTGCTCACCATCTCTGTAGTTATCTGGGAAATTATTTCTGTTTTGAATTTTTCTAGAGCCTCATTCATCTCTTTTGTTACTTCCCATGCTATTAGTTCAGGGTGTCCAGGTGGTTGATTATCAGATTTTTGCACTTAGTTGCCCCCCAAATTTGTCTGTGGTGAGCTGGAAGTCTGTGTTTGGACCTTGTGTGGGTGTCTTCTCATTTCAGTTTTTTGTTATTGGTGCTTTTTTTGGGCTTATTTTCTGGGCTGGTACTTCAATATTGCTTATTGTGAGTATCTTTATTGCTCATATTTAGAACCCTTATGGAATGATTGCTTCTCAGAGGTGTCTTCCAGGTATAGCTGATCTTTAGGCTTTGAGTCCTAATGACTCTTAGGCAATCTCATTTTCAGTATACCAGGGAGGACAACTGATTAGATCAGTCATGACACCTTAGTTCAATCCCTACAATCAGCATCAACAATAGCATCAAACACAGCCTAGAAAGTGACAGTTTGTGGTAGCTATTAATCTGTCACCTTTAACAGCATGAGCTAGATCAAAATTGAGAACTAGCCCAAAATATGTTTGTACTAAGTACATCCTTCAATATAGCAAATTTACCCTTAAGGATGAGGATGGAGGAGGAGTTGGGGAGGGAGGCATAGAGAGATAGAAGGAGAGAGAAAGGTTAGAAGTGAAGTTAGAGGACAGAGGAAGATCACACAGTATGGAAAACTGTTGAAGACCATAGGAAAAGACAGTGAAGGAACAAAGACAAGAACAGAATAAACTAATAGCAGTAGGGAAGCTAGAACCTGTATTCACCTTCCTATAAAAATAATGACAATTGAGAGAAGGAAAGAGAGAGAGAAAAAATCTGAAATAGGACAGGAACAAGAACAAAAAGGGAGAAAAATGAAGAACAAGAAGGGAGAGAGAGGAAAAAGGAGAAAGAAGGGGGACCTCCTTCAGCGTATGTCTCTGCTGTTGCAATAGCCAATGTGGGCAGCAGTGTGCAGGTCTAAGTTGATCAGTCTCAGCAAGCCAGTTGTAGTCCACTGAGACTCAGGCTGATTTCTTGCTACAATGACCAAGCTGAACTCTCAGACCTCTTGCAGGATTGAACTCTGCAGGGTTCTATTGCAGGTTTCAGCTGTCCTTCCCCTAAGCCACTCTGGGTTCCTATGGGAGGTGCTGATCCCACCAACTTACCAACCATGGTGGTCCAATGAATCTCTATTGCAGAGATTTTCTTCACTTTCACAATGGGTTTCAATTTTCCTCAAGGAGCCTCAGAGAGGCCCTCTCTCTGTTATTCACTTCTGCTCTATCTTCTGGAGTTCATAATCATGGCCTTTATGGCCCCAGGAGCCTCTGTAGTATGGATCCGAATATCAGCCTGGCCTGCATAGCAGACCCAGGCACAGCCCGCTGGGCGATGGTGCTGGGTGTTGGGGTCAGTGCTGGGCCAGGTCCTGGCGGGTGGTCCTCCAGTAATTAGTCTTCATAATATCTGGTATAGCAAGACCTCCCACTTTATTCTTCAAGAGTAACTTGGAATCTTTTTGGCCCATTTCCTTATATATAAATTTTCAAAATGGCTTTTCAAATTCAGAAATAAGAATTCTGAAATTTTAATATAAATTACATTGACTATATAAATCAACTTAGGATATGAACAATTAACATGTTTACAACAATCAATTTACCAATCCATCCACATTGTATTGCTCTTCCTTTTGTTAGGCCTTGTTCAATGTTTCTCAATAGGTTATTATTGTATATTGATATATATTAATTAGTATATGCAGTGGTGTACCTCATTATTGGTCTTTCAATTTAGCTTCTATAATTATTAATATCCACTCTCCTTATTCTTTTATATAGTGTGTACCTAGATCACATGCATATATTTTTTAATTAAAAAATTTTATTAGTACTTATTTGTATTTATGTTTGCATTAATCTTAGGGAGAAAATCCCAGGTAGGAGAGATTAGGAAAAATGAAATAAGCTTGTTATGCTGACTTCCTATTGATAACTTATTTTTTCTTTTCTACTTCTTCATGCTTAAATGCAGGCACACTGGCCATTTTATGCCAGTGAGTATAACCAGTCAGGTGAATAGAGGGCTCTGAATGTCTCCATCCTTAGTGCTAACTATATCTTGTTCCCTTTCTTTTGTAGACTCCTTTATTGTACACCTTTGTGAAAATCCCCATAAAAATCAACAACTTGGCCAGAGGGTCTGTTTTGTTCCAAAGTTTGTCTGTCTTGGCCCTGAGATTTCCTCAGCTAGAGCCGAGGTACCTCTAATACATCAAATCCTTCTCAAACCTCAGCGTTTGTGGAAATTTGTTTACTTTGAAGGTCAAATACTAGAATTTAAATGAAATCCGGTATTCCTAAGATCAAAACCCTTTCTCCTTTAGAGATGACTACTCTATTTCCCAAGCAAAATCACATAGCTTTTGCTTACCTTAAGGCACATTTCTGTTGCCTAAGCATCCTTTGTAGCACTGTGTTTGCTTCCTGGTTCTTCAGACTATAGACGAGTAGGTTTAGCAAGGGTTGGATCACACTGGAGTGGATGGAAACCATTTGCTCTAACACTGAGCCTGATGTGGGGCTCAGGTACCTGAAAAACGTTGTCCCATGGAACAAGAGAACAATAGTGAAGTGAGAAGAGCATGTGGAAAAGGATTTGCCTTGGCCCTCTGAAGAGTGGATGTTCATTCAGTATGGCAGAAATAATTCTGGAGTGAGAGAAGAGGATCAGGGGAAGTATCAGTTGCTCCCCCCCGCAAAATTTTCATTGATAATGGAATCTGTGAAGGACAGAGGGAAGAGCAGAGGCAGCTCACAGCTGATGTGGGAGATAACATTGGAACTAGAGAAGTATAACTTGTGGATGAAGAAGCAATTTACCAAGGAAATCAGAAATCCCATTGTCCAAGCTATACTTATAACAGTGCAGAGAGCTCTATTCATGACCATGGTGTAGACCAGAGGGTGGCAGATGGCAGCATAGCAATCATAGGCCAAGGAAGAAAGCAGACAGGCTTCTGTTTCCCCAGAGAGAGTGAAAAAGAAACTTTGAGTGATGCATCCCCACTCTGAGATGGCTTTTTTGAGAGAGAAAATTTTGTAGCATCTTGTAACTGAAGAGAGGCTGAGGGCTAGGAAGGATAAATGTCCAAGGAAGAAGTATATGGGTTGGCAGAAGTAAGATTCAGTTCTGATCACCAAGATTATCACCAGATTCCCCATCAAAGTCAGAAGATAAAGCACTAGGAACAGCACAAAGAGTATGGTCTGATTCTCAAGATCACTGGAAAGTCCTAGAAGGACAAACTCAGTAATAAGATTGACATTTGAAATTTTGTCCCTCAGTTGAAATGAATAGTTCTCCCAAGATATATCCTGTACAGGTACAAATCCCCATTGATAAATGTGATCATAATGTATGGCTAAAATGTACTGATAAACTTAATGAATTTTTTAAAAAAGAAATGGGGCCAGGGATTTAGCTCACTGGTGCCGCTGCCTGCTTCACAAGCACAAAGTCCGGACTTTGGAGTCACACGGAACATGCCGAATCACCCCGCGGCAGACAGGCAGGTCTGCCCACGCCCTACCGAGGTCCTGAGTCACAAGGAACATGCCGAATCAGCCCACTGCAGACAGGCAGGTCTGTGCACACCCTACCGAGGTCCTGAGTAGCGCGGAAGATGGCGAATCACCCTGCTGCAGACAGGCAGCCACCTGGTTCCACACTACAAAGACGCAGAGGACATCAGACTACCAGACCAAGGTACTGAGTCCCACTGCTCCCGGCCCAGAGGTAGGGGCTTCCAGGCCACCATCCCTCCCGCTGCTCCCAGCCCATAGGAAAGGGCTTTTGGGTCACCATCCTTACCACTGCTCCCTGCCCCTGTCCCACCTCACCCAGCTCAGAGGAGGTAATCCCTGCAGGCCTTAACTGCCCCCCACCCCAGTCGAAATGAGAAAACATGTAAATAAGTCTCAAAACCAGACTTCCAGATCACCTACAGCAACCCCAAAGGGAAATGAGATGGAACACTCTGATACTCAACCACCTGGACCCATTGAACTGGCAACAAAAGGAGATCTGGAAAAAATGAAATCGGAAATAATTTCTCAGGTAACAGGAGAAATAGTGCCCCTAGTGCAAGACATGATTAATAAATCTAGAGAGGAGCTGAGGAACATGATGGAATCCCAACATAAGAAACAAATGGAATCCATAAAACAGATGCAAATAGGTTTCCAGGACATGAAAAACTCCACTGAAAGTCTACACAGCAGAATGAGCCAATGTGAGGACAGAATTTCAGATATAGAAGATAAGATTGCAATTAGTGACCAGAAAAAGAAAAATTGCTTCAAAATTATAAGGGAACATGAGAAATCAATACAGCAGCTGCTAGATGATGCAAAGAAGAATAACATAAGACTGATTGGGCTCAATGAAGAAACAGGAGAGAGTGGAGATTACATAAAAAAATCTCTTCACAGAAATAATGGCAGAAAACTTCCCAAGCAGGGGAAAAGAGCTTGACATACAGATAAGTGAGCCATATAGGACTCCAACGAGCCTTGATCAAAAAAAATCTACACCTAGGCATATAATTGTTAAGATTCCAGAAACACAACAGAAGAACAAAGTTCTCCAAGCAGTCAGAGAAAAGAAACAAATCACATACAAAGGAAAGCCCATCAGAATCACAGCAGACTTCTCAACACAAACCATCAAGGCAAGAAGAGCTTGGAGTGACATATTCCAAGCCCTAAAAGGAAACAGCCTCCAACCCAGATTGATGTACCCTGCAAAACTATCTTTCAAAATTGGTGGAGAAATAAGATATTTTCATGACAAAGAGCACCTTAGGAACTTCACGAACACCAAACCAGCACTCCAAAGAATTTTACACAATATCCTAGGAACAGACACTGAGGATCACAACCCCAGGAGGCAAAGCAGAATGAACCCATCTGGCATGACAAGAAATTAAATGTAAAGGGGGAGAACCCAACAAAAAGAAAAAGTCATGGCAATGACAAGTCAATACGTTTCAGTTATAACCATCAATGTTAATGGTCTCAATTCACCAATCAAAAGAAATAGACTGGCAGAATGGGTCAAGAAGCAAAATCCAACAATATGCTGCATACAAGAAACATACTTAATTCAAAAGGAAACTCATAGACTGAAAGTTAAAGGGTGGAAAACAATACTCCATGCAACAGGAACCTGAAAAAAAGCAGGAGTAGCTATCCTCTTTGCAGATCAAGTAGATTTCAAACCAACACTGATTAAGAGAGATGAAGAAGGACACTACATCCTTGTAAAGGGAAGAATCCAAGAGGAAGAGATGACAATCATAAATATCTATGCACCATACACTAGTGCACCCAACTATATAAAACAAATACTAACAGACATGAAAAGTCATATAAGCACTAATACAATATTAATAGGGGACCTAAACACCCCACTGTCACAAATAGATAGATCAACCAGACTAAAAATAAGTAATGAAATACTAGAATTCAATTGAACTCTTGAACAAATGAGCTTAACAGATGTTTACAGAGTCTTGCACCCCACAAAATCAGAATACACATTCTTCTCAGCTGCACATGGGTCATTCTCCAAAATAGACCACATACTCACACTTAGAACATATTTAAGTAAGTGCAAAGGAATTGAAGTTATCCCCTGTATATTATTAGACCATAGTGCAATGAAATTGGAGATCCATAGCAAAAGAAACTCAAAAAATTTCAAAAACACATGGAAATTGAACAACATACTTCCGAATAACCAATGTGTCACAGAAGAAATTAAAGAGGAAATCAGACAATTTCTTCAATTAAATAACAATGACAATACAACATATCGTAATCTATGGGACAATGAAAGCAGTCTTATGAGGGAAATTCATAGCAATGAATACGCATATTAGGAAAACAGAATGAGCCCAATTAAACAACCTGATGCTGAATCTCAAGCATCTAGAAAAAGAAGAGCAGGACAACCCCAAAGCTCATACAAGGGAGGAAATTATAAAGATCAGAGGAGAAATCAATGCAATGGAGACTAAGAGAACCATACAAAAAAATCAATGAAGCCAAGAGTTGGTTCTTTGAAAGAATCAACAAAATTGACAAACTTATAGTCAACCTTATCAGAAAAAGGAAAGAAAAGGCCCAAATCCATGCAATTAGGAATGAAAAGGGTGAAATTACAACAGACCCAGCAGAAATCCAGAGGATCATCAAACCTACTTCCAGAACCTATATACCAATAAGATGGACAACACAGAAGAAATGGACAGATTCAGATTCCTAGATACATATGAATTACCAAAGTTGAACGAAGAAGACCTAAAAATTCTGAACAACCCAATATCAACCAATGAAATTGAAAATGTAATTAAAAACTTAGCAACTAAGAAAAGCCTGGGCCCTGATGGCTTCACTGCTGAATTCTACAAGACATTTAGAGAGGAACTGCTGCCACTACTGTTTAAACTCTTCAATGAAATAGAAAGGGAAGCAATACTCCCAAATTCATTCCTGGAAGCAAGCATCACCTTGATCCCCAAAGCAGAGAAAGACCCAACTGAAAAAGAGAACTATAGGCCAATCTCACTAATGAACATAGATGCAAAAATCCTTAATAAGCTACTGGCAAACAGAACGCAGAAGATCATCAAGAAGATCCTACACCCTGATCAAGTGGGATTCATCCCAGGGATGCAGGGATGGTTCAATATATGAAAATCAATTAATGTAATACACTATATCAATAGAGCCAAGGACAAAAACCATATGATTATCTCCATAGACGCAGAAAAAGCATTTGACAAAATCCAACATGCATTTATGATAAAAACCCTACCAAAAATTGGAATAGATGGTTTCTACCTCAAACTGATAGAAGCCATCTATGAAAAACCAACAGCCAATATCATACTAAATGGTCAAAAACTGAAATCCTTCACACTAAAATCAGGAACAAGACCAGGATGTCCACTATCACCACTCTTGTTCAATATAGTTCTGGAAACATTAGCCACAGCAATTAGACAAGAGAAAGAAATAAAAGGAATAAAGATAGGTAATGAAGTAGTCAAACTGTCATTATTTGCAGATGACATGATACTCTATGTAGAAGATCTCAAGAACTCCACCAAAAGTCTTCTAGACTTAATAACCAAATTCAGTCAAGTAGCTGGTTACAAGGTCAGCACACAAAAATCAATAGCTTTCCTCTACACCAATGACAGACTCACTGAGAGAGACATAGGGCAAACAATTCCTTTCACAATAGCATCCAAAAAACTGAAATACCTAGGAATCATCCTAACAAAAGAAATCAAAGACCTCTTCTCTGAAAACTATGGCACTCTGAAAAGAGAGATTGAAGATGATATCAGAAAATGGACAGACATCCCTGCTCCTGGGTAGGAAGGATTAATCTAGTGAAAATGGCCATACTTCCAAAACTGCTATATAGATTTAATGCAATTCCAATTGAGATCCCAGCAGCATACTTCATGGACCTAGAGATAACAATCCAAAAATTCATTTGGAGCAAGAAGAGACCCAGAATAGCAAAAGCAATTCTAGGTAACAGAGACAGGGCCGGGGGTATCACAGTCCCCAACCTGCAACTCTACTACAAAGCTACTGTGATCAAAACAACATGGTACTGGCAAAGGAACAGACTTGAGGACCAATGGAACAGATTAGAAGATGCAGAAACAACATCAGACACACTCAGCCATCTCATCTTCGATAAAGGAGCCAAATACGCTCACTGGAGGAAAGATAGCCTCTTTAATAAATGGTGCTGCAAAAATTGGGCTTCAACTTGCCAAAGATTAAAACTAGACCTATATCTCTCACCATGCACTAAACTAAAATCAAAATGGATTAAAGATTTAAATATTAAAATAGAAACTCTGAACCAGCTAGAATAGAGGTTAGGTAGAACCCTTGAAGACATTGGTGTAGGAAAAGATTTCATGAACAAAACCTGAGTTGCCCATGAACTAGCTCAAACAATCAACAAGTGGGATCTCTTCTTATTAAAAGGCTTCTGCACAGCAAGGGAAACCACCAGCAGTGTGAAGAGACAACCCACAATGTGGGAAAAAATCTTCACTTGCTCTTCCTCAGACAAAGGTCTACTATCTCAAATCTATAAAGAACTTAAAAAGATCAGACCCCCCAAATTTAAAGACCCAATCCAAAATGGGCAGCTGAAATGAACAGACATTTCTCAGACAAAGAAGTAGAAATGGCAAATAAATACATGAAAAAATGTTCAACATCACTGGTCATTCGAGAGATGCAAATGAAAACAATGCTGAGATTTCACTTCACTCCAGAAAGAATGGCTGCTATCATGAAATCAACCAATAACAAATGCTGGTGGGGCTGTGGGGAAAGAGGAACACTGCTCCACTGCTGGTGGGAGTGTAGACTGGTGCAACCACTGTGGAAATCAGTGTGGAGATACCTCAAAGAACTACAACTGGAAGTCCCATTTGACCCCGCTATTCCACTGCTGGGGATCTTCCCCAAAGAATTAAAAGAATCATACCATAGTGATATATGTGCACCCATGTTCATAGCAGCACAGTTTGTAGTAGCTAAAACTTGGTAACAGTCCAAATGCCCATCAACTGGAGACTGGATAAAGAAAATGTGGTTTTTTAAAATAAAATGGAGTACTACTCAGCCATAAAAAATGAGAAATTAGAGACATTTATAGCTAAGTGGATGCACATTGAGGTGATACTCTTAAGTGAAAGAAATAGGACACACATGAATAAATACCAAATAGTTTCTCTGGTGTGAGAAACTGAAAGTGTAAATAAGCACTAGAACATATAATAGTTAATGTGAAATAGGAAGAAAAGAGGCAAAGGGGAAGGAAGTGGGAGGACTAGGGGAAAGGATAGAAGGGAATGGGATTAATATGAGAAAATGGAAAAATAGGAACAAAATTTTTGTAAATAGGGAGGAATGGAGGAGTTGAAGGGAGGGCTGGGCAAGGGTGAAAAATAAGAACCAAGAGAGAATATGTAAAGGTGCAAATTTCCAATGATGAATGTCATTATATTGTATACTTAAAATGTACCAATGATTAGAATGAATAATCGATAATGTAAAATAGGAAGAAAAGGTCCAAAGGGGTAGGGGTAGTGGGAAGGTCAGGGGAAAGGAAAGAAGGGAAAGGAAAAATGATGAGAAATGGAAAAAATGGAAATAAAGTCTTTGTAAATAGGGAAAGGTGGAGGGGGTGAAGGGAGGGCTAGGAACGGGGAAAAAATAAGAACCAAGACACATTATGTAAAGGTACAATTCCCAATGAGAAATGTAATTGTGTTGTAAACCTACAATGTACCAATAAAAGAATTTAATAAAAAAAATTCCTGACTTTGATCCCTGGTATAAAAAAGGAATAAATGAAAGAAAAGAAATGAATGGTTTTCCACTTGGTGGGACATTGATTTCAATCACAGATAATATAACCTCTCCCCTAAAAACCAAAATGGGAAATTCAGGATAAGAAAATGTCTCCATGGGGTGGGGATTTAGCTCAGTGGTTCCCCTGCCTGCCTTTAAAGCTCAAGTACCCAAGTTCAATCCCCGGTACCAAAAAGAAAATGTCTCCTCAAGTACAATATCTTCACTTTCCCTTTTTCTTTACCCAATAGCATTGTCTCATCATGACTTCTATACCTTAGTCCTTCTTCGTCAGCTTTAGTAAATGTAGCAGGTTCATACAAGTAGAAGCGGTCCCCTGGGAAACCCTTTTTGGTTCAAGGCCTTGGGGCCAGTGAGTCCTTCTCAAAATAGTAAGAACATAATACTCACAGTATATGAGGGAATTTTCATAGTGGCCTTTAGCCTCTTCATTTATGCTTTCTTAAGTTCTCACAGAAAAGAAATGTCAAGATTGGGAATAGAACCAAGTCCTTCAAGTATTGTACTGTATACTTCCTACTCTACCTCTTTTATTGGTTTTGAATTGCTATTAGGACTGAGGCTTGTGTAGTTTGGGGGTCATGTGCTCTACTAGGGAGTGTTCAGTTAAATTATACCTGAATATTCCTTGGCGCTCACCCTCAGTAGTCATAATAGTTCTGTGTTAACTGCTACTGAAGTAAAAAGAGCACTAATGTTTGAAGAAAATCCTTAGTTTGAGTTTTGAACCACACACATTAGAGTGCTATCATCTATGAAAAGTTAGTTTTTTAAGCATTAACGCATTAATCTGTAAAATTGAATAATTAACCTACTGTACAAAAATAAATTTATATTTATACGGATCCCTTCCAAGTAGATATATCTATGTGCCTCTGAATGGTGCTCACCAACCTTACTGAACAGGGCTGGTCTGGATCTGACATGTCTTCTGGCTTTCAAGCCAAATTGCCTGCCACAGGATACTGTTGGTAGTAGGAGACTTGGTTCCAGTAGCTGGAAATGAGAAGTCTCCAGACAGGTCCCAGGAAAGTAGATTTTGTTCTCAGTCAGTAATACAGCCACAAACAAGTGCAGAGAGGATGTGGCTTAGCCAGAGCCAAAATGGCCACTGGTCCCAGGAGAGAGAAGCTACTGACATGGCCATTACTGGGAAAGGTCTGGCTAAGGACACTGGAGTGCAAAACGGTTCCCGCTCACAAATTCCTTTACTAATTAAGAAGCAGCAATCCGGAGACTCTATAAAGGGCTTGTTTGGTTTCTGACAGCTCTCCAATTCTGAATATGAATATGTGCATGCACACATATATCTAGGAATAAATTCAAAATTTTCATTACTCTTATGAAGCCATTTACTCTTTATACCGCTTTTGCTTCTCCACCTCAAGCATTTGTCTCCTATCTCTCTTGCTATCTCTCTTCTCTATTGGCTTTTACACTTGTACTGTAAAACTTGCTCATTTCTTTTTCTGTTTAAAGATGAAGTGGACATAATTAGTAACCCTTCCCATTCCAGAAGAAATTGGCTTCCCTAAGACCAGCTTGGGTTGTCTTGGGAGAGCAGAGAAATACCTACTCTGCTAAATAAACATATACTGAGGACAGACATAAGAAAGACTGAAATAAAAAGTTGGCTTACCTCTATAAATTAGTTAATGCAACTGGAGGGAAGCTACAAGAAATATGAGATTCAGGCTGCTTAATTTCCCAACCAGCTCCTTCTCTTTCCTTTCTTTATAACCATTTTATTTTGAAGAGTAGTCAATACTACAGTCTCTTCCTCATTCACTTCTCAGGCCCTTGTTGTCTCTCTTTATCACTCCCCCCATTGTCCCTAGGGACAATTTATTTACTATATTCATAAACCCAAAAGAGAAACAAACACTATGGTTGATTGGTGAGCTTTGCTGGACTCATATAGAGAAGTTATTGCTTTGGCCCCAGAAGAGTGGGTGTTCGGGATGACTCTAAAGTAGGAAAAAAATATTTGGGATCCTTTATGGATCTCAGAGATGGAAATGATCTCATAAAAATTGTCTGTTGGTATTAAGAACTATGTTGTATACAGGAGAAGTAGAGGCAGCTCAGAGTTGAAGAGAGATCATTGGAGAAAAGGTTAAGTTGCAGATATCAGTCACCTCAAGCCAAGTTGTGCTGTGATGACAAGTGATCCCAAGTTTCAATGGCTAACAAAAAATATTCACTTCTCATGCTTCATGTCCACTTAACAGTGGCTTTGTTCTATGTACTCTTTACTTCAGGACTTATACTATGATATAACTTTAACCTGGACATATCTGATGTTTGAACCTATGGAAAAGAATGTAGTGGTGAACGATAAACAGGCTCTTCTCAGAAATAATACATATGACATTTTTTTTTACATATGACTTTTATCCACATTTCACTGTCATTGTTTGATGAAGATGCCAAAAACATACAATAAGGGAAGGGTAGTCTCTTCAGTGAATAGTATTTTTGTGAATGAATATCCATGTGCAGAAGAATGTAACTAGACTATCTCATATCAAATGCAAAAATCAATAAAAAATGGATTAAAGATTTAAGCATAAGGCCAGGAAATTAAAAACTATTAAGAGGAAATACAGGGAAAAAGTCCATGATTTTGATTTGACCAATCATTATTTTGGCTATTACACAGAAAGTATAGGCAACAAAAGTAAAAACAGACAAATATGATTATACCAAACCAACAGTTTCGTGCACTGCAAAGACAACAATTGGAGTCAAGCAACAACCTCCAGACTGGAAGAAAATATTTACAAAATATATATCTGACAAGGGGTTGTGATTAAAAATATATATGGATGTCAAACAACTCAATAGAAAGAAAACAAACAACCCAATTTAAAAAAATAAGAAAAAGACTTGTCTTTCTTTTTCCAAAGAAGATAGACAAATGACCAATAGGTATATGAAAAGGTGCTCAATACCCTTAATCATCAGGAAAATGAAAACTAAAACCACAATGAGATATCACCTCAGCCTTAAGCAGGTTATTATCAAAACAGCAAATGATATCAAGTGTTGGTAGGATGGTGAGTTCTTGTACATTGTTGGTAGAAATGTAAATTGGTGAAACTACTGTGAGAAACAGCATGGAGGCCCCTCAAAAAATTAAAATAGAACTTCAGTATAACCTGGCAATCCCACTTTTGTGGGAATTTTTGTCAAAGGAATTGAAATCAGGATTTCAAAAAGATATCTGTACTCCCACGTACATTATTAAGAATAACCAAGAGATGGGGTAACCTAAATGTCTAATGATGGATGAATCACAAAGAGAATGTAGCATACACATACAACAGAACATTTGCCTTAAAAAGAAGGAAAGTCTATCATCTAATTATATGAGGGAAACTGCAGGATATTATGCTAAATGAAATAAATCAGTCACAGATCAAATTCTACCTGATCCCACATACATGAGGAATATAAAATAGTCAAACTCATAGAAGCACAGATTGGAAGGGTGGTTGTCAGGGCCATGGAGAAATGGGAAACTGGAAAGCCTTAGTCAACAAATATAAAATACCAGTTATATAAGATGAAAAAACCTAGATGAAAAAAATAGTGTAGAGACAAAGTATTAGAATTTTAAAAAATTTTTTTATTTAAATTTTTTGGTTTTTTGAGACAGGTTCTCACTATGTAGCCCAGGCTGGCCTCGAATACTCAGTGATCCTCCTGCTTCAGCCTACTGAATGCTGGGATTACAGGCATGTGTTACCATGCCTGGCAACAAATTATTAGAATTTTTTTGTATATCCTTTTATTGGTACATTTTAGGTGTACAATATAATGCCATTCATCATTGGAGATATGCACCTTTGCATATTCTCTTGGTTCTTATTTTTTCACCCTTCACCTGCCCTCCCTTCAACCACTATATCCCTCCCTATTTACAAAGACTTTGTTTACTTTTTTCATTTTCTCATATTAATTCCATTCCCTTCTTTCCTTTCCATTCCCTACCCCTCCCCACTTCCCCTTCCCCTTTGCCCCTTTTCTTCCTATTTCACATTATCTATTATACCATTTAGTCCTTATTTACACTTTCAGTTTCTCACATTAGAGAAATTATTTGGCATTTACACATGTGTGTCCTATTTATTTCACTTAAGAGTATGTCCTCAATGTGCATCCATTTAGCAATAAATGTCTCTAATTTCTCATTTTTGATGGCTGAATAGTACTCCATTTTATTAAAAAACCACATTTTCTTTATCCAGTGTCCAGTTGATGGGGATTTGGGCTGTTTCCAAGTTTTAGCTATTACAAACTGTGCTGCTATGAACATGGATGCACATATATCACTGTAGTATGATTCTTTTAATTCTTTGGGGAAGATCCCCAGCAGTGGAATAGCGGGGTCAAATGGGACTTCCAGTTGTAGTTCTTTGAGGTATCTCCACACTGATTTCCACAGTGGTTGCACCAGTCTACACTCCCACCAGCAGTGGAGCAGTGTTCTCTTTCCCCACAGCCCCGCCATTGATTGGTATTGGTTGATTTCATGATAGCAGCCATTCTTTCTGGGGTGAGGTGGAATCTCAGCATTGTTTTCATTTGCATCTCTCGAATGACCAGTGATGTTGAACATTTTTTCATGTATTTATTTGCCATTTCTATTTCTTTGTGTGAGAAATGTCTGTTCATTTCAGATGCCCATTTTGGATTGGGTCTTTAAATTTGGGAGGTATGATTTTTTAAAGTACTTTATACATTTGAGATAGTAGACCTTTGTCTGAGGAAGAGCAGGTGAAGATTTTTTCCCACATTGTGAGTTGTCTCTTCACACTGCTGTTGGTTTCTCTTGTTGTGCAGAAGCTTTTTAGTAAGAAGAGATTCTACTTGTCGAATGTTTGTGCTAGTTCACAGGCAACTGAGGTTTTGTTCATAAAGTCTTTTCCTACCCCAATGTCTTCAAGAGTTCTACCTAAACCCGGTTCCAGCTGGTTCAGTGTTTCTGTTTTAATATTTAGATTTTTAATCCATTTCAATTGTAGTTTAGTGCACGGTGAGAGATATAGGTTTAATTTTAATCTTTGGCAAGTTGAAACCCAATTTTTCCAACACCATTTATTAAAGAGGCTATCTTTCCTCTAGTGAGGGTGTTTGGCTCCTTTGTCAAACATGAGGTAGCTGAGTGTGTCTGGAGTTGTTTCTGCATCTTCTAATCTGTTCCACTGGTCCTCAGGTCTGTTTCTGTGCCAGTACCATGCTGTTTTTATCACAGTAGCTTTGTAGTATAGTTTCAAGTTGGGGTTGTAATACCCCCTGCCATGTCTCTGTTACCTAGAATTGCTTTTGCTATTATAGGTCTCTTCTGGTTCCAAATGAATATTTGGATTGTTTTCTCAAGGTCCATGAAGAATGCTCCTGGCATTCCAATTGGTATTCCATTGAATCTATGTAGCAGTTTTGGAAGTATGGCCATTTTCACTATGTTGATCCTTCCTACCCAGGAGCAAGGGATGTCTTTCCATTTTCTGATATCCTCTTCAATCTCCTTTTTCAAAGTACTATAGTTTTCAGAGAAGAGGTCTTTGATTACTTTGGTTAGGTTAATTCCTAGGTAGTTCAGTTTTTTGGATGCTATTGTGAATGGAATTGTTTGCCCTATTTCTCTCTCAGTGAGTCTGTTGTTCATGTAGTGGAAAGCTATTGATTTTTGTGTGTTGATTTTGTATCCAGCTACTTTACTCAAGTTGGTTATTAAGTCTAGAAGACTTTTGGTGGAGTTCTTCATGTCTTCTACATACAGTATCACGTCATCTGCACATAATGACAATTTGACTTCTTCATATCCTATCTTTATTCCTTTTATTTCTTTCTCTTGTCTAATTGCTGTGGCTAATGTTTCCAAAATTATGTTGAACAGGAGTGGTGATAGCGGACATCCTTGTCTTGTTCCTGATTTAGTGTGAAGGATTTCAGTTTTTGACTATTTAGTATGATATTGGCTGTTGGTTTTTCATAGATGGCTTTCATCAGATTGAGGTAGAGACCTTCTATTCCGATATTGTGTAGGGTTCATAAATGCATGTTGGATTTTGTCAAATGCTTTTTCTGTATCTATTGAGATGATCATGTGGTTTTTGTCCTTCACACTATTGATACAGTGTATTACACTGATTGATTTGTGTATGTTTAACCATCCCTGCATCCCTGGGATGAATCCCACTTGGTCAGGGTGTATGATCTTCTTGATGATCTTCTGCATTCTATTTGCCAGTATCTTACAAAGGATTTTTGCATCTATGTCCATTAGTGAGACTGGCCTATAGTTCTCTTTTTCAGTTGGGTCTTTCTCTGCTTTGGGAGTCAAGGTGATGCTTGCTTCCAGGAATGAATTTAGGAGTATTGCTTCCCTTTCAAATTTGTTGAAGAGTTTAAACAGTAGTGGTAGTAGTTTCTCTCTAAATGTCTTGTAGAATTCAGTGGGGAAGCCATCAGGACCTGGGCTTTCCTTGGTTCATAAGTTTTTAATTATGTTTTCAATTTCATTGGTTGATATTGGGTTGTTTAGAATTTCTATGTTTTCTTTATTCCACTTTGGTAATTCATATGTGTCTAGGAATCTGTCTATTTCTTCTGTGTTTTCCATCTTATTGGCATATAGGTTCTGGAAGTAGGTTTGATGATCCTCTGGATTTCTGCTGGTTCTGTTGTAATTTCACCCTTTTCATTCCTAATTGCATGGATTTGGGCCTTTTCTTTCCTTTTTCTGATAAGGTTGGCTAAGGGTTTGTCAATTTTGTTGATTCTTTCCAAGAACCAACTCTTGACCTCATTGTTTTTTTGTATAGTTTTCTTAGTCTCCATTGCATTGATTTCTGCCCTGATCTTTATAATTTCCTCCTTTCTATGGGGTTTGAATTTGTCCTGCTCTTCTTTTTCTAGATGCTTGAGGTTCAGCATCAGGTTGTTTAATTGGGCTCGCTCTATTTTCCTAATATGAATATTCACTGCTATGAATTTCCTTCCTAAGACTGCTTTCATTGTGTCCCATAGATTCCGTATTTTGTATTGTCATTGTCATTTAATTGAAGGAACTGTCTGATTTCTTCTTTAATTTCCTCTGTGACCCATTGGTTATTCAGAAGTGTATTGTTCAGTTTCCAATTGTTTATGAATTTTTTGTGGTTTCTTTTGCTATTGATCTCCAATTTCATCGCACTATGGTCTGATAATACACAGGGGATAACTTCAATTCCTTTGCACTTACTTAAACATGTTCTAAGTGTGAGTATGTGGTCTATTTTGGAGAATGACCCATGTGCAGCTGAGAAGAATGTGTATTCTGATTTTGTGGGGTGCAAGACTCTGTAAACATCTGTTAAGTTTATTTGTTCAAGAGTTGGATTGAGTTCTAGTATTTCATTACTTATTTTTTGTCTACTTGATCTATCTATTTGTGACAGTGGGGTATTGAGGTCCCCCACTACAATTGTATTAGTGCATATATGACTTTTCATGTCTGTTAGTATTTGTTTTATATAGTTGGGTGCACTAGTGTATGGTGCATAGATATTTATGATTGTCATCTCTTCCTCTTGGATCGTTCCCTTTACAAGGATGTAGTGTCCTTCTTTGTCTCTCTTAATCAGTATTGGTTTGAAATCTACTTGATCTGCAAAGAGGATAACTACTCCTGCTTTTTTTTTGGGTTCCTGTCACATGGAGTATTGTTTTCCACCCTTTAACTTTCAGTCTATGAGTTTCCTTTTGAATTACGTGTGTTTCTTGTATGCAGCATATTGTTGGATTTTGCTTCTTGACCCATTCTGCCAGTCTATTTCTTTTGATTGGTGAATTGAGACCATTAACATTGATGGTTATAACTGATACATATTGAGTTATCACAGTCATGAGTTTTTCTTTTTGTTTGATTCCCCCCCTTTGCTTTTAATTTCTTATCATGCCAGGTGGATTGCTGGGCTTCCTGGGGTTGTGATCCTCATTGTCTTTTCCTAGGATTTTTTCTAAAATTTTTGGAGTGCTGGTTTGATATTCGTGAAGTTCCCAAGGTGCTCTTTGTCATGAAAGTATCTTATTTCACCATCAATTTTGAGATAGTTTTGCAAGGTACATCAATCTGGGTCAGAGGTTCTTTTCCTTTAGTGCTTGGAATACATCACTCCAAACTCTTCTTGTCTTGAGGGTTTACATTGAGAGGTCTGCTGTGATTCTGATGGACTTTCCTTTGTTTGTGATTTGTTTCTTTTCTCTCACTGCTTGTAGAATTTTGTTCTTGTGTTCGGTTACTGGAATCTTAACAATTATATGCCTATATGTAGATTTTTTTTATCAAGGCTCATTGGAGTCCTATATGCCTCACTTATCTGTATATCAAGTTCTTTCCCCTTGCTTGGGAAGTTTTCTGCCATCACTTCTGTAAACAGGTTTTTTTTTATGTCAACTGCACTCTCTCCTGTTTCTTCATTGACTCCAATCAGTGTTATGTTATTCTTCTTTGCATTGTCTAGCAGCTGCTGGATTGATTTCTCATGGTCCCTTACAATTTTTTAATTTATATATTATTTGGTACATTTTAGGTATACAATACATTTACATTTATCATTGGGTTTTTGTACCTGAACACGATGTGTCTTTGTTCTTAGTTTTCCCCCATTACCTATGTGCCCTTCACCCCCAACACCCTTCCCTATTTACATAGACTTTGTTTCCATTTTTTTTTTCTTTCTCATAATTTTTCCTTTGGTGTAGGGGTGGCGGGAGGGGAAGGGGAAATTTTAAAGCAATTTTTCTTTTCCTGGTCACTAATTGTAATCTTATCTTCAATATCTGAAATTCTGTCTCCCCATTGGCTCATTTTGCTGGGTAGACTTTCAATGGGCCCACTTGCTGTTATGGTAGTATGCTGGTATGGTAGTATGACTATAATGAATGTAATGTGGAATGGGTTCTTCTGAGGGTACTTCAATGCTTATAGAAAAAAGTATAATGGCAAGTTTTGGTCCTTTAACTCTCACCTCAAGCCAAGGTATGAGAATATGAAAGTTTCTCTGGCAGCTCTAAGAGAAGTTCATACTTTTTAGTTGCAGGTCTGCTGCTGAAAATTAAACACAAAATTTAATTGTTTGAGTTGTTCAAAAATAGTGAGAGTAGAATCTAGAGGGTTTTTGTTCTTTTTTGTTTTGTTTTATTTTTGTGGTACTGGGGATCAAACTCAGGACCTTGCACTTTTGAGGCAGGCGAGGTGCCACTGAGATAAATTCCCTGCCCTGAATTTAGAGATTTAGCAACTTCTTATGTGAAAATAATGTTGATTTGGAATGAATGAAATCATGGAATTCTGAAACTTGGAAGGGGACACTACAGACCTTGATAAAAATTTACAGTGTTTAAAGTCCAAGTGACATTAAACCTTGCTTACCATGGAGTCTATTGTTCTCTAGTGTCAGTAGGTACTAGTTTTTTTTCTTTTTTTCCTTTGGCTTGAAAACTCTGTGTCAACCTTCTATGAGACATAGCCCATGCAATGAGATGTTCACTTTCCTCAAAATGCATCACAACTACACCCTGGAGTTAAATCTGACTGTGTCCCAAGGACCTAATTGGACAATGTGATCAAAGAAGAAATAGCTTACACACCAAAAGAGTAGCAAAAGTTTGTGAGCATATGTCAGCTGAGATCAGGTTAACATGTGAGAGTGGATTCTGCAGGTGCTGGGCCAAAGACAACAGACTATAACAATAGATTAGGCCAATTTCATTGATCCAAGTGTACTTATTAGAGGTTCTGGACTTAATGGATCAGCTTATGAAGGTGGCTCTGAATGTTGAATTCAATGTTACTTTTAATGAGACTGAAATCTGAAAGTTTTGTTGGAGGACACAGTCCAATGATTTAGGACTGAGTTTAGCATATACAAGATACCTAATCTCTGAACAACATTCAATGGAAAGATAAAAAAGATAATCTCTTTACTAAGTCATTGAAAAATATATTAAGAATGGGAGAAGCTAGATCATTAGAAAGCTCTGCTTTATAGCTTCTGAAGATCAGGTATGACTTTGGAGGAACGTGCCATGGAAGTATGCTGATTTTTAAATTAAAATTTTATTTTTATAAATATGTTTTTATGCTTTCAATAAAAATACCTTTTGAGGAAAGTAATATATAATTCACATTCAAACTTTTTTCTTGAAATTCAGCCATCTCAAGAAATTTCAATTTCAATTTGAAAAATTGAAATAATCGAAATTTAAAAGTACATTTTATTCCTTCCCTGAGTTCATAAAACTGAATTTGACCTGAGAAACCATTTAATGGGAGACTAAAAATGGCCCAAGCAGCTTGATTTTTCCGTTAATTATTCTGCCTTTTGCCTGATCTCTGTCTGGAATTTCTTCTATTCCAAACCCATGTCTAGGAAACATGTCTGTAGGAAGAGAAGGGTAGAGGCTGGGGTTTCTCTGCACTAAAATAAGCAAAGGCAAAGGCAAAAAAAACACTTTTCAATAGAAGACTGTGTCTTAAAGCAAATCATGCTGTGTGCTCTTGTGGGGTGGGAATAAAGGGATATCAAAGGTATTCTTCTCTTCCTCTCTCACACCCATTGCAGACTTTTGGTCTTTCTGAATAAATCTTTGTAGACATGCAGTGTTTTGGCTTCTAGATAATGAAAACTTTTTAAAATATTGTTTTATGACAAAAATGTGAATAGAGCTTATAGATTTTCTTTATCTTTAAAACGCTCTACGGAGCTGCCCAGTTAGTGTGTGCTTTCAGCAGACTGAGTATTGGTTGAAGATGAGGCACTGAACTAAATGAACTTCAAATTAATTTCACCCTAAAAATCTTAGCATTTTGGGGGGTGAGACACCATATAATTGTGTGAACCAGAATCAATTTCAACCATTATCTTTAAAGAGAAAACAAACATTTGTTCTAATGATAGTTTCTGAAATAGCTTATAGCCAAAATAACCAATGTTTCCCTCCTCTTTCCAATTATTTTAGAATTTAAAAATTAGTTGCTGTGAATTGTTCTAGAAGTACACATGGTGCTAAACATTCTTTTTATTAGAAAAACAGTGAAACATTTTACAAGATGATGGTTGAAGTGTATAGTAGAAATACTTGTAAAGTTTTATAATGACCAATTTACAAATAAAGCCAAGGTCCCCTTTGGTAGCATAAGAAATTGCTTTTGTTTCTTAATTTCTATTTTACTGGTATATATATTTTCAGTACATACTGAGTACATTCCTAATGGGAAGTTGGTACATGCACATAATACATCTTAATTTTTTCATACCCTCCCCCTCCTCTCCTTCCCTTCTCTCTCCATCTCTTGGAATTCTTCCCTTTTGCAAAAGGTCTACTTCCCTATCTTAACAGTTAGCTAGGAAATTGGAAGTTATTATAACAGCAGAAAAATTGATGCTCAAGTCCATAGGAGTAGAATGTTGGTTGAAATGATTCATTGAGCCACAGGAAATGCAAAATATGTTCTTTATGCCTTCTCTTCTGTCCATTCCAGATGGGCAGTACCAGAATTCTAGTCTCAGCTTTGCTGAAGGTTCACAACCCTAAAGAGACAGACTCTTTGCTCCAGAATCCAGGGAATGCATCAGGATATGTGAAAACAGAGAAGTCCTTGAAGACATGACTGGGATCAAGTTATATTAAGTTCTAGTTGTTTCTTACAAGCTCTGTGATCTTTAAACACTCTTAGCTTTCCATATCTCAATTTTCTCGATACAGAGTGATGTGTAACAGCATCTCTCTTGCATGGTTTTAAGAATTTATCTAGATAACTCATGTTCAGAGTACATTAGTCATAGTTATAATAAGACTTCTATGATATTCATTGCATTCATTTTAATCTCCCAATACTACCAAGAAAGAATAGTCAATTCTGAGAATAAAGTAGAACATTCAGTGAAAAGAGAAATAAAAGCCAGATCAAGGAGGGAGAAATGAAGAATGATTCTACTATGACAGCAGCATTATAGGAGAGCTCAAGGACAAATAAAATTCAGGACAAAGAAGAAATAGATAGGAAGAGGTGAAGAGTTGTAATTAGTGCCCTAGGACCTGACCAGGGATACAAAGGCAATCCTATCTCTTGATTTCCCCAATGGAGAGAGGCTCCATGTACTCTGATCCATTAAACAATTGTCTGCACAAGTGTTCATACAGGAGGAAAAGACCAACAACTATCTTTCTGTAGGAAAGGACCTTTTTCCCCCTTTATATAGGTGCCAGTTGTAGAAACAAAGAAAATTTTTAATTCATGAGAGCTAGGGTTTGAGTATTTACTCCAAAAGTTCATATGTTGGAAACTTAATTTCTCAGTGCAGCTGTCTGTTGGGATGTGGGGCATAGTAGATGGTGTCTGAGTCATGGGACAGGACCTTAATGAATAAATTGATTCCTTTCTTGTAGAACTAAGTCTCCCCCTCATGAGTATCTTCTTGCTCTAATGGGACTAGATTAATTCCTATAATATCAGTTTTTATAAAATGAGGCTGGTCCTCATGTTTTGTCTCTTTTGCATACACCAGCTTGCCCCTCCACTTTCCCCACTCACTTGAGGCAGAGCCTTACCAGAAGCTAAGCAGAGATGCCAGTGTATACTTTGGATAGTCCAACCTTCAGAATCGTGAGTTTATGTATAGTTTTTTCCTTTATAAATTAGCAAGTATAAGATATTCCGTTATAGCAGAAGAAAACGGACTAAGACCATATGCCAGGAACCTTCTAGGCTAAGATCTCAAAATTCTTTTCTAGGTTTTTCTAATTTTGTGTTGCACTGAATCCAAATAAAAGAAAAACTATACAGTAATACCTCGGTTCATGAACACTTGTAGGCACAATTTGGTTCTCAGAAAAAAGTGTTCAAAAAACTTTTGCTTTCATTCACAAACTCCACACCAGGTGAAAAACACAGCTGTGGCTATCTTCCCCACACAAACACAAATGGGGCCATCTTCCCCCAAATCCCCCAAATCATAAAACAAATTAAGTTCAAATTAAGTGTATAACTCTGGGGAGCTCTGATTGTCAATATATACAGGAAATATATATCATAAATATGTGAATAATTAGGCTATTTTAAATGCAAACACACAGTTGTTCTTTACAGTTTTTCTTATTCTCAACATTTTTTTAAGGATATGTGTTATGGCTTGTATCTAGATGACACCAGCAAAGCCCCCACTCATAGGTGGGGGTTTTCAGAAGGGGCTGGATCTAGTGTGTGTGAATATGGATTAAGGATGTGTGATAAATTACTCCACTGATTGGTTTAGCATAGTTCTGGGTGTGGATAATGGGTAACACCAAAAAATAGGCTTATACCCTGAATGGAATGAAAAGGAAAGGGAAGCTCACTGCTTGTGGCCTCCTGGCTACCCTGCCATGGACTGTTTCTCCTCTGCTGTGCACCTCTGCCAAGCTGTCCTGCCTTGGAGCCAGCCAACTATGGACTGAAACTTTTAAAAACTGGGAGTTAAAATAAACCTTTCCTCCTTTAGCCTGTCAGTGTCAAGCATTTGTCCCAGCAACAAGAACAGCAACTAAGATAATATACAAAAAGAGACTTCTCAGATATAACCATTCAGCAGAATACCTAAATTTGGATATTCAGTCAATGGGCAGTTGAGTCTGCAAATACAGGAAACAGCTGAGTTGATGCCTTGAATCCCCTGGAGTCCATATAGATACTTATTTTGGTCTCATTATCTCAGAATTTTAACTAATTGTATGTATATATTGGTCAAGATTGCTTTTAAATTCTTTTCGGTTTGAGTAAGCTTTAGGAAAATTTCTTCTTGAGTACAAGCCCCTAGCCTCTGTCTTCTTAAAATGTTTACTTAAGAAGACTTGAAATTATAAATATTCTACCCCTTTGAAGTGTATGAAAATATGCCCTCTGGCCCCTTACCAGTTTTACCACCCAGGAAATGTGGTTCTCAAGGACCCAGGAACCATCTCTTTGGAATGCAGACGTGGAAGGAGAAAGCATCTCTGTGGAAAGTAGGAACCTAACATAAATAGACCCCATTAGAAACCACAGAAGTCCTGATCACAAAGAAAAACATTTGAACATTCAGAAATAATTCAATGTACTGGGCACATCCTATTGATCAACCTCCCTGACTGTGTGCTCCAGTACCTTTCTACTAACTTGCCCTGGTGTTTAAAAATCCTTTTGTCTTTTATTTCATTGGGGTTGGGCTCAGTCTTTGTCCTATATTGCAACAGTTAAATTCTTACTTGTCTGCTTAACTCTGATGCTATATTTGCTTTGACAGCATATATTGATAGGTGGATTTAATTTTAGCTCAGGGACAAAGAGTTGAGTTAAATATAACATCTTAGTTTGTAGCACATTAGTATCACTGTTTTTAATTAAGAGCCTCCATTCACTGGTATTTTTCTAACCACAGAGTCCATATCACTTCTTCTCCTCTACATAGGCATCTCTTTTAGTGTGTTAAATTCTTATCCATTTTATAGGCATTCTTCATTGTAGTTGTGAGTGGTTGCATTTTAAAAACAACAATAAAAATGAAATTACTGTATGAACATTACAAACAAGAGTAAATTATACATATGTAATATTGATATGCTTATTTACCTAGAAAGACCAAGAAATACTAAGAACAAAAATATACAAACTAATAAGAATTTAAATGATAATTTTATAATGTGCATGGTGTGTTATTGATGTTTAGTTGAAGAAAATAGAATCCAGTCTTAACAATCAGTTTAAAAGAGTAAATATATTAAATAATAATTATGATACAGGTTGAAAGAAGAGGCTCTGTTTTCAGATTCTACAATAAAAATGATTGCACTGAATATATTTATTTCTGTCTCATTCGGAAAAAAATCTGATAATAACATTGCAGAAAGTTGGTAAATCAGAAATCTGCTGCCATTCCTATTGCTGGGTGCAGGATTCCTAGACACCTGTCTCCCTTATTACAACACCTGACCCATCTAGGAACCAACAGGCTGAGTCAGAATGTGGTTGTTACAGATGCTGCTTAAGAACCACTCTCTCTCTCTCTCTCTCTCTCTCTCTCTCTCTCTGGCTCTCCTTCTCTCCCTCCTCTCTCCATAGGATTTACAGGAGCAAAATGCATCTGTTTAATTGGATCAGTACTCTCAGGAGGCCATGATTTTTAGCATTCTAGATTTTGAACTCTAGCAGGGTGTTGAAGTGAACCTGGGATGACTCATTACAGTATCTGATACACTCAGTGCAGGATGAGTACACAAAACTCAACAGCTTTTCTGTGCTAGAAATTGTTTCTTATAGAAATAGGAAAACATGGTGACAAAACTTCAAAGTTCTTAGAGAAAAACTTTGTAAGAAAAAAGTTAATACTTCTTCAAAGGACATAATACATGAAAAGATTAAGAACCAATTTCTGGTTTGATAATTAGATAAAAATATCTGAATCAAATGAAAGAATAAATTCATGGGAATAAACGTGAATACTTAAAGCATGCTGAGGAGATTTCTTCTATCAACTAATATGTTTTATAAAGAAAAGGGAAAATTAGTATAAAATATAAATTGAGACAGAGTTCTCAAACTGTCACCCAGCTGACAAATATTACTTGACTTCTGTCAAGAAGGAAAAACTTATTTAGTAAAAGTGTCTGTCAGAGGTGTTTATATATCTACAGTATAAAAATTTATTTCCATTTCATACAATGTGCTCAAATAATTTCTGAATTAATTTAATTTATATAAAAAGATATTGGAAGAGAAGTTATAGATGATACACAATTGTTACTTAAGGGAGCCAATAGAAAAAAAATTATTTTCCAGTAGTGGGGATTGAACTCAGGACCTTGTGTTTGCAAGGCAGGCGTGGGGCCTACCATCCCAGGACCCCAGATAGAAATTTAGATAACAATGCTATAAGAAAAAATGTATTTGACTATATAAAAATTGGAACTTTGAGCAACAGAAATAATAAATGTACGAAATGAAATTACAGAGCTGGAAAATTTATTCATCAAATAATATAGGAAACATAATATATTTAATATTCCAAGAACATGTACATATATAAAAAATGATCAAACTGTACACTTTAAATTGATAAGTTATATTTTTTGTAAGTTATATCTCAGTGATGCTTATATAAAAGATAAAAAATGTTTAAATGTTAAGGAATTGATCCAGCAATCTCCTTCATGGAAATTGATCTAAAAAAATAATTTAAACATTAAAAATATTTAATGTTTATTGGAACATTGTTTATAGTGGCAAAAACTAGAAGAAACATGCATGAATGCCTGTATATGGGACAATAATGAATAGAATTACTGTACATTTCTACAATGCAAATATAACAAAAACAAAGTAGAAATATAGCATTTTGAATGATTTTATTGTCAAATGGTTGAGAAAAAAATTAAAAGAATTGGTTATATGTTTCATTGGAAAATAGAGCAGCAAAACTCTGTATTTGTAGACATGAATGTGTACATATTTGCATGTATCTATATAAATATGTGATTATATATGATTAAAAGAACTTGAAGATATACACTGACATATTTATATGTACTCGATTGTTAACATGAGCTAATATATACAGGTAGAGTAAGTGCAGAGAAGAGAAAGGGGAGGCATAATAAGAAAACCCAGAACATTTATATGATTACATTTATACATTTAGGTAAATTTTTACATGTCTATTTATAACTATTTATATACATTATGCTACAAAATTATTAAAAATAACAAAAATACAACATGATGACTATTATTCTTGGTCAGAACACTCAGGATTCATTTTTGCAACATTCCCCAGATTTTGGAGATCAGAATAAATGAGTTCTTATACTTTCTTCCATGAGCTACTCTTTCTTTTCTTTTTCTTATTCTTCACTTTATTCTGCAGGCCATATTGACTTTGAATTGTGCACAAGAACAACAAAGATTAAAGCACAGAGGAACAATTAGCATTCTCTCACAATCAAGAGATAACTTTGTCAGAAAAGGGAATGTTTTGAGTGGTTATGGATTTGTTATTCTCCCAGATATGGCTAATTCAATTTCTAAACTCTCATACCTTCGGGGCCAATGTTACCTTCTGTAATAAATCTAGTGCTGTGCTGGACTATGCTGTGTCAACTTGGTTAAGCTGGCAATGACATTTCACTGACTCCTCTTCCATATATGGTTACATGTTAGATTGACCAAAAGAAGAATTTGTCAAATTTGGAAGGCAGAAATGAATACTGTATTCTTTGCTGGTCTCCATGGCCAGATCTGGTAATGGACGCATGATGCAAGCTTGTTCTTGCTCTTTTCCACTAAATCGTCAGCTCTTCTTCCCAAGGAAGACTAACAGCAGCAGCTGCAAGCGCACCACCAGACCCTTGGCTACCAATCTCCAGAAATGGAAATGACACAGGGGCAACGGATGCACACAGATATCTCCATGAGCTCCCCCTCATGGAGGCTTTAATTTGGCAGCAGATTTCTGTGGCTCCATATTTCCCTGGAAAGTTCTGAGCTGTTGATCTGTACCAACAGTTCAGAAGAACTAGATAGTGACTCCTCTTCTGGTCCCCCACCTCCCTCTCCCAGACCTTTACTTTCCAGGCTCATTTCCCCGTTATTTGAGGCCCAATTCCTACAGTGCATCACTTAGTCCATATCACGCATAGTGGCCCTGCCTCTCTGACAAACACCCTTACAAGTGCAGGTAAAATAATAAATTCAAAACTTGCTGCAAACTTGCACTTCATAATAAGTCTTCTTTGGGGATCAAATCAGCCCTATGACTATAAAATAAATTTTTATAATGAAAATGAGAGACCTGGAGTTTTATTCTTATCATTGGGGCTAGAATTTGGAGATTTGATGTGGCCTTGCTTTAAGTTTCCAGTGTAATCTATAAGTTAGTCAACAATAGTTATGAGTATACTCATAAAAATAAAGAAAAGTAAAGATATGTTGATAAGATAAAGATATGTTTATGGCAATAAAATAAAGGTATGTTTTACCATTCCACATATTATGGTGCCTTTTTCTCATTGAGAGTATAGTTAGTTGTATTTTTTCTTTTAGTTTCATTTTGGCACAATAATGAATTTTAATTATCTTTCATGAAGTAATTACCTGTTATGCATTTTATATTAACTTTAAGTATATAATATTTTCTTTTGTCCTAAGATTAAAAACTGACTCTAAATTGCTAAAAAATATTATTTAAGAAAAGGGTATAAGATCATATAATGGGGGAGATAAGTGTGCTAAAGCAGTCACAGAAATTCCCATATCAGTTTGGATTTTTATGCCCCAAGAGAATCTAATCTTGGATATCATAAAGTGATAATGGATTATGTGGAACACACAATATGGATATATATGGGTAACTAACAGACTAAGAAAAAAAAGGCATTAGGGACCTGGACTCTCAATTCAGACTTTCTGGCTTAAAATCTTGGGTTTGCCACTCATTTTCTTTGTGATCTTGGGCAGGTTTTATATCTCTTTACATTTCCATTTTGCATCAGAAAGACGATTAATTTTTTAGGTTTGTTTCAGTGGGAAACAGGATAATGGATGAAGCATTTTGTAGAATTCTCACCACAGACATTTAAAAAAATGTTTCTTATTGTTATTTTCTTGCTGAAAAACTTGACTGTTGATAAGAAAATAAATTGGGTAGTTTGGAGTAGAGGAATTCATGGACAGTCTTTCTAGGCCCTGCCGTCAACTAGTCTCAGCTCCAAGTACTTTCTCTTTTAGTTGGTCACTGGTCAGTATACAAATTCCCTGGAGGAAAAGTATTACTGGCTTACTTTGGGTTATGGTCTTATGTATGTTATCATTGCATCAGCTATCTGTACAATAATGGTGCACAAAAAATAAATGCAAAAATCACTAAATGAAACCAAGGAGCATTTATTATTACTCATGAATCTATAGATTAGGTCATTCTCATCTGGCTGAGTTTATTCATGCTGCTACCCTACATGTGGGGAGGGTAGGTAGCACTGCTAACTCTCACGGAGATCTCATGTGTTTGGGGGTCAGCTGGACATGTGTTAGTCACCCATCTTCCTCCAGGCTAGCCTGTTTGTTTTCATGACAGAGGCTAGAGTGTGTGTGTGTGAGAGAGGGGACATATGCAAGGCCATCTGAGGGTCAGAGCTAGAATTCTATAAGCATGGAAGGTCGGTCACATGGACATCCCAGATTTAGCATTTTTAGGGTGGAAAATACATGTCTTAATGGGAAGAGGTAAAAAGTCAAATTGCAAAGGGAGTGAATATAGGGGAGGTAGAAAATTTGAGCCATTTTTGCAATCAATTGACCACACTGTTGGGCTAGTCACAGAGTAGTAGGGGAATGTAATAAAATGACTGGTCCACTCGGGTCTCACAATCACTTCTGTTGTGGCAGAGGGAAGAATACTAAGATTGTTAGTGCATGGAGTGGGTCAGCAGAACTTTACTAAAAGAAGAGTGGGTTCTGTTATTAATAGAAAGAAGAAAGCATGCAGGGCAGCAAACCAACAAATGTCCTCCACAAAGAAAACAATAAATCAACATGTTTTAAGGTAATTTCATGAAAAAGGAAGACAGCTCACTCAATGCTTTATCTCTGGGCAGGATTAACTTTAAAGGACATTCCTCAGGAAAAACCCCAACATTTTCAATAGCATCTGACTTTAATGGCAGTTGGGCTTAATTGCTACATATCTTAACTTCAGTTGTCTTTCGTTTCTTCTTTGCACTGTGTCTTAGTTACTTTTCTCTCATTGCAAAATACCTGACACCCAAAGTTAAGAGAGGAAGGGTTTATTTGGCTTATAGTTTGTAGAGGTTTCAGCCCATAATCGGCTAGCTCCAAGGCAGGATGAGAGAGGGCAACAGTTCATGGCAGTGAAAAACAGCAAAAGCAACAGTGGAAGGGGTAGGGCCCTCAACAGTGCCTTTCTGGCCCCTTTATCTTATGCAGACTACTTAGGGCAAGTAGCACTCACACCATCAATCCTAGCGCCCTTGAGCCTAGCATTACACCATGAATCAAATCCAGAAAAAGCTCCACCTATCACTTGGGGTGACATCAAAACACAAGCCGTAACACTCTGTGTCTATGATCAATTACTTAGAATGCTGACAATATTTTCCAAATATTTTTCTTACAGCTGTCTTCACCTCCTTGTTCTTCAGGCTGTAGATGAGGGGATTCAGCATGGGAGTGATCGCACTGTACTGTAAAGAGAAGATTAACTCCAAGGGAGAACCTGAGGCTGGCATGAGATAGCGTAAGCATGCTGAACCGAAATACAAGATCACAGTAGTGAGGTGAGAGGAGCAAGTAGAGAAGGCCTTGCTTCTGCCTGTGGTAGAACTGATGCTCAGGATGGTGGAGACAATGCAGCCATAGGAGGATAAAATTGCGACAAAGGTTCCAAAAGCATGTATGACAAAAGACCAGAACATGACAGTGATGTTGGTGGAGACATTAGAGCAGGAGAGAAGGAAGATAGAAGGGAGCTCACAGGTGTAGTGAGGGATGGTTCTATACTCACAGAAGTCCAAATTCACAGCTGGAAGTGTGTTGATGAGGGCATTTAGGAAGGCAAAGCCCCAGGAACCCCACACAAGACTCTTACAGAGCTGGTTGTTCATCATCTGGCTATAGAGCAGAGGGTGGCAAATGGCAGCATAACGGTCATAGGCCATGACAGCCAGGAGGCAGGCCTCAGTGCCCCCAGTGACAAATACAAAGAAGGCCTGGGCCAAGCAGCCCTCCACAGAGATGGTTTTGGTATTAGACATGAGGTTTTCCAGCATCTTGGGCAAAGAGACTGTTGAATGCCAAAGATCCAGGAAAGAGAGGTGACCCAGGAAGAGGTACATGGGTGAATTGAGGTGAACATCAGCCACCACCACCAACAGTATCATTAAATTTCCTGTCAGGGTCAGGAGGTAAATTGCAAGGAAGAGTACAAAGAGTACAGCTTCGACCTGGGTATCAGGAGACAGTCCACGGAGGATGAACTCAGTGATAGCACTAAAGTTCTTCATACCTACATCTTGCCTTGGAATGCAGAAAATAAAAATAATAAAGATTCCTCTTATATCCCACCTTACTCAATGCCTTACTTTTCTCTTTCAAATGTACTATCGTCTGACAACCTTGGAATCCAAATTTCATTGACTACTAGTTTAGACACCATAATAACTTTGGTATTTTAAGTGTCACATCTCTGTCATTACAACAAGCCACTACCTTCATAGATCACTCTTTTCCTTATGACATAGGCTAATGAACTTTTGTTGTTATGTTTTATTTTAGGTCTTATGTTCTTCTGAAAAGAACTGAGAGCTCTAATGACAATGGATGGATAGTGAAAATGTGATTGATTCAAGAGGACTGGAATTTTCGTCACTGGAGTGAGACCAGTTGAGTAAGCAAGGAGGAAGGATAGGGATAGAGATAGAGACTTCTTAAAAATATCTTCGCTCTAGTGGTATAAATAGTGATGTAACTGAGGCATGATTCAAAGAAATTTCTTTGAAATAAAAAAAGGCAATGAACCACCTGATCAACCCACCTGTTGTTTTATTCTTCTCCCCAACTTCAAAGTTCTAAGGACCTATCATTTTTCAAATATGTTTAAAGTGCTAAAATAATAAACTCACAATAAAGAATTGTTACAAACAAATAGATGAAAGAAATGTGCTGTGATGAGGTTGCTGTTACACAGGTAGCCTATACTTTCTCATCATCAGTCACAGTTTGATCTTTTTCCCTTGCTCTGATTGATACCATATGTCTACCTCTGGCTCAGGATAAACAATTCACGTCGTTTGCTCCATTTTCAGGCTGATCCTAGGCTCCTCACATTTTTAAATGATAAAAGTTGAGAAATTGCATCAGATTAGAGTTAGTTGGATACCATGAGAGATAAACTTTTCCCCTGGATTCTATAGGAGCAAAATGAGATGGAGAATATGTGACTGTTGTAAGTATTTCAAGAGTGAATTTTCCCTAGGATTGTTTTTCTTTCATTCATGAACCGTGGTTTGCGCACAATGTCCTCAGAAGTTGCAAAGTCTCATCTTGAGATATGTCCCTCATCTCCTAATGATACAAAAAAGTAGTTTTGTAGGAATAAATACATTGCTTCCAAGTGGAGGGACCACTTTGCCTAGAGAGTAGGAAGGAAGCTGTATTTGTTTATGTAGTTTCAGAGCCAGCAAATAGTGTCCCTCAGATTTCCTAAACTCCAAAGATATAACCCCAGCTATAATTACTAAAGATGTTTGACTTATGAAGAAATATTTCTAACCTCGGAGATAAAGTTTAAAAGTTGTCCCAGGCTATTATATTTCACTGTCAAAATACCTAATTTCTAGACTGAAATAGAGATTTTCTCTGTTAGAAGTGTCCCAGGAAACCATATAATTAATTTAAAATCTTTTTTTTTTACATTTGAAATCACACTAGTATTAGTAATACATTTTTCAGACTATATAGCTAAAATATAAAATAAACAAATTCTAGGAAATATAACAAAAGTTTTGTAAAAGCACCATTATATGTAATGAGTCCAGTGGAAAATATCCAAAGGGTTGCTTTGAACAGTTCAATCCAGAATGAGAAAAATAGCTACCTGACTTTATCAAAATTCTAAAAGTTTTACATGAAAACAAAAATAAATGAATAATGAAAGCAATATCCACAATTTCACTGTTCTTGGTAGCAGTAACAGTTGGGTGATTATGAGTGACGTTTTGGGACACTGTCTTCCTGGATGATACTTCTGGAATCATGAGAAGTTGCCAGCTTTTGAAAGAAGAATAAGGAAGCTAGAAGTAGAACGGGGCTAGAAACAAACTCCTTGGAGAGTTTGGTCTTGAAAGTGCCTGTCACTTGTCCCTTACTTGGCTCTGTATACTACAAGCCTCACTGGTGAACAGAGATGAGGAATGGTTATGGTGTCAGAGTAAACAACTCTGGAGTTCGTAAAAGTGGGACATTAGGCTAGAAGAACAAGGAAGAACAGAACAAGGAAGCCAATCTGTTCTGCTATGCTTGTTTCCCTCATATCCTTGTTAGCTCTCAGATGTGGTTTTCTGAGTACCACAGGTTCTCGGGGACTGCTCTGTTCTGGTCCACTGATGAGATGAGAGGATCAGATTGTAGGGATTGGAAATGGAGTTGAGGAAAGGAATAAAAATCCTATTTCTACTATGTACTCACTGTGTGAACTTCGAAAACTTAGCTCTTTCTCTTTTTATTTTTCTCGAATTTATAATGGAGTTGCAAATCTGTAATAGTTTAGTTATATAATTTATGAGACTGTTTGACTCTAATTAAACACACCACGTCATATATTTCTAACTTGTTCATCATTCAGTATTTCTACAAAACTAAAGAGAAACACAGGAACAGAGAAGTGAAATGCAGGAAAAGAGCCAAGGGCAGGTGCAATGGACTGCTCTGTGAGCAAACTAGTGGGGATGTTACCTTGCAGATAAAGAGAGAAGCATGATTTTCTTCATTAATAGGCAAATTTTCAACCTCAGGAAAACTTCACAGCTATACAAATCTGGCTATAGACAATCCTTTTTCATTTCTGCAGATATTTGTGGAAAAAAAGGACCATATTAACTGAAGTTCCAGGGATCCCCTCAGTCAAAACCCTCACACATATTTCTGAGCTCAGACGTATCACACTTTTGGAAAATAATATAAATCAAGGAGTTACAAATCTTACCAGTTAATTATTTGAGCAACTTGTCTCATGCCCAGTCACTTGCTCACTTATTTTTCTATATTGTTTCCATACCATTCTAAGATTCTGAACTTATGAAAACAGTGTTCTCAGGTCTAACTAACTGGAAGTACCAGTATGTTTAAGTAGCTAATGGATAAGCAGCTGAGCTAGATCCCAGAAGACAGCTGGGTTTGTGCCTTGTGTTCCTTGGAGGCACAGCCTGTAGCTAATCTTTCAGCTCACTACCTTTTTAAGTTTTATTCTATTTTTAATAGACATCTAATATTTATACAAATCTATTATGCACAGTATGTTTTGATACATGTATATACTGCAAAATGATGAAATTAGAATAATAGGCATATTCATTACCTCAAACATCCGTTATTTATTTGTGATGAGAACAAATCATCTAGCCTAGTTATTTTGAGATATACAATTTATTTTTGTGACAGCTATAAGTTCTGTGTAATATAACACCAGAATTTATTTCTAAAAACTGTAATTTTGTACTTGCTGACTCTCCACATCTTTCCTTTTCCTCTACCCCCCACAGCTTCTGATAAACAGTATCCTACCTTTACTTCTATGACATTAACATTTTTATATTCTACATATGAACAAGATCATGCAGTATTTGTCCTTCTGTGTTTGCCTTATTTCACTTAATATAATGACCTCTAGGTTCATCAGTATTGACCTAAGTGGCTGGATTTATTCTTTTCTATGGCTTGGTAATACTAACATATATATTTTTATAGTGGCTATTACTAATTAAATTCCCAGTGATAGTGTATAACTAGAATGAAATCCTCCCTCGTTGTGATTTTGATTTGTGTTTCCCTGGCAGTTAGCAATATCGCACATTCTTTCATATACTCTTGTCCATCTGTATGTCTTCTTTCAGAAATTCCTGTTCCATGGAATTAATATGAGAAAAGGAAAAAATGGAAACAAAGTCTTTGTAAACAGGGAGGGGTGGAGGGTTGAAGGAAGCACAGGGAAATGGGGAAAAAAATAAGAACCAAGATGTATCATGTAAAGGTGCAAATTTCCAATGATGAATGTCATCATATTGTGTACCTAACATGTACCAATAGAAATTCCTATTCCAATCTTTAGTCCATTCAGTCAGATTTTTGAAGGCTTCACTATCGATTTGTTTGAGCTCTTTATATCTTCTGGATATTAACCTCTTATCAGATGTGGTTTGCAAATATTTTCCTCCATTCTGTATGTTGTCTCTCTGTTCATTCTTTTCATTGCTGCACAAGAAACTTAGATTGATCCAGTTTCATCTATTTGTATTTTCTTTTGTCAGCTGTTCTTTTGAAATCATATCTAAAAAATATTTTTGCCAACACCAATGTTATAAAGTATTTTACCTAAATTGTATTCAGAAAACTTCAGAGTTTTTTGGTCTTACCTATAAATTTAGTTCATTTTGAGTTGATTTTTATATATAGTGAGACATAGGGACATAATTTCACTCTTTTACGTGTGAACATCCAGATTTCCCAGAACCCTTTAGTGAAGAGTCCCAATGCACATTCGTGGTGCCTTTCACAAAAACCAATTAGCTATAAATTCATGGACTGGAGATGTCTTTATTCTGTTTTATTCTGTGTTTCTGATTTATGCCAATATCTTTTATGTTGTTTTTAGTTTCAATTCTATTTATTTCTCCTCTTGTAATATCTCTTTCCATCTTCTAATTTTGGGTTTTGTTTGTTCATATTTTTTCTTGTTTTTAGACCATTTATCTGTAGTCTTTATTCCCTTATAAGGTGGGCCTTGATTGTTATACACTTCCCTTGTAAAACTGCTTTTGCTGTATTCCATAGGCATTTATACATTGTACTTCTAGTTTCATTTGTCTTGAGACACTTTTAAATAATCTTTTAATTTCTTTATTGACTAGTTGTTTATTTGGAAACAGGGTGATTTATTTCCATTTATTTGTACAATTTCCACAGTTCCTCATTGTATTGATTTTTTTAAAAATTAATTTTATTGGTACATTTTAGGTACACAATATAATGACATTAATCATTGGAAATTTGCACCTTTAAATAATCCATCTAGGTTCTTATATTTTCCCCATTCTGCTGCCCTCCCTTCAACCTCTCCACTCCTCCCTATCTACAAAGACTTTGTTTCCATTTTTTATTTTCTCATATTAATTCCATTCCCTTCTTTCCTTTCTCCTACCGCTCACATTCCCTTTTCCCTTTGCCCCTTTTCTTCCTATTTCACGTTGTCTATTATACCTTTTAGTCCTTATTTACACTTTCAGTTTCTCACACTAGAGAAACTATTTGGTATTTACACACGTATGTCCTATTTATTTCACTTAAGAGTATGGCCACAATGTGCATCCCTTTAGCTATAAAAGTCTCTAGTTTCTCATCTTTATGGCTGAGTAGTACTCCATTTTATTAAAAAACCACATTTTCTTTATCAAGTCTCCAGTTGATGGGCAATTGGGTTGCTTTCAAGTTTAAGCTATCACAAATTGTGCTGCTCTTAACATGGGTGCAAATATATCACTGTGGTATGATTCTTTTAATTCTTTGGGGAAGATACCCAGCAGGGGAATAGCTGGGTCAAATGGAACTTCCAGTCCTAGTTCTTTGAGGTATCTCCATACTGATTTCCACAGTGGTAGCACCAGTCTACACTCCCACCAGCAGTGGAGTAGGGTTCCTCTTTCCCCACAGCCCCACCAGCATTTGTTATTGGTTGATTTCATGATAGCAGCCATTCTTTCTGGAGCAAGGTGGAATCTCAGTGTTGTTTTCATTTGCATCACTTGAATGACCAGTGATGTGGAACATTTTTTTATCTGTTTATTGGCTATTTCTACTTCTTTGTGTGAGAAATGTCTGTTCATTACCGATGCCCATTTTTAGACTGGGTTCTTAAATTTGGGAGGTCTGATTTTCATAAGTTCTTTATAGATTCTAGACAGTAGACCTTTCTCTTAGCAACAACTGGTGAAATTTTTTCCCACATTGCGGGTTGTCTCTTCACACAGTTGGTGGTTTCTCTTGCTGTGCAGAAGCTTTCTAGTAAGAAGAGATCCCACTTGTTGATTGTGCTAGTTCACGGGCCACTGAGGTTTTGTTCATAAAGTCTTTTCCTACACCAATGCCTTCAAGAGTTTTACCTAACTTCTCTTCCAGACAGTTTAGTGTTTCTGTTTTAATATTTAGATCTTTAATCCATTTTGATTTTAGTTTAGTGCGTGGTGAGAGACATATGTCTAGTTTTAATCTTCAGCAAGTCAAAACCCAATTTTTCCAGCACCATTTATTAAAGAGGCTATCTTTTCTCCAGTGAGGATGGTTGGCTCCTTTGTTGAAGATGAGGTGGCTGAGTGTGTCTGGATCAGTTTCTGCATCTTCTAATCTGTTCCACTGATCTTCAGGTCTGTTTCTTTGCCAGTACCATGCTGTTTTTAATCACAGTACCTTTGTAGTATAGTTTCAAGTTGGGGATTGTGATATCCCCTACCTTGTCTTTGTTGCCTAGAATTGCTTTTGCTATTCTAGGTCTCTTCATGTTCCAAATGAATTTTAGATTATTTTCTCCAGGTGTGTGAAGTATGCTGCTAGGATTTTGGGATTACATTGAATCTATATAGCAGTTTTGGAAGTATGGCCATTATCACTATTTTGATTCTTTCTACCCAGGAGCAAGGGATATCTTTCCATTTTCTGATGTCCTCTTCAATCTCTTTTTTTTCAGAGTGCTACAGTTTTCAGAGTTGAGGTCTTCGATTTCTTTTGTTTGGTTGATTCCTAGGTAATTCAGTTTTTTGGATTCTATTGTGAAAGAAATTGTTTGCCCTATTTCTGTCTCAGTGGTCTGTTTTTCATGTAGAGGAAAGCTATTGATTTTTTGTGAGTTGACCTTGTATCCAGCTACTTTACTGAATTTGTTCATTAAGTCTAGAAAACTTTTGGTGGAGTTCTTAGGGTCTTCTATATAGAGTTGCATGTCACCTGCAAATAATGACAATTTCAATTCTTCATTTCCTGTCTTTATTCTTTTTATTTTGTTCTCTTGTCTAATTGCTATGGCCAATGTTTCCAAAGCTATACTGAACAGGAGTGGTAATAGTGGTCATCCTTGTCTTGTTCCTGATTTTAGTGTGAGGGATTTCAGTTTTTGACCAGTTAGTATGATATAGGCTGTTAGTTATTCACAGATGGCTTTTATCAGGTTGAGATGGAGACCAACTATTTCATTTTCTTCAGGGGTTTTTATCATGAATGCATATTGGATTTTGTGGAGTGCTTTTTCTGCATCTATTGAGATGGTTGTACGGTTTTTGTCCTTGCCTCTATTAATATAGTGTATTACATTTATTGATTTACGTATGTTGAACCATCCCTGCATCCCTGAGATGAATCCTGCTTGGTCTGGGTGTGTGATCTTCTTGATCATCTTGACCCATCTTCTGCATTCTATTTGCCAGTATTTTATTAAGGATTTTTGCATCTATGTTCATTAGTGAGATTGGCCTATTGTTCTTTTTTCCAGTTGGGTCTTTCTCTGCTTTGGGATCAAGGTGATGCCTGCTTCCAGGAATGAATTTGGGAGTAGTGCTTCCATTTCAATTTCATTGAATAGTTTAAACAGTAGTTGCAGTAGTTCCTCTCTAAATGTCTTGTAGAATTCAGCAGTGAAGCCATCAGAACCCAGGCTTTGCTTAGTTGGTAAGTTTTTAATTACATTTTCAATTTCATTGATTAATATTGGGTCATTTAGAATTTTTAGATCATCTTCATTCAACTTTAGTAATTCACACATGTCTAGGAATCTGGTCATTTCTTCTGTATTTTCCATCTTATTGGTGTATATGTTTTTGAAGTACGTGCTGATGATCCTCCGGATTTCTTCTGGGTCCATGGTAATTTCACCCTTTTCATTCCTAATTGCATGAATTTGAGCCTTTTCTTTCCTTTTTCTGATAAGGTTGGCTACGGGGTTGTCAATTTTGTTGATTCTTTCAAAGACCCAACTCTTGGCTTTATTGATTTTTTGTATTATTGTTTTAGTCTCCATTGCATTGATTTCTGCTGTGATATTTATAATTTCCTCCCTTGTATGAGCTTGGGGTTTGTCCTGCTCTTCTTTTTTCTAGAAGATTGAGGTTCAGCATCATGTTGTATAATTGAGCTCACTGTTTAGCTAATGTCAGTATCCACTGCTATGAATTTCCCTCCTAAGACTGCTTTCATTGTGTCCCATAGATTCCAAAATGTTGTATTGTCATTATCATTTAATTGTAGGAACTGTCTGATTTCTTCAAGTTCCTCTGTGACTCATTGGTCATGCAGAAGTGTGTTGTTCTATTTCCATGTGTTTATGAAATTCTTGTGGTTTCTTCTGCTACTGATCTCCAATTTCATCACACTACAGTGTGATAATATACAGGGGATAACTTCAGTTCCTTTGCACTTACTTAAACATTTTCTATGAGGGAGTATGTGGTCTATTTTAGAGAACAACTGATGTGCAGCTGAAAAGAATATGTATTCTGATTTTGTGGGGTGGAACACTCTGTAAATATGTTAAGTTCATTTGTGCAAGATTTTGATTGAGTTCTAGAATTTTGTTGTTTATTTTTTGTCTAGTTGATCATTCTCTTTGTGACAGTGGGGTGCTGCTGTCCCCCACTACTACTGTATTAGTGCTTATTTGATTTTTCATGTCCATTAGTATTTGTTTTATCTAGTTGGGTGCACTAGTGTTTGGTGCATATATATTAATAATTGTCATCTCTTCCTCTTGGATTGTTCCCTTCACAAGGATATAGTTTCCTTCATTATCTCTCTTAATCAGTGTTCATTTGAATCCACTTGATTTGCAAAGAGAATAGGTACTCTTGCTTTTTTTTTGGTTCCTGTCACATGGAGTATTGTTTTCTACCCTTTACTTTTCAGCACATGAGTTTCTTTTTGAATTAAGTGTGTTTCTTGTATGTAGCATATTGCTGGACCTTGCTTCTTGACTCATTCTACCAGTCCATTTCTTTGGATTGGTGAATTGAGACCATTAACATTGATGGTTATTTAAGTGATACACTGACTTATCATTGTCACGACTTTTTCTTTTTGTTGGAATCTTCCCCTTTGTGTTTAATTTCTTGTCATGCCTGATGGATTCATTCTTCAGGGCTTCCTAAGTTTATGATCCTCATTGTCATTTCCTTGGAGACTGTTTAAAATTTTTTGGAGTGCTAGTTTGGTATTCAAGAAGTTCCTAAGGAGCTCTTTGTCATGAAAGTATCTTATTTCTCCATTAATTTTGAGAGATAGTTTTGTAGGTACATTAATCTGAGTTGGAGGTTGTTTTCCTTTAGGGCTTGAAATACACCACTCCACACTTTTCTTGCCTTGTGGGTTTGTGTTGAGAAGTATGCTGTGATTCTGATGGGCTTTCCTTTGTATGTCATTTGTTTCTTTTCTCTAACTACTTGTAGAATTTTGTTCTTCTGTTGAGTTTCTGGAATCTTAACTATTATGTGCCTATGTGTAGTTTTTTCTTATCACAGCTAGTTAGAATCCTATATGCCTCACTTATCTCTATGTCAATTTTCCCCTATATGGGAAGTTTTTTGACATTATTTTTGTGAAAAATTTTTTATGCTGTCTGCACACTCTCCTGTTTCTTCATTGACTCTGATCAGTCTGATATTACTTTTCTTTGCATGGTCTAGCAACTGCTGGATTGATTTCTCATGGTCCCTTACTATTGTAAAGAAATTTTTCTTTTCCGGGTCACTAATTGCAATCCTATCTTCTATATCTGAAATTGTATCCTCTCATTGGCTCATTCTGCTGCATAAACTTTCAATGGAGTTTTTAATCTCATGGAAATCTGTTTGCATCTGTTTTATTGATTCCATTTGTTTCCTATGTTGGGATTTCATCGTGTTCCTCAGTTCCTCTATTTTTCTATCTGTGTCTGCTCTATATTTATTAATCATGTCTTGTACTATGGGCACAATCTCTGCTGTTATCTGAGAAATTATTTCTGATTTCATTTTTTCCAAGTCCTCTTTCATTGTCAGTTCAGGGAGTCCAGGTGGTTGAGTATCAGATTGTTCCATCTCGTTGCCCTTTGGGGTTGCTTTAGGTGATCTGGAAGTCTGGTTTTGAGACTTATTTGTGTCTTCTCATTTCAACAGATGCAGCCTGCTGTGCCTTTGTTGAGGCAAGTTTTTGCTCACCATGTTGTCTTGAATTCTCAGCAAGCCATCAAACAGACTTTACTCTGCAGCTTACCAATATAACAATTCCTGGGATCAGAGTGGTTACCTTCTAGATCCCTGAGTTGACCTGTTGCCTGGGTGGGCTTCTGGCTTGGACCTGGGCACACTTGGGATGGTTTCTAGGCATGCCTCTTGCTGGGGCCTCTATTTAGCTGTTGTCTAGGAGGACCTTTGACTGGGGGCTGTGCACCCCAGTTCCTGTCGTCTGTACAGGCTTTTGCTAGGGTCTCCATGCACCTATCAATGGTATCAGGGTGAGCCTCTGGGTATTGTTTGTGTGCCTGAATAGTTCTTTTCCAGGTGGGTCTTTGTCTGTGGCTGATGGAATGGCGGGCTCCTGGCTGAAGCTTGCGTGCCTGTGCAGCTCTTTTCCAGGTGGGCCTTTGGCTTGGGTGGGTGTGCAGTAGCCTCTAGGGTCAGGGCAGAGCCCTGGCTGGTATGTGCCTGCAGCGACACCACATAGCTGCTCTGTGTCTGGGCCACATAGCTGCTCCCCGGGATCTGCACGCACTTACCAATGGAATGGCAGGCCTCTGGCTCTGTATTGATTTTTTTTCTTATATTCCATTTTAGCTAGAAAAGATACTTCATATGATTTCGGTTTTTAAAAATGATAAGATTTGTTTTGTGGCCTTGCATATAATCTATCCTGGAGAATGTTCCATGTGCTATTGAAATGTATTCTATCTATAGAAGTCTATTAGGTCCATCTAGCCTAGAGGGCAGTTTAACTTTGATGTTTCTTTGCTGATTTTCTGTAGGAATGACCAGTCTATTGATTAAGGTAGGGGTGTATACTATTATTTTATTACATTCTTTCTTTTTAAGTTTGCTTTATATATTGAGGTGCTCTCAAATTAGATGCATAGACACATACAGCAGTGACCAGCTTAGCCCACTGGAGAGAGAGGTCTCTTATGGCCTGGAGCCCTGCTCAGTCCAACCTGCGTCTCGACCACTGGGAACCTGCAACAAGGTAAGGACCCCTCGCTGCTTGCCACACCCATGGCAGCAACCATGTTAGCCCCACGAGCGTACCTGCAGCACCCCCCCATGCACCTCGGGCAACCTGGCAGTACCACTACATTGTTCTACTCTACAAAGGCACAGGGGGGGCATAGAGGCAGTTGTCCTGAGCTCCAGAAGATAGAGCTGAAGTGAACAACAGATAAAGGGCCTCCCTCAGGATCCTTGATGAAAAATTGAAGCCCACTGGAAGAGTGAAGAGAATCTCTGCAATAAAGGCACACCAGACCACCATACTTGGTAAGTTGGAGGGATCAACACTTCCCATCAGAACCTGGACTATCTTCAGGGGAAGGGGCAGCTAGAACCTGCAGTAGAACCTTGCAGAGTTCAACCCTGCAAGAGGGCAGGGAGTTCAACTTGGGACGTGCTGCCAGAAATCTGCCTGAATTCCATGGATCTGCAACTGGTTTCCTGAGACTCATTGACTTATATCTGCATACGGTTGCCCACATTGTCTATTGTGACAGCAGAGACATAACCTGAAGGAGGCCTTTCATTTTCAGTTTTATTTTTTATTTGTTATTTTCAAAATTAGTTTTTTGCTTTTATTTTTTTTCCTATTATTTTCAAATTTTTATTTTTTCTTCTTTTCTCTATTCTTTCTCTCTCTTTCCTACACTCACTCTCTTCCTGGCCCACATTGTTCTTCATCTTCCTTTGTGTTCCTGTTCTGACCCTAATTTGGATTTCTTCTTTATTTTTCTTTCCTTCTCTTTTTCCTTCTCTCACCTGTGTCCCCTGGTCTCACTGCTAACCTTCCCCTATCCTTCTACCTACCTATCCCTCCCTCTCCAACTCCTTCTAACTCCCCATCCTGAAGGGTAAAGTTGATATATTGAAGAGTTTATTTACTAACCACATATGTTGGGTTGGTCCTCAATTTTTATTTAATTCACACAGTTAAAGGTGATAGATTAAAAACTACCACAAATTGTCATTTTCTAAGATGTATTTGATGCTACGGTTTTACTGATTGTATCACTTAGGCTAAGGTGTTGTGATTGATCTAATCAGTTGCCCTTCTTGGTATAATGAAAATGAGATAACCTCAGAGTCATTAGAGACTCAAAACCTAAAGACCAGCTATATCTGGAAGACACCCCTGAGAAGCAATCATTGAAGAAGGGTTCTAAATACAAGGAAAAAAAACCCACTTACAATAAGCAATTTCAAAGTACCAACACAGGAATTAAGCCAAGGACAGAACCAAAAAAAAAAAAAAAAAGAGAAGACATTTAAGCAAGGCACAAATTCAGACTTCCACCCCATCAAGGGTAAATTCTGGGGGAAACAAGGTGGAAAAGTCTTATAATCAACCATTTGTACACCCTGAACTGACAGCACAATAAGTAACAAGACAGATGAATGAGGCTCTAGAAAATTTCAAAACATAAATAATTTCCCATATAACTACAGAGATGGTGAGCAGAGTGAAAGACATGATTAGAGGCTCTAGAACAGAAACAGATAAAAAAAATAGATGAGCTCAGAACCATCTTGGAAGCCATGAATGCCCAGCATAAGAAAGAAATGGAAACCATGAAACAGATTCAGACAGATATCCAGGAGATTAAAAACTCCACTGAAAATATGCACAGCAGATTAAGGGAATGTGAAGATAGAATATCAGATATGGAAGACAGGATTGAGGTTAATGACCATGAAAACAGAGATTCCTTCAAAATAGTAAGTGACCATGAGAAATCAATCCAGCAGCTGCTAGATGATGCAAAGAAGAATAACAAAAGTCTGAGAGCAGTCCATGAAAAAGCAGGAGAAAGTACAATTGACATAAAAAACTGTTCACAGAAGGACTAGTAGAAATCATCCAAGACAGAGAGAGAGGTAAAGAACTGGACAAACAGATGAGTGAGGCATATAGAACTCCAACTAGCCATGGTCAAAAAAATCTACACCTAGACATATAATAGTCAATATCACAGAAACCCAACAGAAAAAAATCTTACAAGCAGTTAGAGAAAAGAAACAATCAGCTACAAAGGAAAGCCCATCAGAATCACAGAAGACTACTCGACACAAACCGTCAAGTCAAGGAGAGCCTGGAGTGAAGTACTTCAAGCCCTAAAAGAAAATAACTTCCAACCTAGACTGTTGTACCCTGTAAAATTATCTTGCAAAATTGATGATGAAATCAGATATTTCCATGACAAAGAAGAAGTGAGAAATTTCATGAAAACTAAACCAGCACTCCAAACATTTCTAAACAATATCCTAGAGAAAGACAATTAAGGTCACAACTCCATGAGGCCCAACAGAGGGAAGCCATCAGGCAAGGAAAGAAACTGAAGGGAAAGGGGGAAAAATAAAAAATAAAAGAGCCAACAACAGTAAAACATAATGATAAGGATGAGTCAATATCAATTATAACCATCAATGTTAATGGCCTCAATTCACCAATTAAAAAAAATAGACTGACAGAATGGATTAAGAAGCAAAATCCAACAATATTTCGTATACAAGAAACACACCTAACTCAAAAAGAAATTCATAGACTGAAAGTAAAAGGATGGAAAACAGTTCTCCATGCCACAGGAACCCAGAAAAAAGCAGGGTAGCAATCTTATTTGTAGACAAAGTAGATTTCAAACCAAAACTAATTAAGAGAGACAATGATGGTCACCACATACTTGTGAAGGGAACAATCCTAGAGGAAGAGATGACAATCATAAATATATATGCTCCAAATATGAATGCCCCCAACTATACAAAACAAATATAATGGACAAGAAAAACCAAATAAGCAGTAACACAATTGTAGTGGAGAACCTCAGTACCCCACTATCACAAATAGACAGGTCATCTAGACAAAAAATTAACAACAAAATTCTACAACTGAACCAAGCTATTGAACAAATGGACTTAACAGATGTTTACTGAGTGTTCCACCTCACAAAATCAGAATATACATTCTTTTCAGCTGCACATGGGTCATTCTCCAGAATGGACCACATGCTAGCTCATCGGACATGTCTAAGTAAATGTAAAAGAATTGAAGTGACACCCAGTAAATTATCACACCATAGTGCAATAAAATTGGAGATCAATACCTTAAGAAACCACAAAACCCCCACAAACACATGGAAATTGAACAACACCTTCCTGAACAACCACTGGGTCATAGAGGAAATTAAAGAAGAAATTAGACAGTTTCTACAAGTAAATGATAATGCCAGTACAACATACAGCAATCCATGGGACACAATGAGAGCAGTTCTATGTGGGAAACTCATAGCAGTAAATGCCCATATCAGGAAAATAGAGAGAACTTATTTAAATAACCTAATGCAGAACCTCAAGCTCCTAGAAAAAGAAGAGCATAACAAATCCAAAACTCGTACAAGAGAGGAAATTATAAAGATCAGAGCAGAAATCAATGCACTGCAGACTAAGACAATGCTCCGAAAAATCAATGAATCGAAGAGTTCGTTTTTCCAAAGAATAAATAAAATTGATAAATCTTTAGCCAACATTATCAAAAAAAGGAAAGAAGAGGTGCAAATCCATGTGATTAAAAATGAAAAAGGTGAAGTCACAACAGATACAACAGAAATCCAGAGGATCATCAATACCTACTTCGAGAACCTGTACTCTAATAAAATGGAAAACACAGAAGAAATGGACAGATTCTCAGATACATATGAATTGCCAAAGATAATGAAGATATAGAAATTCTATACACCCCAATTAACAATGCATGAAACTGAAAATGTAATAAAAAATTAACCAACAAAGAAAAGCCCAGGACCTGATGGCTTCACTGCTGAATTCTACAAGACATTTAGAGAAGAACTATTGCCATTACTCTTTATACTCTCCAATGAAATTGAAAGGAAAGCAATACTTCCAAATTCACTGCTGTAAGCAAGTGTTACTTTGATTCCAAAACCAGGAAAAGACCCAACCCAAAAAGAGAACTACAGGCCAATCTCTCTAATGAACATAAATGCAAAAATCCTCAACAAGATACTGGCAAACAGAATACAGAGGGTCATCAAGAAGATCATACACAAGAGGATTTATCACAGGTATGGCAAGGATGGTTCAACATTCATAAATCAATAAATGTAATACACTATATTAACAGAGCCAAGAACAAAAAGCATATGTTCATCTCAATAGATCCAGAAAAGGCATTTGACAAAGCCCAACACCCATTCATGATAAAAACGATACAGAAAATTGGAATAGAAGGTCTTTATCTCAACCTGATTAAGGCTATCTATAAAAAATGAACAGCCAACATCATACTAAATGGTCAAAAACTGAAAACTTTCACACTAACATCAGGACTATGACAAGGATGCCCACTATCACCACTCCTGTTCAATATAGTTCTGGAAACATTAGCCACAACAATTAGAAAAGAGAAAGAAATAAAAGGAATAAAGATAGGAAAGGAAGAAGTTAAACTGTCATTATTTGCTGACCATATGATACTTTACATAGAAGACCCAAAATACTCCGCCAAAAGAGTTCTAGACTTAATTGACAGATTCAGTAGAGTAGCTGGATACAAGGTTAACACTCAAAAAACAATAGCCTTCTTGTACACAAATAACAGTCTCACTGAGAGAGAAATTAGGGAAACAATTTCTTTTACAATTGCATCCAAAAAATGAAATATCTAGGAATCAACCTAACAAAGGAAGCAAAAGACCTCTGCACTGAACACTGCAGCAGTCTGAAAAAAGAGATCAAGGAGGATATGAGAAAATGGAAAGACATCCCTTGCTCCTGGGTAGGAAGAACTAATATAGTGAAAATGGCCATACTTCCAAAACTACTATATAGATTTAATGCAATGCCAATTGAAATTCCAACAATATACTTCACAGAACTAGAGAAAACAATACAAAAATTCATTTGTCACCAGAAGAGACCTAGAATAGCAAAAACAATTCTAGGCAACAGAGACATGGCAGGGGATGTCACAATCCCCAATTTGAAACTATAATACAAAGCTACTGTGATAAAAACAGCATGGTACTGGCAAAAGAACAGACCTGAGGATTAGTGGAATAGATTAGAAGATGCAGAAACAACTCCAGACATACTCAGCCACCTCATCTTTCACAAAGGTGCCAACCACCATCATTGGAGGAAAGATACCCTATTTAATAAATGGTGTTGGAAAAACTGGATTTCAACCTGCCAAAAATTAAAACTAGACCCATATCTATCACCATGCACTAAACTAAGATGAAAGTGGATTAAAGATCTAAATATTAAAACAGAAACACTAAGCTTGCTGGAAGATAGGTTAGCTAGAACTCTTGAAGACATTGGCATAGGAAAAGACTTTATGAACAAAACCTTAGTAGCACAGAAACTAGCACAAAGAATCAACAACTGGGATTTCATCTTATTAAAAAGCTTCTGCACTGCAAGAGAAATCACCAGCAGAACTAAGAGACAACCTACAAGGTGGGAAAAAATTTTTAGCAGCTGTTCCACAGAAAAAGGACTACTATCTAGAATATATAAAGAACTGAAAAAAATCAGACCCCCCAAATTCAAAGACCCAATTCAAAAATGGGCATCTGAAATGAACAGACATTTCTCAGAAAAAGAATTAAAAGCAGCAAATAAACATATGAAAAAATGTTCAACATCACTGGTCATTTGAGAGATGCAGATGAAAAAAACACTGAGATTCCACCTCACCCCAGAAAGAGTGGCTGCTATCAAGAAATCAACCAATAATAAATGCTGGCAGGGGTTTGGGGAGAAAGAAACCCTTCTCCATTGTTGGTGGGAGTGCAGACTTGTGCAACCACTGTGAAAATCAGTATGGATTCAAAATCATTTGACCCAGCTATTCCCCTGCTGGGTATCTTCCCAAAAGAATTAAAAGTATCATACCACAGTGATATATGTGCACCCATGTTTATAGAGGCACAGTTTGTAATAGCTAAAGCTTGGAAACAGCCCAATTGCCCATCAACTGGAAACTGGATAAAGATGTGGTTTTTTAATAAAATGGAGTACTACTCATCCACAAAGAATGAGAAACTAGTGACATTTATAGCTCAATGGATGCATATTGAGGCCATATTCTTAAGTGAAATAAATAGGGCACACGTGTAAATACCAAATAGTTTCTCTAGTGTGAGAAAATGAAAGTGTAAATAAGGATTAAAATGAATAACTGATCATTTGAAATAGGAAAGAAAGTTCCAAAGGGGTAGGGAAGGTGGAAGGGGAATGAGAAAGGAAAGAAGGGAAAGGAAAAATTATGAGAAAAGAAAAAAAATGGAAACAAAGTCTATGTAAATAGGGAAGGGTGGAGGGGGTGAGGGTTGCATAGATAATGGGGAAAAAATAAGAACCAAGATACATCACGTACAGGTACAAGCACCCAATGACAAATGTAAATGTACTGTATCCCTAAAATGTACCAATAAAAGAACTTAAGAATAATAAAAAAAAGAAATACATGCTTTTCTAACATTCAATTCTAAACTGGTCCAGCCTCTACCAATTACTGAGTTCCAAGCCACTCCCACATTCTGAGGTATTTGTATAGGAGCAACTCCTTTCTTGGTGCTGCTTTCATGTGTTAGTCCATTTTCTATTGGTCTAATGAAATACATAAGTTGGGTAATTTATACAAAATAGAAATTTATTTGGCTTATGGTCCTAAAGGCTGGGAAGTCCAAGAGCATGGCACCAGGGGGCTTCCTTCTCATGGCCTCATCTAATCCAAATTACCTCCCAAAGGACTTGTCTACAAATATCACTAACCTATAAATTTGGGGATTAAGTTTCCAATCCATAAACATTTGGGATATACGTTCAAACCATAGTTAACATCCTAGCCTCTCAGCCATTGTCTTTCTCTCAAATGATCTTGTCCACCTCCTCGGCCATGAACATCCCTAAGTCATACTCTGTTCCTACTTACTACCGACAACTGCAGCCCCTCCATAACCCCCAGTTCAAGCACTCCCTTTGCCCCCTATACCACCAGCTCATTCCATTCCAACCAGTTCTGGAACCCAAATAAATTTTGTTTTATTTAGAAATAAATTTTATTTTCATTCTTTCTATTGTCCGTCATACTACTAAAGTCTTTCCCTTTGTTATCCAGCTTCAATCTGTGTATTTTATCATTTGTTGAATTATTCCAATGTATTACTGATTTTCATTGTATCTCTTATCCCTCACTTCTACCCAATAAAGTAATGACATTCACTGTATAGTTAAGAGAACTGAGGCTAATACAGGTGAATCTTCCCAAAATTAAATAAATAAATAATGGTAGGCCTAGAATTTTAAATATCTCAGCCATTTTTTTCTTGACAGTAAACTGGAAATAAAAATAATTCACTTCCTTGAGTTATGAAGATCACATACCCAGTTTACTCTATAAACTATAAAGTGCCTTACAAATGTCAGCTATATTTAGTTATCAATGACTACAGAGCCTTTCCTTTTCCCCTTTAGAGAAGTCTTAACCCAAGATTTCCTTTAGCCCTGTTCTTTCCTTTATAGCTGTGGACATAGAGGAAACAACTGTCTTCACTGCCCTGCTGGAAGAAAATTCATCTCTGACACAAGCTTCAAAACTTTGGATCCAATAAAAGGCAATACCATAAATTGTGGTTAGGTTCTAATTTCCAACTGATTGCATGATTTCATTATGGCTGAATGGACATTTATAAGCTAGACTGTAATTTATTATAATCAACTAATAAAAGAACTTGAATAATACTTTCCTAAATTGGTGTACACTTGACTTATACCCTCTTATATAAGTTGAACAAGAATTCAGAAATGAAGGAGCCAAGCTGAAATACAAAAGACAATATCTCAGGTGGGCATGGTGGTGTATGGCTGTAATCCCAGCACTAAGGAGGCAGAGGCAGGAGGATCACCATGGTTTGAGGCCAGCCTGAACTACATAACGAGATCTTGTGTCAAAAAAAAAAAAAAAGACAGTATCTCTTAAGATATTTTCAAATTTTATATGGAACTTGGGACCCTGAATGTATGAGACCTTTCCTTCATGTCCATGAAGAACATTCATATGTCTAAAGGAAGTCTATATTCCACAAATTAGAATTCAACTGTGGGCCCAATTCATTCCATTGTGTTATCAGAGCTTCATCAACAAGACAGCCCAGGACCAACAAGTTTTCTTCTAATGATGTAATTTAAAATACTATGTAGCTGAGGCAGGAGGATCACCATGAGTTTGAGGTCAGCCTCGGCTATAAACAAGACCTTGTCTCAAAAAACAAAACAAAACAAACAAATACTAGCTATATCACTTCCTTGTAAACCTAAAAATAGTAACTATCACCTTGCATAGCAAGTAAAAAATCCTTGACCTTTTTTTTTTTTTTATCATTTTGCCCCATTTCATTTCTTCTCTACTCTAGGCAGATACACTTCCATCTGTGAGATTTTCATTACATAGCACGTCCATTTCTGCCTTCCAATGCAATCTGGGGTGTTCTTCTTACATTTTACCTCCAAAGTTGATCCTGAAACTCTTGTACTAGAAAGTTTTAAAGGAAAGATATGCCTAATGTTCTCATATAATTATCCCACTTTGTAATATTGCATAGAAGTTTGGACTTTCATGAAAGGCAAGTACCAAACTGGAGACATGAACACCCGATTAAAAATCAAAGTAGGGCTCAATTTTCTATTTTGCCTCTTTGCTCACTTATTGCCTCTGAACTCATGCAGAGATAATGTCTATACTTAATAAAGAGATATACATCAAAGCATAATGTAATGGTATTTTACATTTACTCCCTGGGATGTTTAAGACAATGTCCCGGCATAAAGTAGATGCTTATTAACTATTTATGACCTACTATTTTGTCATTGAGTCAAAGCCTACTTTATCTCTTTTCTTTTCTATTTTAAGATATTCTCTCATACTGGTTTGTTTTCCAAATAAGAAAGACTAGGTTGTTATAATATTTAGTAATACCAGATTTATGCAGTTATGAGTGTTTATTAAACTCTTGTTTCCTTTTCTACTAAGCACAATTTATTTTCCAGCCATCCTATAGTTAGGTGGCACCATGTGACCATGCACATGCATTCTGGCTAACGGTATATGGTAAAAATTACTTCCAGGATTGGCTCCTACCATTGTGGACAATTTAGCCACAGATCTCTTTCCCTATTTATAGATGCCCTATAGATGGAACTGCAGTCTTCTAAGGCCATGGGATCCTCTCGATGGAAGGAGCCTAGTTCTTCCACGAATGCAAGGAACAGATATCTCCACCCAAGCCCAGTCAATCCAAAATACTCTGTGACTTGAATGACATAAACCTTTGTGGAGTTAAACTACTGAAATACTGGTATTGTTACCCAGCCCTAATTAACACATTGTATTTATCACCAGTGATAGCATAAGTGAAAAGAACCTTACATTTAGTTCCAAAAGCTAGGATATGAATCCTGGCTCTACCATTCCTCCCCACATATCCCATGATCTGCTCCTAGAATATGTTCTATGCCTTCTTCAACTGTTTGTGTAGCTCATTCTCCTCCTTCTCATTATGGAGCCTATTCTTCTACCTCAGAATTTCTGTGACACCTTCTCTGACATCCCTCATACACACAGGCACTTCTCTGCTCCAAGTGTAGAGCATATTTCTCTGTTTCAACATCTATTACATTTCATTGCAAATATTTGTTGACATGCGCTTCCAGAGTTCTTTCTTTGATTCCCATCTGTTACTTACAATGTATGTCATAAAGCAGGAGAGAACTACATATTAAAGAAATGATTGTCACATAAAACCTTAAGCGAGACATTTTTTAGACTATAACATAATATTTTACACAATTATTGTGAGGATGAAAAAATGAATGTGATTTATCAGTTATAAACAGATTCTAACAGTGATATGTTTATTCTGTTTCTTAGGCCCTTCTGATCTTTTCCGGTCAAATCTGTCGTAATGCTTCAAGGAAGAATTGTGCAGTAGGAATTTAAGGCAAGCCGCATTTGTAATTTAGGAATTTATAGTAGAAACATTAACAAAGCTAAAAATAGGTGAAATTAATTTCAATAATATATTTAACCCAATGTATCCCATATATCACTCATGAGCTATTTCACATTTTTTAAAAAATCAAGTCTTTAAACCTAACATGCACACTTACAACACAACTCTAGTCATACCAGTCCCATTTCAAGAGCTCAGATGCCCCGCGTGACTGGTGGGCAACACAGCCGAAGGCCTAGTTCATACTGCACCATCTTGGTGAAGTCAACTGAACGAAGGATCCCCCACTCAGAACGGACTCCTCAAGGCTCTCTCAGGCCCTTTATCCTGACGATCTTGAAACCTGTAGGGTCAGCTCCTTGAGGAATTCCAGACTTGTCCTGAAAAATCGCACTCGCAACCTTGTTCCGGCCTCCAACGCGCAGTTTTTAAATTAGAGGTAATTACTGAAGCGATTGCGGAGGCTCCGTGGATGGCTCGGAGGCCAGGATGGAAAAGAGTCCACCGGGGGAAAGCTCGGCGAGCGACCAGTAAGGCGGTGACGCCGGGTTCCGCCGCCCGGTGCCGCAGCATTTCAGCGCAGCTTGCTTGGTCCCGGTGCCCCCGCCCCGCCCCGCCCCGCCCCGCGCCCCACGCCCCACGCCCCACGCCCCACCGAGCTCCGGAAGTGGGCGGGGTTTCCTGTGCCCGTCCCGCCCCGCCCGCGCCCGCCACTCGCTGGGCTGCCGGCGGCCCGGGAACGCCAGCTGACGGCGGAGGGGAGGGGCAGGCGGCGCCGGGGAGGGAGGTACCGGGCCGCGGGCCAGACCGACCCGGGGTGAGTGGGGCCCGGTCGGAGGGTGCTGCGGCCGGAGGGGGAGAAGCCTGGCTTCTGGGGGGCGGCTGGGGGGGCTCGGCCACCCAAGGGGGCGGGAGAGGAACGCGGAGGCCTCCGGCCGCTGCTTTTCCCCGGGGGCCCAGTGACGTTCCGTGCCATCCGCTCGCCCTGTCGCTAGTTCCCCTCGTCGCTGTCAGGCCCGCGGGCTCCCGCCGCTGTCAGTCGCACGCAGGTTACCCCGCCACGGAACCCTTTCTCTTCACTTGTTCAAGCCCCAGCTTGAGGGAAACCTGTTTTCTGACCTCACTTTCCCCGATCCAGTTCTGCCTTGCTCGGATTCTCTGAAATCTGACCCTCTCCAGGGACACAGTGAAGAGACGGAGGGAAGAAGCAACCTTACTCCTCAGCAGGCTCTGGTCCCGCCCAAGCCCCACCTGCGGCTGGGGCCAGGATTTTCTGACAGCCGGCTGGGTTCATCCCTGTGCCCTTGGACCACTCTTTTTGATAACAGGGCCCTGTTTGCTGTCCAGCAGCACTCGTTACAAAAACTTCTCTCTGCAGATGCCTTGCCACCCAGTTATGTGAGGAAAGGAGGGGAACGAGAGCCAAGTACCCAGGCGCTGGCAGGCATGGGATTATTCTGGAATCAGGAGAAACCAAGTTAGGGCTGCTCCTTAACAGCCCTGGTGCTGGTTCTGCCATAAACATCTTAGGAAATACAGTCTGGGGACAGGTACCCACCCCTTCCTTTGCTAGACTTTTGCCAGCACTTCCCCAGGTTTTCTGTCGGGGTCTGCAGAGACTCACACCTGGCTCAGTGGGCTCAGCAGAAAGAGGATTCCCATCAATGGATCTTCTACTAGAAGAAACGAAGAAATGGGTTTGAGACAGGTGTCCAGATACTTAGCTAGAAGTAAACCCTTGGGAGTGAATTTGCCAAGAGAATGAGTAAGACTTAGGATGACGAAGGAAATTGGTGTCTTATGTGTAAAAAGTGAAAATGCAGAAACTGAAATTCGGAACACAAAGCTTAAGTGGAAGTTTCATTTTATTGCTTTGTCGGGAATTTTCCTTTCTCATGAGAAGACTCTAAAACAAAAACCTTAGCTGGGAATCAGCCTAGGATGCTCCCATAAGGCCCCAAGCCATCTTTGGACCTCTGAGATGATAGGGGAGTTTGTTTTTCCTGTACACTGGGCTTAGGATTCCCACTTGTTTCTTTTATTGAAGAAAAATAGGCAAGGAAATAACTGCATTGACATCTTTCATTACCTATCCTGTCTTCTGGGTCCTTGAGAACATTAGTAAATGGAAATGTTTGAAACAGGATTTTAACCAAGGTTCTCACCTGTTCTTTGGAGCTTTTTACTGGCTCTTACTACATGGGTAGTGAATAAGAATCACAAACTAGAAAGGGATTCTGCAGTCTTACAATTGACTATTTCTCAACTGGGATTTATCCTGTTCTTAAAATGTGTGAAGCAAAGAAGGGCCCACCACCTGTTCTTATTCACTGTAGTATTATTCAGAATTTTAAAAATCTAACCTGAATCTGTTCTCTTACAATCAAGACCCACCCCTTAATCTACACAGAGATAGAGAACACCTCTCTTTTTATTCATTGGTAGTTCCATTCATCAGCCTATTATTTCTTTGCTAGGAATTGAACCCAGAGCCTTTGCACTGAGCTAGATTCCCAGCCCTGTTTATTTATTTATTTTTGAAACCAAGTCTTGCTAAATCACTAAATTGCCCAATTTGGCCTTAAACTTGCAATCTTCCTGCCTCCTCCTCCCAGAGTGCTGCGATTATAGGTGTGTGCCATCAGACTTGGCCTTATCCCTTTCTTCACCTTAATTTCTCTTCTAATGAACACACACTGACCTCTCCATACCCTTCTTTAAAATTGAATGTGTTTTTCTAATGAGACAAGACTAGGACTTGCCAAACAAATGGGTTTATTCTTGTATCTTAAATCTCAGGGCTGTCATGTTCATGTTAGCAGCCCCAGTCCACATTTTTTCCATTATTTTTTACTTTTCTCAATTAAACTTCAGCTTTTCACTGACCAACAATTTCTTTTATCTTTTAGGGTTTTGTCAGTCTTACACCTGCTTCCCAAGCTATCAGTCTATCATATTTAGTACAGGAGAGTGACAGGTCATGTGTCTCTCTGTTGAAGCTTATCCTAAGTGAAACACCATTTGGTTCAGCCTCAGAAAGAGGTGTGTGTTCATAATGTGTACATACTCCCTTGGCTGGGACTTCTACCTTTGGAATTATATCATTCTAAACTAATTGATGAGGATGTGATAGCAGAAAATCTTATGTGTGATTATACCTATCTTTGTTGATTGCAGGTCTATGTATGTTCCAGTATGTTTCCAGATTGCTTATGCTTCTCTACTTTTAGTGGTTGAGACAAAATAGATAGCTTATGAATTTCCAAGATTGCTCTTTTTTATATGATGTTCTTCTAGCCCTCAGGGATAATCTGTTTATATCATGAGGTCCCCAAAGTGACATTGCTGTGTAACACATGCCAATTTCTTTGTTCCTCCGAGAAGCATGGCTTAGGCTCAGTTAATTGGAAAACATCAAGCTATTAAAATTCATCTTATATTAAGCTTCTCTTATCCAGTTTCATCTTTAATCTCTGGGGATGTTCTCCATAACTTTCTCAGGAGTATCACCTCTTTTTATTTTCATGGCCATAGCTGATACTGATTTATTCCAGGTCACGATTTGGGCTTTCAGAAAAAATGCTTTCAAAACAGAAAGCAGCCCTGGGGACAGGATGGGAGTCAATGAATATACAACTGGATGGGACAGAGCCCCAGGTACAAAGGGGAAGCCAGGAGGAAGGGCCACGGAGAACAGCACCGGGGCCACTGGAGCACCTCTGCTGTGGCCTTGAAGAGGAGCCACAGTCCCTTCAGGAGAAGGGTGAGAACCAACAGAGCACGTGGGAAGCAGAATGCATAGAGTAGTCCCATTATTTCTGTTCAAACAATAGAGTTAAAAATTCCCACATTGCCATGGACTGAACAGCATACCCAATCCCAGGACTGAGCCAGTCATTCTTCCTGAACCCTGCTCTCAGATGCAGAATGAGTCCTGGATTCTCCAAGCCATATAACTGAGCTTCTCCTGTTTTTGCATAATCACTCCCTCTGCGTGCAAGTGCATAATTAGTAGTAGTGAATGTGGGAGATGAAGGAAGTGATCGTGACACTGATTACTGGCAGAGAATAGACCCAGTAAGGTGCACTTTATTAGTGAAAATTACATTTAAGTAATATAAATTCCAGCCACAGCTAGTCTTAACTAAAAGCCACCCAATACTCTTACAGAACATTTTGAGTGAAGGACTCTTCACCTACATTTATGCATTTGAATTTTACCAGTGGGCTAGATATAGGCAAAGATGAGACTCTTAAGCTCCTTTAAAATGGGCCCAGGTGCTTGCTGGCAAAGGGTGGATTAGTCCATCTCTAATGGTTCCTCTCTCCCCTCACCAGCTCAGTCTACTCCCTGGGTTCCTGCAATTCCCCAGGAGGGGAGCACCGGAGACTGGGAGATGGCAGCTGCACTTCTTGCAGCCGGATCACAGGTGGGCTGTGCTTCCCTTGGCCTCTCCCAAGGTCTCATCACAATTGCCTTTTAAAGCTTTGGCATCATCCCATTGATTTGTTAGTTCACATGAACACTGATGGTATGTTCGTCTTCTAACTGAACATATTCTATCCTGTTCCAAGAGGACTATGAGACCCTTGCAATATTAAATGGAGGCATAACCAAAGGAAAAAAAAAAAAAGAATCTTTGAGGTTAAGGTTTGTAAAGGATGGCTGTGATATATGCAGGTGGTTTTAAAAACAATAAATTAGCTTCCTTTAAGAAATAAATCTGGCTGGGCTGGGGATGCAGCTCAGTGATAGAGCACTTGCCTATCATACACAAGGCCCTGGGTTCAATCCCCAGTACCACCAAAAAATAAATAAATAATAATAATAATAAATAAGAGAGAGAGAAAAGATCTTAAAAGACTAGAAAGTGAACATGATTGGATAGATAATGGGGCATTTGGGGAAAAGAAGGAAAGAAAGGTATAAGCAGGAGTAGTGCCCAAGAAGTAAAAGAGGTCTAGATTCAGAAGGCATCATGAAAGCCATTGAAAGTAATAATAACATTGGTAGCAGCTATCCTCCCTGAGTGCTTACCATGTGAGCTGTTTTCCAAGTGCCTTATGTATATTAACTAATTTAATTCTGGGAACAACTCAAACATCCTATTTTATAAAAATAAAATAGAGCAGAGAGAGATTAAGGCATTTGTATAAGGTTACATTGTTAGTAAGTGGCAAAACTAAGAGTTATTTGGCTCCAAATTCAGGCCTAACTACCAACCTGTGCTGCCTAAAATGATAAAGATATAGCATGATAGGGGAGGCAAAAAAGAATGTTTTATTTATAACATATTTTGTTGACAGAAAAGGAAAAACCAAGTGGAGGTACAGAATTTCTGCGATAAAAAGAATAAGGCAAGCAAGATGAGACTGATGAATTTGTGGCACCTCCATTTTCTCATAATCCCACTAGGGAAGCTCCTCTACTTACATTACCTTCATTCACTCCTTGAGCATCTACCTTTATTCCTCTCTTTAATACCTCTTTACCAAAACCGTGTGCCTTACCCAGGGATCTCTGGGCAATTATTTTCCTAGATCTTCTCTTACCCTTTCTGCTCTACTACCATGGCTTTTTATAACTTTTATGCCACAATCACATTTTCTGTAAGGAACGGCTGCTGACAGATGATTCTATATTTTGTTTCAGGGCCTGGTAACCATCAAGGATGTATCATTGTGCTTCTCCCAGGAGGAGTGGCGGAGCCTAGACCCCTCTCAGACAGACTTTTATGGAGAATATGTCATGCAGGAAAACTGTGGAATAGTGGTCTCTCTGAGTAAGTACTGTATGCTCTTCCTAGCTATTAAAAGATTGCACCCTGGGAGGATAGAGCTATCTGCTTCAGGGATGTTGAGCAGTGTCTTCTAGGGGTCTTTTTCTGGCAGGCATCTATCTTAAACTTTCACCAAATAAAGAACACCAAGACTAATCCTAAGAGAATGAATAATGAAGGATCATCTTAAGAAAACAATAGCAAATAATGGTGAATTCAGGAGTAAAAAGTTTGGTGCTCTTCTTGGTTGGAAATTGGGAAGTTCTTACAAAGCAGAGAGGGGGACATCTGGAACTCTGCCCTTGGAAATTTGGGAACCATCTAGTTAGTGGAAGATGAGCATGTAAGGGTTAGGATAGTTGTAAGACTGAAATAAAGTTATGACCAGAAAGGAGAGTTGGGCTGGGAGGATTTGATGGAAGAAAACAGACCCATAGGGAAAGAATGTGATTTTCTAGTACAAAGGAAAAGGACTTAACATAAGTGGCAGAGTGTGGAGAAGAGGCTTGAGTGTGGACTTCTTTTACCTGGAGTCAGAAGCAGTAATCTAGAGAACTACTTTTTTGTTGTTGTTGTTGTTAATTAATTTTATTGGTACATTTTATTGGTACATTTTAGGTATACAGTTCGTTTACATTTATCATTGGGTGCTTGTACCTGTACATGATGTATCTTAGTTCCTATTTTTTTTCCCCATTACCTCTGTGCCCTTCACCCCCTCCACCCTTCCCTATTTACATAGATTTCATTTCCATTTTTTTTTCTTTACTCATAGTTTTTCCTTTCCCTCTTTTCCTTTTCCCTTCCCCTCCCTTCACTCTTTCATCTTTGGACCTTTGTTCCTATTTCAAATTATCAATTATTCATTTTAATCATTTTAACTCTTGTTTACACTGTCAGTTTCTCACACTAGAGAAACTAGTCAGTATTTACATGTGTGTCCTATTTATTTCACTTAAGAGTATGGCCTCGATATGCATCCATTTAGCTAAAAATAACTCTAGTTTTTCGTTCTCTATGGCTGAGTAGTACTCCATTTTATAAGAAAAACCACATTTTCTTTATCCAGTTTCCAGTTGATGAGCACTTGGGCTGCTTCCAAGCTTTAGCTATTACAAGCTGTGAACATGGGTGCACATATATCACTGTGGTGATTCTTTTAATTCTTTGGGGAAGATACCCAGCAGGGGAATACCTGGGTCAAATGGGAACTCTAGTCCTACTTTTTTGAGGTATCTCTGTACTGACTTCCACGGTGGTTGCACCAGTCTGCACTCCCACCAACAATGGAGAAGGGTTCCTTTTTCCCCACAACCCCGCCAGCATTTGTTATTGGTTGATTTCTTGATAGCAGCCATTCCTTCTGGGGTGAGGTGGAATCTCAGTGTTGTTTTCATCTGCATCTCTCGAATGACCAGTGATGTTGAACATTTTTTGATATATTTGTTTGCTTCTCACCTGTGTTCTCTGGCCACACTGCTAACCTTCCCTATCCTTCTTCCCATCTGTCTCTCCCTCCCCAACCCCTTCTAACTCCCCATCCCAAAGGGTAAAGTTGTTATACTGAAGAGTTTATTCACTATATGTTGGGTTGGTCCTCGATCTTGATTTAATTCACACAGCTAAAGGTGATAGATCAATAACTACCACAAAATATCATTTTCGAAGATGTACTTGATGCAGTGGTGTTCTGATTGTATCACTTGGGCTAAGGTGTTGTTATTGATCCAGTCAATGAACCTTCCTAGTATATAGAAAATGAAATAGCCTCAGAGACATTAGAGACTCAAAATTTAAAGACCAGCTATACCTGGAAGACACCTCTGAGAAGCAATCATTCCATAAGGGTTCTTAATTACAAGCAACAAAGATACCTATAATAAGCAATTTCAAACTATCAACCCAGGAGTTAAACCAAGGACACTACCAAAAACAAAAATGAGAAGACATTTAAGCAAGGCACAAACTCAGATTTCCACCCCACCAATGATAAATCCTGGGGGAAATGAGATGGAAAAGTCCCATAACCAACCACCTGGATACCCTGAACTGATAGCACAGGAAGTAACAAAACAGATGCATGAGGCTCTAAAAAAATTCAAAGCAGAAATAATCTCCCAGATATCTACAGAGATGGTGAGCAGAGTGAAAGACATGATTAGAGGATCTAGAACAGAAACAGATAAAAAAATAGATGAGCTCAGAAACATGCTGGAAGCCATGAATACCCAGCATAAGAAAGAAATGGAAACTATGATCGCCCAACATAAAGAAATGGAATCCATGAAACAGATTCAAACAGATATTCAGGAGATCAAAAACTCCACTGAAAGTATCCACAGCAGATTAAGGGAATCTGAAGATAGAATATCAGACATAGAAGACAGAATCACGGTTAGAGACCACAAGAAATCCATCCAACAACTGCTAGACAGATGGTGCAAAGAAGAATACCATAAGACTAATAGAAGTCCATGAAAAAACAGGAGAAAGCACAATTAACATAAAATAACTATTCACAGAACTAATAGTGGAAAACTTCCCAGACAGAGGTAGAGAATTGGACATACAGATAAGTGAGGCATATAGAACTCCAACTAGCCATGTTCAAAAAAAAAATCTACATCTAGACATATAATAGTCAAGATCCCAGAAACCCAACAGAAAAACAAAATCCTACAAGCAGTTAGAGAAAAGAAACAAATCACCTACAAAGGAAAGCCCATCAGAATCATGGCAGACTTCTCAACACAAACTCTCAAATCAAGGAGAGCCTGGAGTGAAGTATTTCAAGCCCTAAAAGAAAATAACTTCCAACCTAGATTGTTGTATCCTGCAAAATTATCTTTCAAAATTGATGGGGAAATTAGATACTTCCACGACAAAGGACACCTGAGAAATTTCATGAACACCAAACCAGCACTACAAACAATTCTAAACAATATCCTAGAAAAAAAACAATGAAAGTCACAACTCCATGAGGCCCAACAGAGGGAAACCACCAGGCAAGGTAAGACACTAAAGGGAAAGGGGGAAAAAATAAGAAATAAAAGAGCCAACAAAAGTAAAACGGCATGACAAGGATGAGTCAGTATCTATCAATTATAACCCTCAATGTTAATGGCCTCAATTCACCAATCAAAATAAATAGACTGGCAGCATGGATTAAAAAGGAAAATGCAACAATATGCTGTATATAACACACCTAACTCAAAAAGAAACTCACAGACTGAAAGTAAAAGGATGGAAAACAGTTCTCCATGCCACAGGAACCCAGAAGAAAGCAGGGGTGGCAATCTCATTTGCAGACAAAGTAGATTTCAAACCAAAACTAATTAAGAGAGACAAAGATGGTCACTACATCCTTGTGAAGGGAACAGTCCAAGAGGAAGAGATGACAATCCTAAATATCTATGCACCCAATACAAATGCCCCCAACTATACAAAACATACATTAATAGACATGAAAAACCAAATAAACACTAACACAATTGTAGTGGGAGACCTCAGTACCCCACTATCACAAATAGATCATCTAGGGAATTGCTTTTTACATAAATATAGACTAACTGTTGAACTAACTGATAGCTCCATTTTCCTTTCCCGTGACAGGATTTCCAATCCCTAAGCTGGACATGCTTTCTCAGCTAGGAGGAGGAGAAGAACAATGGGTTCCGGGCCCCCAGGACTTGGAGGAGAGGGACATCCTGAGGGTCACATACATAGGTGAGAACCTAGGATAGAGTTTTAGCCACTACCTTCTCCATTCTTGGGGTGTCATCATTACATGTCCTTCGAGTGGAAAGGTTTAGAGATTTTTTTTGCTTCAAAAGCAAGGCAAGGTAGCAGAAGGATTATTTAGAGGTCAGGCTCTAGAGTCAAATTTTGTGAATTTGAATTCAAGAGCCACACCTGTGTGAGACCTCAGAAAAGTAGTTAATTTCTTTTTGGTTTCTTCATCTGTAATTGTGAGAATTAAATGTGTTGACATGTTAGAATGGTGAGACAGTGCTAAGCATATAGCACTCAATAAATGTTATTGTTGTTATAGTTCAGCCTCCCACTCACTTTGCAAATGCCTTTCACAGTACCTGTACCATTGCTGACATGTGATAATCCAGCCAGTGATGATTAAACACATTCTTTCCCTTCTCCATGTATTCCTAGGTGGGAAGGTAATGATTAGTAATAATAAATAGTAATAAGTAATGTGAATAAATAATCATAGCATATGCTATTTATTAAGTAAATATATGTAGATACCGTGCTACCTAATACAGAGTGAGGGGGGAGGGAGAGAGAGAGAGAGATTATTCCTGTTTTGAAAAGAAATGAAAGCTTAGAATGAAAAGCTTAGTCTGAAATGAAGAAATGAAAGCTTAGTTCACTAGAATAGCTGAGATTAAAACTTGCCTAATCTGGCTCCTGAGCCTGAGCCTTAAAAACCTCTATGTCTCTTGCACTATCTTGTACATTAGAATGTGTTCTCTGAGTTCTTCTGGGGTGAGGCTTGGCATCATATATCCTTATCAGTGACTTGGGTCCTGAGGTACTCTATTGTAATGTCCTTTTTGGGGTTTTCCCTTCTCCACAGGAGATGGAAGTGAACAAGAGGGGGACACCCCTGAACTAGAAGCAGAACCTCCAAGAATGTTATCCAGTGTGTCTGAAGATATTGTTCCCTGGAACCCAGAGCAGAATGAAAACTGGGATTCCACACCCAGGAACTCCAGAGGAATGCTGCTGGGCCCAGCTTTTCTTCAGGAAGATAGCTTCCCAAACCTTCTGTGTAATACAGAGATGGATTCCCTGTTAAGACCCCATACATGCCCCCAGTGTGGGAAACAGTTTGTGTGGGGCTCCCACCTTGCCAGGCATCAGCAAACACATACCGGAGAGAGGCCCTACAGCTGCCTCAAGTGTGAGAAAAGTTTTGGGCGAAGACATCACCTAATCAGGCACCAGAAAACCCACTTACATGACAAGCCCAGTAGGTGCTCTGAGTGTGGCAAGAATTTCCGATGCAACTCCCATTTGGCCAGCCACCAGAGAGTGCATGCAGAAAGCAAATCCTGCAAGGGCCAAGAGATTGGAGAGAATTCTGGGGCTAGGAAACGGCAGCATGCAGCACCGGTGCCAAAGTGCCATGTGTGCACTGAATGTGGGAAGAGCTTTGGCCGAAGGCACCACCTTGTGAGACACTGGCTGACCCACACTGGGGAGAAGCCCTTCCAGTGTCCTCGCTGTGAAAAGAGCTTTGGCCGAAAACATCACCTGGACAGGCATCTGCTGACCCACCAGGGACAAAGTCCCCGGAGCAGCTGGGACAGAGGGACATCTGTCTTCTGAAATATGTTTCTGCTACAGCTATAATCAAGTTTATCAGCCAGTGCTAGTGGTCACTGCCAGGGCTGCCCCTCTCCGTGCACTGCAATGGCCAGAATAGTGAACCCTCATCCTGTCCCTAAAGAGATGATGTTCCAGCATTGGGAAGAGCATTACTCAGCAGTTCTGTGAGATAACACATATAAACGATGTTCTTTGAGCACAATTTTGAGAAACGGTGTATATTACGTGGGCTGATATTCAGCCTGAGCCCATTTACAAGGGTACCGTGTTATTGGTAGTTATAGCTGGGGTCACTTCTAAGTGGTTGGCATCTATGCTGTACCCATTGTTAAATATTTTGCGTATCAACCTTGCATACTAATTATATTCTCTCTATATATGTGTATAAAGAGAAGACCATTTTAGCATATTAAAGGCTCTGATTACTTTGGCAGTAATCTAGCTTCTATTAATATAATGTTTCCTAAATTTATTTGACCTCAGCATCCTATTTCACATCCCACAGAACTGGTGACTCCATGAAACACACTCTGGTGAACACTGGGTTACAAAGTACTGGGGAAACAGCAAAGAGATAGTGATCAGGCACGCAAACACCCCTTTGTATTCCTAGGAAAGCCAGGGGGGTCAGATGTTATTCCTGTGTGGGTCTGTCACCCTTACCTCATCATTCATATATATATATATATATATAATATATATATCTACACTCTCACCCCTACCTGCTGAAAAATATAATGACCTTTTCACCCCCTTATTCCTACCCCATTAGTCTACACATACTTATATCCAGCTGAGAGTCATGCTACAGTGCTAAAAGATGAACCTATGCCCCCAGTAATCCAGGCCCACACAGAAGAAAAAAATATTCCCTTGAACAAACCCTGTCCTCTTGACTGTGTTGTCTATGTGTATATGTGTGCAGGGTCCTTGAAGAGAGCATGCTAAGTGCAAATTTACCTGGTAGGTTTTCTAGGGGCTATGTTCTGGGTATGAGGGTAGTGGGGCTGTATGAGGTTTTTAATTTCAAGGTAGGAAATAATCTGAGTGATGAAGGAAGCATGAGTGGAAAGGGTTCAATGATATGTAAGTTGTATACAAAATTTTCCTCAGTATCTGTGAGATCAAAACATTGTAGATTTATATGTCTATATCTGAATCTCTGGGCTGCACATTGTTTTTATTTGGGAAGAGAAAGAGAATTCGTCAGTGAGATGAGCTGTTTCTTGTTGATTTCAAGCAAGGTGGACATATGTATATGGTTTGTACTGAGTGGGGGATTTTGTCTTAAATGCTTGAAAATTAGCAAGGGCATCATAGTGTTTGCAAGTTGTCATCATCACTCTTATTTGACTTTGATCACCTCATCAAGGGAGAAGTTATTCTGGAAGATATCATTCTCCCAGAGACAGAACTTCAGGGGAAAAGCCTGCTTAGATTTTCAGCAGATGACCTTTCTGGTTGGTTTTCCTCTGAATCCTGGGAAAATGTCCACACTTTTTAAAGAAGCTCCTAACTCTAAGGTGTCCACAATAAGACATATAAGAATTCCAGCATATGTTCATGAATTGGTCATTGTTTCTCTGTATTGATGACTGTGTTAATGCCAATCTTATAATTTGAAAATTATCTTGGATGTATAAGCAGTTTGGGGTTAGAGAAAAAGTGAAGCAAAGAGGATGAAAGTGGGATATTTTCACTTTAATGCTTAGATCCTGGTTTTTCTCTAAGACACTTATTTCTCAACCATAATTGGTAGAATTAGCCGGAGAGGCAAGAGGAAGTAAGCTGCAACAATCTACTTTCATAAGTGTTACATCTGCTTAGGAAAAGCTGGGTGAATCACAGCTCCTCCGGGTCCTGGGCTCAAAAGAAATTGAAAATAGGGTCATTTTGCTGACATGGCTTCTTAAGACTATGTGATTTGGGTGGGCCAACTTTCCTTCTATTATTGAAAGCAGCCTTCCTTCTTTGCCTGGAATGTAATTCTCTTATGTTCCTACAAACAAAGCAAAATGATCAGCCCTTTGTAGGCAGGCCCTATCTGGGTCCTCAGAGATGGGAGCATTTTAGGATCAGTATTTAAAAATGCCCAAGAAAAATAGGAAAATATTGTGCTCCGGTGTTAAAGTTGAACTGTGCCTTTTTTTTTTTACCCTCCCACTTTAATATAAATATTTAATACAAATCAGCTCTATATAAAGCTCTCTAGTGCAACCTATTTTGGATCCCATACATGTTTGTGAATCTGATGGGAACCAGAAACCCATGGCTGAGTAAAACAGACATTTTCGATGGAATCAGTAAACGGGTCAAAGGGATCTACCCTGATTCAATGTGGTTATAAATGTGTATCAAGAATTACAAGGCAAGGGTCACTAAGTATTTTAAGGGCTAACATCCAAAAGGCATCAGAGTATGAATATACAGTATAGTGTTTAACGACTAGAAGGATATTGCTTACATTCTATGTTTTTTAAGAAAGATCTGATATGTCCATCTTTAAGAAAGATCTGACAAGCCCATCTAACAAACTTTGTTTTAAGAACACATGGGAAGCGATATCCCATATTGTCAGATGATTTTAATGACTACATGTTAACCTCCAAATTCTTATCTGTTTTAGTAATTGTAGGGATAGAAAGTGAACCCTTCTAAGTGTAGGTGCAATTATAATACCCAGCTAAAAAGCATCGTGGAGTCTAAGGGCCTTCTGCAGAAGGGGCAATCCTTTGGGTCACTTCTGGTGTACCATTGTCTTCCCTACCTCGGTCCAACACCAATCTCTTGGACAAAAAAATAAATAAATAGAACAAGTAAAAGCTATCCGATGAGTGACTAGATCTGAATCAGTCTCACACTTCTATTGTTCACCAAACTCTCTCATGCCACATGGTCACTTATTTCCTTTAAATAAAAAAATATGCCTGTGTTCTCTCTGGTCAAAGCTTAAAATAGGGAAGTCCATCTTCAAGAAGCTCTCACAGTTTTCCATTTGTGATGCTACGTTCTTTTCCAGATATCCTCCCCTTACTGCCTACTTATAAAAAGAATACTTGCTAACCCTAACTGAGCTTTTCCTTGAGGTTATTTACATTTTAGGCCTTAGCTTCAATTTTGGAAAGAACTATTTTTCCCTTGTTACAGAAATGTTATGCCATCGGAAGAGCTAAAGAGGTGATTATTTGGATGCAATAATTTCCTATTGCAATCCAATCACTGTTTCTTACTTCCATCAAGTACAAAATAAGCCCTGATTCAGACCCACAGGGGCTAGAGACAGGTTCCTTCCATCACTAGATGGGCTCACTAAAGGTGGTTCAGCAGGGATGAGCAATGACAGAAAAGTAAAATCTGTTCCCTTAGATCCTTTGGCCTGAGCTGGTAAAATTTCCCGCTATCCCTTTGTGTAATACCAGACCATTGTTCTCAAAGTGTAATTTTGGACCAGCAGCAAATTCTCATACCTCACTTCAGACCTACTGAGTCAGAAACTGGAAGTAGAGCCTAACAATCAGTCTTTTAATATGCCCTCCAGTATATGATATTAGCTAAAGTTTGAGAACACTGGCTAGGGAATTCAAACTCCGTTTCAAGCAGTGGTACCTCACCCTCTTCAAATGGATCTTCACAGTCCTGTTGTTACCTTCACTGCAGTAGGCGTTAGTCTGTTCCACTTAGTTCCAAAGCTTTCCTTCACCCTTAACTCAGTGAAAGAATTGCCATCACTTACAAATTTCAGAAACTGTGGGAAGCCACTACAAAGCTCCAATAATTGATTGAAGCAAGGGCTTTCAATATGAACACTGGGGACACTTGGGTCCAGAAATCTGAAACAACAGAAAGAAGAGGCCAGCTCAAAGATAGTCCAACTTAAACTAAAAGACTGGCATTCAAGAAAATGGTCTTCCTTTGCTGGCTATCTCGTCCTTTCACTCAGCTTTCTAATAAGTTCCCCTGGAGGCCGATGGGGTGAGCATTCAGCAGAAAGGTAGATATTAAATCTTATTGGGTTAAGCCCTTAAGAACCACGGTTTTCCAACCTCAAAATTGAATTAGTGACCAGTAAGGGGCAATGCAAGGGATTCCTAACTCTGATTTGGTGTACCCAACAGGCAAGCACCAGAACTATCAGAGCGTGCCCAGAGAACAAGTGGGAAATAGGTTTATTTTGTAAGATGTGACGCAAGCAAAATTCAAACCCATACTGTTTCTTAGGTAGAGGTAACCAATTTAACTGTGGTGCCAAAAGAATGCATTCCTGCTTCGAAAATTCTGTGTTGTTCTGGTTATGGAAAAGGATCTGTCTTGTAGTCCCTGGCCCAGCTACCTCCTCCAGTTCCTCTCCTAGACATGATGAAGACACACTGAAATGACAGCTAAATGCCTACCCACAGAGGCTAGACAGAGCTGCAGCTTTCTTTAACTCCAGATCTCTGGTTATTTTTCTGTCACCACTGCCTGTTTTGTTGCCTTCAGGGCTTCATATGTGATAGGTCTCCCACTGCCTTGTGAGACCTAACTAACTCCATTTTAAAGTTTGACTCCATCTTAAATATAAGACAGTAAAGTGGCCTTGACATAAATTCCACTTCACTGAAGTCAACTATTCCCCTAGTCTCCTTTGTGCCCATAAACTAATGATAAAATGTCCTTGCTGTGGGACAACAGATTAAAAAAGAGACACAGCTCCTAACTCAATCCTCTGTCTGCCCAGAAAACAGATGCTCCCGGGCCCATTATCTATAGAACATTCTGTCAATGTGCTGATTGTTCCTTTTTCCCACAAACTCTACATGTAGCCACCCCTCAACCCCCCATGCTTGCTAAATATCAACCAATCATGTAACTGCTAAATGGAACATTCCCAAACCTTGCTGTAGCCACAATAAAAACCCTGCTGATTTGGAATTCGGGGCTCTCAATCCTGACCCGCTGAGTCGGTGACGGTTGAGTGCCCCTGCTCGAGCTTGAATAAACGACCCTCGTGTGTTTACATCGGAATCGGCTCCTTGGTGGTCTTTGGGGACTTCGCGATCTGGGCACAACAGCCTCAGCAGCTATTATGTATAGTAGCTGCCCTCTTCCTATGGTGCCTTGCCCCCTCCCCTGTGTGACATCATGCCAAGATGGTTGCTCCCACCAAAGAATAAACCCTTCTTCCCAGCATGCCCCTGGTCCCGCCTAGAAAGTCACCTAATACTCGCTCACCTCCTACCACCTAGTGACATCACCGGCTCCTCCATTCCCTAGTCACTACCTCACTCAACTCCACCTCAGCCCCTACAAACCCCACCCCAGTCCCTATAAAAGACTCTCCCTGCCCCGGCCATATTGCTTTTGTCTCTCCTTTGTTCAGAGACAGCCCGGCAGATCTGTTCCCCTAATAAAGGCTTGTTGTGGCCTGGTCTGGTCTTGGTTTTTGGCCCTTTTACCTGACAATATGTTTGCTTATTCTTTTGTGTTTACTCACTTAACCCCAGCCACTTTGAAGACTACTTGGATGAGTCTGGTCTTTTCTATTACCAAAAAAGTAGAGAAGGCAAGGGAACTGGGAAGAGGGAAAGGAGAAACAGCCTCCCCAATTGTTCCTTCAATTGAAATCATGATATCCTATCTACCCTCCTATTCCTCTCTCACCCTGATTGAAGTCCTGGTTTTACCACCCCTCAGTCTTCAGTTCCTGTTTTCCAAATTCTTCAGCTTGCTTGTGTGTAAGTCTTTTCAATATGATGCCCCTCTATCAATTTCCCAAACAACCTCTGTTCCTTCCCAGGTGCTTATGTTTTGGCTATAGTGATTGTTAGCCCACCCAAATGGCTATATCATATCAGAGATCCCCAAGATAATGGGAGAGATCTGTTATTTGGAAACCACTGACAAATGGAGATGTTTACATGTTCTAAAACACGGGTTAAATGTCTGAGAACATTGCTCCCCTCACTGTGAAATCTCTGCAACAATAAAAAGCTCGGTGCAGAAATGGAGTCTGAATTTCTGACCTTTACTTACTGTCTTAGTTATTTATTTATTTATTTTTTTGGTACTTACACTAGTGAGGCAGGTGGCAGAACCATTGAGCTAAATCCCTGGCCCTATGTCTTAGTTACTTTTATCTTTGCTAGGACAAAATACCTGACACTCAAAGTTAAAGGAGGAAATGTTTGTTTTGGCTTATAGTTTGTAGAGTCCATAATCATAATTCAGTCCATAATCAGCTGGCTCCAAGACAGGGTAGATGAGGCATTGCAGAGGAAAAACAGTTCATGGCAGGCAGAAGACAGCAAAAGCAAGCAAGAGAGTGACCGAAAACAAGCCTCTTTCTGGCTTTATATTGTATCCAAACTACCTGCCCTTAGGATAGGTAGCACTCACACTCTTAATCCTAGCACCTTTAATCTTAGCATTGCACTATGAATCAATCCTAGCATCACACAGTCTACATCCAGCCACCTCTACAAATCCCCACCTATGACTGCATGAGACTTTGGGAAGACATCTAGACACAAGCTGTAATACCTCCATAAGTAAAGATGGTTTGTGGAGTTCATGAGCAAATGGTTAGGCCCCACTGAAATTCTAGAATTACAGAGTGCAATGAATTAGCAATTAAAAGTATTTCCAAGTTGTACATTTTTAAAACATTCACATTTTAGAGATTGAACTGGTGAGATGAATTAATGCTTGCATGCAGTACTATAAACAACCTTATAAAGGAAAGACCACCTTGACAATTATGCAGAAATTTCTACCTTAATTTTCAACAAGTTATAATTTAAATGGTTCTGAAAATAAATATAAGGATATGATAAGAATCTCACTTTAATCTATCCCCTACAATCCCCATTGCTTTCCCTGCACAATAGAGAACCACTTGGGTGTTTTTGAAACTTCTTTTCACTAAACATATCTTGGGAAGTTTTTCATAATAATTTCCCTTTCCATAACTGCATTCTATTTCACTGGAGGGAAGCTTCATAATGATAAAAACAGCATGGTACCGGCACAAAAACAAATACATGAATCAATGGCATAGAATACAGGATGCGGAAACAACCCCAGGCACATTTAGCTAGATGATCTTTGACAGAGGGACCAAAAAAATGCACTGGAGGAAAGGTAGCCTCTCAGTTCCTTATTCAAGGTCACAGATACCCATACCATATTTTTCTAATGAAAATATGTACTTTAGAATAATAGTAGCTGGCTGTGCATCTCAGTATCTGCATTGGGGGAATACAGGAAGCAATTTTTGTGTTCAACTACTTGTTACAATGTTGCAGAATTCAAGAGACAGAAAAGACCAGTGGGATTCGGGAGAACTTTATTTCAGGCTTTAGGTGAACACCAGCTCAGTGGACTAATGTCCAAAGGAAGAGCAATGAAAAGTTTTACTTTTTATACATTTGATTGAAGGTTGGTGGTCTTTTTAGTGACATAGCAAGAGGACTTACAGAAACAAGACAAGGACAATCGTTTTGTAACAGCCTTGAAAGAGGACAGAGCCAGGGCTGGGGATTTAGCTCAGTGGTTCCGCTGACTACCTTGCAAGTGCAGGGTCCCGAGTCCGATCCCTGGTACCAAAAAAACAAACAAAAGAGGACAGAGCCTTATTAATCATGTGAGAATAGAGTGCATGAATTTTGTTTACAGGACATAGATGTCAATTTTATCTGTACCAGAACAAGGAGTTACAGCTACAGGGGCAGGGTGGGAGGGTGACCCAAGGCAAGGGGACTGCCCAAGTCTCAGAAGAACTTGTTTTTCTTTAAGTTCTGCTTCATGCATGTGTGTCAAAGTATAAACAGGCAAGTTTTACCCCCATTGTGTACCATGTTATATTTTTGTATGTGCATAATTTTTTTTCTAAATGTATTCTTTTGATTTTTCTTGTGGAATTAGCCCAATTCAGTAAAATGTCTCATGAAAATCTGCTTTTACAACTTTAGGAGGAGGTTGAAAATGAGTCATCAGGTGACTTGGATACCAATGATGACTTGGATCATGTAAGCTAAAGAAGTTAGCAAGATGTGACCGATGGAGAAGTACAGAATGAAGACCTTGATTTAGATGAGGAAGAAAACAGTAATGTAAATAAATATTTGACTAGTCAAAATGCTACAAAATGATCATGTATACCTGAACAATCCAACATTAGAACTAGGTCAGAAAATGTTATTAGGTTCTTGCCATGGGTGAAACCTACTGGACAAATAGCAACACTGTAATTCAATTGTTTGTAATGCATGATATGCTACAAGATGTTTTGAAATATAGTAATAATGAAATACAAGTAAAACATTCTATATGCATCAATAGTAATACTCAAAATATATTTATCATGACATCTTACACTTTGAACTAAAAGAAGGATTTTATCATTCTAATTATCAGAATCTAAAGGATTTATGGAGAAGTGACAGATGTGGTATTGAAAACAATAATGACACTCAAGGCCTTTATTTTCCTTCAAATTTGCCTACATTTTGATAACAAAGACCTACCAAGAAAAGAAAAACAATTTGGCTGCTACTTGCTCATTTTTTTGAAAGCTTTGTTTCAAACTGTGAAGAATTTATACACTGTTCAAATACATGACAACTGATGAACAACTTGCATCATTTCATGGTTGTTGCAGCTTTTGGCAATATATGCCAAGTAAGCCTTCCAAATATGGTATAAAAATATATACCTTGGTAGATGCAAAGACATTTTATACCTTGAATTTAAAATTTATCCTGGAACTCAGCCACCATATCTTTATTCATAGAGTAATAAACCATATGACTTTGTGAACAGACTTGTTACACCTATTTCAAAATGTAACCCAAATGCCATATTTGACAATTGGTTCACTTGTTACCCATTGATGTTACATTTGTTAAAAGAGCACCAGTAGACCATCACAGGAACTATTCACAAGAACAAAGTGGAGATTCCTGAAATAATGTTGCAAGCTCACAACAGAGAAATGTATAATGCAAACTCTGGATTTGAGAGAAACATAACATTGGCATCCTACATGGGGAAGAAAAACAAAGTAGTTGTACCATGATGATAAGATTGATAGTGAAGCCAGGAGTCATGGTGCACACCTATAGTCCAAACCCTCAGGAAGCTGAGGCATGAGGATCTTGTGAGTTCAAGGCTAGCCTGGACTGCATGGTAAGACCCTGTCTCAAAAACAAACAAATAAACAAACAATGACTGATAGTGAATCCCGAACACAAATCAAGCCAGAAATGGTCACACTACAACCAAACAAAAGGCAGAGTAGATGCTGTTGATGAGTTACGCAGCAACTATGATGTCACTTGAAACAAAAAGCATTGGCCACTGGTTGTATTTTACTTGATCTTAAACATGTCAAGCATAGTTTCATAGTTTATAAAGAAAATAAGAAGCACAAAATATCACAGAAATTTTTTAGAGAATTGAGAATAGAATTGATAAATGAGCAATTACAAAAAAGGAAGAACAGCATGTAAATGCCCAAAGAACTCAAAAGAATTAGGGAGCTGACCAGTGAACAGACAGGTGAAACATCACAAGAATCTACGAAAACAGGAAGACCAGCAAGATGTCAAGTATGTTCTACCAAGAAGGCAAGAAAACAAAACACACATGCGTTCCATGTAAGTGATACCTGTGTATGGAACATGTTCTTCTCATGTGTGAAAAGAGCCATAGGTGTGATAATTGAAGTAAAGATTACTTCTGTGATAGAGTTATATTTGTATTTTCATTGTAGTTCACATAGGAATTTATTTCTGCTGTTACTTTTTAGGTTTAGTAAGCTAACAAACAGTTAATGTAGAAAATGTTGAAGCTAACAAACAGTTGATGTAGAAAATGTTGATGTTTATTCTAAACACTCTTTATATATTTGACATTTTATTTTATTGTTATTTCATTTTCCTCTCTTGCCAAAAGAGGAAGACAAGAGAAGTGACAAGCATGACCTGCTAAACAGGAAAGGAAAGCTAAGCACATGTGCTGTCAGTGTAAGCAAGACTTCTGTATGGAACATGCTGTTGTGATGTGTGAAGACTGTGTTGAGTGTGACAGTTGAAGCCAAAATTATTTCTGTGGTAGAATTATGTTTGTATTTTCATTGTAGCTTACAAGGAAATTATTTCTGCTGTTATACTTTAGATCTTATAAGCAGGTAAACAGTTGATGTTAAAAATGTTGATGTTTATTGTAAATACTCATTACATATTAAAAATTTAACATTTTATTTAATTGATATTTTATTTTCCTGTTAAGTATACATTGTTTAATACAACAAAACTCATAAAATTAAAATTAATAATTCATCAATAAAAATACTCCTAAAAAATAAACATGGGTGTTATATACCCACTATAATGCGCCTTTCAAAAAATTTGTTATGTTACTAAATGGTGCTGGGAAAACTGGCTATCCACATGCTGAAGGTTAAATCTAGACCCATATGTCTCACCATGTACAAAATGGATCAACAATCTAAATGTTAAAACAGAAAGACACTCTGCTGGAGGACAAAATAAGTAAAACTCTTAAAGACATAGGAATAGACAAGGACTTTCAGAAAAGAATAACAATTGCACAAGAAATAACATGGAGAATCAGCAAATGTGATCATATTAAATTAAAAATAGCAAAGGAATAGCAAAGGAAAAAACCAACAGAGAGAAGAGATAATCTACAGAATAGGAAAAAATTTTTTGCCAGGTATTCTTCAGTCAGAGGACTAAAATACAAAATACGTAAAGAATTAGATGCCCCAAAATAAAAGACCCAATTAAATCATGGACAACTGAGATGAATAGACATTTCTCATAAGAAGTACAAATGACTAGTAAACACATTAAAATGTTCAATATCTCTGGCCACTACAGAAATGAAAATTAAAATAACACTGAGATTTTATCTTACTCCGGGAAGAGTGGCTATTATCAAGAAATGAAATAATAACCAATCTGGTGAGGATATAGGGGAAAAGGAATACTCCTACACTATTGTTGGGAATGTAAATGAGCACAACCATTATGGAAATCAGCATGGAGATTCTTCAAAAACTAATACTAGAAATTTCATTTGACCCACGTATTCTTCCCCTTCTAGATATTTTCCTCAAAGAGTTAAAGACATCATATTATAGTGATACATGTATATCTATGTTTATAGCAGCACAATTAATAATAGCTAAATCTTAGAAGTAGTCTATCTGTTTACCAACAGATGAATGAATAAAGGAAGTGGAGTACTACTCTGCAATAAACAAGGATAAACATGAGTCATTTATATGGATATGGATGCACCCTGAGGCGATAATCTTAGGTGAAATAAAACACACCCCCCCCACAATCTTAAATATCAAATGATTTCTCTTATATGAGAAACTCAAAATATAAATAAAGAGTTAAATAAAACATAATAGGAAACAAAGATATAGATCTTTTATAAAAGGGAAAGGGACCAATATATAGAACAAGGAGAAGAGAGGAGAGGAAGGGGATGTACCAAAAAACTCAGACAGACATGTTATATACATGTACCAACTCCCCAAGATAAATGTAACCATTAGTACTGCAAATACATGCTAATAAAAATAAAAAATTTAAAAGTAAATCACTGTGCCTTACAGGTTATAAAAGGTAATCATTATTACCAAGCTTAAAAAAAATGAAGGCCATTTGTATTTCCATTAACTGGTTGTTAACCAGTCATTCAATATGAAATGCTAGAGGGTATCTAAGATTTGTTAAAACTCTGAAATCTAACAACTATCCAATCAATATTGCACTGGGCGGTATAGGTAAAACAAAAGCAAAGAACTAGGGTTAGGATATTCAATTTGCTCTGACTAAAATACCACAGTATTCAAATTGAAAGTAAGCACAGCATAGTGGAGATGAAGTTTTATCCATTTCAGCATTCCTAGTAGAGGACCCAGCATCTTATATTGATGACTGAACACTAGAGTTAAGATTAGCCATTCTGAGGAGTTCTTTTGACAGAGTACCCAGCTAGCATTAGGATCTGGATAATCTAGAGAGCTTGCCATTGAGTTAAAGTGATTTTTTTATATTTCATGAACATGCCCTAGAATTTATCATGAAAAACTGAAATGACCATTAGCTATATAAGATCAGCATCTAGGGCCGGGGATTTAGCTCAGTGGTTTAGCCGCCTGCTGCACAAGCGCAAGGACTAGAGTTCGATCTCCGGTACCCCCCCCAAAAAAAAATCAGCATCTAGGTGTCTCTTGGTTGCCACTACCCTGTATAAGGTAAGCGCTTAAGAAATTTGATGTTTTGCTGAATGAATAGACATTTGCTTAAATGAAGAAACCGTAATATAAACAGAAGTGTGGTGGCTCCTAGAAAACAAATTATTGCCAGCATCATTCCCGTCCTATATTAGGAGGAAAAGACTTTCTAATACTATACCCCTTATTATACATATATATATATTATATATATATATATATATATATATATATATATATGTATGTATGTATGTATGTATAATAGCCCAGGACTATAAAGAGGCAGTTAATCTGGCCATAATACTACTTGATTAACTTTGTTGTAATTATGTTCCATAGACCATGTTTGATTTTTCTCACTGTCTGTTTTCAGGTGGCTTCCTATTCTGAGTCTGTTTGCTTCATTCTGTCACTCACAGACATTCAAATGCATAGTAAACTTAATTACAGCACAGGGAACTATCGAAGTTCAAATTAATGTACACATTGTAAGCTCAGATCTAGAGATACATTGCAAGCATTTTACTGTCACTTTATTTAGCAAGTAGTTAGATATCAGTGGGCCTGAAGGACAAAGGAGGAGACCGAAATAGCATGCTTTGCCTGTTATGGTTAAGAAACAAAGTTCCAATTGCCCACAGTGAATGTAATCATTATATACTGCAAACATGTACCAATAAAATAAAAATTTTTAAAAACTGAAAAAAAAGAGAAAGACCTTAATGTATAACATATTTATAATCATATATTAGGTCCCAGGCTCAAAGACACAGATCTTCTATTTCAAAAACAAGGCATATATCTTCCCGACTGCCAGGAGCTATTGCCTAATGATAACAGGAAAGAAAACCTTCTTTAAAGACTGTCTCTTCTTGAGCTGGGACTTCGTTAAATTAAGAACTTATCTTTTCTAAATTTCTTTTGTAAGTTTCTTGCATTACCAAGCCCCTCAGGGAATAATAACCATCTAAAAAGGACAGAAACATATTTTTGCAATTCCAGTGTAATTTCTAAGTAAAATATCAATAAGTACCATAATTACCCTAGTGCTCCCTAACAAAGGAGTTGTTCTTGTGTGCATAAAAAGGTATCCTGACCTCTATTGTAGGCAGATGCCTAAATGAAGGCCTAAATCCCCCTACATCTGCTTTACAATAAATTCTGCATAGACTTTTCCATGACTATGTGCCTTGACTGAATTCTTTCCTCAATGGCACAAATGTCAAGACCTAACTTCCCTGTAAGAACTTGGCTTTGCATAGGCTTAAAATAAGATTCTCAAAGTATCAGAGGGCAAATAGTGGCTGCACTTAAAAGTTTTTTGTTTGTTTGAAATATATATCACTACCTGAAATGAATAGACATTTCTCAAATAAAGATGCAGAAGCAGCAAATAAACATATAAAAAACATTCAACATCACTGGTTATTCGAGAGATGCAAATGAAAACAACACTGAGATTCCATCTCACTTAAGAAAGAATGGCTGCTATTATGAAATTAGCTAATAACAAATGCTGGTGGGGTTGTGGGGAAAAAGAAACCCTTCTCCACTGTTGGTGGGAGTGTAGACTGGTGCAATCAGTGTGGAAATCAGTGTAGAGATTCCCCCAAAAACTAAAACTGGACTAAATTTAACTGTGTTAAGGAATTTTCCATCTTAACAGTTTGCCGTAGTCAGGAGGATCCAGCTCTGGGAGCTCCAGGACAGCTACCCCTGCCAACATAGAGAGGGTGAGCCGCTCCCAGCACACAAGAGGAGGCTTCCGGGCCGCCTAACCACCACCACCACCCACCAGCACAGAAGAGGTGAGCCACACAGGTGCCAGCAGCATCCCCCCTCTACTGAAATGAGAAGACACATAACCAAGTTTCAAAACCAGACTTCCAGATCACCTAAAACAACCCCAAAGGGAAACAAGAGGGAACACTCTGATACTCAACCACCTGGACTCCCTGAACTGGCAACTAAAGGGGATCTGGAAAAAATGAAATCAGAAATAATTTCTCAGATAACAACAGAGATTGTGCCCATACTGCAAGACATGATTAATAAATCTAGAGATGACACAGATAAAAAAATAGAGGAGCTGAGGAACACGATGGAATCTCAACATAGGAAACAAATCAAATCCATAAAACAGATACAAACAGATTTCCAGGAGATTAAAAACTCCATTGAAAGTCTATGCAGCAGAATGAACCAATGTGAGAACAGAATTTCAGATGTACAAGATTAAGATTGCAATTAGTTAACAAGAAAATAAAAATTGCTTTAAAATTGTAAGGGACTATGAAAAATCAATCCAGCACCTGCTAGATGATGGAAAGAAGAGTAACATAAGACTGATCAGAGTCAATGAAGAAACAGGAGAGAGTGCAGACAACATAAAAAAAAAAAACTGTTCTCAAAAGTGATGGCAGAAAACTTCCCAAGCAGGGGAAAAGAACTTGACATACAGATAAGTGAGGCATATAGAACGCCAAGTAGCTGTGATAAAAAAAAAAACTACACATAGGCATATAATAGTGAAGATTCGAGAAACCCAACAGAAGAACAAAATTCTACAAGCAGTTAGAGAAAAGAAACAAATCACATACAAAGGAAAGCCCATCACAATCACAGCAGACTTCTGAATGCAAACCCTCAAGGCAAGAAGAGCTTGGAGTGATGTATTTCAAGCCCTAAAAGAAAACAGCCTCCAACACAGATTGATGTACCTTGCAAAATTATCTTTCAAAATTGATGGAGAAATAAGATACTTTCATGACAAAGAGCACCTGAGGAACTTCATGAATACCAAACCAGTATGCCAAAAAATTTTAGGCAATATCCTAGGAACAGACAATGAGGATCACAACCCCACAAAGGCCAAGAGAATGAATCCATCAGGCATGACAAGAAATTAAACACAAAGGGGGAGAATCCAACAAACAGAAAAAGTCATGACAATGATAAGTCAATATGGATATGTTGTAACCATCAATGTTAATGGTCTCAATTCACCAATCAAAAGAAATAGACTCGCAGAATGGGTCAAGAAGCAAGATCCAACAATATTCTACATACAATTTAATTCAAAAAGAATCTCATAGTCTGAAAGTTAAAGGGTGGTAAACAATACTCCATGTGACAGGAACCCGAAAAATAAAAAGGATTAGCTATCCTCTTTGCAGATGAAGTGAATTTCTAATGAAAATCTGAAACACCCTGGTCCCAAGAATTTCAGATAAGGGATAGTCAACTTGTAGGTACAAATCTATTGTGAACATGTGTTTTCATTCCTCTCAAGTGAAAACTTTTTTTTTTGTATTAAATTCTTTTATTGGTACATTGTAGGTATACAACACAAGTACATTTCTCATTGGGAATTATACTTTTATATAATGCATCTTGGTTCTTATTTTTTCCCCATTTCTAGCCCTCCCTTCACGCCCTACACCCTTCCCTATTTACAAAGACTTCGTTTCCATTTTTTCCATTTCTCATCATTTTTTCCTTTCCCTTCTTTCCTTTCCCCTGTGCCTCCCACTACCCCTACCCCGTTGGACCTTTTATTCCTATTTTACATTATCGACTATTCATTCTAATCATTGGTACATTTTAGGTATACAATATAATGACATTCATCATTGGAAATTTGCACCTTTACATAGTCTCTCTTGGTTCTTATTTTTCAACCTTGCCCAGCCTTCCCTTCAACCCCTCCAGTCCTCCCTATTTACAAAGATTTTGTTCCTATTTTTCCATTTTCTCATATTAATCCCATTCCATTCTATCCTTTCCCCTAGCCCTCCCATTTCCTTTCCCTTTGCCCCTTTTCTTCCTATTTCACATTACCTATTATACATTTAGTCCTTATTTACACTTTCAGTTTCTCACACCAGAGAAACTATTTGGTATTTACACATGTGTGTCCTATTTATTTCACTTAAGAGTATTGCTTCAATGTGCATCCACTTAGCTATAAATGTCTCTAATTTCTCATTTTTTATAGCTGAGTAGCACTCCATTTTATAAAAAAAACACATTTTATCCAGTCTCCAGTTGATGGGCATTTGGGCTGTTTCCAAGTTTTAGCTATCACAAACTGTGCTGCTATGAACATGGGCGCACATATATCACTGTGGTATGATTCTTTTAATTCTTTGGGGAAGATCCCCAGCAGTGGAATAGTGGGGTCAAATGGGACTTCCAGTCCTAGTTCTTGGAGGTATCTCCATCCTGATTTCCACAGTGGTTGCACCAGTCGACACTCCCACCAGCAGTGGAGCAGGGTTCCTCTTTCCCCACAGCCCCGCCAGCATTTGTTATTGGTTGATTTCATGATAGCAGCCATTATTTCTGGAGTGAGGTGGAATCTCAGCATTGTTTTCATTTGCATCTCTCGAATGATCAGTGATGTTGAACATTTTTTCATGTATTTATTTGCTATTTCTACTTCTTTGTCTGAGAAATGTCTGTTCATTTCAGATGCCCATTTTTGGATTGGGTCTTTAAATTTGAGAGGTCTGATCTTTTTAAGTTCTTTATAGATTTAAGATAGTAGACCTTTGTCTGAGGAAGAGCAAGTGAAGATTTTTTCCCACATTGTGGGTTGTCTCTTCACACTGCTGGTGGTTTCTCTTGCTGTGCAGAAGCCTTTTAGTAAGAAGAGATCCTATTTGTTGATTGTTTGAGCTAGTTCATGGGCAACTGAGGTTTTGTTCATAAAATCTTTTCCTACACCGATGTCTTCAAGGGTTCTACCTAACCTCTGTTCCAACTGGTTCAGAGTTTCTATTTTAATATTTAGATCTTTAATCCATTTGATTTTAGTTTAGTGCATGGTGAAAGATACAGGTCTAGTTTTAATCTTTGGCAAGTTGAAGCCCAATTTTTCCAGCATCATTTATTAAAGAGGCTATCTTTCCTCCAGTGAGGGTGGTTGGCTCCTTTGTCAAAGATGAGATGGTTGAGTGTGTCTGGCGTTGTTTCTGCATCTTCTAATTTGTTCCATTGGTCCTCAAGTCTGTTCCTTTGCCAGTACCATGTTGTTTTGATCACAGTAGCTTTGTAGTAGAGTTGCAGGTTGGGGATTGTGATACCCCCGGCCATGTCTCTGTTACCTAGAATTGCTTTTGCTATTCTGGGTCTCTTCTTTTTCCAAATGAATTTTTGGATTGTTTTCTCGAGGTCTATGAAGTATGCTGCTGGGATCTCAATTGGAATTGCATTAAATCTATGTACCAGTTTTGGAAGTATGGCCATTTTCACTATATTAATCCTTCCTACCCAGGAGCAGGGATGTCTGTCCATTTTCTGATATCATCTTCAATCTCTCTTTTCAGAGTGCCATAGTTTTCAGAGAAGAGGTCTTTGATTTCTTTTGTTAGGATGATTCCTAGGTATTTCAGTTTTTTGGATGCTATTGTGAAAGGAATTATTTGCCCTATGTCTCTCTCAGTGAGTCTGTCATTTGTGTAGAGGAAAGCTATTGATTTTTGTGTGTTGACCTTGTAACCAGCTACTTGACTGAATTTGGTTATTAAGTCTAGAAGACTTCTGGTGGAGTTCTTGGGGTCTTCTATATAGAGTATCATGTCATCTGCAAATAATGACCATTTGACTTCTTCATTACCTATCTTTATTCCTTTTATTTCTTTCTCTTGTCTAATTGCTGTGGCTAATGTTTCCAGAACTATATTGAACAAGAGTGGTGATAGTGGACATTCTTGTCTTGTTCCTGATTTTAGTGTGAAGGATTTCATTTTTTAACCATTTAGTATGATATTGGCTGTTGGTTTTTCATAGATGGCTTTTATCAGTTTGAGGTAGAGACCATCTATTCCAATTTTTGGTAGGGTTTTTATCATAAATGCATGTTGAATTTTGTCAAATGCTTTTTCTGCTTCTATGGAGATAATCATATGGTTTTTGTCCTTGACTCTATTGATATAGTGTATTACATTAATTGATTTTTGTATATTGAACCATCCCTGCATCCCTGGGATGAATCCCACTTAATCAGGGTGTAGGATCTTCTTGATGATCTTCTGCATTCTGTTTGCCAGTATCTTATTAAGGATTTTTGCATCTATGTTCATTAGTGAGATTGGCCTATAGTTCTCTTTTTTGGTTGGGTCTTTCTCTACTTTGGGGATCAAGGTGATGCTTGCTTCCAGGAATAAATTTCGGAGTATTGCTTCCCTTTCAATTTCATTGAAGAGTGTAAACAGTAGTGGCAGCAGTTCCTCTCTAAATGTCTTGTAGAATTCAGCAGTGAAGCCATTAGGGCCCCGGCTTTTCTTAGTTGATAAGATTTTAATTACATTTTCAATTTCATTGGTTGATATTGGGTTGTTCAGAATTTTTAGGTCTTCTTCGTTCAACTTTGGTAATTCATATGTATCTAGGAATCTGTCCATTTCTTCTGTGTTGTCCATCTTATTGGTGTATAGGTTCTGGAAGTAGGTATTGATGATCATCTGGATTTCTGCTGGGTCTGTTGTAATTTCACCCTTTTCATTCCAAATTGCATGGATTTGGGCCTTTTCTTTCCTTTTTCTGACAAGGTTGGCTAAAGGTTTGTCAATTTTGTTGATTCTTTCGAAGAACCAACTCTTGGCTTCATTGATTTTTTGTATGGTTCTCTTAGTCTCCATTGCATTGATTTCTCCTCTGATCTTTATAATTTCTTTCCTTGTAGGAGCTTTGGGGTTTTCCTGCTCTTCTTTTTCTACAACCTTGAGGTTCAGCATCAGGTTGTTTAATTGGGCTCATTCTGTTTTCCTAATATGAGTATTCACTGCTATGAATTTCCCTCGTAAGACTGCTTTCATTGTGTCCCATAGATTCCACTATGTTGTATTGTCATTGTCATTTAATTGAAGGAACTGTCTGATTTCTTCTTTAATTTCCTCTGTGACCCATTGGTTATTCAGAAGTGTGTTGTTCAATTTCCATGTATTTATGAAATTTTTTGAGTTTCTTTTGCTATGGATCTCCAATTTCATCACACTATGGTCTGATAATATACAGGGGTAACTTCAATTCCTTTGCACTTACTTAAACATGTTCTATGTGTGAGTATGTAGTCTATTTTGGAGAATGACCCACGTGCAGCTGAGAAGAATGTGTATTCTGATTTTGTGGGGCGGAAGACTCTGTAAACATCAGTTAAGTTCATTTGATCAAGAGTTGGATTGAGTTCTAGTATTTCATTACTTATTTTTAGTCTAGTTGATCTATCTATTTGTGACAGTGTGGTGTTGAGGTCCCCCATTACAATTGTATTAGTGTATATGTGACTTTTCATGTCCGTTAGTATTTGTTTTATATAGTTGGGTGCACTAGTGTTTGGTGCATAGATATTTATGATTGCCATCCCTTCCTCTTGGATTCTTCCCTTTACAAGGATGTAGTGTCCTTCTTCATCTCTCTTAATCAGTGTTGGTTTGAAATCTACTTGATCTGCAAAGAGGATAGCTACTCCTGCTTTTTTTCAGGTTCCTGTCACATGCAGTATTGTTTTCCACCCTTTAACTTTCAGTCTATGAGTTTCCTTTTGAATTACGTGTGTTTCTTGTATGCAGCATATTGTTGGATTTTGCTTCTTGACCCATTCTGCCAGTCTATTTCTTTTGATTGGTGAATTGAGACCATTAACATTGATGGTTATAACTGAAACGTATTGACTTGTCATTGCCATGACTTTTTCTTTTTGTTGGGTTCTCCCCCTTTCCATTTAATTTCTTGTCATGCCAGATGGGTTCATTTTGCTTTGCTTCCTGGGGTTGTGATCCTCAATGTCTGTTCCTAGGATATTGTGTAAAATTCTTTGGAGTGCTGGTTTGGTATTCACGAAGTTCCTAAGGTGCTCTTTGTCATGAAAATATCTTATTTCTCCATCCATTTTGAAAGATAGTTTTTCAGGGTACATCAATCTGGGTTGGAGGCTGTTTCCTTTTAGGGCTCGGAATATGTCACTCCAAGCTCTTCTTGCCTTGAGGGTTTGTGTTGAGAAGTCTGCTGTGATTCTGATGGGCTTTCCTTTGTATGTGATTTGTTTCTTTTCTCTAACTGCTTGGAGAACTTTGTTCTTCTGTTGTGTTTCTGGAATCTTAACAATTATATGCCTATGTGTAGATTTTTTTTGATCAAGGCTATTTGGAGACTTATATGCCTCACTTATCTGTATGTCAAGCTCTTTTCCCCTCGGGAAGTTTTCTGCCATTATTTCCGTGAAAAGATTTTTTTATGCCATCTGCACTCTCTCCTGTTTCTTCATTGAGCCCAATCAGTCTTATGTTATTCTTCTTTGCATCATCTAGCAGCTGCTGGATTGATTTCTCATGTTCCCTTATAATTTTGAAGCAATTTTTCTTTTTCTGGTCACTAATTGCAATCTTATCTTCTATATCTGAAATTCTGTCCTCACACTGGCTCATTCTGCTGTGTAGACTTTCAATGGAGTTTTTCATGTCCTGGAAATCTATTTGCATCTGTTTTATGGATTCCATTTGTTTCCTATGTTGGGATTCCATCATGTTCCTCAGCTCCTCTATAGATTTATTAATCATGTCTTGCACTAAGGGCACAATTTCTCCTGTTATCTGAGAAATTATTTCTGATTTCATTTTTTCCAGATTCCCTTTTGTTGCCAGTTCAGTGGGTCCAGGTGGTTGAGTATCAGAGTGTTCCATCTCATTTCCCTTTGGGGTTGCTGTAGGTGATCTGGAAGTCTGGTTTTGAGACTTATTTATGTGTTTTCTCATTTCGACTGGGGCAGGGGGCTGTTAGCACCTGCACGGATTACCTCCCCTGAGCTGGGTGAGGTGGGACAGGGGCCGGGAGCAGCGGTAGGGATGGTGACCCAAAAGTCCTTTCCTGTGGTCTGGGAGCAGCTGGAGGGATGGTGGCCAGGAAACCCCTTCCTCTGGACCAGGAGCAGTGGGATGGTGGCTCAGAAGCCCCTCCCTCTGGGCCGGGAGCAGTGGGAGGGATGGTGTCCCGGAAGCCCCTTCCTCTGGGCCAGGAGCAGCGGGACAGAAGGTGGCCCAAAAGCCCTTTCCTGTGGGCTGGGAGCAGCTGGAGGGATGGTGACCAGCAAGCCCCTTCCTCTGGACCAGGAGCAGTGGGACGACGGCTCAGAAGCCCCTCCCTCTGGGCCGGGAACAGTGGGACTCAGTACCTTGGTCTGGTGGTCTGGTGTCCTCTGTGCCTTTGTAATGTGGAATCAGGTGGCTGCCTGTCTGCAGTGGGGTGATTCGGTGTCTTCTGTGTGACTCAGAACCTCGATAGGGCGTGCACAGACCTGCCTGTCTGCAGCGGGCTGATTCAGAGTGTTCCACGGGACTGGGGACCTTGGTAGGGTGTCTTAAGTAAAAACTTAAGAACAGGACTGTTGGTTCTTAACAGTAATAGAAGAAATTTCTATATTGTTTTCTAAAATGGTTTTATCATTTTAAAATTCACATTAGCAGTATTAGAAAGTTCTAACTGGTTCACACCTAAGCTGACATTTGTTCTTTTAAAACTTTTAACTTCATCTCCCCTTCTTATTGTACTGATTAGTATTTTTCTGATTCTAGTATTGCACACTTTTCCTTGTGCTGTACTGGCTATTTATCATCTTCTTGTGTCTACTTTTTAATTGGGTTGCCTATTAATGAGCTGTAAAAGTCCTTTATATATTCTGGTCATAGGTTATATGCATTGTAAGTATGGTCTGTTTAAGGACTACTTTTCATTTTCTTAACGATGTCATTTAAAGTTCTAAATTTTGATGGACTCTAATTTATCAACTTTTTTTCTTTTATATGTCATGTTTTTTATATCATAGGAAATTCTTGCCTACCCTACATTCATAAACATTTTCCCATATAATTTCTTCTTAATGTTTTATAGTTTTAGTCTTTCATATTTAGGTTCATAGATCCTTTCAAGTTATTTTTATGTACAAAAATAAAGGGTTGAGGTTAATTTTTTATATATGGGAAAAAACCCTAAAACTAGAGGTTCCATTTGGCCCAGATATTTCCCTTCTGGGCATGTTTCTGAAGAATTAAAAGCATAATACCACAGCAATATATGCACACCCATGGTTATAGCAGCACAGTTTGTAATAGCTAAATCTTGGAAACAGTCCAAATGCCCATTGACTGGTGATTGGATAAAGAAGATGTGTTTTGTGTTTTTTTACACAATGGGGTACTTCACAGCCATAAAGAAAGACAAACTAGAGACATTTATAGCTGAATGGATGCACCTTGAGGCCATTACTCTTAATTGAAATAAATAGGACACATGTGTAAATATCCAATTGTTTCCCAGGTGTGAGAAACTGCAAGTGTAAATTAGGACCAAAATGTATAATAGTTATTGTGAAATAGGAAGAAAATGTTCAAAGGTGAAGGGGAACTGGGGAGGGGGGGCGGGCTGAGGAAAGGAAAGAGGGGAAAGAAAAAATGGAAACAAAGCTTATGTAAATAGGGAGAGGTGGAGAGGTTGAAGGGAGGGAAGGGGAAAAAATAAGAACCAAGATATATTATGTACATGTACAAATTCCCAATAATGAATGTGATCATAATGTATATGTAAAATGTATTGATAAACTTAATAAATAAAAAAAGAAATATATATCACTGTGAGGCCTGAGTGAGTCCATTTTAAAATTTGGCCCCATCTTAGAGTAAAGTGGCCTGGACATAAACTCTAGTTCCAAGAAAAACCACAAGATGTACTTTGGCCACCTGCCTGTGATAATGTTCAGCAGTCCCCTAGCAACTAGCCTAGCAACAGCTAATCAGTAGCTGCCTCAATGTCCCAGATGCTCTTCTCAATGGCCTGCAACAGCTAATCAGTAGTTACCCCAATACTCCAGTATCCTAGATGTTCTTTTCGATGACTTGAGCAGGCATTTGCAGTTCAGCATGCAAGCCCCAACCAATTAGGTTTAAACTTTCAAAACTTGCTAAATGCTAGCCAATTGTGTGATTTGCATGTGATTTGAAACCCCGTGCCTTTTTGAAAACCCTGCGCCTTGCTGTAACCTCTATAAAAACCCCTGGTGTTTTAGAGTTGGGGCTCTCAATCCTGACCCGCTGCGTTGGTGTCAGATGAGAGTCCCTGCTCGAGCTTGAATAAACGACCCTCGTGTGTTTGCATCAGAATTGGCTCCTTGGTGGTCTTTGGGGACCTTGCGATCTGGGCACAACATTTGGGGGCTTGTCTGGGATCCCCAAGACCTCAGGATCCCCGTACCGGAAGGTTGATGCTGGCCGGTGAGTGTCTGGTGTCTCTTTGTTTGTCTGCAATTTGGGGGGCCCAATTCTGAATAGGTCGACAGACGGTCTAGGCGGATGCGCTGCGAGGGCCGCCGACCCGGGATTCCTGGAAGACGTTCCGGATCCTTCTGGAGGGGACAGAAGTGCCCCATGAGTACGAGTCTGTGAGACTCCTAGGGGGGCAGTGCGGGTTGCTCCAGTGGTACAGCGTGAGGCTGTCGTCCCATTTTCAGTATTGCCTCCGATCGGGAGGAGGACGGTTTTGTCTTGCTTTTTGTTTTGCTGTTGTGTTTGTTTGTTTATTGTGGAGACTTGGACTTGGACTGTGACGATGGGGCAGACTGTGACCACCCCCCTGTCCCTCATGATGGACCATTTTAGAGAGGTTAGAGAGCGTGCTCATAGTCTAAATTTAGAAATAAAAAAGTCCAGACTTGTCATTCTGTGTAGTTCAGAGTGGCCTTCCTTTGAGAAGGGATGGCCCCCTGAGGGAACTTTTGATTTACAGATCACAGAGAAGGTCCGTGGAGCTGTTTTCCATCCCTACACCAGACATCCTGATCAGGTTCCCTACATTGTCACTTGGGAGAGTCTAATCTGCGACCCACCCCCATGGGTCAAGCCCTTTTTGCCTCCACAGAAAGAGCAGCCAGAGGTAATCCTGACAGCTTGTGAAAAGACTCCCAGAGAGCATGACGGAAAAAGGCAAACCGAAACGGAGCCGACCGCGCCGCTCTACCCGGTCCTCCAGGGAGGAACTGAGGAAGATCTCCTCCCCCCCACTTACTCTCTCCCTTCTCCCTCACGACAGTGGGCAAAAAAAAAAAAAGACCCAGCCCCAGCCGGAATTGGGGAGGGAGGCCGGGCTCTGGGTGCCGGCAGCGGGGATGGCCCTGCCCAGAACACTTGCCACCGCGTGCCGTCTCGCTGGCAGGGCCAGCGGACTCTACTGTTTTCCTGCTGAGAGCAATAGGGCCCCCTGATGAGCATGGTAACCAGCCTCATCATTACTGGCCCTTCGCCACCAGTGACCTTTATAACTGGCATACTCAACACACCAACTTCTCTGATAACCCTAGGGATTTGATTAACCTATTAGAAACTGTTTTGTTTACTCATCAGCCCACTTGGGATGATTGTCAGCAACTCCTCCAGATCCTGTTTACCACAGAGAAGCAAGAGAGAATCCAAAATGAAGCCAGGAAATTGGTTCCTGGTGACAATGGTCAACCCACCACTAATGTTGACACTATCAATGCTTCTTTTCCTTTGTCCCGGCCCAATTGGGACTTTGACACAGCAGAAGGTAAGGAGAGGCTCTGGGTCTATCACCAGGCTCTGTTGTGAGGTCTCAAAGCAAACCAATTTTGCTAAGATAGGGGATGTACAACAGGGACCAAACCAGAGCCCTGCAGCCTTCCTAGAAAGAATTCAGGAAGCATTCCGTAGGTATACTCCTATGGACCCAGAAGCAAATGAGGCAAAGGCAGCTGTAATAGTACATTTTGTCAACCAGGTGATGCCAGATATTAAAAGAAAGTTACAGGAAGTAGACAGATTAGGAGAAAAGAGTATTCAGGACTTAGTGGCAGTGGCAGAGAGAGTGTATAACAACAGGGAAACTGCAGAGGAAAGACAGGTGAAAGCTGACAGCCACCAGATCCAAAACCTGGCTCGGATCCTTCTGGCCACCACAGCGGGAGAGATGAGGGAACATGAACATCGCCTGAGAAAAATTGCAGTGGAAGGAGGAGGTAAGGGGGAATGCAGGGAGCACCCCCAGTCGGGGAGAAATCAATGTGCTTACTGCAAAGAGGAAGGCCACTGGGCTAAGGAGTGCCCCAAAAGATGACAGGGAGGCTGCTCAAAGGCCTCTGTCCTGGCCATAGATGAAATAAGTGATTGGGGGGATGGGGCTCCCCGAGCCCAGGGTAACCCTTAAAGTGGAGGGGGAGCCCATTGAATTCCTGGTAGATACCAGCGCTCAACATTCAGTCCTGCTTAAACCACATGGCCACATATCTGACAAAACCTCCTGGGTCCAAGGAGCCACAGGTGTGAAAAAATATTCATGGACTACCCGAAGAACGGTAGACTTGGGAGTGGGCTGGGTAACCCACTCGTTTATGGTTATACCAGACTGCCCCTACCCTTTACTTGGAAGAGACTTGCTCACTAAACTAGGAGCCCAAATCCATTTTCAGCCCGGGGGCACGGAGGTCCTTAACCAACAGGGAAAGCCCATCCAAGTGTTAACTATGAGCCTTGAGGACAAGTATCTGTTACATCAGAGACAGTCCCCTCCTGATCCTGACGTGGAACAATGGCTTGCCATGTTCCCGCGAGCATGGGCTGAGACTGGGGGCAGGGGGCTCGCTGCACACAGGACACCTGTGTTCATAGAGATAAAGCCAGGAGCAGACCCTGCACGAGTTCGCCAATATCCCACGTCCCTAGAGGCCCGCAAAGGAATAACTCCACACATCAGGAGGTTGCTTGCTCAGGGTATTCTAAGGCCCTGTCAATCGGCCTGGAGTACCCCCTTGTTGCCGGTGCGGAAACCCCACTCGGATGACTATCGACCAGTGCAGGACCTCCGTGAGCCTTCCGCTGGCACCCAAAAGCCAGCACATCTTTGCATTTGAATAGAGCGACCCTGAACAGGACATCAACGGACAGCTGACCTGGACCCAACTTCCTCAAGGATTTAAAAAACTCCCCCACCAGTTTTGACGAAGCTTTGCATGAGGACTTGGGCTGGACAGAGGCTTTCCCCACCAAGCACGAAACAGCACAGACTGTGGCCAAAAAGCTTTTAAAAGACATCCTACCAAGGTATGGTTTTCCGTTTATGTTAAGATCAGACAATAGACCTGCTTTTGTCTCTAAGGTGAGTCAGAGTTTAGTGCAGGTCCTGGGGGCAAATTGGAAATTACATTGTGCATACAGACTCCAGAGTTCAGGACAGGTAGAGAGAATAAACAGGACCCTAAAAGAGACCTTAACTAAATTAGTCTTAGAGACTGGCAGTGACTGGATGGCTCTCCTTCCCTTTGCCCTCTATAGGGTACACAATTCACCCTATAAGATGGGACTGACTCCCTTTAAAATTATGTTTGGGGTGCCCCCTCCCATTATCCCTAACCTCCAGTCTGAAGTGCTCACTGAGCTTGGTGATCAAAAGCTGTTATTTTCTTTAAGAGGTATTCAACTGATTCACAAGGACCCAGGACAGGACCAGAACCCAGATGAACCACTCTGAAAACTCATGGTCCAAACTTTCCAAACCCTAAATGACTCTCGACCTGATCTTACTCAATCTTGTTGGCTATGCTATGATATCAAGCCCCCCTACTATGAAGGAATAGCTTTCCCTGCAAACCTTACTAAATCAGAAAATGCTAGTCAATGCAGGTGGCAACAGAAGGGGACAGGTAGACTGACTCTACAATCCGTAGTTGGGAGTGGCACTTGTATTGGTAACATCCCGACTACTCACCAACACCTTTGTAGCCAGATTCTCCGCCCTGATTATGGAAGATACCTTATATCCCCCCCCCCCCCGTGGATGGTGGGCCTGCTCCACGGGGCTCACCCCTTGCACACATGAAACAGTGCTCAACCAGACTAGCGATTTTTGTAAATTAGTACAATTAGTTCCCAGGCTGATCTATCACCCTGAAAAAGATATTTATGCCCCATACTTAGGTAAATCCCCAACTAGGATTAAACGGGAGCCCATAACAGCCATCACTTTGACAGTGCTCTTAGGTCTAGGCCTAGCCAGGGCTGGGGCAGGGGTCTCCTCCCTGATTTTGCAAAACAAGTATTATAATGATTTAAGAACAGCCATTGATTTAGACATTGGGAGACTCGAGAGTTCAATCTCTCACAGGAGTCACTGTCCTCCCTGGCAGAGGTAGTGCTTCAAAATAAAAGGGGCTTAGACTTGGTCTTCCTACAACAGGGAGGGCCCTGTGCCACCCTGGGGGAAGAATGTTGTTTCTATATAGATCATTCAGGTGCAGTCAAAGAGTCCATGGCAAAAGTCAGAGAGGGCCTAGCTAAAGAAAACGTGAATGCAAACTGGCCTGGGGATGGTTTGAGTCACTATTTAACTCCTCACCATGGCTGACCACCCTGATTTCTACCCTGTTTGGTCCTCTGCTTATTTTGCTGCTTCTCCTGATATTTGGACCTTGCTTACTTAACCAATTGGCTTCATTCATTAAAGAACGTGTCAGTACAGTACAAGTATTGGCTCTCAGGTCACAGTGTCAGCTTATATCAGAAAACCCAATAGAGTTAACCCTCCGAGACCCATGATTGGGCCTCGATAGTTCCATGTGAAGGGGGCAATGTGAGGCCTGAGTGACTCCATTTTAAAATTTGGCCCCATCTTAGAGTAAGGTGGCCTGGACATAAACTCTAGTTCCAAGAAAAACCACAAGATGTACTTTGGCCACCTGCCTGTGATAATGTTCAGCAGTCCCCTAGCAACTAGCCTAGCAACAGCTAATCAGTAGCTGCCTCAATGTCCCAGATGCTCTTCTCAATGGCCTGCAATAGCTAATCAGTAGTTACCCCAATATCCCAGTATCCCAGATGTTCTTTTTGATGACTTGAGCAGCCATTTGCAGTTCAGCGTGCAAGGCCCAACCAATTAGGTTTAAACTTTCAAAACTTGCTAAATGCTAGCCAATTGTGTGATTTGCATGTGATTTGAAACCCCGTGCCTTTTTGAAAACCCTGCGCCTTGCTGTAACCTCTATAAAAACCCCTGGTGTTTTAGAGTTGGGGCTCTCAATCCTGACCCGCTGCGTTGGTGTCAGATGAGAGTCCCTGCTCGAGCTTGAATAAACGACCCTCGTGTGTTTGCATCAGAATTGGCTCCTTGGTGGTCTTTGGGGACCTCGCGATCTGGGCACAACACTCACCTTATGGAAGATACTGAGGCAGGAAGGCAGGGAATGGCAAAGCTGGTTGGGGGAGTAAATGTGGCAAGATTCCAGAACACACATGCCAAAATGATTCTCAGGACCCCATATATGGAGTTCTCAGGGGTTCCTAAAATGTGTGGAGGAAATGAAAGGACAGTACACTATTGAAATCACACTATCAGGGATTTCCTCATTGTAGCCAACCCGGTGCTCAGGGTGTACTTTTGTTTTATTTTGGGGTTTTTTTTCCTCTTTTACTTGTTCCAGGCTTGCTTTGCAGAGCCAGTTTCTCTCTTACTGTGGGACTGCATAACCTTTGTTCCTTTTCTCCAGCCCCATTGTGATTAAATGTGAGTTAGTGGATAAAGATGCTTGTTAGTTTTGGGACACTAGATAAAAATCTGTGACAGACCTAAAGTCCCAAAGTAAACTACTCAACTCCTTGTTTGCCCGGAACATCAGTTCCGGGCACCACAATTTTTAGAACAAGCTGCAAATGTCTGCTGACCATCAATATGTCGACCACTAACCTTTGTCCCCTTTTCTTTAATTCTATATGTTAACTTCCCCCTCAACCCCCTATAAAAACAGCCTTGGACTCTGAGCCAGTTGCCTCTCTAAGCCATTTTGCTTTGGGAGTGCCGTCTGGCCAGACTAATAAAGGTCTGTTTTATTTTCCAACTTGTCCGGGGTGTTCCTTCCCGGGTGTTCTTCGCTGCAGTCAGCTCCTTGGAGCATTTGGTAAGGCCCTCGGTCTTATATTACACTTCACTTTATTTTTTCAAATAAACTTTGGCATCATTTTTGCTTATTTCATCCCATTCTTTGTTCAAGACTGGAAGAACCTGGAAACCAGCTCCAGAATGGTGTTCCAGTACCTCAGAACCTGATAAAATTTATTTGGCTTAGCGAGCCAGGAGACTCAGATAAGGTCCTGGGCACCTTTTTTTGCTTCTCTTTAAAATGCTGTGAAGGTTTTTGTTGTTTGCTTTTTAATTCTTTCCCTCTCTTCCCTGTGCTTGGAATCTGTGCAGCTTTGTCTCATGGTACCAGGAAGGGCTTCCTAGTCCTAACATGGAAAATGGGAAAAGATAATGTATGGTCTCTGTTAATCTTCTAGTCTCAATGGACTTTTTCTTCTCACTGTCGCTGACCATGCAAATATGAGTTAAGTAGCTCAGATAGCTTGTTGCACCGTGTGCAACCTAGAGTTGGGTATGCTTTGTTGTCTAGGGTTTGTGTGCCCTAGTTTCCTACCCCTTTTGCAAATGAGCCTGCTGTCCACTCACCACAATTTGTCAATGGCTTTTTCATTTGGTCTGCTGTTTGGGTCCAGAGCACTGTCCTGCCTTGTCATGTGGCTGCACACCAGGTTGTCTTATCACAGAGGTGGATGCTATCTTGGGTCAACAGCTGCTATTTTTTTTTCTTTTTCATTTTTTACCAACTGGCCTTACAAAACTTCAACCAGGCCGATAAGAACTAAGCCTCTGATTTTGAAGAACCTGTTGGTTCCTCTTTTCTTTTGAATTGTTTTTGCTGGCACAGCCTCTTCCCACACAGGAGAGAAGAATTTCTCTGTGTAAAATACTCCAGCAGCTTCTGCCTCTAGGTGGCTAGTGGTGGGCTCTAGGTGACTCATCTGCCTCTGGATCCAAGAGCCCACCTGGGACTATGGCTTCCTGGTTGGAGCCTTTCTTTGTTTCTTCTAACAAAATGCCATTAATTTAAAAACATATGCCTGACAGCCTGAGCAGAACAAGTGAATAGCATCTAAAACTTATCTAGAATGACTGAATATACAAAAATAGAGCATCCTTATTCTTAGGGAAAAGGGTTTTCTATTACAGTAAATGCATGAGATATTTTCCCCAAGTGGCTTCACTCTGCTTAAGTAAGAGCCATCAAGTGGCTCAACTGGGTGGCTAGAGAAACTCTGTTGGAGTGGAAGGTTCTGCCTTTATCTCATGAGAATTGAAGAACTAGGTAAGGCCATTAGGTGGCTCAGCCCCCTTCTCCCCAAGGAGTTAATGGGCCCCAATATGGAGGGGGAAGAAAGCTCTCAGTAGGGCTTTCTTCTGTGCTTCTGAAAGATACTTACATCACTCTAAAGCTCAGACAGAGATGTTTGTCTTATAAGTGCTGAAGTCTCACAAGGGATGCTTTGATGGGATTCTCAGTTCTATTCCTTCTACATGGGACACCATTTTGAGAAGCCAAGACCTAACTGTCTCTCTCTCTCTCTAGGCCCCACGAAGAGCCATGAGAAACTTCTTGGATCTTGCCACACAGATTTCACCAAGTTCACCACTAGTCAATATCCTTGATGAGTGGAAAAGGTTGATCTTGATAATATAAAACAGAAACAGCTTACCTACTACTGCAGTAAAGTTTGGGTTCAGTATGAACTGGGAAATGTAGAGAGATGGAAGCAGGATGGCACTTTAAATTATGAGACTATTCTTCAGGTACATAAAACAAAAAAGGTGGCATGAAATCACTTATGTTCAGGCTTTTGTGACTCTTTATCAAAGGGAATGCTCAGGAACTATGGTATTTAGGTAGCCCCAGAGGAGGAGACAGTTATCTTGGATGACACTGTCCTGAGTCCCTCACTTGTCTCTCAAGGAGATATGAGTTTCTCTGACCTGTTTGATGAAGATAACCACAGTGAGAGGTCTCTTTGACCTCCTCTTGATAGTCCTCAGGCCAGTAAACCATGTCCACCCCCTCAAAGTAACTCAGAAACCTAGTGTCCCAGAGGACCCCAGCAATCCTCAGCCCTTTCATCATGTTTCACAGACAACATTAAGCCCTGCAGGTTGAACCCAAAGTGGTGCTTCTTACTACCCTAATTTGCAACTTATCCTGCCCCTAAGAGTGGTCCCAGGGTGGAAGGGAATACTCGAGTTCAGGTCCCCTTTTCAGTTGCAGATGTCTAGCAGTGTGAAGAATAACTAGACCAACTGTCAGAAAGACAAAGAATCCTACAAGAGGCTAGGAACTATGCAGATAGCAGTATGCTTTTAAAAAGGAAGTAAACCACCCTGGAGAGGCTATTCTCCCTTCAGTGGAAACAAACTAGGACTGTAATACTAGTAGGGGACTAAAAATTATATCTGATATGATAGCTATTCTTACCATGGGGATAAAAATGTGCATTAAAAAGTCTGTTAATTATAACAAAGTGAGTGGGTTCACACAGGGCGCAGAGGAAAATCCAACTGTCTTCCATGACCAATTAATAGAAGTCTTTCATAAATATACTAATATAGACACATTTTTCAGGGAGAAGGATATACTAGTGGAACACCATTTCATTGTCAGTCAGCTCCAGATATTTGGCATAAAGTACAAACACTTCAGATGGACACTCAGACACCCATGGCCCATTTGTTAGACATGAGCTTTTCTGTGTTCAACAATCAGGACCCAGAAGGACAAAAGAGAAAAGCTGAGATTATAGTTGTCACAGTTGACAATGCTTTAAGCCTACCCATGTTATCTGATAAAAAACCCAGGGACAACCAGCAACAGAGTTCGTTTCAAGTGCAGGAGGACTGGTCATTGGGAATGAGAATGAATGTACCACTGCTTGGATTCTGTTACAAATGCTAGCTAATGCCCCTCATACATGCATGTCATTAAAAGTTTGATTTTCCCTGCCCCAAGAGAGGGGCTAGGCCAGCTAAAACTCTTATTTCCTGCTCCCACAACTGAAGAGGGCCAGAGAAATCTGCAATGCCCTGTCCATATGAAGTAGAAAGAGCTGCCAAACATAATGAGTAATTACTATAGCAACCTGTCCATGAACTGTATGTCAGCTTAAAATAACAGTATAGCAAAAATATGTTGTTTTTGTGCTCTGTGTAGGCTATCACAAAGACTCTGTCTGTGTCAACCTGTCTCTGTTTTAAAAAATACTGGGCATCCTTTCCCCTCATGTGAGACAGCCTGTTCCCGGAGAGATAAGAAAACAGCCTTGAAATTGTTTATGTAAGCCCCCAACCTTAAAGCTATAAAAAGTCCCTTGCTATTTTGCCATGCAGATGTGTAACCACTACTTGAACTTCTTACTCTGTAAAAGATATATAAAGAAGAAACTGTCTTAACTCGAGGTCAGCCTAGAAGGACTCGTTTCCTGAGGCTGTCCATTGCCTGACAATAAGCATCTTTTGTTTTACCCAACTCTCCTGTCTCTAAAAGATCCTTTTGACTCCCAATTTGCTGCAACACATTGATATCGTCATCTCTTCTGAGGAACCCAGTCTTAGACATCATGGGTGAGCCAATTCAACTGCTAATTGATGCAGGGACAGTTCATGAAATTTTGATTCACTTCTCTGGAAAATGCTGCTCTAGGTCTGTAGCCACAGTTGGGGGCAAATGTTTAACCATGAGTTACTAATTGTCACAGAGTGCCCTACTCCCTTGCTAGGAAGATATTTACTAGCAAAATTTGGGGCAAGACTCAAATACCACATAAGGTCAAAAGGATTTTACTTGTTGGGTCTACAACAGGTCTCCCTGACCAAATTAGCTGACAGGAGGATCTTGCTGCATTATATAATGGAATAACTGGTAGGACAAATTGAGCTTTGCCAGTAATTAAAAAAGTAAAAGATCTCAGTCAATTTCCTAACTGAAATCAGTATTCAATCAAAGAAAAGGCACATAAAGACTTCCAGCCTCTCATTGCCCAACTCAGGAGTTATTTAACTATAACACTGTACAAACTGTCAACTTTCTAACTAAGAAGGGATATAGTCTCCAAAGTGAAGGCTCAGATATCTCTCCAAAAAGTGCAGCATCTAAGATATGTTCTTACACCTAGGGAATGACAGCTGTCTAGGGACCAGATCTGGGCTATCTGTGATTTTGGGCCTCTTGCCACCAAACAACAGCTTCATTCCTTCCTGGGAATGGCTGGCATTTGTACAATGTGGGTATCTAATTTTGGACTAATGGAAAAGCCTGTATATGAGTCTGTCAAACACACTGAGTCATGATCCTAGAATGGACAAAAGTGCCTGACATTACCTTTAGGGAAATAAAGCATGCTCTTACTCAAGCTCCAGTACTAGGAATATCTGACTTAAGAGAACCTATCTTGGGTAGGGGATTTAGCTCACTGGCACCAAGCCTTCCTTGCAAGCACAAGGTCATGAGTTTGATCTCTGGTACAAAAAACCAAAACAAAACAAAAAACACCCCTATCTTTCTCTATGTATAGAAAAGAGAGGAATTGCTTTGGGGTCTTGAACCCAAAGGCTAGGATAAGAATCCTACCCAGTGGGATATATTTGAAAAAAGTTAGACACAGTGGCTACTGGATGACCATTCTGCTTGAGAGCAGTAGCAGCTACATCTGTGCCAAAACAAAAAGCTGTAAAGTTAACTTTAGGACAGAGACTAGAAATCCTGACTCCCCATCAGATCAGTTATTATAGGGACAAAAGATTACCTGTGGCTAACAGAGGATTGGCTTACTGAGTATGAAGCCATGCTTTTAAGCATCTCTGAGGTTATTCTAAAACTTGTATAATTCCTAATCATGTCTCTCTGATGCATATAGGCCCAGAAGTTAGCCACTCTTTTGAGCAAGTGATCTCCCAGACCTATTGAAGCAAGCAGGTCATCAGTGATCTGCTCTTCCAAGACTCTGACATGGTGGGGTTCACTGATGGAAGTAGCTTTATCTAAGAGGGATGCTGAAAGGCAGGGTACGCAGTTGTCACTTCACAATAGGTTGTTGAAGCTAAACCTCTGCCCCCAGGAACCACTGTGCAAAAGGAAGAGCTAATAGCTCTTACTTGGGTTGCATAAGAAAGGTAAAAAAAAAAAAAGGCATATCTGAAGTCTCCTTCAGAAATCAAAAGGATGGGTTCCACCACTCTCAGCCCAGAGGAAGGGGCTTCCGAAACTCCATTCCACCCCTCCCAGGCCAGAGGTAAGGGCTCCCAGGCCGCCATTCAACTGCTCCCAGACCAGAGAAAGGGACATCCAGGCTTCTCTTCTACCGCTCCCAGGACAAAGGAGGTGGGCCGTGAGGGTGACAACAGCACTGCCCCCCACAGAAATGAGAAGACAGGTAAACAAGTCTCAAAAACAGATTTCCAGATCACGTACAGCAACCCCAAAGGGAAAGGAGATGGAACACTCTGATACTCAACCACCTGGACTCCCTGAACTGGCAACAAAAGAGGATTTGGAAAAAAAAGAAATCAGAAATAATTTCTCAGATAACACCAGAGATTGTACCCATACTGCAAGACATGGTTAATAAATCTAGGGAGGACACAGACAAAAAAAAAGAGGAGCTGAAGAACATGATGGAATCCCAACATAGGAAACAAATAGAACCCATAAAACGGATACAAACAGATTTCCAGGAGATTAAAAACTCCATTGAAAATATATGCAGCAAAATAAGCCAATGAGAAGACAGAATGTCAGATATAAAAGATAGGATTGCAATTAGTGAACAAGAAAAGAAAAATTGCTTCAAAATTGTAAGGGACAATGAGAAATCAATCCAACAGCTGCCAAACAATGCAAAGAAGAATAACATAAGACTGGAGTTAATGAAGAAACAGTAGAGAATGCAGATGACATTTTAAAAAAGCTATTCACAGAAGTAAAGGCAGAAAACTTCCCAAGCAGGGGAAAAGAACTTGACATACAGATAAGTGAGGCATATAGGACTCCAAATAGCCTTGATCAAAACAAATCTATACATAGGAATATAATTGTTAAGATTCCAGAAACTCAACAGAAGAACAAAGTTCTACAAGCAGTTAGAGAAAAGAAACAAATAACATACAAAGGAAAGCCCATCACAATCACAGCAGACTTCTCAATGCAAACCTTCAAGGAAAGAAGAGCTTGGAGTAAAGGAAAATAGCCTCCAACCCAGACTGATGTACCCTGCAAAACTATCTTTCAAAACTGATGGAGAAATAAGATACTTTCATGACAAAGAACACCTTAGGAACTTCATGAATACCAAGTCAGCACTCCAAAAAGATTTTAGATAATATACTAGGAACACACAATGAGGATCACAACCCCAGGAAGCACAGCAGAATGAACCCAACTGGTGTGACAAGAAATTAAATGTAAAGGGGGAGAATCCAACAAAAAGAAAAAGTCATGAAAATGATAACTCAATATGCATGAGTTATAACCATCAATGTTAATGGTCTCAACTCACCAATCAAAAGAAATAGACTGGCAGAATGGGTCAAGAACCAAGATGCAACAATATGCTGCATACGAGAAACACACTTAATTCAAAATGAAACACATAGACTGAAAGTTAAAGGGTGGAAAACAATACTCCATGTGATGGGATCCAGAAAAAAGCAGGAGTAGCTATCCTCTTTGCAGATCAAGTAGATTTCAAACCAACACTGATTAAAGAGACACAAAGAAGGACACTACATCCTTGTAAAGGGAACAATCTAACAGGAAGAGATGACAATCATAAATATCTATGCACTAAACACTAGTGCACCCAACTATATAAAACAAATACTAACGGACATGAAAAGTCATATATGCATTAATACAACAGTAGTGGGGGACCTCAATACTCCACTGTCACAAATAGACAGATCAACTAGACAAAAAATAAGTAATGAAATACTAGAACTCAATCAAAACCTTGAACAAATGGGCTTAACAGATGTTTACAGAGTCTTGCACCCCACAAAATCAGAATACACATTCTTTTCAGCAGCACACAGGCCATTCTCCAAAATAGACCACATACCCACTCATAGAATGTGTTTAAGTAAGTGCAAAGGAATTGAAGTTATCCCCTGTATATTATCAGACCATAGTGCGATGAAATTGGAGAATAGCAAAAGAACTGCAAAAATTACATAAACATATGGAAATTGAACAACACACTTTTGAATAACCAATGGGTCACAGAGAAAATTAAAGAAGAAATCAGATAGTTCCTTCAATTAAATGACAATGACAATACAACATATCAGAATCTATGGAACACAATGAAAGCAGTCTTACGAAGGATATTCAAAGCAGTGAATACACATATTAGGAAAACAGAGCAAGCCCAATTCAACAACCTGATGCTGGAACTCAAGCTTCTAGAAAAAGAAGACCAGGACAAACCCAAAGCTCATATAAGGGAGGAAATTATAAAGATCAGAGAAGAAATCAATACAATGGAGACTAAGAGAACGATACAAAAAATCAATGAAGCCAAGAGTTGGTTCTTCAAAAGAATCAACAAAATTGAGAAACTCTTAGCCAACCTTATCAGAAAAAGGAAAGAAAAGGCCCAAATCCATGCAATTTGGAATGAAAAGGGTGAAATTACAACAGACCCAGAAGAAATCCAGAGGATCATCAATACCTACTTTGAGAATTTATATGCCAATACGATGGAAAACACAGAAGAAATGGACAGATTCCTAGATATATATGTATTACCAAAGTTGAATGAAGAAGACCTAGAAATTCTAAACAACCCAATATCAATCAATGAAATTGAAAGTGTAATTAAAAACTTATCAACTAAGAAAAGCCCAGGTAATGGTGGCTTCACTGCTGAATTCTACAAGACATTTAGAGAGCAACTACACCCACTCATGTTTAAACTCTTCAGTGAAATTGAAAGGGAAGCAATACTCCCAAATTCATTCCTGGAAGCAAGCATCACCTTGATCCCCAAAGCAGAGAAAGACCCAACTGAAAAAGAGAACTATAGGCCAATCTCACTAATGAACATAGATGCAAAAATCCTCAACCAGATACTGGCAAATAGAATGCAGAAGATCATCAAGAAGATCATACTCCCTGATGAAGTGGAATTCCTCCCAGGGATGCAGGGATGGTTCAACCTATGCAAATCAATCAATGTAATACACTATATCAATACAGCCAAGGACAAAAACCATAGCATTATCTCCATAGATGCAGAAAAAGCATTTGACAAAATCCAACATGCATTTATGATAAAAACCCTACAAAACATTGGAATAGATGGTCTCTACTTCAAACTGATAAAAGACATCTATGAAAAACCAACAGCCAGTATCACACTAAATGGTCAGAAACTGAAATCTTTCACATTAAAATCAGGAACAGGACAAGGATGTCCACTATCACCACTCTTGTTCAATATAGTTTTGGAAACATTAGCCATGGCAATTAGACAAGAGAAAGAAATAAAAGGAATAAAGATAGGAAATGAAGAAGTCAAATTGTCATTATTTGCAGATGACATGATACTCTATATAGAAGACCCCAAGAATTCCACCAAAAGTCTTCTAGACTTAATAACCAAATTCAGTAAAGTAGCTGGATAGAAGGTCAACACACAAAAATCAATAGCTTTCCTCTACATGAACAACAGACTCACTGAGAGAAAAACAGGGCAAATAATTCCTTTCACAATAGCATCCAAAAACTGAAATACCTGGCAATCAACCTAATGAAAGAAACCAAAGACCTCTTCTCTGAAAACTATAGCACTCTGAAAAGAGAGATTGAAGATGATATCAAAAAATGGACAAACATCCCCTGCTCTTGGGTAGGAAGGATCAATATAGTGAAAATGGCCATACTTCCAAAACTGCTATATAGATTCAATGCAATTCCAATTGAGATCCCAGAAGCATACTTCACAGACCTTGAGAAAACAATGCAAAAACTCTTTTGGAACAAGAAGAGACCCAGAATAGAAAAGCAATTCTAGGTAACCGAGACATGGCAGGGGGTATCACAAGCCCCAACTTGCAACTACACTACAAAGCTACTGTGTTAAAAACAGCATGGTACTGGCAAAGAAACAGACCTGAGGACCAGTGGAACAGATTAGAAGATGCAAAATCATGCCAGATACACTCAGCCATCTCATTTTCAATAAAGGAGCCAACCACCCTCACTGGAGGAAAGATAGCCTCTTCAATAAATGGTGATGAAAAAATTGGGTCAACTTGCCAAAGATTAAAGCTGGACCTATATCTCTTGTCATGCACTAAACTAAAATCGAAATGGATTAAAGATCTAAATATTAAAATAGAAACTCTGAACCAGTTGGAACAGAGGTTAGGTAGAACTCTTGAATACGTTGGTGTAGGAAAAGATTTTTTATGAACAAAACCTCAGTTGCCCATGAACTAGCACAAACAATCAACAAGTGGGATCTTTTCTTACTAAAAAGCTTCTGCACAGCAAGAGAAACCACCAGCAGTGTGGAGACAACCCACAGTGTGGGAAAAAATCTTCACCTGCTGTTCCTCAGACAAAGGTCTATTATCTAAAATCTATACAGAACTTAAAATGTCAGACCTCCCAAATTTAAAGACCCAATCTGAAAATGGGCATCTGAAATGAACAGACATTTCTCAGACAAAGAAGTAGAAATAGCAAAGAAATACAAGAAAAAATGTTCAACATCACTGGTCATTCGAGAGATGCAGATGAAAACAATGCTGAGATTCCACCTCACTCCAGAAATAATGGCTGCTATCATGAAATCAATGAATAACAAATGCTGGCGGGGCTGTGGGGAAAGAGGAACCCTGCTCCACTGCTGGTGGGAGTGTCGACTGGTGCAACCACTGTGGAAATCAGGATGGAGATACCTCAAAGAACTAGGACTGGAAGTCTCATTTGACCTCACTATTCCCCTGCTGGGTATATTCCCCAAAGAATTAAGTGAATCATACCACAGTGATATATGTGCATCCATGTTCATAGCAGCACAGTTTGTAATAGCTAAAACTTGGAAACAGCCCAAATGCCCATCAACTGGAGACTGGAGAAAGAAAATGTGTTTTTTTAAAAATAAAATGGAGTACTACTCAGCCATAAAAAATGAGAACTTAAAGACATTTATAGCTAAGTGGATGCACATTGAGGTGATACTCTTAAGTGAAATAAACAGGACACACATGTGTAAATACTGAATAGTTTCTCTAGTGTGATCAACTGAAAGTGTAAATAAGGACTAAATAATATAATAGATAATGCAAAATAGGAAGAAAAGAGGCAAAGGGGAAGGGGAAGTGGGAGGGTTAAGGGAAAGGAAAGAAGGGAATGGGATTAATATGAGAAAATGAAAAAATGCAAACAAAGTCTTTGTAAATAGGGAGGGATGGAGGGGTTGAAGGGAGGGCAGGGAAAGGGAGAAAAATAAGAACCAAGAGAGATTATGTAAAGGTGCAAATGTCCAATGATGAATGTCATTATATTGTATGCCTAAATTGTACCAGTAAAATAAAATTTAAAAAGAAATCCAAAGGGTAGGGAAGTAAAAAGTACGTTACAACATCTTAAGAGTCCAGCCTTCTTCCCAGTTCCTGAGGAAACACTAAAACCAGTTTGTTTTTCCCAAGAAGATAAATGGAACTGAGGACACAGGGGGATAAAAGGGGACTCCAGTGGTATTTAGAAAAGGAACTGGTCCTTCCTCATAAAAAGACTTCATGATTCCTTCCATGTGGGTAGAGTTGCTACACTGGAAATTGTCACTGGAGTTTTCACAGGACTAGGACTAGTACCAACCACTCAAGAGGTCTTGAAAGCTTGCCCACTCTGTGCCTATAGTTTCCCAGGCAAGCCCAAATCACCTCCTTTATTAGAACCTGTAAAGGGGAGAGGGACATGCCCTGGTGAGGACTGGCAATTAGACTTTACCCAAATACCACTCTTTGGAGGATTTAAACAGAAGTTCATCTAATTGACTCCTTAACAGGCTGGGTTGAAGCCTTTCCTACCCATTCAGAAAAGGCTATGAAGGTGCTTCTAAAATCATTACACGATTTGGATGACCCCATTCCCTCCAGAGGGACAATGAGCCTTCTTTTAGCTCTTAAATAACTCAAAACGTGTCCACCTGTTGGCCAAAATCTTCTAGAAAGGTAGAGAGACTCATCCAGACCTGAAGGTCAACTTTGGCAAAATGGCTCTGATTGATGCGGTTGGCATTGATGAGGGTTTATAATATGCCCCAAACTTGGCTAAGTTTAAACTGATTTGAGATGTTATATGGGAATCCATTTATATCCTCTGATAAGATAGTAGACCCAGAGAACATGAGACTCTTACAATATCTCATCATTCTGGGCCAAGTACAATAGGCTATCCATATGTATAGGAACAGAGTCCTGGCAGGTCCTGGCCTAGTGGGGCCTCCTAGTATCTGCCCTGGAAATCAAGTGCTCATAAAAACTTGGAAGGAGGGGACTCCCACAGACCAATTAACCCCAAAATGAAAGGGCCCCTTTTCACTGATCCTTGTGATACCCACTGCAGTAAGGTGCCAGAGGTAGATAATTGGATTCATCTTTATATAACAAAGCCAGTCCCACCTGATCTGAACAAAGAGATCACCCAAAAGGAAAAAGTTCTACAGCCCTTGGCAGAAAGAAACTATGGAAAACAGAGACCTCCATTCCCTCAGCAGCCCATAAAGAACTGTGGGGATTGGGGTCTCTCAGGGGGAAACGAGGCAGGAAGGCAGGGAGTGGCAAGCCGTTGGGGAGTATGGCCAGGCTCCAGGGCACACACTGCAAATAATTCTCAAGACTCCGCAAATGGATTTCTCATGGGTTCCCGAGATGTGTGGAGGAAATCAAAGCAGACAACAATGTTGAAATCTTGCTACTGTGGCTTTCCTCAAGGTAGCCTGCCCTGTGGCCAGGATGTACTTTGGGATTTTGGGGGGGGTTTATTTTTTCCTCTCTTTTCCTCGGCTCAAAGCTGGATCTGCAGAACCAGTTTCTCCCTTACTCTTCACTTTCAATTTTTCAAATAAACTTTGCCACTGTTTTGGCTTGTTTTGTTCAGTTCTTTGTTCATGACAGAGAGAACCTAGAAACAAGGTCCAGGAGGCCCCAGTACCCCAGAACCCGCTAACTATCATATGGTCAGATATGCAACTGGAAAGTAGGCTCCTAGGTGGTTCAAACACCTTTCTGTCTCTCTTTTCAAGAACAAAGAGAAGTTCCAGGGGTGTCCATTTTCTCCACTCCTTTGGGTTCAGCTGAAGACTGCTAGCTAGTCCTTTCCCTGAATCAGCTATTCTGATGTTTTACTTGCTTAAGAATCACATCTGTGTCTGTCTCAGACTATGGCTTGAGAATGACTCCCACAGTTTTTAACCTCTGCATTCAGAACTAAAAGAAATCCTGGAGCAGGGCCAAGTGGGGCTGAGGAGTTGCAGTCTGACTGGGACCTGCTTCCTCCAGCTTGCTCCAACAGCCTGCGACCAAGACAGGCTTCGACCAGGACACTCTTGGGACCAAGATAGGGTGAGGAGGCCCCCCTGGGCATGCCCACCAGCCCCAGCTTGGCCGAGTGGGGCCGGCTGGGGCCAAGCAGGGCCGAGTGGGGCTGAATGGTTGCAGCCTGACTGGGACCTACTTCCTCTGGCTTGCTGCATCAGCTTATGACCAGGACAGGCTTGGGACCAACACAGGGTGAAGACGATTCCCACAGGCACATCCACCAGCTCCAGCTGGGCCCCATGGGTGCCTCCAACAACAGGCCCCACCCCACCCCACCCCCCGCCACTGGCCTTCTGGGTGTGCAGCTACTTGGTTCCACACTGTAGAGGCACGGGGGACATAAAAGCCATTGTCCTGAGCTGCAGAAGTGAACAACACAGGGAGGGCCCCTCTCAGGCTCCATGATGAAAACAAGCCCACTGGAAAAATGAAGAGAATCTCTGCAATAAAGTGACACCAGACCACCGTGCTTGGTAAGTTGGAGGGATCATCAGCTCCCATTGGAAGCTGGACTTTCAGGGGAAAGGCAGCTGAAACCTGCAACAGAACCTTGCAGAGTGCAACTCTGCAGGTAGACAGGGAAGGAGCTCAACCTGGGACTTGCAGCTAGAAATCTGCATAAATCTCATGGGTTTGGGACTAGCTTACTGAGACTCATTGACCTATAACTGCACACTGCTGCCCACGTTGTCTATTGTGACAGCAGAGACATAACCTGAAGGAGGCCCTTCATTTTTAAAGGTGATAGATAAGTACTACAAATTGTCATTCTCTAATGATGTATTTGATGCTATGGTGTTGCTGATTGTATCACTTGGGATAAGATGTGATTGATCTAATCAGTTGTCCATCCTGGTTTAATGAAAATGAGCCTTGGAGCCATTAGAGACTCAAAACCTAAAGACCAGCTATATTGGGAAGAGACCTCTGAGAAGCAATCATTCCATAAGGGTTTTAAATACATCAACAAAGATACTTACAATAAGGAACTTCAAAATATCAACCCAGGAACTAAAACATGGACAGTACCAAGAACAAAATGAGAAGATATTTAAGCAAGTCACAGACTCAGACTTTCAACCCCAAAAGGCAAATTCTGGGGGGAAATGAGGTGGAAAAGTCTGATAATCAACCACCTGGACACCCTGAACTGATAGCACAAGAAGTAACAAAACAGATGAATGAGGCTCTAGAAAAATTCAAAGCAGAAATAATCTCCCAGATAACTACAGACATGGTGAGCAGAGTGAAAGACATGATTAGAGGCTCCAGAATAGAAACTATTAAAAAAAATAGATGAGCTCAGAATCATGCTGGAAGCCATGAATGCCCAGCATAAGAACGAAATGGAAACCATGATCACCCAACAAAGAAAGAAATGGAATCCAAGAAACAAATTCAAATAGATATTCAGGAGATTAAAAACTCCACTGAAAGCATGCAGAGCAGACTAAGAGAATCTGAAGATAGAATATCATATAGAGAAGAGAGGATTGTGGTGAAGGACTATGAAAACAGAGATTTCTTAAAAATAGTAAGGAACCATGAGAAATCAATTCAACAGCTGCTAGATGATGCAAAGAAGAATAACATAAGACTGATAGGAGTCCACGAAAAAACAGGAGAAAGTATAATTGACATAAAAACTGTTCACAGAAGTAATAGTAGAAAACTTCCCAGACAGAGGTGGAGAATTGGACATACAGATAAGTGAGGCATATAGAACTCCACCTAGCCACGATCAAAAAAATAATCTACACCTAGACATATAATAGTCAAGATCCCAGAAAACCCAACAGAAGAAAAAAATCCTACAGGAAGTTAGAGAAAAGAAACAAATCACCTATAAAGGAAAGCCCATCAGAATCATGGCAGACTTCTCAACACAAACCTTCAACTCAAGGAGAGTCTGAAGTGAACTATTTCGAGCCCTAAAAGAAAATAACTTCCAACCTAGACTGTTGTATCCTGCAAAATTATCTTTCAAAATTGATGGGGAAATTAGATACTTCCATGACAAAGAACACCTGAGAAATTTCATGAACACCAAACCAGCACTCCAAACAATTCTAAGCAATATCTGAGAAAAAGGCAACAAAGATCACAACTACATGAGGCTCAAAAGAGGGAAGCCACCAGACAAGATAAGAAACTAAAGGGAAAGGGGGGGAAAGAAATAAGAGCCAACAACAGTAAAACATCATAAGGATGACTCAATATCTATCAATTATAACTACCAATGTTAATGGCCTGAATTCACCAATCAAAAGAGGTAGACTGACAGAATGGATTAAGAAGCAAAATCCAACAATATGCTGTATACAAGAAACACACCTAACTCAAAAAGAAATTCATAGACTGAAAGTAAAAGGATGGAAAACGGCTCTCCATGTGACAGGAACCCAGGAAAAAGCAGGGGTGGCAATCTTATTTGCAGACAAAGTAGATTTCAAACCAAAACTAATTGAGAGAGACAAAGATGGTCACTACATCCTTGTGAAGGGAACAAACCAAGGGGAAGAGATGGCAATCCTAAATACATATGCACCAAATACAAATGCCCCCAACTATACAAAACACATATTAATGGACATGAAAAACCAAATAAGCAGTAACACAGTTGTAGTGGGGGATCTCAATACCCCACTATCACAAATAGACAGATCATCTAGACAAGAAATTAACAATGAAATTCAAGAACTGAACCAAGCTATTGAACAAATGGACTTAATAGATATTTACAGAGTGTTCCACTGCACACAATCAGAATACACATTCTTTTCAGCTGCACACTGGTCATTCTCCAAAATAGACCACATGCTAGCTCATAGGACATGTCTAAGTCAGTGTAAAAGAATTGAAATTACCCCCTGCATATTATTAGACCATACTGCAATAAAATTGGAGATAAATAACATGAGAAACTGCAAAACTCCCACAAACACCCAGTTATTGAATAACACCCTCCAGAACAACCACTGGGTCATAGAGGAAATTAAAGAAGAAATTAGACAGTTTCTACAAGTAAATGATCATGCCAGTACAACATACAGGAATCTATGGGACACAATGAAAGCAGTTCTGTGCCAGAAATTCATAGCAGTGAATGTCCATATTAGGAAAACAGAGAGAACTCAGATAAATAACCTAATGCAGAAATCAAGCTCCTAGAAAAAGAAGAGAACCCAAAGCTGGCGCAAGAGATGAAATTATAAAGATCTGAGCAGAAATCAATGCAATGGAGACTAAGAGAACGATACAAAAAATTAATGAATCAAAGAGTTGGTTTTTTGAAAGAATAAATAAAATTGATAAAATTTTAGCCAACCTTATCAAAAAAAGGAAAGAAAAGGCTCAAATCCATGCAATTAAGAACAAAAAAGGGGAAGTCACAACAGACCCAGCAGAAATCCACAGGATCATCAATACCTACTTCGAGAACCTGTACTCTAATAAAATGGAAAACACAGAAGAAATGGACAGATTCCTAGATACATACAAATTGCCAAAATTAAATGAAGAAGATATAGAAATTCTAAACACCCCAGTCACAATGAGTGAAATTGAAAATGTAATAAAATATTTACCAACAAAGAAAAGCCCAGGTCCTGATGGCTTCACTGCTGAAATCTACAAGACATTTAAAGAAGAACTAATGCCATTACTCTTTAAACTCATCAAGGAAATTGAAAGGGAAGCAAGGCTTCCAAACTCATTCCTGGAAGCAAGTGTTACTTTGATTCCAAAACCAGGGAAAGACCCAACCCAAAAAGAGAACTACAGGCCAATCTCCCTAATGAACATAGATGCAAAAATCCTCATCAAGATACTGGCAAACAGAATACAGAGGGTCATCAAGAAGATCATACATCCTGACCAAGTCGGATTGATCCCAGGGATGCAAGGATGGTTCAACATTCATAAATCAATAAATGTAATACACTATATTAACAGTCAAGGACAAAAGCCATATGATCATCTCAATAGATGCAGAAAAGTCATTCGACAAAATCCAACACCCATTCATAATAAAAACGCTACAGAAAATTGGAATAGAAGGTCTTTATCTCGACCTGATTAAGGCTAGCTATGAAAAACCAACAGCCAACATCATACTAAATGGTCAAAAACTGAACACTTTCATGCTAAAATCAGGAACAAGACAAGGATGCCCACTATCACCACTCCTGTTCAATATAGTTCTGGAAACATTAGGCACAGCAATTAGAAAAGAGAAAGAAATAAAAAGAATAAAGATAGGAAAGGAAGAAGTGAAACTGTCATTATTTGCTGATGATATGATATTTTACATAGAAGACCCAAAAAATTCTACCAAAAGACTTCTAGATTTAATTGACAGATTCAGTAGAGTACTTGGATATAAGGTCAACACTCAAAAAACAATAGCCTTCTTATACACAAATAGCAGAAGCAGTGAGAGAGAAATTATGGAAATAATCCCTTTTACAATAGCATTAAAAAAATGAAATATCTAGGAATCACTCTACCAAAGGAAGTAAAAGACCTCTACACTGAAAACTACAGCACTCGGAATAAAGAGATTGAGGAGGATATAAAAAAATGGAAAGACATCCCTTGTTCCTGTGTAGGAAGTATCAATATAGTGAAAATGTCCATACCTCCAAAACTGCTATATAGATTTAATGCAATGCTGATTGAAAAATCCAACAATATACTTCACAGAACTAGAGAAAGCAATTCAAAAATTCATTTGGAACCAGAAGAGATCTAGAACAGTAAAAGCAATTCTGGGCCACAGAGACATGGCTGGGGGTATCACAATCCCCAACTTGAAGCTATACTACAAAACTACTGTGATAAAAACAGCAGGATACCAGCAAAGAAACAGACCTGAGGATCAGTGGAATCGATTAGAAGATGAAGAAAGAACTTCAGACATACTGAGCCACCTCATCTTTGACAAAGGAACCAAGCACTCTCTTTGGAGGAAAGATAGCCTATTTAATAAATGGCTTTGGATAAACTGGATTTCAGCCTGCCAGAGATTAAAACTAGACCCATATCTATCACCATGCACTTAACTAAGATCTAAGTGGATTAAAGATCTAAATATTAAGTAAGAAACACTAAATTTGCTGGAAGATATGTTAGGTAGAACTCTTGAAGATATTGGCATAGGAAAAGACATTATGAACAGAACCTCAATAGCATGGGAACTAGCAGAAAAAATCAATAACTGGGATTTCATCTTAGTAAAAACTCCTGCACTGCAAGAGAAACCACCAACAGAGCTAAGAGAGAACCTACAATGTGGAGAAAATTTTTTCACAGCTGTACCTCAGAGAACGGGCTACTATCTTGAATCTATAAAGAACTTAAAAAAATCAGACCCCCCCAAATTCAAAGACCCAGTTCAAAAATGGGCATCTGAAATGAACAGACATTTCTCAAAGAAGCACAAGCAGCAAATAAACATATGAAAAAATGTCCAACATCACTGGTCATTAGAGAGATGCAGATGAAAACAACACTCAGATTCCACCTCACCCCAGAAAGAATGGCTGCTATCAAGAATCAACCAACAACAAATGCTCCCAGGGGTATGGAGAGAACTGAACCCTTCTCCATTGTTGGTGGGAGTGCAGACTGGTGCAACCACTATGGAAATCAGTATGGAGATACCTCAAAGAACTAGGGCTGGAGGTCCCATTTGACCCAGCTATTCCCCTGCTGGGTATTTTCCCAAAAGAATTGAAAGAATCATACCACAGGTATATATGTGCAGGCACATTTATACCGGCACAGTTTGTAATAGCTAAAGCTTGGAAACAGCCCAATTGCCCATCAAGGGGAAACTGGATAAAGAAGATGTGGGTTTTTTATAAAATGGAGTACTACTCAGCCATAAATAATTGAGAAACTAGAGTCATTTATTGCTAAATGGACACATATTGAGGCCATACTCTTAAGTAAAATAAATAGGACACACGTGTAAATACCAAATAGTTTCTCTAGTGTGAGAAACTGACAGTGTAAATAAGGATTAAGAGGTTTAATAACTAATAATTGATACTTTGAAATAGGAAAAGGTCCAAAGGGGTAGGGGTGGTGTTAGGAGATGGGGAAAGGACAGAATGGAAAGGAAAAATTATGAGAAAAAAAATGGAAATGAAGTCTATGTAAATAGGGAAGGGTGGAGGGGTGAAGGGCGCACAGGTAATGGGGAGAAAAATAAGAACTAAGATACATCATGTACAGGTACAAGCACCCAATGATAAATGTAAACATACTGTATCCCTAAAATGTACCAATAAAAGAATTTAAGAAAAAAAATTCCTGTTTGTTCCACAATTTGATATAGTACCTGGGAAGCGGTGTGGTGGCGTAACAAAAGCAAAGGATCTATTCATCCTCTAACCTTCCCCATCTCCTGGATTTCTGATATGCATTCTATAAAACTTACTTCCTCTCTAGGAGTGAGCACTTTCACAGCACCTATTTCCCTTACTTTTAAATTTTGTCAAGTAACGTATCTATCTATCGTGGTGCCAAGCCCCCCCCTTATCATTTCACTGACGGTTAAAATCACCCAAGTACAATTCCAATATCTTACAGAGAGGAACCCATGAATGCTATGGTAATGATGTGGCTGAAGTCAGAGCAGCACAGCTTTGACTAGAATCCTGGTCTCACTTAAGCACTGGTTCAGGGCAGTGTTCTGCTATAGCACATTACCCCCCAGTTAGGAATTATTGTTATTTAACTCCCAACAAGCCCGTGCCATGCTCTTGCTGGATGCTTTCTCACTACTTCATTTAGCTGAAGACGTTTTTAAAAATTAAAATAGCGTATCAATTCAGGGAAAAACTTACAAAATCATTATAATCAATTTTGGAAGAAGAAATTTTGTCATAAAGGAATGTCAGTAAGAACACTTTGCATCAAGGGCCATTCAAAGGTTGTCTCTTCTGGCAACATGGCCCCCTCCCCAAAACTCAATGTGGAATTGCTAGGTTGTTTATCATTAATTCAACGCTTCTATCTAACTAACCCTGTTTAGTTGGTGGTTTCCTGTTTTCTTTCCCGCCTGGTCGGGCAGCAGGAACAGAATCTCAGCTCTGTTCCTCTCTTGACTGACCTCCCATGTTCCTGCTACTGGTCTCAGCTGAACACCTACTCCTTCCCTTCCAGTTAAGAACAAACAAACACAAAGCGCCATGTAAACAGCTTCATTGAGAGGGAGAGCTGCTTTCTCAGCGGTCCATGGGGGAAAGGCATCAGCGCCCCGAGGACCTGAATCCGCTCTCCCACCATGGGCTCCCGGCTGCATTCCGGGGACCTTGGGATTTAGTGGAGGTCTTGGTGTGTGCCTTCCCGGGGCCCGCTGCAAGGCCGGTCGGCTTTATCCGCTGTTGGCCTCTGGATGGCCCATTGTGCCTGCTTCTTGGGTTCCTGCTTCTTCTCTTGCCTGAGCTTCGAGCTTGACCTCTTCTGGCCTCTGGGCTCAGGCCTGGAGTCTCCCTTCGAAGCGCGTCTTGGGGCCTTGGGCCTCCTCCCCCTGGCCCTGGCCGGAGGCCTCGCCTTCAGCCACGCGTTGCGTCTCCACTCCTCCCTGGCATTGCTCGCCGCCTGGCGACGCGTGAGGCGCCTCCGCCGCTTCCGGAGCCTGGGCGGGCTCCTCCTCGAAGAGCTGCCGCCCTCCTCCAGCCTCGGGCGTCCGGGCTTTCTCCTTGGCTTCGGAGTCCTCCAGACCCTGAAGCACTCAACCGAGTTGCTGCTGCTGACCCGCAGGAACACGCCCCTGCCCTCGGGCCTGGGCGCTCCGCCCGAGTGGCTGCTGACCTGCCTGCGCACTTCGTAGCCCGCCTTGGCCAGCTCCTTCCTGAGGGCAGTCAGAGTCAGCCCCTTGTGTGCGGTGATGGCCCGGAGCACCACCTGGGACACTCTGAGCACTGAGCTCTGGATCCCCCTCAGCAGTCCCCCGAGGGCTCTTCCCGCGGGCCGCTGGGCGCTCATGTCAGCGCCCTGGGATTCAGCACTGGGCCTGGCCGCTGCAGCCATGGCCCCGCATCCCACTACGGGTCTGTGGGCTCACAGAGCTGGCTTTGGGCCTCACCTGCCAAGACCGCACCTGAGGCCCAGCTGCTGACTTACGTCACAAACAAGGGTTGGGCCCAGCTTATTGAGGCCCCTGTCAGAGGACTGGCACGTCTTGCCCAGGTACAGGCCGTTCGTACTTTCCATAACCAATCAGAACCCGAATTTCCTTCTGCGTCTAAACCAATCCAAACCTTCAGCGCCTTGTGCGCCCGTAACAATCACCTATAGAATTTCCAGAGTTCCCTTCAGGGTTCGTACTTACTGATCTTGACCTCCGCTGCTCCCTGAAGTCCATTCTTCTGTGGCCCTAAACACTACCCACATTTCCCTAAGACAGAGCTGCTCTCAGCTGTCCCAAACTAGCAATACAAGGCCTGGAAGAAGTAAATGTGGCAGTCTGTGAAACACAACCTGGCCCAGATACCCTACCTTTAGGCCCCACCAGTTAGATGTCTGCAGTCCTGCTTCCTTGTAGCTTGGCAAGGACGTGAAACTAAAGGATAACCAACTCTTTTAGGTGAGAAGGTGAAACCTTAGAAAGTGTACAACTTCAAAATTTAATTTTAATTGCCAATCCATTGCTTTGTCCAATTCTAGATTTTCAATCGGACTTAAATCATGTGCTCATTAACTTCAGGAGCCATCTTTTTTTCCTCTCTCCTGTAGGTAAAGGTCAGAAATTCAGACTCCATTTCTGCACTGACCTTTTTATTGTTGCAGAAATTTCACAGTGCAGGGAGTGATGTTCTCAAATTTAACCTGTTTTTCAGAACATGCAAACATCTCTATTTGTTAGTGGTTTTAAACAGCAGATCTCTCTTGTTCTTCCCTTGGGGCTGACAGGACACAGATGTCAGCTTCAGCTAACAATCACTACAGCCAAAAGGTAAGCACCTGAGGACAGGAATAAAGGTTGTTTGGGAAATTGATAGAGTGGCATAATGTTGAAACACAAACTGTTGTGAATTTTGTTGGGAGTAACCACAAAACTCACAGGAGACGGAGGAGCAGGGGTAAAACAACAAAATTTATTTGCTAGCAGGCCAGGCCCACAGGAACATGCCTTCAAGGACTGACCCAGAGTTACATTGGTGGCTTACAGTTATACAATTCTGGTCATGTGGTTTACAGAAAGCTTAGGGTCTACGTGTAATTTTGCTGATGAGGCATGGTGCAGACATCTGGCCTCACTTGGGTGGGGGTTGTGGTTAGGCAGTGTTCTAGGCTTTTGTTTATCTCGTGCCTACAGACTTGTGGCTAATGGCGAACCATCTGGTATTGCTGTTTTGAGAAGTGAAACAGTATTCTCAGAAGTGAAGCAAGTTACAGAAGCAGAATGAAGCAGGCAGTTATTTTATATTATTTTATATTTTCCTTAACAAAACAAGCTGAAGAATTTGGAAAATAGGAACTAAACACTGAGGGGTGGTAACACCAGAACTTCAATCAGGGTGAGAGAGGAATAGGAGGGTAGATAGGATATCATGATTTCAATTGAAGGAACAATTGGAGAAGTTGTTTCTCCTTTCCCTTGTCTCAGTTCCCTTGCATCCTGTAGCAGACCTCCCTGCCCAGTACTAGCGGGCTATGAATGGCACATGCTTCTTGCTTTCCTAATTCTGCTATGCTGTTTTATATCAGGAGTTAGACCAAAGCCTTGCATGACTCAAACAGGCGTGCCAGCTAACAAAGTTGGTCTAGTATTGCTCCTTTGCTAATGGCTGTCAATGAGGCCTAAATCCTGGTCTGTGAAGTGGCAGGGCCCTGCTAAATTTCATGCCACTGAGATCAGCATGACCCCAATTAAAATCCTTTCCCCTGAATATTGCTTCTTAGTGACCTTGTGGGTTGCTTGCTAATTGTGCCTGGTCCCAGTATTGGTTTCTTCTACCCTAGCAAGATAAGCAGTGCCTACTCCATAACATCCCTGCCTGGTGCCATCACACCAGGTGTTTGGCAATAATTCACTAGATGACTTCAAAGCTCCCTAGCTCCTTATTCCTTCTCATGATTGTATTCAATAAATACTGGTTGTGCTTGAGGGTCTTTGTCTTTGCTTCCATCAGCAACACCGATCATGGCCCAAGACTCAGCTTCATTATAAGTCTCATTCCATCTATTCTTAAAACTTTAGTTGGTGCTGTGGTGGCTCACAGGAGACTGGGACCTAATGCAGGGGTCTCCAACAAGCCCCATTCCCCCTAATCCTTACATTTGGTGCCCAATGGCATCCCCTACTTTTTGGTAATGAAAAAGACCAGACTCAACCAATATTCATCAAAGTGGCTTGGGTGAAATGAGTGAACACAAGCAAATAATGAAACATATGAAGCCTTGGAGGTGACAAAATGGGTTGACTGGTGTCAGGAAAGCAGCCAAGGCATCTGAGGCTCTTTACAGGAACTTCCATGGAGGAAGAGCTAATCCTCTGGGTTCATCACTGGCATGGCGGTGCCATATTCCTCCCCAGACATTTGCTTGGTGGGTCAGTGGACAGAAGTCCATTGCTTGGGCCACCTGTCTTCCCGTTTTCTCTCAGAACCATTTTCTACTTATCCTGGGTATACCCTCAAAGGGGAACATATCTAGCTGACTCGGTTCCTGCCCTAACCTCATTTGTGTCTGCCTGATCTGGCTACCAGGAAATAATACCAGTTATAGAGAACTTGCCTAAGAGGTCAATTGACAGTTATCACCACCACCATGATGGGGTCCAAACTCAGCTGCATCCTGCAACTTTCTGAAGAATGGGTCCTGTGACTGCATTGGGGACTGGCTTGCCTGCCTTTCCTCCTGGCCTGCTCTTCCCAGCACTGCAGCATACCAAGGAGCAGAACATGGGCTCAAAGTGGCAATGTCTCAGGTTAGGTTGTTTCTGCAACAGACTAGGGAGCTCATTGGGGACAAGGAATGATGTGGCACACCCGAACCTGTCATTTACCATGTCCCATCGGGCTTTTGCATAGGCCAAGCCAGCCAATTGAAAGGATTTTGCACAGGGTATATCATTTCACCTTCTTTTACAATTTTTTTCTTTAAATTCTTTTGTTGGTACATTTTAGGTAAACAATACATTTACATTTATCATTGGGTACTTCTGCCTGTACATGATGAATCTTGGTTCTTATTTTTTCCCCATTTCTTGTCCTCCCTTCACCCCCTCCACCCTTCCCTACTTACAAAGACTTTGTTTCCATTTTTTCCTTTCCTCATAATTTTTCCTTTCCCTTCTTTCCTTTCCCCTTCCCCTCCTAACTTCCCCTACCACTTTGGACCTTTTCTTTCTATTTCAAATTATCAATTATTCATTTTAATCCTTATTTACACTTTCAGTTTCTCACATTAGAGAAACAATTCAGTATTTGCACATGTGTGTCCTATTTATTTCACTTAAGAGTATGGCCTCAATACGCATCCATTTCGCTATAAATGTCTCTAGTTTCTCATTCTTTATGGCTGAGTAGTACTCCATTTTATTAAAAAACCACATCTTTATCCAGTTTCCAGTTGACGGGCAATTGGGCTTTTTCCAAGCTTTAGTTATTACAAACTGTGCCTCTATAAACATGGGTACACATATAGCACCATGGTATGATACTTTTAATTCTTTTGGGAAGATACCCAGCAGGGGAATAGCTGGGTCAAATGGGACCTCTAGTCCTAGTTCTTTGAGGTATCTCCATACTGATTTTCACAGTGGTTGCACCAGCCTGCATTCCCACCAACAATGGAGAAGGGATCCTTTCTCCCCAACCCCCACCAGCATTTGTTATTGGTTGATTTCTTGATAGCAGCCACTCTTTCTGGGGTGAGGTGGAATCTCAGTGTTGTTTTCATCTGCATCTCTCAAATGACCAGTGACGTGGAACATTTTTTTCATATGTTTCTTTGCTGCTTTTACTTCTTTTTCTGAGAAATGTCTGTTCATTTCAGATGCCCATTTTTGAATTGGGTCTTTGAATTTGGGGGGGTCTGATTTTTTTCAATTCCCTATATATTCTAGATAGTAGACCTTTGTCTGAGGTACAGCTGCTAAAAATTTCTTCCCACATTGCAGGTTGTCTCTTAGCTCTTTTGGTGGTTTCTCTTGCAGTGCAGAAGCTTTTTAATAAGATGAGATGCCAGATGTTGATTCTTTGTGGTAGCTCCTGTGCTGCTGAGGTTTTGTTCATAAAGTCTTTTCCTATGCCAACGTCTTCAAAAGTTCTACCTAAATTATCTTCCAGCAAGTTTAGTGTTTCTGTTTAATATTTAGATCTTTAATCCACTTCAATCTTAGTTTAGTGCATGGTGATAGATATGGGTCTAGTTTTAATCTCTAACAGGTTGAAATCCAGTTTTTCCAACACCATTTATTAAATAGGCTATCTTTCCTCCAATGAGGGTGTTTGGCTCCTTTGTGAAAGATAAGGTGGCTGAGTGTATCTGGAGTTGTTTCTGCATCTTCTAATCTATTCCACTGGTCCTTGCCAGTAATATGCTGTTTTTATCACAGCAGCTTTGTAGTGTAGTTTCAAGTTGGGGATTGTGATATCCCCTACCTTGCCTTTGTTGCCTAGAATTGCATTTGCTATTCTAGGTCTCTTCTGGTTACAAATGAATTTTTGGATTGTTTTCGCTAGTTCTGTGAAATATATTGTTGGAATTTCAATCAGCATTGCATTAAATCTATATAGCAGTTTTGGAAGTATGGCCATTTTCATTATACTGGTTCTTCCTACCCAGGAACAAGGGATGTCTTTCCGTTTTCTTATATCCTCTTCAATCACTTTTATCAGGGTGCTGTAGTTTTCAGTGTAGAGGTCTTTTCCTTCCTTTGTTAGATTGATTCCTACATATTTCATTTTTTTTGGATGCTATTGTGAAAGGAATTGTTTCCCTAATTTCTCTTTCAGTGAGTCTGTTATTTGTGTATGAGAAGGCTATTGTTATTTTGAGTGTTGACCTTGTATCCAGCTACTCCACTGAATGTGTCACTTAAGTCTAGAAGCCTTTTGGCAGAGTTTTTTGGGTCTTCTATATAAAATATCACATCTTCAGCAAATAATGACAGTTTAACTTCCTCCATTCCTATCTTTATCCCTTTTATTTCTTTTTTTTTTTAGTTCTTTTATTGGTACATTTTAGGTATACAATTCGTTTGCATTTATCATTGGGTGTTTGTACCTGTACATGATATATCTTGGCTCTTATTTTTTTTCCCCATTACCGGTGCACCCTTCAACCCCTCTGCCCTTCCCTATTTACATAGATTTCATTTCCATTTTTTTTTCTTTTCTCACAGTTTTTCCTTTCTCTCTTTTCCTTTCCCCTTCCCCTCCTTTCACTCCTTCATCTTTGGACCTTTTTTCCTATTTCAAATTATCAATTATTCATTTTAATCATTTTAACCCTTGTTTACACTATCAGTTTCTCACACTAGTGAAACTATTCGGTATTTACATGTGTGTCCTATTTATTTCTCTTAAGAGTATGGCCTCGATATGCATCCATTTAGCTATAAATGACTCTAGTTTTTCATTCTTTATGGCTGAGTAGTACTTCATTTTATTAAAAAACCCACATTTTCTTTATCCAGTTTCCAGTTGATGGGCACTTGGGCTGCTTCCAAGCTTTAGCTATTACAAACTGTGCTGCTATGAACATGGGTGCACATATACCGCTGTGGTATGATTCTTTTAATTCTTTTCAGAAGATACCCAGCAGGAGAATACCTGGGTCAAATGGGACCTCTAGTCCTAGTTCCTTGAGGTATTACCATACTGACTTCCACAGTGGTTGCACCAGTCTGCACTCCCACCAGCAATGGAGAAGGGTTCCTTTTCCCCAAAACCCTGCCAGCATTTGTTATTTGTTGATTTCTTGATAGTAGCCATTCTTTCTGGAGTGAGGTGAAATCTCAGTGTTGTTTTCATCTGCATCTCTCGAATGACAAGTGATGTTGAACATTTTTTCATATATTTGTTGCTGCTTTTACTTCTTTATCTGAGAAATGTCTGTTCATTTCAGATGCCCATTTTTGAATTGGGCCTTTGAATTTGGGATGTCTGATTTTTTTCAATTCTTTATATATACTAGATAGTAGTCCTTTGTCTGAGGTACAGCTGCTAAAATTTTTTTCCCATATTGTTGGTTGTCTCTTAGCTCTGTTGGTGGTTTCTTTTGCAGTGCAGAAGCTTTTTAATAAGATGAGATCCCAGTTATAGATTCTTTCTGCTACTTCTCATGCTGCTGAGGTTGTTTATGAAGTCTTTTCCTATGTCAATGTCTTCAAGAGTTCTACCTAACTTATCTTCCAGCAAGTTTAGTGTTTCTGTCTTAATATTTATATCTTTAATCTGCTTTGATCTTAGTTTAGTGCATGGTGATAGGTATGGGTCTAGTTTTAATCTTTGGTAGGTTGAAATCCAGTTTTTCCAACACCACTTATTAAATAGGCTATCTTTCCTCCAATGATGGTGGTTGGCTCCTTTGTCAAAGATGAGGTGGCTGAGCATGTCTGGAGTTCTTTCTGCATCTTCTAATCGATTCCACTGATCCTCAGGTCTGTTCCATTGCCAGTACCATGCTGATTTTATCGCAGTAGCTTTGTAGTATAGTTTCAAGTTGGGGATTGTGATACCCCCAGCCATGTCTCTGTTGCTTAGAATTGCTTTAGCTATTCTAGGTCTCTTATGGTTCCAAATGAATGTTTGGATTGTTTTCTCTAGTTCTGTGAAGTATAACAGACTCACTGAGAGAAAAATTAGGGAAACAATTCCCTTTACAACAGCATCCAAAAAATGAAATATCTAGGAATCAATCCAACAAAGGAAGCAAAAGACCTCTACACTGAAAACTACAGCACTCTGAAAAAAGAGATTAAAGAGGATACAAGAAAATGGGAAGAAATCCCTTGCTCCTGGGTAGGAAGAACCAGTATAGTGAAAATGGCCATACTTCCAAAACTACTATATAGATTCAATGCAATGCCAATTGAAATTACAATATCCCTTTTATTTCTTTATCTTGTCTAATTAATATGGTTAATGTTTCCAGAACTATATTGGAGTGGTGATAATGGGCATCCTTGTCTTGTCCCTGATTTTAGCATGAAAGTTTTCAATTTTTGACCATTTAGTATTATGTTGGCTGTTGGTTTTTTCATAGTCTTAATCAGGTTGAGATAAAGACCTTCTGTTCCAATTTTCTGTGGAGTTTTTATCATGAATGGGTGTTGGATTTTGTTGAACACTTTTTCTGCATCTATTGAGTTGATCACATGGTTTTTGTCCTTGGCTCTGTTAATATAGTGTAATACATTTATTGATTTATGTATGTTGAAACATCCCTGCATCCCTGGGATCAATCCGACTTGGTCAGGATGTATGATCTTCTTGATGACCCTCTGTATTCTGTTTGCCAGTATCTTGATGAGGATTTTTGCATCTATGTTCATTAGAGAGATTGGCCTGTAGTTCTCTTTTTGGTTTGGGTCTTTCCCTGGTTTTGGAATCAAAGTAACACTTGCTTCCAGGAATGAGTTTGGAAGCCTTGCTTCCCTTTCAATTTCCTTGATGAGTTTAAAGAGTAATGGCATTAGTTCTTCTTTAAATGTCTTGTAGATTTCAGCAGTGAAGCCATCAGGACCTGGGCTTTTCTTTGTTGGTAAGTTTTTTTATCACATTTTCAATTTCACTCATGTTGATTGGGGTGTTTAGAATTTCTATATCTTCTTCATTTAACTTTGGCAATTGATATGTATCTAGGAATCTGTCCATTTCTTCTGTGTTTTCCATTTTATTAGAGTATAGGTTCTTGAAGTAGGTATTGATGATTCCGTGGATTTCTGCTGGGTCTGTTGTAACTCCCCCTTTTTCTTTCTTCATTGCATGGATTTGAGCCTTTTCTTTCATTTTTCTGATAATGTTGGCTAAAGATTTATTGATTTTATTTATTCTTTGGAAAAACCAACTTCTTCTTTCATTGATTTTTTTGTATTGTTCTCTTAATCTCCATTGCATTGATTTCTGCTCTGATGTTTATAATTTGCTCTCTTATATGAACTTTGGGTTTGTTATGCTTTTCTTTATCTAGGAGCTTGAGGTTCTGCATTAAGTTGTTAATTTAAGTTCTCTCTGTTTTCTTAATATGGGCATTCACTGCTATGAATTTCTCTCATAAAACTGCTTTCATTGTGTCCCATAGATTCCTGTATGTTGTACCGGCATTATCATTTACTTGTAGAAACTGTCTAATTTCTTCTTTTATTTCCTCTATGACCCATTGGTTGTTCAGGACGGTGTTATTCAATTTCCATGTGTTTATGGGGGTTTTGTGGTTTCTTATGTTATTGATCTCCAATTTTATTGCACTATGGTGTGATAATATACAAGGTGTCACTTCAATTATTTTACATTTGCTTGGACATGTTCTATGAGCTAGCATGTGGTCTGTTTTGGAGAATGACCCACGTGCAGCCGAAAAGAATGTGCACTCTAATTTTGTGGGGTGGAACACTCAGTAAACATCTATTAAGTCCATTTGTTCAATAGCTTGATTCAGTTCTAGGATTTTGTTGTTAATTTTTTGTTTAGATGATTGGTCTGTTTGTGACAGTGGAGTATTGAGATCCCCCACTACAATTGTGTTACTGCTTATTTGGTTTTTCATGTCCATTAATATGTGTTTTGTATAGTTGGGGGCATTTGTATTGGGTGCATATATACTTAGGATTGTCATCTCTTCCTCTTGGATTGTTCCCTTCACAAGGATGTAGTGACCATCTTTGTCTCTCTTAATTAGTTTTGGTTTGAAATCTATTTTGTCTGCAATTAAGATTGCCACCCCTGCTTTCTTCTGGGTTCCTGTGGCATGGAGAACTGTTTTCCATCCTTTTACTTTCAGTCTATGAGTTTCTTTTTGAGTTAGGTGTGTTATATACAGCATATTGTTGCATTTTCCTTTTTAATCCATGCTGCCAGTCTATTTATTTTGATTGGTGAATTGAGGCCATTAACATTGAGGGTTATAATTGATAGATATTGACTCATTCTTATCATGATGTTTTACTGTTGTTGGTTCTTTTTTATTTTTCCTCCTTTACCTTTAGTTTCTTGCCTTGCCTGGTAGCTTCCCTCTGTTGGGCCTCATGGAGTTGTGACTTTCATTGTCTTTTTCTAGGATATTGTTTAGAATTGTTTGGAGTGCTGGTTTGGTGTTCATGAAATTTCTCAGGTGTTCTTTGTTGTGGATGTATCTAATTTCCCCATCAATTTTGAAAGATAATTTTTCAGGATACACTAGTCTAGGTTGAAAGTTATTTTCTTTTAGGGCTTGAAATACTTCACTCCAGGCTCTCCTTGATTTGAGGGTTTGTATTGAGAAGTCTGCTGTGATTCTCATGGGGTTTCCTTTGTAGCTGATTTGTTTCTTTTCTCTAACTGCTTGTAGGATTTTGTTCTTCTGTTGGGTTTCTGGGATCTTGACTATTATATGTCTAAGTGTAGATTTTGTTTTTGATCATGGCTACTTGGAGTTCTATATGCCTCATTTTTCTATATGTCCAATTCTCTACCTCTGTCTGGGAAGTTTTCTACTATTACTTCTGTGAACAGGTTTTTAGATGTCATTTGTACTTTCTCCTGCTTTTTCATGGACTCCTATCTGTCTTATGTTATTCTTCTTTGCATCATCTAGCAGCTGCTGGATTGATTTCTCATGGTCCCTTACTATTTTGAAGAAATCTCTGTTTTCATGGTCATTAACCTCAATCCTGTCTTCTATAGCTGATATTGTATCTTCACAGTCCCTTAATCTGATGTGCATACTTCAGTGGAGTTTTTAATCTCCTGGATATCTGTTAGAATCTGTCTCATGGATTCCATTTCTTTCCTATGTTAAGCAATCAAGGTTTCCATTTCTTTCCTATGCTGGGCATTCATGACTTCCAGCATGTTTCTGAGCTCTATTTTTTTTTAACTGTTTCTGTTCTAGAGCCTCTAATCATGTCTTTCATTCTGCTTACCATCTCTGTAGTTTTCTGGGAAATTCTTTGTTTTGATTTTTTCTAGGGCCTCATTCATCTGTTTTGTTACTTCCTGTGCTATCAGTTCAGGGTGTCCAGGTGGTTGATTATCAGACTTTTCCACCTCATTTCCCCCAGCATTTACCCTTCGTGGGGTGGAAGTCTGAGTTTGTGCCTTGCTTAAATGTCTTCTCATTTTTTTTTTTTGGTTCTGTCCTTGGTATAGTTCCTGGGTTGATACTTAGAAATTGCTTATTGTAAGTATCTTTGTTGCTTGCAATGAGAACCCTTATGGAATGATTGCTTCTCAGAGCTGTCTTCCAGATATAGCTGGTATTTAGGTTTTGAGTTTCTAATGACTCTGAGGCTGTCTCATTTTCATTATACCAAGAAGAACAACTGATTAGATCAATCACAACACCTTAACCTAAGCGATAGAGTCAGCAACACCATAGTATCAAGTACCTCTTAGAAAATGACAATTTGTGATAATTATTAATCTATCACCTTTAACTGTGTGAATTAAATCAAAATTGAGGACCAACCCAACATATGTGGTTAGTGAATAAACTCCTCAATATAGCACCTTTACCCTTCAGGATGGGGAGTTAGAAGGAGTTGGGGAGTGACAGAAGGTAGAGGGATAGGGGAAGGTCAGCATTGATGCCAGAGGACACAGGCAAGAGAATGAAAAAGAGAAGAAAAGAAAAAGAAGAAATCTGAATTAGGGCCAGGACAGTAACAAAAAGGGAGATGAAGAACAATGTGGGATAGCAAGGAGGCGGGGGGGGGGGGGAAACAGGAAAGAGGAAAGAAAGAAAAAAAGAAGAGAAAAATAAAAAGTTGAAAACAGTAGGCAAAAAATTAAAAATAAGAGCAAATAATAGTAATAATAATTTTGAAAATAACAAATAAAAATAAAAATGAAAATGAAGGCCCTCCTTCAGAGTATGTCTTCTGTCACAATAGACAATGTGGACAGCACTCTGCAGATACAAATCAATGAGTCCCAGGAAGCCAGTTGCAAACCCATGGGATTCAGGCAGATTTCAGGCTGCAAGTCCCAAGTTGAGCTCCCTGTTGTCCTGCAGGGTTGAACTCTGCAAGGTTTTATTGCCGGTTCCAGCTGCCCTTCGCCTGAATATAGTCCAGGTTCTGATGGGAGGGGATGATCCTTCCAAATTACCAAGTCTGGTGTTCTGGTGTCCTCTGTGCCTTTGTAGTGTGGAACCAGGTAGTAGCACAGCCAGGTGGTCAGAGGCATGGGGGGGGGGTGCTGCAGGCGCCAATGTGGCTAACCACTTCACCACTGTGGGTGTGGCAAGTGGCAAGGGGTCCTCACTTTCTGGCCAGTTGCTGGTGGGTGTGGCACGGGTTGGATGGGAGCGGGGCTTCCGGTGGCCAGGGACCTCTCTCTAATGCAGCCTGAATGGGTCACTGCCATAGTTTTTGGTAGTTTGAAAGCAACATGGCACATACACACCTTCATTAAAAAATGAAAATGAACTATTGTAAATTAAGAAACATGATCAAATGTTTTCTACAAGCAAAAAGAAATTGTTTTTCTTGGCCCAATAAATTTCTGACAGTGGGATGCACTGTATTAGGTTATCTATCATTTTAGGGTGGTATGATTTAGCAAGGGTGGCTGGTATGATTTGATTTAAAAAGAGCCAAAGAGGGATTTCGTATATGGCTTCACAACAGTGCCCAGTCACTGGGTTGGATTTAGTTACATACTTGTTTGGAACTCTATGGAATGAAGGCCTCAATTTGTAAATTATGAAGTTGAAAACAACTTATACAGGCTCAACAACATGAAGTGATATGATCATTAGTCTTTGTGTTACTTTTCTCTCCTTGTTGAGACAAAATCCCTGACACCCAAAGTTAAAGAGAAAAAGGTTTATTTAGCTCATAGTTTGTAGAGGTTTCAGTCCATAACTGTCTGGCTTTAAGGCAGGGTGGCTTGGCCTAGAGGGGTATTGCAGAGGAGATCAGTTCATAGCACAAACAGTCTAGCAAAAGCAACAAGGGACCTTAACAGCATCATTCTACAACTTTTATCCAGACTATTTATGGCCAGTAGCAATCACACCCTTAATCCTAGTGCCATTGAGCCTAGCATTGCATCATGAATAAATTCTGGCATTGCACCCTCTAGATCAAGCCACCTCTGAAAAAGCCTATGACCACATGAGGCATTGCGGGGGACAGCTAGACACAAAAGATAATATTCTGCACATGGCCTCCCAAGACTCATGTACATTCCTTTACATAAAAGTCGTTTAGTCCATCTCTAAGAGTTGCCAAAGTCCTAACAGTTTTGGCCTTGCTGAAAAGTCCAATCCTAAGTCTCTTCTGAGATTTAAGGCAAACTCTTAGCTGCAAGCCCTTGTACAAATGAAAAGAATGTTAAACACTTCCAACATTAAATGACACAAGATAGACATTTCCATTCCCAAAGTTACAGACGGGGGACACAAAGGAATGGGAGTGAAACAATTCCAAAATCCAGCAGGGCAAACATTAAATCCCATAGTTCCACTTTTAGCATCCCTGGAAATCTGTGACAAGTTGTGAATTCCAAAGGGCTTGGGTGGCCCCACCTCTATGGCACTACTGGTTGTAGCTCTCATGGCTTCTCTCTTGGGCCAGCTCTGCTCCCTCCTTGCAGTTTTCCTCAAGCCATCTATGTTCCTGGCTTCTCCAAACATCTGGGGTCTCCACTGTACCTTTGGCTTCATACACTGTGCTTTAAGGGGCACGCTGCCTGGCCTCCCAGTCTTTCTTGTGAAACCTGAGTGAAAGCCTTCCTGACCCCATGACTCTTGTATTCTGCATGTGCCTAAAACCAGCACCATGTGAATGATACCAAGGTCTGCTGCCAGCTCAAGCAGTAGCCAGGCTTTCTTCTCTGTTGCCTGTAGGTATCCAGTGCCTATGAACCAAATCCTGAGAAACAACTTCTCTAGGCTGCCACTGTTCTGGAACATGGTGGTCTGGGGCTCTCTTCTCTAAACAAAATATTTCACTTTTGCAGATTTGAGGCTGTACAAGGTGGAGTCCTACTGCTTTTGTGATGCCCTCAGGTAATCTTTTCTATTCTCCTGTTCCTTCTGAACAACCAAGATCTCTATCTTTTCAGTCCACAGCTTTACAGGAGAGCTTCCTTTCTGGCCAAACTCAAAACACTTTAAATCATTCTGCTGGGCTCTTAGCTCTTGATTCTCAACATAAATCTAGCTAAAAGCCTCCAATAGCAGTTATACCATGGCCTCAATATGAGCTTGCCTTGTAATTTCTTCTGCAAGATTAATTAGTCCACCACCCCTGATCTCAGTCTTAGGCAAAGTCTCTGGACGTGAGCATAATGCAGGCAAACTTTTTGCCGATCTGGATATCATCTGTATTCCAACAACCAATACAGTCCTTCTTCCCAGGAGGAACCTTCTAAGCCTAGTCTATACCAGTATAATTTCTGTCAAGAAAGGTCTTCTGAGCTAGGACCATAAGCTCCCAACAAGTATAACCTAAGGCCTTCTTCTCTAAGTTTTCCCCTTCCCACATTGCAGCACCAAGGACTTCTAAACCACATGGTCATGTACAGTCACAGCAACAACTCCACTTCTGGTACCAAATTCTGTGTTAGTTACTTTTCTGTTGTTGCTGAGACAAAATATCTTACACCCAAAGTTAAAAGTGAAAAGGTTTATTTAGCTCACAGTTTGTAGAGTTTTCAGTCTGTAATCAGCTGGCTCCAAGGCAAGATAAGTTGGCACAGCAGCATTGCAGAGAACAGTTCATAATGCCCACAATGTAGCCAAAGCAACAAGGGACTTTACCAGCATCTTTCTGCCCCTTTTATCTTATCCAGACTACTGAAGGCAGGTAGCACTCATACACTCAATCCTAGTGCCTTGAGCCTAGCATTGGATCATGAATCAATTCTAGCATCACACACTAGATTAAGCAGGCTTTGAAAAAGCCCAATCTATGACTGCATGAGGCTTTGGGGGGATATCTAAATACAAGCCATAACAGTCATTGACTAACATTTTGAAAACTTCAGGGCAAAAGAAAACAAATTGGTGACCTCTGCCCATAACTATTTGAAAACGGGTTAATACAGTTTCCTGTTTATCATGGTCACTATGGTGATTTGGAGAGACAGTCATTTCAGATACGTGATATGTAGTACAGTCAATATCATTTCTAATAAATTTTATTTTATCCTATTTGCCCCCTCAAACCCCCTCTTCTCCCTATGTACAAAAGCTTTGTTTCAGATTTGTCTTTCTAATTTCACTTTTATTCTTGCCCCTACCTTCCTTTCTCCCTCCCTCCTCCATTGTTCCCTTTCCCATTTGAACACTTTCTTCCCATTTCCCAACATCCATTATACATTTCAGTCCTGATTTCCACTTTAGATTTCTCACACCAGGGAAACAATGAAGTATTTAAACAAGTGTGCCAATCTATTTCACTTAGGAGTATAGTCTCAAGTCCATCCATTTAGTTATAAAGGTCTGAAGCTCATCCTTCTTTATGGCAGAGTATAAAATACCCGCATCTTCTCTATCCATTGGTCAGTTGATGGGCATTTGAGCTGTTTCCAAGACTTAGCTATTGCAAATTGTGCTGCTATAAACATGGGTGCACATATATTGCAGTGGTATGATGCTTTTAATTCTTTTGGGAAGATACCAAGAACAGGTATAGCTGGGTCAAATGGAACCTCTAGTTTTAGTTTTTTGAGAAATCTCCACACTGATTTCCACAGTGGTTGCACCAGTCTACACTCCCACCAACAGTGGAGAAGAGTTCCTTTTCCCCCACAGTCCCTCCAGTATTTGTTGTTGATTGATTTCTTGAAAGCAGCCATTTGTTCTGGAGTGAGATGGAATCTCATTGTTGTTTTAATTTGCATTTCACAAATGGCCAGTAATGTTGAACATTTTTTCATATATTTATTTGCTGTGTCTAAGTCTTCATCTGAGAAGTGTCTTCACATTTCAGATGTGCATTTTTCCATTGGGTCTTTAAATTTGAGGTGTGTAATTTTTTTGAGCTCTTTCTATATTCTAGGTAACAGTCCTTTATCTCATGAATATCTTGTAAAAAGTTTTTCCCACACTGTGTGTTGTCTCTTCACTCTGTTGGCAGTTTCTCTTGCTGTGCAAAACTTTTTAATAAGATGAGGTCCCACTTGTTGATTCTTGGTAGTAGTTCCTATGCAGTTTTGGTTTTGTTCATGAAATCTTTGCCTACTCCTATGTCCTCAAGTATTCTAACTATTCTTTCTTCTAGCATATTTAGTGTTTCTGTTTTAATATTTAGATGTTTGATTTATTTTGACTTTAGGTTAGTGCATGATAAAAGATATGTGTCTAGTTTCGATCTTTGGCATATGGAAAGCCAGTTTTTCCAGCACCATTTATTAAAGAGGCTATCTTTCTTCCAATAAAGGCATTTGGTTCTTTTGTCAAAAATAAGGTGACTGAGTATGTCTGGAGTTGTTTCTGCATCCTCTAGTCTCTTCCATTTTCCTCAGCTCTGTTCTTTTGCCAGTACCATGCTGTTTTTATAGCAGTAGTTTTGTAGTATAATTTAAAGTCAGGGATTGTGATACCCCTTGCCTTGCCTTTGTTGTCCAGAACTGCCTTTGCTATTCTAGGTCCCTTATGGTTCCAAATGAATTTTAGGATTTTTTTTTCTAATTTTGTGAGATACATTGTTGGGATTTTGATTTGGATTGCATCAAATCTGCATAACAATTTTGGAAGTATGGCCATTTTCACTATATTGGTTCTTCCTAACCAAGAACAAGGGACACTTTTCCATTTTATGATAGCCTCTTCAATCTCATTTTTCAGAATACTGTAGTTTTCAATGTAGAGGGATTTTTTACTTCCTTCATTAGATTGATTTCTAGTTATTTCATTTTTTGGATGCTATTTGTGAAGGGGATTGTTTCTCTAATTTCTCTCTCCATGAGTCTGTCATTTGTGTACAGGGAGGCTATTGATTTTTGAGTGTTGACTTTGTATCCAGTTACACCACTGAATTTGGTTACTAAATCTAAAAATCTTTTGGTGGAGTTTTTGGGATCTTCTATGTAGAGTATCATGTCATCCATAAATAATGATAATTTAAATTCTTCCTTTCCTATCCTTATTCCTTTTATTTCTTTCTCTTGTCTAATTCATCTGGCTAGTGTTTCCAGAACTATAATGAACGAAAGTAGTGACAGTGGACATGCTTGTCTTGTGCCTGATTTTAAAGTGAAAACTTTCAGTTTTTGTTCATTTAGGATGATGTTGGCTGTTGGTTTGCATAGATGTGTTTTACCAGATTGAGGTAAATACATCTATATCAATTTTCTATAGAGTTTTTTTGCCTGTAAAAAACTGGGTGTTGGACCTTGTCAAACGCTTTTTCTGCATCTACTTTAAAGATTATATAGCTTTTGTCCTTGGCTCTGTTAATGTAAGTGTATTACATTTAATTTGTATATGTTGAACCATCCCTGCATCCCTGGGATGAATCCAACTTGGTTATGGTGTATAACCTTCTTGATGATTTGCTGCATTCTGTTTGCCAGTATCTTACTGAGGATTTTTGAATCTATGTTCATTAGGGATATTGGCCTGTAATTCTCCTTTTGGTTGGATCCTTCTCTGGATTTGCAATCGAGGTAATGCTTGCTTCCAGGAATGAATTTGGGAGTATTGCTTCCCTTTCAATTTCATGTAAGAGTTTGAAGAGTAGTGGCATTAGATCTTCTTTAAATTTCATGTAGAATTCATCAGTGAATGCATCAGGGCCAGGGCTCTTCTTTGTCAGCAGGTTTTTAATTACATATTCAATTTCATTGGCCAATATTGGTTTATTTAGAATTTCTATATCTTTTTAATTCAGTTTTGGTAATTTCAGTTTCATATGTATCTAAGAATCTGTCCATTTCTTCTCTATGTTCCATCTTAATAGAATACAAGTTCTTGAAGTAAGTATTGATAATCTTGTGCATTGCTCAGGATCTTTTGTGATTTCACTCTTTTCATTCCTATTAAAGTTGTTTTGTTTTGTTTTATTTTTTTGTTCTATTTTTTTTTTTTTTTTTTTTTTGGTACCAGGATCGAACTCAGGTCCTTGCACTTGCGAGGCAGGCAGTGGAACCACTGAGCTAAATCTCTGGCCCTCCTTTCATTCCTAATTCCACTGATTTGAATCTTTTTTTATATATAAGGTTGGCTAAGGGTTTGTCAATTTTATTTAATCTTTCAAAGAACCAACTCTTTGATTCATTGATTTTTTGTATTGTTTTCTTAGTCTCCATTGATTTTTGCTCTGAGTTTTATACTTTCCTCCCTTGTATGAGCTTTGGGCTTGACTTGCTCTTCTTTTTCTAGAAGCTTGAGGTTCAACATTAGGTTATTTATTTGAACCCACTCTGTTTTCTTGATTTGAGAATTCACTGCTATAAATTTCCTTCATAGGACTGCTTTCATTGCATCCCATAAATTCTGGTATGTTGTATTGTCTTTATCATTTAATTGTAGAAATTATCTGTTTTCTTTTTTAATTTCATCTGTGACACATTGGTTGTTCAGAAGGGTGTTATGTAACTTCCATGTGTTTATGAAGTTCTTGTGGTTGCTTTTGCCATTTATTTCCAATTTCATTGCACTATGGTCTGATAATATGTACAGGATAATTTCAATTCCTTTGCATTTACTTAAGCATCCGGTATGAGGGGCTGCCATCCATCCCGCTGCTCCCAGCCCAGAGGTAGGGGCTTCTGAGCCACCATCCCACTGCTCCTGGTGTGGAGGAAGGGGCTTCTGGGTCACCATCCAGTCTGCCACTCCTGGCCCAGAGGAAGGGGCTTCTGGGCCACCATTCCTCCCACAGCTCCCAGCCCATGTTCCACCTCTCCCAGCTCAGAAGAGGTGAGCCACGTGGACGCCAAGAGCACTCCCCTGCACACCCCCAGTTGAAATGAGAAGACTCATAAATAAGTCTCAAAACCAGACTTCCAGGTCACCTACAGCAACCCCAAAAGGAAATGAGATGGAACACTCTGATACTAAACAACCTGGACCCACTGAACTGGCAACAAAAGGGGATCTGGAAAAAATGAAATCAGAAATAATTTCTCAGATAACAGGAGAAATTGTGCCCTTAGTGCAAGACATGATTAATAAATCTAGAGAGGAGCTCAGGAACATGATGGAATCCCAACATAAGAAACAAATGGAATCCATAAAACAGATGCAAATAGATTTCCAGGACATGAAAAACTCCATCAAAAGTCTACACAGCAGAATGAGCCAATGTGAGGACAGAATTTCAGATATAGAAGATAAGATTGCAATTAGTGGCCAGGAAAAGAAAAATTGCTTCAAAATTATAAGGGAACAGGAGAAATCAATCCAGCAGCTGCTAGATGATGCAAAGAAGAATAACATAAGACTGATTGGAGTCAATGAAGAAACAGGAGAGAGGGCAGATGACATAAAAAATCTCTTCACAGAAATGATGGCAGAATATTTCCCAAGCAGGGGAAAAGAGCTTGACATACAGATAAGTGAGGCATATAGGACTCCAAATAGCCTTGATCAAAAAACAATCTACACATAGGCATATAATTGTTAAGATTCCAGAAACATAACAGAAGAACAAACTTCTACAAGCAGTTAGAGAAAAGAAACAAATCACATACAAAGGAAAGTCCATCAGAATCACAGCAGACTTCTCAACACAAACCCTCAAGGCAAGAAGAGCTTGGAGTGACATATTCCAAGCCCTAAAAAAAACAGCCTCCAACTCAGATTGATGCACCCTGCAAAACTATCTTTTAAAATTGATGGAGAAATAAGATACTTTCATGACAAAGAGCACCTTAGGAATTCATGAAAACAAGCACTCCAAAAAATTTTACACAGTATTCTAGGAACAGACATTGAGGATCACAACCCCAGGAAGCAAAGCAGAATGAACCCATCTGGCATGACAAGAAATTAAATGTAAAGGGGGAGAACCCAACAAAATGAAAAAGTCACGAAAATGATAAGTCCATATGTTTCAGTTACAACCATCAATGTTAATGGTCTCAATTCACAAATCAAAAGAAATAGACTGGCAGAATGGGTCAAGAAGCAAAATCCAACAATATGCTACATACAAGAAACACACTTAATTCAAAAGGAAACTCATAGACTGAAAGTTAAAGGGTGGAAAACAATACTCCATGTGACGGGAACCAAAAAAAAGCAAGAGTAGCTATCCTCTTTGCAGATCAAATAGATTTCAAACCAACACTGATTAAGAGAGATGAAGAAGGACACTACATCCTTGTAAAGGGAACAACCCAACAGAAAGAGATGACAATCATAAATATCTATACACCAAACACTAGTGCACCCAACTATATAAAACAAATACTAATGGACATGAAGTTATATATGCAATAATACAATTGTAGTGGGGGACCTCAATACCCCACTGTCACAAATAGATAGATCAACTAGATAAAAAATAAGTATTGAAATTCTAGAACTCAATCGACCTCTTGAACAAATGAACTTAATAGATGTTTACAGAGTCTTGCACCCCACAAAATCAGAATACACATTCTTCTCAGCTGCACATGGGTCATTCTCCAAAATAGACCACATTCTCACACTTAGAACATGTTTAAGTAAGTGCAAAGGAATTGAAGTTATCCTCTATATATTATCAGACCATAGTGCTATGAAATTGGAGATCCATAGAAAAAGAAACCACAAGTATTTCATAAACACATGGAAATTGAACAATGCACATATGAAGAACCAATGGACTTAATAACCAAATTCAGTCAAGTAGCTGGTTACAAGGTCAACACACAAAAATCAATAGCTTTCCTCTACATGAATGACAGACTCAATGAGAGAGAAATAGGGCAAATGATTCCTTTCACAATAGCATCCAAAAAACTGAAATACCTAGGAATCATCCTAACAAAAGAAATCAAAGACCTCTTCTCTGAAAACTATGGCACTCTGAAAAGAGAGATTGAAGATGATATCAGAAAATGGACAGACATCCCCTGCTCCTGGGTAGGAAGGATTAATACAGTGAAAATGGCCATACTTCCAAAACTGCTATATAGATTTAATGCAATTCCAATTGAGATCCCAGCAGCATGCTTCACGGACTTGAGAAACCAATCCAGAAATTCATTTGGAACAACAAGAGACCCAGAATAGCAAAATTAATTCTAGGTAACAGAGAAATGGCAGGGGGTATCACAATCCCCAACTTGCAACCATACTACAAAACTACTGTGATAAAAACAGCATGGTACTGGCAAAGAAACAGACCCAAGGACCAGTGGAATAGATTGGAAGATACAGAAACAATTCCAGACACACTCAGCCATCTCATCTTCAATAAAGGAGCCAAACACCCTCACTGGAGGAAAGATAGCCTCTTCAATAAATGGTGCTGGAAAAATTTAGTTTCAACTTGACAGAGATTAACAGTAGACCTATATCTCTCACCATGCACTAAACTAAAATCAAAATGGATTAAAGATTTAAATATTACAATAGAAATGCTGAACCAGCTGGAACAGAGGTTAGGTAGAACTCTTGAAGACATTGGTGTAGGAAAAGATTTTATGAACAAAACTTCAGTTGCCTGTGAACTAGCACAAACAATCAATTAGTGGGATCTCTTCTTATTAAAAGGAGTCTGCACAGCAAGAGAAGCCACCAGCAGTGTGAAGAGACAACCTACAATGTGGGAAAAAATCTTCACCTGCTTTTCCTCAGACAAAGGTCTACTATCTAGAATCTATACAGAACTTAAAAAGATCAGACCTCCCAAATTTAAAGACCCAATCTGAAAATGGGCATCTGAAATGAACAGACATTTCTCACACAAAGAAGTAGAAATAACAAATAAATATATGAAAAAATGTTCAACATCACTGGTCATTCGAGAGATGCAAATGAAAACGATGCTGAGATTCCACCTCACTCCAGAAAGAATGGCTGCTATCATGAAATCAACCAATAACAAATGCTGGTGGGGCTGTGGGGAAAGAGGAACCCTGCTCCACTGCTGGTGGGAGTGTAGACTGGTGCAACCCCTGTGGAAATCAGCATGCAGACACCTGAAAAATCTAGGACTGGAAGTCCCATTTGACCCTGCTATTCCACTGCTGGGGATCTTCCCCAAAGAATTAAAAGAATCATACCACAGTGATATATGTGTGCCCATGTTCATAGCAGCACAGTTTGTGATAGCTAAAACTTGGAAACAGCACAAATGCCCATCAACTGGAAACTGGATCAAGAAAATATGTTTTTTTTAATATAAAATGGAGTACTACTCAGCCATAAAAAATGAGAAATTAGAGACATTTATTGCTAAATGGATGCACATTGAGGGAATACTCTTAAGTGAAATAAATAGGACACACATGTATAAATACTGAATAGTTTCTCTCGTGTGAGAAACTGAAAGTGTAAATAAGGACTAAATGTATAATAGGTAATGTGAAATAGGAAGAAAAGGGGCAAAGGGGAAGGAAGTGGGAGGGCTAGGGGAAAGGAAAGAAGGGAATGGGATTAATATGAGAAAATAGAAAAATAGGAACAAAATCTTTGTAAATAGGGAGGACTGGAGGGGTTGAAGGGAGGGCTGGGCAAGGGTGAAAAATAAGAACCAAGAGAGATTATGTAAAGGTGCAAATTTCCAATGATGAATGTCATTATATTGTATACCTAAAATGTACCAATGATTAGAATGAATAATCGATAATGTAAAATAGGAAGAAAAGGTCCAAAGGGGTAGGGGTAGTGGGAGGGGCAGGGGAAAGGAAAGAAGGGAAAGGAAAAATGATGAGAAATGGAAAAAATGGAAATAAAGTCTTTGTAAATAGGGAAGGGTGGAGGGGTGAAGGGAGGGCTAGGAATGGGGAAAAAATAAGAACCAAGATGCATTATGTAAAGGTACAATTCCCAGTGAGAAATGTAATTGTGTTGTATACCTAAAATGTACCAACAAAAGAATTTAAGAGAAAAAAAAAAGGCAATGACACATGAAGACCCTTCACACTAAACGGTGGTGTTGGCAAAGTGCGGTTTCAAAGTTCCAAAATTAACAGGATACCCTTAGTTCTTGGCTTTTGGAGATGCTGTGGAGAGATGTTAGCCTATCACAAGGTATTCTAGGAGTCTTCAGAGAAGCAGCTGCAGAGTGTAGCCTGTCATAACCTAGGGTATTAGTCAGCTTTCCTATTCCTGGGACCAAAATGTAAACACCTACAACTTAAAGGAGAGATTTAATTAGGCTCATGGTTTGGGGGGGGATTTAATCCATATTCAGCTGGCTTCAAGACAGAAAGGTCATGGTGAAAGGGCATTGCAGAGGAAAGTTGCTTACCTTATGGCAACCAAGGAGCAAAGAGGAAAAAGCAGGGTAGAAAAATATACCCTCCAAAGACATGCCCCTAGTGACAAAACTCTTCAAACAGTCACCACATTCAACAGCATATTTAACTATGACCTTATCGAGGATCGATCCACATATGAGTATAGCACACGAACGACGCAGTCACCTTCTGAAAGCCCCACCTCTGAGCACATGACTTTTGAAGGACATTCTAGATCTGAACCATGAGACTAAGATATCAAAGGGTTAAACTTGAGTTTATGTGTATTTTGAAGTATTATTTGTATTTTGAAGTCCAATTACTGTTGAAGACAATAATTCATATCGGGCCTCTGGTAAGATTTGATGTAACATTCCTGATGGGAGGGAATTCATTCCAAATTCTCACATATGGGATCTGACAAAATAAACTCTCAAAGGGGAGGGTGCATACTCCAGAAATATCATGTAATAAGATAAATGTCTATAATTATTTCAAAACTATGTAACAAACATTTTGTAATTGTGTCTGAACAAAACACTGGAAAAAAAATCACAAAAATGACCATACACCTCCCTCTTTCAGCTAACATGGGGGCTTTCTGAAGTTTCACCAGTTTTAGCTCTAGTGGATTCCCACCACTTTGTAGATATTAAGATATCCAACCAGAGTTGTCCTGCCTTCTGACACTCTCCCAACATGTAATACAAACTCAAATCACAAAACAATCTTCTTTAACCTCCTCTTACTGATTCATCCCCCACAAGTTTGCTGCGATGCAGTATCTCTCTTGCTACAACTAGTGTTAGATCCAAGTGTGTTTACTGGCATCTTTAGCTGGTGATTCCTGGTATCTTTGGACATCTGCTTATTAACCCTTTTCTCTCATGCATAATACACATATTTTCTTCTTGCCCTTTTCATCTTTTAGCCTTGTTTATGGTACTTTCTGTTTTTATTGTTTCTAATTTTTGTTGCCAGTTTTTTGTTGTTGTTGTTTTGGTTTGGTTTTTTGGGTTGGGGGGGGTACTGGGGATCAAACTCTGGTCTTTATGCTTGCGCAGCAGGCAGAGAAACCGCTGAGCTAAATCCCCGGCCCTGTTGCCAGTTTTATGGATCTTCTTTCGTGTCTTTTAGCTTGTAACTTGTTTCCCAGCCTTAGGTTATAAAAAATATACCCTACATTTTCTTTTAACATTTTTACTCTTTTTAAATGTTTAGCTCTTTACTCCACATGGACTTTAGTTTTGTGTGCAGATAATGAGTATTGATGTCCTCTCCCCTCATTCGGGACACTTCAGGTTTTAATTGACATCCACCACTTTCTCTGAGAGCTTTCCTGGCTAGAATGAGTGGGTTAAACTAGAGGAGAAGCGCACAGATGTTCACAAAGTCAGAGACCAATTTCTCCTGACTAATCTAGAAATAACTGCAAAAGGAAAATATAGGATGGAAGTAGAGAGGGCCTTCCAGGAACAGTTCATAGCCCTTCCTTACATAGCAAGAAAACCTGGGGCTGGAACTGCCAGTTTACTCTGGTTATTTAGAATAATAGCTCCTGGATATTTGCCCTTTGCTTACTGTTTAATAAAACCAGCTGCTCCTGATCCTCTGGATTTGTCACTTAGAGTCGCTGTAGGCATCTTCCTAACTAATCTCCTGAGACAGAGTAAAAGCAAAAGTCAATATGCCCTTAATTGGTCTGAAGTAAAGATGCCTGTAGAGATTGCCACATTTGGAAACTTTGGGAATATCTAACTAGCAAATGTTAATGAGGCCCTGAGGATTTCAGTTTGACTCTACCTTCTCCTCCCCTTAGGCCTATTCCCATAGATGTCACAGAAAGAGGGAGAATGAGAGCTCCAAACTGGGCAGGGACTGGCTGGGACCCAAGGGCCTCCTCAGAATATACTCAATCCTATTATCTGCTTCCCCAGGGAGAAAAGTTTGGAAGTTCAAAGTTACTTCTACTGACTTAACTAGCATGTGTTAAGCAATGCTCTGTTATAATTCACTGGAGGAATAGAAGGCTCTTATTTGATATTATGAAATCTAGAAAAGGAGCAATCCAGTATTTGTATCTTTCTTTGGTGTACTTCAAAAAATGAAGAATGGAGAGATCATAACCTGGACAAAGAGACCGAAATGACATTGAAAGACTTCTTTCAAGGAGGTTGAGTCCCCCCCCCGCCAAACAGGCTTAATCACAGGAAATTATCCAGGGACTCAATCTATGAAGACCACTTCCCTAGAACCAGAAAGTGTTCACATCATTCCCTCATTCTTTCATTCAAATCATATAGTCAACCTACTATCTGCCAATCAGAGTGTGGAGTGTTACAGAAGACTGATGAATAAAGAACAGTCTTTGCTTTAGGAAAGGTAAAATTCTAGAAAGGAAGAGAAGTCTTTCAAAAAAAAATCCGTTTTCGGGAACACCCAGTGCGAAGTGGAGCTGGTGGATCCAGGCTGCGCTTTGGGAGTGAGCCGCTGCTCCCCAGGTTTGCAGAGGCCTGTGGGCAGCTGCCAGGTTTTCGTGTCCTCTGCACTGGCACTACGATTTACAGCTCTGAAGAGTCTTCCTCTCCCCCATTTTCCTCTTTGCAGAAATAAATCCCATTGTGGAGACCCTAAAACTTTAAAAAGGGATATAGTTTGAAGTGTAATTTTGCTTTCAGAAAGAAGCTTAGTAAATAACTGGCACATTATGTGGATGTAGTAGTTCTCTTGGTAATAACAATATTTTGTTAGACATTAATGATAACAGAAGAAAGATATGTCTTTTGATAAACTGATCCCAAATTACAACATGGCCAGTATTATAACTGAGTGGTTCTTAAATAAAAAGCAGGTTAATTTTTAAAATGCTGTGGAAATTTTATGGTTAACTAGTTAAGTTTATGGAGAAAATACCTTTCTTAGTTGACCAGTTGTAATTGATACACACAGTTAGGAAGAAAGACAATATAATGATACTTCAGGAAGTGGAAACAAGTGTAGATAATTTTAAACAAAGTGTTAACAGTTTATAAGCACTAAGCAAAATCCATTTCATATCACTCTATAGATTCAATAAAGCTTGACTTCCCCAAAAGTTATTAGCTGAAGCTAATGTAACTTAAGTAAATACTGTGATGATAAGCCATGTGGAAATAGACTTTAGATAGTATGAGCAATTACTTTTGTTTGTTAGAATAAAATGAGATTAATTTGGATTTCATATCAAAGAGCTTATAAGGGAAAAAAGCCTGCATTATAACCTTATTCTGGTAGCTTATCCAGTAATTGGCCTGATATTCAGACTTCATAGCTTATAACCAAAAGCACATTAAAAGCATAATTTAAATATTCTATAGTTACCTAGAATTTTAAGGGTATAAACTTTTTTGAAAAATCAAAGAGTTTAATATGTTCAAAAGTGTATAAAATTTTTCAGGTCTTTAGGTTAGTTATTACGCCAAATTATGAGCAAATAGCACCTGGGTTACCTAAAAGAGTTAATCATCCCAAAGAGTACTAAGTAGTATCTTGGTAATTTAGGACAGTGATTCAATGTACCTGAGTGTACACTCAGATATAAATCCCATAAAGAAGGTGTGGTGAATTCTACATAAGTAGGAGTCTGTCATTTGATCCCTTTTCTGTGGTAAAAATCTAAGGATGAAGAGATGAGAAATTTTATGTGAAAATTTTAGCCATCAAAAAGTTCTGTCACGCACTCCTGAACAAAACTACTTCCCAAAGAGTTGTCCAAGGTCCCTCACATCAAAAACTTAAGAATATAATGGAAGAGAGTACAATCTTGCCAAATTGGACAAATGACAGCAAACAAAAAATAAAGTATGACTTTTCATGTGAACTCTACAGAATGTCTACATATTCGACTTTTCCCAGTGGTGTTCCTGTTTCAGAAAGGGGTCTTGCTCATGCTGGTTTCTATTACACTGGTGTGAAAGACAAAGTCAAATGCTTCTGTTGTGGCCTGATGCTGGATAACTGGAAACAAGGAGACAATCCTATTGAAAAGCATGAACAGCTATACCCTAGCAGTAGCTTTATTCAGAATCTGATTTCAGCTAGCCTGCAGTCCACCTCTAGGAATAACTCTGCAGTGAGAAACAGCTTGATACATTCATTATCTCCTACTTGGAACATAGTGGCTCATTCAGTGGTTTTTGTTCCAACCTTTCACCAAACCGTCTTAACTCCAGAGCAGTGGAAGACTTCTCTCCAGTGAGGACTAACCCCTACAGTTATGCCATGAGTACTGAAGAAGCCAGATTTCTTACTTACAAAATGTGGCCATTAACCTTTTTGTCACCATTAGACTTGGCAAAACCTGGTTTTTATTATATAGGACCTGGATAAAGGGTCACCTGCTTTGCCTGTGGTGGAAAGCTAAGTAACTGGGAGCCAAAGGATGATGCCATGTCAGAACATCAGAGACATTTTCCCAACTGCCCATTTTTGGAAAATTCTCTGGAAATGCTGAGATTTTAGTATTTCAAATCTGAGCATGCAGACACATGCAGCTCGAATGAGAACATTTATATACTGGCCATCTACTGTTCCAATTCAGCCTGAGCAGCTTGCAAGTGCTGGTTTTTATTATGTTGGTCAAAATGATGATGTCAAATGCTTTTATTGTGATGGTGGTTTGAGGTGTTGGGAATCTGGAGATGATCCATGGGTAGAGCATGCCAAGTGGTTTCCAAAGTGTGAGTTCTTGATACGCATGAAAAGGCAGGAGTTTGTTGATAAGATTCAAGCTAGATATCCTCATCTTCTTGAACAACTATTGTCAACTTCAGATACTCCTGGAGAAGAAAATATTGATCCACCAATTGTACATTTTGGACCTGGAGAATGTTCTTCAGAAGACGCCATCATGATGAATACCCCTGTGGTTAAAGCTGCTTTGGAAATGGGTTTTAACAGAAGCCTGGTGAAGCAGACAGTTCAGAGTAAAATCCTAACCACCAGAGAGAACTACAAAACAGTTAATGAGATTGGGTCAGCACTTCTTAATGCTAAAGATGAAAGAAGAGAAGAGGAGAAGGAAAGACAAGCTGAAGAAATTGCATCAGATGACTTGTCGTTAATTCAGAAGAATAGAATGGCTCTCTTTCAACAGTTGACAAGTGTCCTTCCTGTCCTGGATAATCTTTTAAAGGCCAATGTAATTAATAAACAGGAACATGATATTATTAAACAAAAAACACAAATACCTTTACAAGCAAGAGAACTGATTGATAAAATTTTAGTTAAAGGAAATGCATCTTCAAAAACTGCCTAAAAGAAATTGATTCTGTGTTATATGAGAACTGACTTGTGGAAAAGAATATGGAGTATATTCCAACAGAAGGTGTTTCAGGCCTGTCATTGGAAGAACAATTGAAGAGGTTGCGAGAAGAAAGAACCTGTAAAGTGTGTATGGACAAAGAAGTTTCTGTTGTATTCATTCCTTGCGGTCATCTGGTACTATGCCAGGAATGTGCCCCTTCTCTAAGAAAGTGCCCTATTTGCAGGGGTATAACCAAGGGTACAGTTCATACATTTCTCTCATAAAACAAAATAGGTTAATATTGGCCTGTATAAAAAAGTCTTTAAACTATTATTGAACATTAGAAACCATTTGAAACAATAAAAGAATCATTGGTTCTTTACCTGTTAACATTCATGTTCTAGTCTGCTTTGGTATTAATAACCTTGTTTCAAAAAAGATAGTATTATATATTTAATCTTAATGATGAGCTGCAGGGGAAGGTTTATGTTTGATGAGCTAAATTAGTATGTGTGTGTGAACACGGGAGGAGTTAAACATAGTGTGCTTGTTTGGATCATTTTAGGAGTTGTTATTAGATTTGGTATTCTTAATGAAAGCTTTGAATACTAAATAACAGTGTAGTTTGAAAGTACAGTACTAGAAACCAGTAGGTCTGGAATTTGTCAGAGTTATGGTGCCAAATTCTTTTTCAGTCCTTGTAACTCATGTTGTAAAATAAGCACTATCCTGTACTGGTAAACAAGATTTCCCCTAATTTGTGAGCAATGTTTTAATGAAGTATGTTAAAAGGAATTGCATCATCAAAAAAAAATCAGTATGACAAAAATAAAAGGCTGTTTTTAGTACCACAACTGAGCTGAGGTGTACACCTGTAATTCCAGCATGGGGGGGGGGGGGACTGAGGCAGAAGGAGACGCAATTTCAAGCCAAGCCTGGACAATTTAGTGACTTAACAAGACCCTGACTCAATTTTTTTAAAAGGTAGGGGGATGCACTAGGGACGTAACTCAGTGCAAGGGTCCTGGGTTCAATCCCCAGTACTGGAAAGAAAACACAAATGAGACATAAACAGAAATTTGAAGATGTTCATCAGCGAGACAGTATACTCAGTTTTTGACTGGAGATGGAGAGGTCAGGAGAAGCCTCACAATTGGACATTTAATCTGGGTCTTCAACATTTCAGATTTACTCTCTTTTCTTCCACAAGGCCACTGGCTTGGATCAGATGTCCATTATCTTGTTTATTCATTCATTCACTCATTGAACAATTTTTTTCATGATGATATAAGAAAAATATAACTCCTAATCTGTTAGATGTCAAATGTGCCAAGTTTGTGGTCTCACAACATAGAGGAATGAAGTCATGACCCAAAGGAAGAAGTTATGAGAGTTTTATTGGAAAAGAAGAATAGCTCCTGGATTTTCAGTAGGGGTCCTGAGTGGGTGGCCACCGAGGCAGTTTGTCAGGGAGTAATTTATACAGCAAAATCACAACGTGGGTCAAACTATAATCAACCATAGGATTATAAATATAGCTGCACATTGCAAGGGTACACAGAAAGAACAAAGACATTTTGGGGAAGGGAGGGGAATATGGGTCCAGATGTTCTGGTTACCCACCTGTGTGTTTGAAGCCTACATGGACCAGGTGGTGCTAACTATAGCATAATCTCAAATTTCTGTTTAGCTCTAGGGAGGCTTGCAGATCTTGCTATTGATTCTCATCTTGAGGCCTAGCTCTCTTCAGATTTGCCTCCAGCCACAATTCCAATGTCTTTATTTTTTGTGCTGACTTCTTTGAAGGCCCAATCCCCTCTGAATGCATATTAATGTCTATCTAACCTATCTGTCTATAATAATAAACCCTACAAAGTGCCAAGGTCAAGTGTAGGTATACACATAATAGCGAAATAGTGAAAACAGAGGAAACAAAGAAATGATTCTTTTCTTCATGGGGCTTACATTCTGGTGGGGTAGGTAAGTAAATAGAAAAGTTTGAGTGACCATAGAATCAAAGAAAGAGCTAGATAAAAAATAAAAGGGAAACCAACTTAGAAAGTGTCAGAGACCAGAGGAGAATTAAGGCTTAATTGGCCTCCTCTGTGAGAAGAAGAAAGGCTGCACTCGGGGATGATTGCATACTGCAAGTTCTAAGGAAAATTTAAGACTGCTGAGGTTCAGTTGTTTAGTAGGTACTAATGGATATTGGAAAGCAGATGAATCTTGTGTTACTTTTATTGCTTGTACCCATGGTTGGGTGAATAAAGGGAAGGTGAGCCAGATGGTGGGGGCTCCTCTGCCTACTAGAGACAAGAGAACCCCTGGCCACCCGCATGTTAAACTAACTCCATGTCTCTTTGTCATTCATCCTTGATGGTCCCCAGGTCTGGGAGAACAAAGTAGCAAGTCTAGGTACTTGAACAAGGCTGGCCCAGTGGGTTGGCTACAGGTGGTACTGCAAGACAGGGTTGGGGATCCAGGCTCTCCTACAAGAAAGGAAAGTCAGGAAGGGCCTATTTTAGAAGGTGGCACCTGGGCTGGGGTGCAGTTAAGTAGAGCATATACAGAAAGCCCTGGTTTCAATCCCCAGCATAACCAATATGTAAAAAAAGGTTCATACACTAAGACTTAAGGGATAGGAATGAACAAGCTTTGGCAAAAGATAAGGAAAGAGCATTCTTAAGAGATTTAACAGCATATGCAAAGAAAATAAAATAGGAAAGAGGTTGAAAAGATCACTTTCTGAAATACAGTGAATAAAGAAGAACCAGGATGAGGTGAGATTGGAAAATCAGAGAAGGAGGATGTCTTGCTATTGTTAGTAGTTCAAATCTTATTTCAAATGCAACGTAAAGTTATTTTTTAAGTTAATGAACAATAGGAACTGATTTGCATTTTACAATAATTCTTTTTTTGTTGAGGAAAAGAGATAGGAAAAAGTTAAAATGAAAAGACTAGTTAGGGTATACTTGAAGCTCAACTAGATGACAGCATCTTGGGTTATGGTATAAGAGAGAAAACTCATATTCCATACGTACCTGTACAAAAGATTTGCCTAGACTTCCTGACCAATTAATTGTGGGAAAATGGAGGAAACAAAGATGACTCCTAGAGTCACTGAATTGAAGTAAGATGGAAAAAATAAAGATAAGTAGAAAGGAGGTCAATAAAACCATAATTTTAAAATTAGACTTTTAAGAAAACTGCAGCTTCAGGACACATTCAAAGTTACCCAAAGTTCCCTTCCAGGAAATCACTCCAAAATTCCAAAGATACAATGAACCTATAACCTGTGCATGGGCCTTTCTCCTCTGTAAATTAAGCCCCTGTTTTTCTTTCAATACTATAGACTCACAAATTCCATAGACTTCTACCCCCAAAAGAAAGAGCACTATTAATTGGGTACCATACCTCTCCACTTCAAACATATGCAAATAGTTTGCATCCTAACCTAGCCCACTAATGGATAACAGACACTAGGAATACATATCCTAGATAATTCATCTTGAGAATACCCCCAAGAATACATAAACCCTCCCAGCCCCAGACCATAATATACATATCGTTTGAACTCCCACGCTATTGTCTTTGAGTGTATACTTAACATTGCCTAATAAATCTATGTATGCTAGTTACTTTTTTGTCCTTGCTGAGAAAACATACCCAATACCCAAAGTTAAAGGGGAAAGGGTTTATTTAGCTCACAGTTTGTAGATTTTTCAGTCCATAATTGGCTGGCTCCAAGGCAGGGTGGCTTGGCAGAGGGACACTGCAGAGGACAAACAGTTGATGGTGGCCATAAGTAGCAAATGCAACAAGGGACCTTAACAGCATCTCTTTGCTCCTTTTATCCCAACTACTTAGGGCCAGTAGCACTCACACCCTTAATCCTAGTGCCATTGAGCCTAGCATTGCATCATGAATAAATTCTGGCATCACACACGCTAGATCAAGCCACCTCTGAAAAAGCCTATGACCACATGAGGCATTGCGGGGGACAGCTAGACACAAAAGATAATATTCTGCACACAGCCTCCCAAGACTCTTGTACTTTCCTTTACACAAAAGTCGTTTAGTCCATCTCTAAGAGTTGACAAAGTCCTAACAGTTTTGGCCTTGCTGAAAAGTCCAATCCTAAGTCTCTTCTGAGATTTAAGGCAAACTCTTAGCTGCAAGCCCTTGTACAAATGAAAAGAATGTTAAACACTTCCAACATTAAATGGCACAAGATAGACATTTCCATTCCCAAAGTTACAGATGGGGGACACAAAGGAATGGGAGTGAAACAATTCCAAAATCCAGCAGGGCAAACATTAAATCCCATAGTTCCACTTTTAGCATCCCTGGAAATCTGTGACAAGTTGTGAATTCCAAAGGGCTTGGGTGGCCCCACCTCTATGGCACTACTGGTTGTAGCTCTCATGGCTTCTCTCTTGGGCCAGCTCTGCTCCCTCCTTGCAGTTTTCCTCAAGCCATCTATGTTCCTGGCTTCTCCAAACATCTGGGGTCTCCACTGTACCTTTGGCTTCATACACTGTGCTTTAAGGGGCACGCTGCCTGGCCTCCCAGTCTTCTTGTGAAACCTGAGTGAAAGCCTTCCTGACCCCATGACTCTTGTATTCTGCATGTGCCTAAAACCAGCACCATGTGAATGATGCCAAGGTCTGCTGCCAGCTCAATCAGTAGCCAGGCTTTCTTCTCTGTTGCCTGTAGGTATCCAGTGCCTATGAACCAAATCCTGAGAAACAACTCCTCTAGGCTGCTGCCATTCTGGGACATGGTGCTCTGGAGCTGTCTTCTCAACATTCACATTTCACTTTTGCAATTTTGAGGCTGTACAGGGTGGATTCCTGCTGCTTCTTGCGAAGCCCTCAGGTCACCTTTTCCATTCTCCTGTTCTTTCTCAGCAGTCAAGATCTCTTCTGCTCTAACTTTTTAGGCCACAATTTTACTGAAGCTTCCTTTCCGGCTAAATTCACAATGTTTTTAAATCATTCTGCTGGGCTCTTTGCTATTGATTATCAACATAGATCTGGCTAAAAGTCCCCAACAGTAGCCATGCTACGCCCTTAACATTCAACTACCTTGAAATTTCTTCTGCAAGATTAATTAGCCCACTCCCCTTAATCTCAGTCTCAGGCAGTCTCTGGACACAAGCAAAATGCAGACAAACTTTCTGCCAAGCCATAACACACATCTTCTGGAGTCCAACAGCCAATGCAGTCCTTCTTCCCAGCAGAAACCTCCTGAGCCTGGTCTTTACCAGCTTTCTGGTCTTCTGAGCTCTAACCAGAATCTCCCATACAGTACAAAATAAGGCATTCCAGCTCTACATTTTCATCTGGCATCTCTGAGCCCTTCCAAACTTTTCCCTTTCCCACAAGCAAGTTCCAAAGGTTCCTGAACCACATGGTCATGTATGGTCACAGCAATGACCCCACTTCCCTAGTATCAAATTCTGTCTAACTTTTCTCATTTCTGATACAAATACCTGACCCCCACAAGTTAAAGGAAGGAACAGTTTATTTAGCTTACAGTTTGTAGAGGTTTCAGTCCATAGTTGGTTGGCTCCAAGTCAGAGTGGCACAAAGCAGAGGGGCAACATTTCATGATGAACTGAAGATAACAAAAGCAGCAAGGGGCCTTAACAGCATCTTTCTGCCCCTTTAACTTGTTCAGATTACTTAGGGCTTAGGGCAGATAGCACTCATATCCTTAATCCTAGTGCCCTTGAGCCTAGCATTGCATTATGAATCAATTCCAGCATCACACTCTAGATCAAGCCACCTCTGAAAAAGCCTATAACCACATGAGGCTTTAGGGTGACATCTAGACACAAAACATAACACTATGCTTCTCACTGATGAGTCCTGAAAGTCATTTCCACGACAAGTCAAGAACCTGCTCTGAGAGTGGGAGTAAGTTGAGATCTCCATCTCCTCTTTAGGGGAGAGATAATATAGAAGAAAGAAGGAAGGAAGGGAGGGAGGAAGGGAGGAAGGAAGGAAGGAAGGAAGGAAGGAAGGAAGGAAGGAAATGTATGTTTAATAAGACTGCACATGATTTTTGTCCTTGCTTCTGTTTATGTAATGTACTACATTTATTGATTTGTATATATTCAACCATGCTTGGATCCCTGAGATTAATCTACTTGGTCATGATGTATGATTTTCTGATAATTTGTTGCATTCTGTTTGCCAATTTCTTGTGGAGGGTTTTTGCATCAATGTTTATTAAAGAGATTGGCCTGTGCAAATGGCCAATAAATACATGAAAAAATGTTCAACATCTCTGACCATTAGAGAAATGTAAATTAAAACAACACTGAGATTCCATCTTACTTCAGAAAGAATGGCTATCCTCAAGAAATCAAATAATAATAAATACTGGTGAGGCTGTGGGGAAATCAGGAACTGTGCTACAATGCTGGTGGAAACATAAGCTATTATAATCATTTGAAAATCAGTATGAAGGTTTTTAAAAAAACTAAAACAAGAAATTCCACTTGACCCAGCTATTCCCCTTCTAAGTAACTTCCCAAAGAGTTAGAGACATCATATTATAGTCATTCCCATGTTTATAGCACCTCAATTCATAATAGCTAAATCTCGGAGGTATGTCCATCAGTAGATTAAAGAAAATGTAGTATTTATACAAAATGGAGAACTATTCTGCCAAAAAGAATGACAGATTTGAGTCATTTGTAGGAAAATGAATGCACCTTGAGAACAAAATGTTAAGAGCAATAAATCAGACACCAGATTTAAATATTACATGGCTTCTCTTATGCTGCATAAGAAACCAAAATATAAATAAAGAGCAAAATAAAAGATAAATAATAGGGAATAGGAAGATAGATCTTTTGCAGATGATAAGGGAACCAAGAGATAGAGGGAGGGGGAAGAGAGGAAAGAAGGGGATGAAAAGAAGAATTGAGATGTGTTATGTACATGTACCAACTCCCCACAAAGAATGTCATTATTATTATGTATTGCAAACATATACTAATACAAAATTAAAATTAAAAAAAAGAAGACTGCAATTTCTCAGACGCAAAGTTACCCAAGACTATCCATATTAGCATTACTTGAGATAACTTCTGCTTCTTTCCTTCCAGACTCATCTTATCCAAACTTCCTTAAGGATACTGTAAGTCCATAAATTAGCTAAATTGAGAAAGTAACAACCAAGAACCTAATTTTAACATAAAGAAACATGTTGAGATAATTCAAAGAATGCTTAAATATCCATCTTTTTAAAAAACTGCATTCATACCTTTCACCTGTAAAACCAAGCTGAGTCATCTCCCATCCCTTTCAAAAAAGTCCCACCCAGAAAATTTGTTTATGTCTATTTCATTGGCCAGGACTTGATCAAGTGGCCATCACTATAAGCAGGAGGCCTGAAAAAAATCCTTTTTTTTTTAAAGTCAGGCATACTCCTACCCTCCATAAGATTAAAATTTTCTTGAGAAAAAGAAGAGTAAGAAGAGCTGGGGATTTATCTCAGTGGTGCCACCGCCAATCTCACAAGTGCAAGGTCCTGAGTTCGATTCCCAGTGCAAAAAAAAAAAAAAAAAGAAGAGTAAGAAGAGCTCTTGTGCATGTGTTTGTCTTATCATAAGAAGTTGTTCCAAAAAGAAAAGAGTATTAAACAGAGAGGCTGAAAAAAATGAGGATAGATAAGCAATCTTGATGAGGTATTTTGGAGGAAATGAGATGAAAGCCAGATTACAATACACTGAAGAAAAAAATAGAGATGTAAAGACAGCCTATATAGAGAATTTTTAAATTTCTTTGAAAAAGAGCAAAGAATTGAGGTCAGAGCTAGAAGAAAAAAACGAGGTGAGTTAGGGGTGCACAATCTCCAGCCAAAGCCCCTACCAGACAATAGCTACATAGGGGAACAGGCCCTAGTCAGAGGCATGCCTAGATACTATCTCAAGTATGCACAGGCCCCAGCCAGAACCACACTCAGACAACAGGTCAGCTCTTGGATCCAAAAGGCCACCATTCTGAACCCAGGAATTGGTGCAATGGTGAGCAGCAGAGAAAAGGCCATTAGGTGGCTTTCTGAGAATTGAAGACCACCAGGAAACCAAAAACTTCCCTCAACAAAGGTGGGCCAAGCTTCTTCTGTTGAAATGAGAAGACACATAAACAAGTCTCAAAACCAGACTTCCAGATCACCAAAGACAACCCCAAAGGCCAATGAGATGGAACAATCTGATAGTCATCCAACTGGACTCCCTAAACTGGCAATAAAAGAGTACATAGGAAAAATGAAATCAGAAATAATTTCTCAGATAACAGCAGAGCTTGTGCCCATAGTGCAAGACATGATTAATAAATCTAGAGCAGACACAGATTTAAAAAAAATAGAGGAGCTGAGGAACATGATGGAATCCCAACATAGGAAACAAATAGAATCCATAAAACAGATGCAAACAGATTTCCAGGAGATTAAAAATTCCATTGAAAATTTACAAAGCAGAATGAGCCAAAATGAGGAAAGAATTTAAGATATAGAAGATAGGATTGCAAATAGTAACCAGGAAAAGAAACATTTCTTAAAAATAGTATGGGACCATGAAAATCAATCCAGCAGCTACTAAAAAATGCTAAGAAGAATAACATAAGACTGATCAGAGTCAATGAAAAAACAGGAGAAAGGGCAAACAACATAAAAAAACTGTTCACTGAAGTAATGGCAGAAAATTTCCCAAGCAGGGGAAAAGAACTTGACATACAGATAAGTGAGACATATAGGACTCCAACTAGCTGTGATCAAAACAAAATCTACACCTAGGCATGTAATAGTTAAGATTCCAGAAACTCAACAAAAGAACAAAATTCTGCAAGCAGTTAGAGAAAAGAAACAAATCACATACAAAAGAAAAGCCCATCAGAATCACAGCAGACTTCTCAACACAAACCTTCAAGGCAAGAAAAGCCTGGAGTGATGTATTTCAAGCCCTAAAGGAAAACAACCTCCAACCCAGACTGATTTACCCTGCAAAATTATCTCTCAAAATTAATGGAGAAATAAGATACTTTCATGACAAAGAGCACCTGAGGAACTTCATGAATACAAAACCTGCCCTCCAAAAAATTTTAAACAATATCGTAGGAGAAGACAATAAGGATCACAACCTCAGGAAGCCCAGCAGAATGAATCCATCAGGCAAGACAAGAAATTAAATGCAAAGGGGCAGAATCCAACAATAGGAAATGGTCATGACAAGGATAAGTCAATATATATCAGTTATAATCATCAATGCCAATGGTTTCAATTCACAAATCAAAAGAAATAGACTGGCAGAATTGGTCAAGAAGCAAGATCCAACAATATGCTGCATACAAGAAACACACTTAATTCAAAAAGAAACTCATACACTGAAAGTTGAAGGGTGAAAAACAATACTCCATGTCACAGAAACCTGAAAAAAAGCAGGAATAGCTATCCTCTTTGCAGATCAAATGGATTTCAAACCAACACTGATTAAGAGAGATAAAGAAAGGGGCCGGGGATTTAGCTCAGTGGTTTTGCCGCCTGCTGCGCAAGCGCAAGAACCCGAGTTCGATCCCCGGTACCAAAAAAAAGAGAGAGAGAGATAAAAAAGGACACTATTTCCTTGAAAAGGAAACAATCCAAGAAGAAGAGATGAAAATCATAAATATATATGCACCAAATACTAGTGTGCCCAACTATATAAAACAAATATTAATGCACATGAAAAATCAAATAAGCACTAATACAATAGTAGTGGGGAACCTCAATACCCCACTGTCACAAATAGATATACCAACTAGACAGAAAATAAACAATGAAATACTAGAACTCAATCAAAACCTTGAACAAATGGGCTTAACAGATGTTTACAGAGTGTTCCACCCCACAAAATCAGAATACACATTCTTCTCAGCTGCACATGGTTGATCTCCAAAATAGACTACATACTTATTCATAGAACATATTTAAGAAAGTGCAAAGAAACTGAAGTTATCCTATATCTATTATCAGACCATAGTGCTATGAAATTGGAGATCAATAGCAAAAGAAACCACAAGAATTTCATAAACACATGGAACTAGAACAACACACTTCTGAATAACCAATGGGTCACAGAGGAAATTAAAGAAGGACTCAGACAGTTTCTACAATTAAATGACAATGTCAACACAACATATAGGTTACAATGAAAGCAGTCTTAAGATGGAAATTCATAGGGGTGAATACTCTTATTAGGAAAACAGAGCGACACCAATTAAACAACCTGATGCTGAACCTCAAGGTTCTAGAAAAAGAAGAGCAGGCCAAACCCAAAGCTCATATAAGGGAGGAAATTACAAAGATCAGAGCAGAAATCAATGCAATGGAGACTAAGAGAATGATACAAAAAAATCAATGAAGCAAAGATTTGGTTCTTCGAAAGAATAAAAAAAAAAAAAAGACAAATCCTTAGCCAACATTATTTATACAAGGAAAGAAAAGACCCAAATCCATGCAATTAGGAATGAAAAGGGTGAAATTGCAACAGACCCAACAGAAATCCAGAGGATCATCAATACCTACTTTGAGAACCTATACAACAATAAAATGGAAAATACAGAAGACTTGGACAGATTCCTAGATACATATGAATTACCAAAGTGGAATAAAGAAGACCCAAAAATTCTAAACAGCCCAATATCAACCAATGAAATTGAAAATGTAAATAAAAACTTACAAACTAAGAAAAGCCCGGGACCTGATGGTTTCACTGCTCAATTCTACAAGACATTTGAAGAAGAACTATTGCCACTACTGTTTAAACTCTTCAATGAAATTGAAAGGGAAGTGCTACCCCCACATTCATTGTATGAAACAAGCATCACTTTGATTACAAAAGTAGAGAAAGACCCAACCAAAAAAAGAGACCTATAGGCCAATCTCACTAATGAACATAGATGCAAAAATCTTCAATAAGATACTGGCAAACAGAATGCAGAAGATTATCAAGAAGGTCACACACCCTGACCAAGTGGGATTCTTCCCAGGGATGCAGGGATGCTTCAACATACACAAATAAATAAATGTAGTACACTATATTAATAGAGCCAAGGACAAAAACCACATGATCATTTGAATAGATGCAGAAAAAGCATTTGATAAAATCCAACGTGCATTCATGATTTTTAAAAACCCTACAAAACGTTGGAATAGACAGTTTCTACCTCAACCTGATAAGAGCCATCTATGAAAAACCAACAGCCAATATCATACTAAATAGTCAAAAACTGAAATCATACACACTAAAATCAGGAACAAGAAAAGAACATCCACTATCACCACTCCTGTTCAATATAGTTTTGGAAACATTAGTCACAGCAATTAGGCAAGAGAAAGAAATAAAAGGAATAAAGATAGGAAGCAAAGTTAAATTGTCATTATTTACATATGACATGATACTCTATATAGAAGACACTAAGAACTCCACCAAAAGTATTCTGGACTTAATAGTCAAATTCAGTAGAGTAGCTGGATACAAGGTCAACAGTCAAAAATCAATTGCTTTCCTGTACATGAACAACAGACTCACTGAGAGAGGAACTGGAAAAACAACTCCTTTCATAATAACATCCAAAAAATGAAATACCTAGGAATCAGTCTAACAAAAGAAGTAAAAAGACCTCTAGTCTGAAAACTACAGCACCCTGAAAAAAGGGATTTAAGAGGATATCAGAAAATGGAATGATATTCCTTGCTCCTGTGTAGGAAGAAACAATACAGTGAAAATGGTCATATTTCCAAAACTGCTATATAGATTCAATGCAATACCAACTGAAATTCCAGAGGCATACTCACAGACCTTGAGAAATCAATCCAAAAATTCATTAGAATAGCAAAAGCAATTCTATGCAACAAAGACAAGGTAGGGGATATCACAAACCCCAACTTGAAACTATACTACAAAGCTGCTGTGATAAAAACAGCATAGTACTGGCAAAGAAAAACCTGACCACCAGTGGAATACATTAGAAGATGCAGAAACAACTCCAGACATACTCAGCCACCTCATCATTGACAGAGGAGCCAAACACCCTCACTGGAGGAAAGATAGCCTCTTTAATAAATGTTGCTGGAAAAAGCGGTTTTTAACATGCCAGAGATTAAAACTAGACCTATATCTCTCACCATGCACTAAACTAAAATCAAAATGGATTAAAGATCTAAATATTAAAACAGAAATGCTGAAGCAGCTGGAACAGAGGTTAGGTAGAACTCTTGAAGACATCGGTGTAGGAAAAGATTTGATGAACAAAACCTCAGTTGCATGTGAACTAGCAAAAAGAATCAACAAGTGAGATCTCATCGAAAAGTTTTCTGCATGAGAGAAACCACCAACAGCGTGAAAACACAGTCCACAATGTGGAAAAAAATTTTTACCAGCTGTTTCTCAGACAAAGGTCTACTATCTACAATATATAAAGAACTTTAAAAAATCAAACCCTCCAAATTTAAAGACCTAATCCAAAAATGGGCATCTGAAATGAACAGACATTTCTCAAAGAAGTACAAATAGCAAGTACACATATGAAAAAATGTTCAACGTCACTGGTCATTCCAGAGATGCAAATGAAAACAACACTGAGATTCCACCTCACCCCAGAAAGAATGGTTGTTATCATGAAATCAACCAACAACAAATGCTGGCGGGGCTGTGGGGAAAAAGGAACCCTTCTCCATTGTTGGTGGGAGTGTAGACTGGTGCAACCACTGTGGAAATCAGTATGGAGATACCTCAAAGAACTAGGGCTAGAGGTCCCGTTTGACCCAGCTATTTCCCTGCTGGTATTTTCCCAAAAGAATTAAAAGAATCATACCACAGTGATATATGTGCACCCATATTCATAGCTGCACAGTTTGTAATAGCTAAAACTGGGAAACAGCCGAATTGTCCATCAACTGGAGACTGAATAAAGAAAATGTGAGGGTTTTTAAAAATAAAATGGAGTACTACTCAGCCATAAAGAATGAAACACTAGAGACATTTATAGCTAAATGGATGCACATTGAGGCCATACTCTTAAGTGAAATAAATAGGGGACAAGTGTAAATACCAAATAGTTTTGTGAGAAATAGTATTTGTGAGAAACTGAAAGTGTAAGTAAGGACCAAAAAGTAAAATAGATAATGTGAAATAGAAAGAAAAGGGGCAAAGGGGAAAGGGAAATCAGAGGGGTAGAGGAAAGGCAAGAAGAGCGTGGAATTAATATGAGAAAATCACAAAATGTAAACAAAGTCTTTGTAAATAGGGAGAGGTGGAGGGGTTGAAGGGAGGGCAGGGGAAGGGGGGAAAAATAAGAACCAAGAAATGTTATGTAAAGGTACAAATTTCCAATGATGAATGTCATATTGTAAATACATCAATAAAATAAATTTTTTAAAAAACAAACAAGGTCACTTGAAGATTTTTCTCAAATTATACATATTAGATAGAGCCAGCCATTTTTCAACAATACTATAATCTCTTCTGTTTTACATACAGTGTCTGTCTTTGAACCCACAATTAAGAGATATATTTAAAAGTAATTTTTAAAAATGAGCTAGACTTTTGGCTTGCCATGCAATTTCAAACAATGAATTAATATGTTGAAAGCCTTATGGCAAAGATAAGCAATATTCATTACACTTTTGGTAACTTCAGAACAGAGGTGGAAATTAGGAAAAGAACCACAGACAGAAAAAATTTCTTAAAAATTTATGGCAACAGTGGTGAAAAAGTGCCTTTAATGGCCTCACAATAGACTGTATATAACTAAAAGGAAAAAAATCAAGTGCACTGGAAGATAGGTCAGTAGAAATTGCTAAAACTTGAAAGAAAGAATGAAAAAAGGAAATAAAAATAAACAGAATATGCAAGAACTATATTACATCAAATAGCCTAACATATATGCAATTATAATTACAGAAGAACATAGAAGAGAGTAGAAAAATATTGAAGAGATGATAGCTGAGAATTTTTAAAAAATAATGAAAGATGTCAAAGCTACAGATCCAAGAAGCTCAGAGAATCACAAAATTATGAATACCAACACACACTGTTATACACAATTATATGCATCATATTCAAACATGGTGTCTTCATTACTTTTCTCTTTGCTGAGACAAAATACCCAACACTGAAATTTAAAGGAGGAAAGGTTTCCTTGGCTCTCAGTTTGTAGTGGTTTCAGTTCAGAGTTGGATAGCCCCCAGGTGGGGTGTCATGGCAGAGGGACATCACAGAGGAGAAATGATTCATGGCAGTGCAGGGCAGGCAGAAGGCAGATGGCAGCATGGCAGCAAGCGACAAGTAACAAGCAGTAACAGCAGCTTCTTTCTGACCCTTTACAGTGTATCTAGGCTACCAGCCACGAGGTCAGGTTGCACTCACACCCAGGACTCTTCTAGACCAATCCATGGATTAATGTAATAACCACACCCCCTTAATCCCAGCATCACACACTCTAGATCCAGCCGCCTGTGAAAAAGCCCCACCTATGACCTCACGAGGGTTTCAGGGTACATCTAGATACAAGCCATAAGACACGGGAAAATCAAAAATGAAGAGAAAATCTTGAGGGAAATCAGAGGAAAAATGCACATTACAGATGGAAGAACAATATATTAAAATTAATCAAGAGATTAAAATGACCTAATTAGAAATTAACATAGTAATATCTTTGAAATACTAAAATACAAAAAGTTAATGTAGAATTCTATGCCAAGGGAAAATGCCTTTTAAAATGAAAGAGAAATATAGTTTTCCTACTAACCAAATCTGAGAGAATCTGTCACTAGCAGACCTATTCCACAGGAAATATTAAGGAAAGTTATTTAGAAGGAAGGAATACAATACCAGACATTATCTGGACCCCCACAAAGATCTGTGGAAATTGTTAATGTGGTGATTAATAAAAAAAGATATTTTTCTGTTAATCATTTCATGGGACTATATAAAATCTAAAGTACATGACCAATGTGCTATGCATTTTGAGCACATGGAAAAGTAAGTGATACAATGATCCACAAAGAATGAGAGGGAGGAATTAGTAATATACTGTTATAAAGTTATTACTCTACATGTGAAGTGATATAATACTATTTAAAGGTAGTATGATTAACTGTATGTGTCTATTAAAAATTATAGGCAACCACTAAAATTTAGAGAGGAAGAAATTATAAGCCAATAATAAAACTAAAACAGAATCATAGAAAATAATCTATACAAAATTAGGCAGAAAGAGAGAAGGAAATGACAAAAACCCCAAATGGAACAAATAGCAAACAACTGCTGATATGATTCATTTTAATCCAGCTGTATCATTAATTATATTAAATGCAAACTGTTTGTATACACACAAAAACTATCAAATGTAAAAATATGCACAATGCAAACAGCAAGCAAAAGAAAGCTGGAGTAATTATATAAACACAATACAAAGTAAGAAATACTTCAGTGAAAAATGATGACAATTCTAAACGCATGTGCACTTGGGCCGGGGATTTAGCTCAGTGGTTTTGCTACCTGCTGCCTGCTGCACAAGTGCGAGGATCTGAGTTCGATCCCCGATACTGGAAAAAAAAAAAAAAAAGATGAACGCATGTGCACCTAAGAAAAAGTTTCAAAAATACATGAGACAAAAATGAATAAAACTAAAAGGAGAAAGAGACACATATAGTTGGGAATATCTCAGCAATCAATATAAGTTGACAGAAAATTCCAAAATACTACACAATTTTATTAACCCAACAGACATCTATGGAACATGTCCCATGTTCTTTGCAAGTATGCTAAAAAATTCACCAAGATTTACTTTACTTGGGCAATAAGAAATTTTTAAAAATTGAAATCATGGGCAGGGAATTTAGCTCAGTGGTTTCGCTGCCTGCTGCGCAAGCTCAAGGACCCGAGTTCGATCCCCGGGACCAAAAAAAAAAAAAAAAAAAATTGAAATCATTCAAATTGTATTAGCTAACCCTAATAAAATACCATTAGAAACCAATAACAGAAAGACATCTAGAACATCCTCAGATTACTAAAAAGGTTTTGATGATCTGTGAATGAAGAAAAGATAACAAGAAAGATTAGAACTACTTTTGATTGAACAAAAACTAAAAATCAGCATATCAAAATTTAGGAGATGTATTTGTTATGTTTTAAAGGAAAGTTATGCACAATTTCTTATGCTAGAAGAGAGGTTCTAATTTAATTAATTAACCTTCATCCTTAAGAAAACCTAAAACTATAAATTAAGCACAAATAATGCATAAGGAAGAAAATAAGATGATAAGAGAATAATTTAATGTGATTAGTATAACTGAAAACAAATGTAGAAGAAAATCAATAACATCAAAAGCTGGTTGATTTAAAAGACCAATAATATTAGCAAATCTCCAACCACACAGACCAAAAAAACCAAAAAAGACAAAATTTCCAATATCAGGAATGAAAGAGAAAAAATATTACTACAGAGCCTATAAGTATGAAATGGATAATAATGAAATTATAATTTGTGCTCACATAGCCAACAACTTAAATAAAATAGAAAAATTTCTTATAAAGCACCAACAACCAAATATTACTAAAAAGAAATCAATTATATATTATTTCATAAATGATTAAATCCAGAATTGAAAATACTGAAACAAAACACAAGCACATATTAGTTCACTGAAATCCATCAAATATTTAAGAGAAAAATGCTGTTAATTTTTTTCAAATTCTTAAGAAGGAGGAATTAATTAATTTTATTAAGGTAGAATGTAAAATGAGGCAAAGACATTTCCAAAAAAAAAAAAGACTTGGCTAAAACCAAACTTCTCTTTAACACAAATACAAAAATCTTTTACAAAGTACTAGCAAATTGAATCCAGAATTATGCAAATGTGATAATATATCACAACCAAGAGAGATTTGTTCCAGGAATGCAAGATTCATTCAATAGTTTAAAATTAACTAATGTAATTCACCACATAATGGGTTTAAGGAGGAAATCCATGGGACCATCTCATAGGTGCAAAAGAGGCGTTTAATAAAATTCAACACTCACTCATTATAAAACTTGTTGACAAACTCTGTGTAGAAAGAAAGCTTTTCAATGTAAGAAAGAGCATCTACAAAGAGTTCACAGAAAATACTATGCCCAATAATAACATACTGAACCCTTTCACCCTAAGACTGAGAAATGGCAAAATTATCTCTTATCATCACTCTCATTCAATACCATACAAGAGGTCCTAGCCAGTGAAATAAAGTCAATGTGAAAAACAAAACTAAAAAGTGACTGTGTGGAAAAGAGAGGAGGTGGAGGGAGGGAGGAATAAAAAAAAGCACACAGACTAGAAAGAAATAAATGAAAACTGTCTAGTCATAGATAACATGGTTTCTGACAGAAAATCTCAAGGAATATGAAAAATAAGTGAGTTCAGCAAGAGCAATATACAAAGTAAACTGTATTTCTATATACAAGATATGAACAATTGAAAACTGAACTGTAAAATGCACCATTTATAACAGCACCAAAACCATGAAACACTAAAATATCGATCTAACAAAGTATATATAGGACCTTTATGATAAAAACTATAAAACACTGAGGAAGGATATTAAAGGACACATAAATGTATAGCACCTCTATTATCCAGTCACCTTCCAAAAGTTCAACCTCTTAACACATGAGACTATTGAGGGACATTCCAGATCTAAACTAACACACCTGATTTTAAAATTGGCAGAAATATAAGCAGACACCTCACCAGAGAAGATATTCACATAGGAAACTAGCTTATGAAAATATGCTCAACATCAGAATTGTAAATTACAACAACAGTGAGATATCACTACATTTCTAAAATCCAAAACACTAAAAACACAAATGCTTGCAAGGATGTGAAGCAAAAGCAACTCATTCACTGCTAATAGAAATACAAAATGGCACAGTCACTTTGGAATTTAGTTTGGCAATTTCTTACTAAACTAAATATACTTTTACCATATAATCCAGCAATTATACTCTGTAGTATCAACTGGAATGATATGAAAATTGCACACAAATCTTTATAGTAGCTTTACTCAGAAAACTTGGAAGCAACCTAGATGTCATTCAGTAGGTGAATAGGTAAACAAGCTATGGTATAGTCATACAGTGTGATATTATCAACAATACAAATGAGCTATGAAGCCATAAAAATAGATGGAGGATACTTAACTACTTATTCCTAAATCAAAGAAGGCAATCTGAAAGGGCTTTATCTGTATGATTACAACTATACGAACTCTGGAAAGGCAAAGTTATGGAGACAGTAAAAAAAAATCAGTGGTTGCCAAGAGGGTAAGGGAGGAATGGAGGCATAGGGTTTTTAAGGCAGTGAAATTATTCAGTGTCTGCCAGATGTGACTTCTAAGAGTTTGTTTTGTTAAACAAATTTCTATCTATGTTCATACTTTTTTCTTCTATTATCTTTATCCAGTTTTAAGATTAGCACAATGTTGATTTCCTAAAATGAGGGGAGAAGTGTTTCTTCTTTTTTCTGCTTTAAATGTTTGATACAATTTATCAGTTAAAATGTATATGAGCCTGCTGCTGTCAAATAGGTAGGTTTTCAAGCTAGGAATATACTTTCTTTAATAGGAGCTATTCAAATTTTATATTTCCTCCAGAGTTAGTTTCATTAATTTATCTTCCAAGGTACTTCTTAGAAGTTGTCAAATTTATTTCAAAACAGATTTTTGAAATATGCTCTCTATATCCTTTTAAATTCTGTAAAATCTGTGGTAATGTCTCCTAGATCTTGATATTTTAATTTTAAAAATGTATAATTGATATTGTGTAATAGGAAGTAAAGGTCTAAAGGAGCAGGGGAAGTGGAAGGGGTAGGGGAAAAGAAAGAAAGGAAAAGAAAAAATATGAGAAAAGGAAAAAAATGGAAACAAAATCTTGGCAAATAGGGAAGGGTGGAGGGGGTGAAGGGAGGGCAGGGGAAGGGGAAAAAAATAAGAACCAAGATATTCATGTAATGGTACAAGATCCCAATGATGTATGTAACTGTATTTTATACCTAAAATGTACCGATGAACTTAATGGGGAAAAAAAGAAAGAAGAAAGAAAGAAAGAAAGAAAGAAAGAAAGAAAGAAAGAAAGAAAGAAAGAAAGAAAGAAAGAAAGAAAGAAGGAAGGAAGGAAGGAAGGAAGGAAGGAAGGGGAAGGGAAGGGAAGGAAGGAAGGAAGGAAAGGAAGGAAGGAGAAAGAAAGAAAGAAAGAAAGAAGGAAAGAAAGAAAGAAAGAAAGAAAGAGAGAGAGAGAGAGAGAAAGAAGAAATTATTCAGTATCATACTGTAATGGTTAATACAAGTCATTATATATTTGTCCAAACTTGTAGAATGTACAACACAGAGTGAATCATCTCTATGGGCTTTAGTAAAAAAATGTGTCAGTATTGGCTCATCAATTACATACAATTTCTCAATAAATAAATTATTTGGGAAAAAACTTTCCATTTCTGAATTATCTTTCCACTACCAGTACACACACACACACCTATAAAAACACAGCAATGCTAAATAAAACACTTTTATATCCTATCAAATGTTTACTGAACTTTCAAAAACAAGAAGAATCTTCAGTAGAGAAAAACAAAGGAAAAGATAAAGAGCAGAACAACAATTAGGAGCTAATGCCATTTTTTTCAGGGTATGTTTGCAGATCTTGACAAAAGGGTTCAGATCATTATTCTAGAACAGGAACCAAAGGCTTAGACCTACCCAACGTGGAGAATTAAAAATGATATCATCACCAAAGCTTATTCCCTCAAAGGTCTATACATGAGTAAAAGAATACACAAGGCAAATATTTTTCCACTGACAGAGGAAAATCACATAGAAACTTGTCTATGTTAGCCTGGTTTTGAAAAAAAATTCCTTTGAAATTTTATAGCCACAGAATAATAATGGTTAGTTAAAATTCAATCTTTTCACACATACTCCAAAACAATATAGGAACAATGGAGAAAAGGAGAGATAAAAATAGAGACAGAGGTTATGCCTCAGCATAATTAGAAGACAGTGCTATTAATTCAAAATAACTCTAATTAGAAAAATAAATACAAAGTCTAAGCACAATAGACCATTTCTCATTACTCTAGGAAGAAAGCAAAAAATAGTGAAAACATTTCAGCCTTTGAAAATCTTCCTCTTCAAACAAGCAATAAGCAGAAGAAAACTGTAATACAATAATTCAAACAATATTAAATATTCTGTCATTTTTATATAAAAGTAATTTGAATTAGAAATTCCGAAACTTTAGAAATGAACAAAAAATAGAAATGAAACTAGACATGATTGAATTCAGAAAAGGAAGACAAAAAAAGGCACAAAACCTCAAATATAAAATATAAAAATGAATTTGCAAGTTGCCTTAGGAATGATACATCAAAATAAAATTTAATAGAGGTCGATGCAAGAAAACAGCCAACAAAATTGAAATGAAACTTTTAAAAATGTAAAAGTAGTTAAAAAATTAATTAAATGGAATGAAGGCAAATAAGATTCAATGTATGTGCAATTGGAGTTTCAGAAATAAAAATAAGACAATGAAATCGAATACTTATTTAAAATGATAATCAAAGACTATCTCAGAGAACGTTTAGAAAGTTGAATTTACACATTGAAAGAACCCATAGAATACCAACAAGTAAACAAGTGTAAACTAGAAAGATCAAGAAAATATACTCAGGGACTCATCAGGGAAGAATTTCAAATTAACCTAAAAAGGCAAGAGAGAGTTAGTCACACTGTTCAACAGCAATATACAAAGCAAAGAAAAACAAAGGGAGTAGCACGTTCAGGAAACTAAAGCAAAGAAAGTGTGAGCCAAGATTTATATGCAACCAGATTTTACTTTGAGCGTCAGTGTTTCAAAATATTTTGAACATGAAAAATCTCAGTGGGTCCTGTAATAATACATGAATTCTTTGTGAGAAATGTACCGTGGTTTGAGATTTATTTAACCAAAGGTGAATGGTAGAATATCAGCAAAATGACTAGTAGGCATTCACTATATTTAGTTGTAAAACGAAGGACAAAACAAAGGAAAAGACAAATACAGGAGAATAAGGCTAAAAATGGGAGAAGGAGATAAAGGGAGTAGAATAGGCTCATTGATAGTTTTGTAGGCAACAGGGGAGAGTCAAAAAACATTATACACTGAAAAATAATACAGAGTTGGATAATGTTACATGAAAACAAAAGGACATTACATAGAGAAAAAACAGAGTCAAGAAAGACATAAAAGTACTTTGCTGGTCAGCTTTATCAATAAATGTGAATGGCTTTAAACCTTCCATTAAAAAAAAAAATTTTATAATTGACCCACACAGCAAGACCTAAGTCTATGCTGTATGTAAGGGATACATCTAAACAAACCATGATTCAAAGGGCTAAAAATAAGAAACTGGGAACATGTGCACCACACAAATAGAAAAAAGAATAAAGCAAGGTTATATTCAAGATAACAATGTAGAATTCAAGCCAGAAAACATTAACTATGACAATTATTATTATTAAAAGTATATTGTTGGGCCAGGGATTTAGCTCAGTGGTTCCGCTGCCTGCCTCACAGGCGCCAGGTCCCGAGTTAGACCCCTGGTACAAAAAAAAGTATATTGTTAAAAAATTTTAGAGTATAAAATTTCTGCTCTTATAAAATTTTACACAATTACATAAAATTATACAATTACTAAACATATAATATAAAAATTAAAATATAACAAAAATTACTCTCTAATCTTAATGTAATAAAGTTAGAAATAAATAACAATTTATTGAACTAGGAAATGTTAGACTATATTAAACTCCAAAGTGCCAAGGGACATAAAACCAAAGTAACAAAATCTCTAAAAATTAATTATAATGAAAATATGATATTTGACAATTTATAGAGTACATTTACAGTACTGAGCAGAGAAAGTTTCATACCCTTAAACATTTATATTAATAAAAATGAAAGAATAAAAATAAATCAAATTCCTAATCCAAAAAGCTAGAACAATATAGCAAAGAAAATAAAGCATAAGAAATACAGATAAAACAAAAATTAATGAAGTAAAGAAATAAGAAATTTAAAAATCTTTAGAGGTATAATGCATATTTTTAGAATATAAATTTGAAATGAGAGATAAAGGTAGATTTCAATCTAACAAATGGAATTATTAAAAAATCCATATATAGTTCATATCATACTTAAGCTGAAATGTTGGATGCACCTTAAGACCATAAGTTAAGTGACATAAGTTAGACACACAAGCTTAAATAGCACAAGGTTTCTCTTATCTGATAAACCCAAAGTATAAATAAAGAACAAAGTGAAAGATAGGTAATAGGAAGTAGGGAAATAGATCTTTCTCAAAGGGGAAAGAGATCAACAATGGAAGTAAATAGGAGGAAGGAGAGGGAAAGGGGATGAAAAAAGGAATGAACATGTTTCATGTACATGTACCAACTTTACATAAGGAATGTAAACATTGTGTACTACAAACGTTCAAAAAAAGGAAAGGGATCAGGAGATGGATGGAGGGGAAGAGAGGGAAGGTAAAGTGGATAAAAAAAGGAATTAAGATGCATCATATATATATGTACCAACTCCCCACAAGGAAGGCAAACATTATGTACTGCAAACATTATGTACTGCAAACATGTACTAATAAGTAAATAAATTTTTTTTTAAAATAAAAATTGAGAACATAAAAAAGATGAAATGTTGGAAACTTTTTCCTTTGGGTGGAGAAGAAAAGAAGTATTTCCACTCTTAGCACTGTGATCCAATACATTGGACTTCTAGCCAGTGTAATAAAACAAGAAAAAAAACCAAATTGGAAGCATACAGAGAGAAAAGGAAGAATTAAAACTGTACTTGTCCTTAAGGAATAAGAAAACAAACCCAGAAATAAGTCTAAGATGAAAAAAAAAATACGTAAAACATAGGAAATAGAAAGTACTGTATCTAAATAAATATTGAAAATATTAAGGAAGCTTGTAATCAACAATAGGTAACACAATTGTGCACATATAAAATCCTAAGAAATCTACATAAACCCATTAGAATAAATGAGTTTGACAAAGTCACAAAATATCTATACACACATCAATGGTATTTCTGTATACTAGCCACAAATAATTTGGAAGGTTAATATTTTTAAATTTTATTTTATTGGTACATTTTAGGTATACAATATAATGACATTCATCATTGGAAATTTGCACCTTTACATAATCTCTCTTGATTCTTATTTTTCCCCCTTCCCCTGCCCTCCCTTCAACTCCTCCATCCCTCCCTATTTACAAAGACTTTGTTTCCTTTTTTTCATTTTCTCATATTAATTCCATTCCTCTCTTTCCTTTCCCCTACCCCTCCCACTTACCCTTCCCCTTTGCCCCTTTTCTTCCTATTTCACATTATATGTTATACCTTTTAGTCCTCATTTATGCCTTCAGTTTCTCACACTAGAGAAACTATTCGGTATTTACACATATGTGTCCTATTTATTTCACTTAAGAGTATCGCCTCAATGTGCATCCATTTAGCTATAAATGTCTCTAATTTTCCATTTTTTATGGCTGAGTAGTACTCCATTTTATTTTTTAAAAAGCACACACACACATTTTCTTTATCCAGTCTCCAGTTGATAGGCATTTGGGCTGTTTCCAAGTTTCAGCTATTACAAACTGTGCTGCTATGAACATGGGTGCACATATATCAGTGTGGTATGATACTTTTAATTCTTTTGGGAAGATACCCAGCAGTGGAATAGCGGGGTCAAATGGGACTTCCAGTCCTAGTTCTTGGAGGTATCTCCATCCTGATTTCCACAGTGATTTCACAAGTCTACACTCCCACCAGCAGTGGAGCAGGGTTCCTCTTTCCCCACAGCCCTGCCAGCATTTGTTATTAGTTGATTTCATGATAGCAGCCATTCTTTCTGGAGTCAGGTGGAATCTCAGCGTTGTTTACATTTACACCTCTTGAATGACCAGTGATGTTGAACATTTTTTCATATGTGTATTTGCTATTTCTAATTCTTTGTGTGAGCAATGTCTTTTCTTTTCAGATGCCCATTTTCAGATTCAGTCTTTAAATTTGGGAGGTCTGATCTTTTTAAGTTCTTTTATACATTCAAGATAGTAGACCTTTGTCTGAGGAACAGCAGGTAAAGATTTTTTCCCACATCGTGGGTTGTCTCTTCACACTGCTGGTGGTTTCTCTTGCTGTGCAGAAGCTTTTTAATAAGAAGAGATCCCACTTGTTGATTGTTTGTGCTAGTTCACGGGTAACTGAGGTTTTGTTCATAAAATCTTTTCCTACACCGAGGTCTTCAAGAGTTCTACCTAACCTCTGTTCCAGCTGGTTCAGCATTTCTATTGTAATATTTAGATCTTTAATCCATTTCAATTTTAGTTTAGTGCATGGTGAGAGATATAGGTCTAGTTTTAACCTCTGTCAAGTTGAAACTAAATTTTTCCAGCACTATTTATTAAAGAGGCTATCTTTCCTCCAGTGAGGGTGGTTGGCTCCTTTGTCGAAGATGAGATGGCTGAGTGTGTATGGCATTGTTTCTGCATCTTCTAATCTATTCCACTGGTCCTCAGGTCTGTTTCTTTGCCAGTACCATGCTGTTTTTATCACAGTAGCTTTGTAGTAGAGTTGCAGGTTGGGGATTGTGATACCCCCTGCCATGTCTCTGTTACCTAGAATTGCTTTTGCTATTCTGGGTCTCTTCTTGTTCCAAATGAATTTTTGGATTGTTTTCTCAAGGTCCATGAAGTATGCTGCTGGGTTCTCAATTGGAATTGCATTGAATCTATATAGCAGTTTTGGAAGTATGGCCATTTTCACTATATTAATCTTTCCTACCCCGGAGCAAGGGATGTCTGTCCATTTTCTGATATCATCTTCAATCTCTCTTTTCAGAGTGCTATAATTTTCAGAGAAGAGGTCTTTGATTTCTTTCTTTAGGTTGATTCCTAGATATTTCAGTTTTTTGGATGCTATTGTAAAAGGAATTATTTCTCTATTTCTCTCTCAGTGAGTCTGTCATTGGTGTAGAGGAAAGTTATTGATTTTTGTGTGTTGACCTTGTATCCAGCTACTTTACTAAATTTGGTTATTAAGTCTAGAAGACTTTTGGTAGAGTTCTTGGGGTCTTCTATATACAGTATCATGTCATCTGCGAATAATGACAATTAGACTTTTTCATTTCCTATCTTTATTCCTTTTATTTTTTTCTCTTGTCTAATTGTTGTGGCCAATGTTTCTAGAACTATATTGAACAAGAGTGGTGATAGTGGACATCCTTGTCTTGTTCCTGATTTTAGTGTGAAGGATTTCAGTTTTTGACCATTTAGTATGATACTGGCTTTTGGTTTTTCATAGATGGCTTTTATCAGTTGAGGGAGAGACCATCCATTCCAATTTTTTGTAGGGTTTTTATCATAAATGCATGTTGGATTTTGTGAAATGCTTTTTCTGCATCTATGGAGATAATCCTATGTTTTTTTTCCTTGGCTCTATTGATATTTGATTGATTGATTTTTGTATATTGAACCATCCCTGCATCCCTGGGATGAATCCCACCTGATCAGGGTTTATGATCTTCTTGATGATCTTCTGCATTCTATTTGCCAGTATCTTCTTAAGGATTTTTGCATCTATGTTCATTAGTGAGATTGGCCTATTGTTCTCCTTTTTGGTTTGGTCTTTCTCTGCTTTGGGGATCAAGGTGATGCTTGCTTCCAGGAATGAATTTGGGAGTATTGCTTCCCTTTCAATTTCATTGAAGAGTTTAAAAAGTAGTGCCAGTAGTTCTTCTCTAAATGTCTTGTAGAATTCAGCAGTGAAGTGATCAGGGCCCAGGTTTTCTTTGTTGATAAGTTTTTTATTATTATGTTTTTGATGTCATTATTTGATATTGGGTTGTTTAGAATTTTTAGGTCTTCTTCGTTGAATTTTGGCAATTCTATGTATCTGGGAATCTGTCCATTTCTTCTGTGTTTTCCATCTTATTGGTGTATAGGTTCTGGAAGTAGGTATTGATGATTCTCTGGATTTCTGCTAGGTCTGTTGTAATTTCACCCTTTACATTTCTAATTGCATGGATTTGGGCCATTTCTTTCCTTTTTCTGATAAGGTTGGTTAAGGGTTTGTCAATTTTGTTGATTCTTTTGAAGAACCAACTCTTGGCTTCATTGATTTTTTTGTATCATTCTCTTAGTCTCCATTGCATTGATTTCTCCTCTGATCTTTATAATTTCCTCCCTTGTATGAGCTTTGGGTTTGTCCTGCTCTTCTTCTTCTAGAAGCTTGAGGTTCAGCATCAGGTTGTTTAATTGGGCTTGTTCTGTTTTCCTAATACGCAATTCACTGCTATGAATTTCCCTCATAAGACTGCTTTCATTGTGTCCCATAGATTCCAATATATTGTATTGTCATTGTCATTTAACTGAAGGAATTGTCTGATTTCTTCTTTAATTTCCTCTGTGGCCCCTTGGTTATTCAGAAGTGTGTTATTCTATTTCCATGTGTTTATGAAATTCTTGTGCTTTCTTTTGCTGTTGACCTCCAATTTCATAGCACTATGGTCTGATAATAGATATGGAATAACTTCAGTTTCTTTGCACTTTCTTAAACATGTTCTATGTGTGAGTATGTGGTCTATTTTGGAGAATGACCCATGTGCAGCTGAGAAGAATGTGTATTCTGATTTTGTGGGGTGCAAGACTCTGTAAACATCTCTTAAGTTCATTTGTTCAAGAGTTGGATTGAGTTCTAGTATTTCATTACTTATTTTTTGTCTAGTTGATCTATCTATTTGTGACAGTGGGGTGTTGAGGTCCCCCACTACAATTGTATTAGTGCATATATGACTTTTCATGTCCATTAGTATTTGTTTTATATAGTTGGGTGCACTAGTGTTTGGTGCATAGGTATTTATGATTGTCATCTCTTCCTCTTGGATTGTTCCCTTTACAAGGATATAGTGTCCTTCTTTGTCTCTTTTAATCAGTGTTGGTTTGAAATCCACTTGATCTGCATAGAGAATAGCTATTTCTGCTATTTTGCAGGTTCCCGTCGCATGGAGTATTGTTTTCCACCCTTTAACTTTCAGTCTATGAGTTTCATTTGGAATTAAGTGTGTTTCCTGTATGTAGCATATTGTTGGATTTTGCTTCTTGACCCATTCTGCCGGTCTATTTCTTTTGATTGGTGAATTGAGACCATTAACATTGATGGTTATAACTGAAATGTATTGACATATCATTTTCATGGCTTTTTCATTTTGTTGGGTTCTCCCCCTTTACATTTAATTTCTTGTCATGTCAGATGGGTTCATTCTGCTTTGCTTCCTGGGGCTGTGATTCTCAATGTCTGTTCCTAGGATATTGTGTAAAATTCTTTGGAGTGCTGGTTTGGTATTCACGAAGTTCCTAAGGTGCTCTTTGTCATGAAAGTACCTTATCTCTCCATCCATTTTGAAAGATAGTTTTGCAGGGTACATCAATCTGGGTTGGAGGTTGTTTTCTTTTAGGGCTTGAAATATGTCACTCCAAGCTCTTCTTGCCTTGATGGTTTGTGTTGAGAAGTCTGCTGTGATTCTCATGGGCTTTCCTTTGTATGTGATTTGTTTCTTTTCTCTAACTGCTTGTAGAACTTTGTTCTTCTGTTGAGTTTCTGGAATCTTAACAATTATATGCCTATGTGCAGATTTTTTTTGATCCAGGCTATTTGGAGTCCTATATGCCTCACTTATCTGTATGTCAAGTTCTTTTCCCCTGCTTGGGAAGTTTTCTGCCATTATTTCTGTGAAGAGATTTTTTATGTCATCTGTACTCTCTCCTCTTTCTTCATTGACTCCAGTCCGTCTTATGTTATCCTTCTTTGCATCATCTAGCAGGTGCTGGATTGATTTCTCATGTTCCCTTATAATTTTGAAGCATTTTTTCTTTTCCTGGTCACTAATTGCAATCTTATCTTCTATATCTGAAAATCTGTGCTCACATTGGCTCATTCTGCTGTGTAGACTTTCAATGGAGCTTTTCATGTCCTGGAAATCTATTTGCATGTGTTTTATGGATTCCATTTGTTTCCTATTTGGGGATTCCATCATGTTCCTCAGCTCCTCTATTTTTTTATCTGTGTCCTCTCTAGATTTATTAATCATGTCTTCCACTATGGGCACAATCTCTGCTGTTATCTGAGAAATTATTTCTGATTTCACTTTTTCCAGATCCTCTTTGTTGCTAGTTCAGGGAGTCCAGGTGGTTGAGTATCAGATTGGTTCATCTTGTTTCCCTTTGGGGTTGCTTTTGGTGATGTGGAAGTCTGGTTTTGAGACCTGTTTACCTGTCTTCTCATTTCAGTGGGTGGGTGGGTGTGTGCTGCTGGCGCCCACGCATCTAACCTCCTTGGTGCTGGGGGTCTGTACTCCTCGGCACTGGGGACAGTGGTACAGCAGCCAGAAAGGCTTGCCTCCTCTGTGCTAGGAGGTGTCTACTCTTCAGCCTTGCTTATACATTTCTAACCTCTTCAGCTATTTCATTTTGTTTTATTTTAAGCAACTTCATTTATCCTGTTTTCTGTTAAGTAATAAAAGTATTTCAGGTTATTAAATATTCTTTGAATAAATATCTGAGTAGAGTACTTATTAATATGTAACACTTTCAATTTTCATATATTTTCAAGTAGCTTATAGTTATTTATTTCCTGTTTGATCTGAGAGTTTTGATCAGAAGGCTTTTTGTCTTTTCAATTTTCAAATATGTGGGGTTATTTTCATAATCATGTCTAGTTTTGTTGTTGTCACAGAATCACTTCTGAATTAACTGGACAATCCTTCTAAAACAACCCTTTGATCTTACTTAATTGAATAAGCTTAACACTAAGCACTTATAATGAGTAAAACAACAGATATATTGAGTTTAATAAACAGAAAAGAAAGTGACGCTAGCTGTCTTTCCATCCCAGGAGGTTGACCCCTATTTTGAACCTTCTTCTTGGGAAGAAAGTGGTTGAGACTCAACATACCACCTAAAAAGATGAACGCCTCCCATCAGGTACAGAATCCTAGGTATGTGGCTAAGACTAAGGGCTTTTTCATTGGCTTTCCTTCCACATTTATCAGAAGTAAGTCTACTCTAATGTCATTACAGTGGCAAATCAGCAAACTTGTTCTGTGAAGAGCTAACTTGTAAATATTTTAGGGTTAGCATGCTTGGTTACTAATATTGTACTGAACATACATATAATTAAAATTTCATTTTTTTAATTAAATAACTTTATTATAAAACACACACATGCAAAAAACTAAAACCATTCAAAGAAGAACAATGCAAGAGGAAAAATTACAATAATATTCAAATACACTAGAACTCAACTAAAACAAAACTGAAAAGCACTTAAACATTTTTCCATATAACTTAAAAAAGCATCTCAAGCACCAACAAGACACCAGAGGATGTGATTTGTTTCAGAAAGATCCCCAAAACCAACACTGAACAAATAACGATCCAGAAAAAAACTCCAGTTAGTAAGCAGACTCCACATAAGCCAAACTTCTCCCAAATTTAAATTTCGATACAGTCATATGACACACAATGGAAACACAGTCCGAGAAATGTGTTATTAGGCCATTTCATCCGTGTGTATCCTTAATTACACTTTCAGTTTCTCACACTAGAGAAACTATATGGTATTTACATGTGTGTCCTATTTATTTCACTTAAGAGGATGGCCTCAATATGCATCCATTTAGCTATAAATGTCTCTAGTTTCTCATTCTTTATGGCTGAGTAGTACTCCATTTTGTTTTAAAAACCACATCTTCTTTATCCAGTCTCCAGTTGATGGGAACTTGGGCTGTTTCCAAGCTTTAGCTATTACAAACTGTGCCGCTATAAACATGGGTGCACATATATCACTGTGGTATGATTCCTTTAATTCTTTTGTGAAGATACCCACCAGGGGGATAGCTGGGTCGAATGGGACCTCTAAGCCTAGTTCTTCGAGGTATCTCCATACTGATTTCCACAGTGGTTGAACCAGTCTACACTCCCACCAACAATGGAGAAGGGTTCCTTTCTCCCCACACCCCCACCAGCATTTGTTATTGGTTGATTTCTTGATAACAGCCATTCTTTCTGGGGTGAGATGGAATCTCAGTGTTGTTTTCATCTGCATCTCTTGAATGACCAGTGATGTTGAACATTTTTTCATATATTTATTTTCTGCTTTTACTTCTTTGTCTGAGAAATGTCTGTTCATTTCAGATGCCTATTTTTGAATTGGGTCTTTGAATTGGGGGGGGTCTGATTTTTTTCAGTTCTTTATATATTCTAGAAAGTACTCCTTTGTCTAAGGTACTGTTGCTGAAAACTTTTTGCCACATTGTAGGTTGTCTCTTAGCTCTGTTGGTGGTTTCTCTTGCAGTGCAGAAGCTTTTTAATAAGATGAGATCCCAGTTGTTGATTCTTTGTGCAAGTTCCTGTGCCACTGAGGTTTTGTTCATAAAATCTTTTCCTATACCAATGTCTTCAAGAGTTCTACCTAACTTATCTTCCAGAAAATTTAGTGTTTCTGACCTAATATTTAAATTTTTAATGTACTTTGATCTTAATTTAGTCCATGGTGATAGGTATGGTTCAAGTTTTAATCTTTGGCAGGTTGAAATCCAGTTTTTCCAACACCATTTATTAAATAGGCTATCTTTCCTCCAATGAGGATGGTTGACTCCTTTTTCAAAGATGAGGTGGCTGAGCATATCTGTAGTTGTTTCTGCATCTTCTAATCTATTCCACTGATCCTCAGGTCTGTTTCTTTGCCAATACCATGCTGTTTTTATCACAGTAGCTTTGTAGTATAGTTTCAAGTTGGGGATTGCAATACCCCCAGCCATACTTCTGCTGCCTAAAATTTCTTTTGCTATTCTAGGTCTCTTCTGGTTCCAAATGACTTTTGGGATTGTTTTCTCTAGTTCTGTGAAATATATTTTTGGAATTTCAATGGGGATTGCTTTAAACCTATATAATAGTTTTGGAAGTGGGGCCATTTTCACTATATTGGTTCTTCCTATCCAGGAGCAAGGGATGTCTTTCCATTTTCTTATGTCCTCCTCAATCTCCTTTTTAAAAGTGCTATAGTTTTCATTGTAGAGGTCTTTTGCTCCCTTTGTTAGATTGACTCCTAGATATTTCTTTTTTCTTTTGGATGCTATTGTGAAAGGAATTGTTTCCCTACTTTCTCTCTCAGTGAGTCTATTATTTGTATATAAAAAAGCCATTGTTTTTTGAATGTTGACCTTATATCCACCTACTCTACTGAATCTGTCAGTTAAGTCTAGAAGTCTTTTGGCAGAGTATTTTGGGTTTTCTATGTAAAGTATCATATCATCAGCAAATAATGACAGTTTAACTTCTTCCTTTCCTATTTTTATTCCTTTTATTTCTTTCTCTTTTCCAATTGCTGTGGCTAATGTTTCAAGAACAATATTAAACAGGAGTGGTGATAGTGACTATCCTTGTCTTGTTCCTGATTTTAGCATGAAAGTTTTCAGTTTTTGATCATTTAGTATGGTGTTGGCTGTTGGTTTTTCATAGCTAGCCTTAATCAGGTTGAGATAAAGACCTTTTATTCCAATCTTCTGTAGGGTTTTTATCATGAATAGGTGTTGGATTTTGTCAAATGCCTTTTCTGCATCTATTGAGATGATCATATGGTTTTTGTCCTTGACTCTGTTAATGTAGTGTATTACATTTATTGATTTATGAATGTTGAACCATCCTTGCATCCCTGGGATAAATCCGACTTGGTCAGGGTGTATGATCTTCTTGATACCCTTTGTATTCTGTTTGCCAGTATCTTGTTGAGGATTTTTGCATCAATATTCATTGGGGAGATTGGCCTGTAGTTCTCTTTTTGGGTTGGGTCTTTCCCTGGTTTTGGAATCAAAGTAATAATTACTTCCAGAAATGAATTTGGAAGCTTTGCTTCCCTTTCAATTTCCTTGATGAGTTTAAAGAATAATGGTAATAGTTCTTCTTTAAATGTCTTGTAGAATTCAGTAGTGAAGCCATCAGGTCCTAGGCTCTTCTTTGTTGGTAAATTTTTATTACATTTTCAATTTCACTCATTGTAATTGGGGTGTTTAGAATTTCCATATCTTCTTCATTTAACTTTGATAATTCATATGTATCTAGGAATCTGTCCATTTCTTCTGTGTTTTCCATTTTGTTAGAGTACAGGTTCTCAAAGTAAGAATTGATGATGCTTTGGATTTCTCCTGGATCTGTTGTGACTTCACCTTTTTCATTCTTCTAAAATTTCATTTTTTATTATATTACATTTAACTAGTACTTCTCCCTTGAATTTTTATTTGCTAAATCTCACAACCCGACTTGAAAGCCTTATGATCTCTTTGGCAATGACAGCTTTGTTGTTGTAATGAGGAGGCAGCCATAGATAATCACAAATGAATGGATGTGGTTGTATACCAATTAAATTTTATTTGTAGGAATAGACAATGGATCATATTTGGCCTGAGAGCCATAATTTGCCAACCCCTATATTAAACCAGTGATTTTCAAGATTTAATGTGCTTCAGAATCATATGGAGGGCTTCTTATAATGCTGAATGATATGCCTAATCCCCTGCGTTCATGTTTCAGTAGATCTGCAGAAAAGCCCAACAGTTTGTATTCTTATCCCATTTTGTTGCTGCTGAGCTGGCATCCACACTTTGAGTACCACTGCATTAGAAGAAATGCCTTATTGCCTTTTTATTTCTAAATCCCACTGAAAGGAACATAAACTTATTTGTTGTTGTTCAATTAAAGATTTCGTCTATCTTTTGAGACAAAAATTAAGTGCTAACATTTAAATAGTGTCATGGCCAGAAATTCCTGACCAGCAGGAATTCTCTAACAACACAGTGCCCTAATTAAACAAAGTCACTCCTTCTCAGGGATGAATAGAAAAAAGGCACTGCTACCCCTGAACTCAAGCTCTCTGGGGCTGTAAAGTGGGATAGAGTACAATTGGTCCCAGTGCTCCATTCAGATAAAAATGAGTTTTTGTCCTTGTTTTCCTTTCTCCCACCTAGACTTGTATTAGATCCCCCAATGTGGAACCAACTGTAATTGCTGAATTTCTTCCTGAAGATACATTTCTTCCCTACCCCTACTCCCACTCAAGTCTCAGTGGCAGGTTCTACTCAAGTCTTGTGCTGGTTTCAAAAACTTTTAAAATATAAACATAGAAAAACAAAATGAAAAGACATGAAACATTAAAGTGTTTTTTCCTAGATGATTATTTTTATCTCCTTGTTTATTTATGCTTTTCCTTTTTGAAATTTTCCAGATGTGGCAAAATAAGAAAACATTATGTTTATAGTTAAGAGAATGACAATTTTTATTTTGAAAACTCACCCATTTATTTCTTGGATCCACTCTCTGATTGCAGTCCTACCCGTTGAGGTTACACAGAAAAAGTAAATTCTTTCTTCTAGTTGGAAAGCCTATTAATATTTAAGAGATCTCTCAGATTCTAAGTCTTCCTGTTAAATTTTCTTTCAGTGGATTGTTACATAGTTCCTAGATTCATCACCATCCTCTTTTCTCTGAACACAGTCTCAATGATGGATAATCATTTAAAACAGATAGCTGAGAAAAATATAGAATAAATAAAAGGATCAGTGATGACATTAGGAGGGAAGAAGGATGAATAGGCAAATGCAGAAGATTTTTGGGAGCCGGACATGGTGGCACACGCCTGTAATCCCAGCATTTGGAGGCTGAAGCAGGAGGATTGCTTTGAGTTCGAGGCCAGCCTGGGCTACATAGTGAATTCAGGTCCAGGCTGAACTACAAAGGGAGACCCTAATTCAACCCCCCCAAAAAAACTTTTAGGCCAGTGAAACCACTTTGAGAATATTTGTCCAAATACTTAGGATATACAACACCAAAACTGAACTCTAATGTGACCTGTAGACTTTGCTGATTGTGATGTGTCACTGTAAGTTCAGCAGTTGGAACAAGTGTACTTACTGTTCTGATGTCAACAGTAGTGTTGACATGCACTGGGACAGGGGGATATGGGAACTCTGTATTTTCTGCTCAATTCTGTTGTGAACCTAAAACTGCCCAAAAAGTGAATTCTATTTAAAAAGTAGAAAGCCCAGGACTAAATAAAATATTTCAGGTGAAACTTCTTTGACACAAAGTATGATAAACCTTGCTTGGTTTATGATGGGGTTCCCCTATTCCAGCCGATAATAACACTGGCATTTTCAGTGCCTGACACTGCTGACTCATAGGAAGTTTATTGGAATTGTCATTTGCTGTCTTTTGGATTCAGTTAAGGCATATTTGTTTTGGAGAAGTAAGTTAGCAAAGATGACTGCTATGCACAGATAACTCACCTGTGTTTTTTCTATCCTCCTTCCTCAAGCAGGACCCAGACAGCAGACCTATAGAGCAGCCGCACAGTGACAGAGTTCACCCTTGGGGGCTTTGAGCAGAGCTCCCCTTCCATTCAAGCATTGCTCTTCACCCTCTTCCTAGCCCTCTACAGCCTTGCCATGGGCATGCATGGCCTCATCATCTTCATCATATGGACAGACCCCAGGCTTAACAGCCCCGTGTACTTCTTCCTTGGACACCTTTCTTTCATGGATGTCTGCTTCATCACCACCACCATCCCACAGATGTTGATCCACCTGGTAATCAAAAAGCACACTGTATCTTTTGGCTCCTATTTCACTCAAATGTTTCTGGTTTTTGGTGTGGGTGGGGCTGAGTGCATCCTTTTGGCTTTTATGGCCTATGACCGTTATGTTGCTGTCACCCACTAAGTTATGCCCAGATCATGAGCTGGAAAGTCTGTATCATATCGATAGACACTTCCTGGATTTGGGGATAATCAGTGCAATCCTTCTTGACTACATGACATTTTGAGGTTCATTCTGCAGAGACAACCATGTAGAAAACTTCTTCTGTGAGGCCCCTATTGTAATCATCCTCTCTTGTGGGGACCCTTGGTTTAGTCTGAGGGTGATCTTTGTTGATGCCATTGTGGTGTTGCTCAATCCCATGGTCGTCATTATCACCTTCTATGCCCACATCCTGGGCTCCATCCTTAGCAGAACCTCCTCCTCAGGTCAGCGCAAGACCTTCTCAACTTGTGTCTCCCACCTGACTGTGGTTATCTTTTTCTACACCTCAGCCATGTTCTCTTACATGAATCCCCGAAGCACACATGGGCCTGACAAAGACAAGCCTTTCTCCCTTCTCTACTCCATCGTCACCCCCATGTACAACCCCATTATCTACAGCTTGTGCAATAAGGAAATGAAGGAAGCCATGGTGAGAGCCTTTAGGAGAAACAATCCGGCCCTAGGCAGAGCCTGTCTAGCAGGAAGGTCCCTGGAAAATAAATTCCCTTCCCTGGATGGGAGCAGGTTAGTTACCCCTTTCCCATTCTGGACAGGTGAGTAACTCTCCAATGCTCAAAGGCTCCAAGAAAGACAATTCCTGCTTCCTTGGCACCAGATTCAGACCTGGAAGTTTATGCTGATATTTAAGGCTCAACTCTATGACTTCACTTCCAGAAGACCGATCCTTCAAAACTTCCCTTGGTAATACAACTCATGATTGGAGGGACAAGTGCAATGCAATGCAGTTTCAGAACCAGAGAAAAGGCAGCCATGCTTCTAAAGGGAAAGTAACTAAAGAAAAAAGCCAGACCATGGTCTTAAGAGCATTAGCTTCTAGTGGCAAAGTCAATCCGTAGGAGGATTGACTTTGAGAAAGGAATAGACTAGAGGCACGGGGGGATGTGTGGATGTGTGGATATGGTAGGTTGAAGAAACACGCTATGAAATGTGATATCATCCCTGCCAAGTGACCCTCAAGTTCTTCAATTAAGTTTCCAGAAAAAATAAGGATCAATCAATGGGATTGTATTGTTAACCAAAGCCACCGAGAGGATGTGTTGTATGCCAAATACATGTGGATGAAGAAAGGAGAGGACAGAAGAAAGAGAAGACCTGAGAGCAACAATTTCACCAGATTGTAGTTGGGGGTTTAAGCTATATAATACAATGTCTTAGGAAATCTTTGAGTAACATCTGCATTATACAACACTGAAACAAGAATATTTTAACATTTTTGCACATTTATTTCCCACTTGAAAATCTTATAAGTGGATATGTGCTGTAAAATCTAAACGCATCATTTTTGAAGATTCCTTCCTGTCTCAATTTTACTTACAAAACATTCACATTCTCTGAGATTCTCCACTTGCATCTCTAACTTCCTTCTCCCTGGCTCCAGTTCTTTCATCTACAGTCTAAAGCAGTAGCTCTAAACCAGGGACAATTTTGTCTCCAAGATGTTTAGCAATGTCTCAAGACAGGTTGGTTATCTCTACTGAAGGAGAGAATATGTCACAGGCATCTAGAAGTCACCAGCCAGGGGAGCTGCTAAACATCCTAAAAATGCACAGAACAGCCCCCACCCAAAGATGCAGCCTAAGATGTCAATCATGTTGAGGTTGAAAAGAGGCATTAAAGGGCAGAAACATGGTGGTAATGAAAGGTGTTCATATGGGAAGGAAGGAAACCAAGAACAACAGAATACAGAATTTGGTCTGCAAAGCCATCACGCAGTTGCCTGTGAGCAGTGTTTCTTGTGGCGTTGTCATGGCAATGTTCTGTGTAAGTAGTTGCAATAAAGCCTTCTCTAGAACCTCTGTGTTTCTCTCTGAGCCTAAATCTTCTCCGTTTTCACACATTATAGGACTTTTCCTAACTAGTCATGTTTTTCTGTCTGCCATTAGCATTACTTAAATTCTGCCCATTTCCTCTGTTAGTTCAAACCAAATTTTAGCCACCTATTGGTTATCTTTCCCTTGTCCCTACCAATTTCATATTCCTGTATGGCTCACTCCCACTCTTTATTTCCCTTGTTCTCTGTATTAAGGCCCCAACAAATTCCATTTAGTGAAACCTATGAAACCCTGTCCCCTCTTTGAGAATACTTGCTGAAATTTCAACATTTTTTTTCCTCACTCACTTACAATCTCCCTTCTATTACCAGTGGCTGTGTTTCTCCCAGAGCACCCTAAACTTAAATTGCATCCTTGTATTAGCCTCCTTTCTCCTGCCTCTATGTTAGGATGCCAATTGTTTCTTTTGCCAATTATTTCTTCTCTTGTAACACCTCCTGGATAGGAAATATGCTTCGCCCACCCAGAAGAGTATGCTCTACATTCTTGTGTCTTGACTGTATTTCTTTTGCCCCTCTAGGACCCACTGTCCTCTTTTCCTCCTGATCCATGTCCTGATAGATCTTTATTGACTGCCTTGGGGAATTTTAATGGCTTTCAGCTATGATTTGGTTCAACTAATGAGAGCTGCTAGCAGGGTCCAGGAGAACAAAGTGTGAGGGTGTTTATTCTCTTAGTTTCTTCTGCGATTATCCCAGTCCTGTGAGTTACCTACAGCCATAGATATCTCTACTCTGTTCCCTGTCCATGCTTCCTACTCTTGATAAGCAGCCCCAATGATGCTTTACCATCCCTGATTCCCCTTAATCTTGCTTATATTTCCATGAGCCCCTTTATTTGTCCTGCTTTCCTGCCAGTACAGTGATGAATTCAGTAACTTTTATCAGACACATATTACCAACCACAAATGGAACATTTCTCAAAATTGATTGTCTAATATTCCAAGAACAAACCATAAAGCATTTGAAAGAATTAGAATAATGCAGACCATATTATCTAACTATAATGCAGTTAAGTTAGAATTTGGTATCAAAACAGTAATTAGAAAGAAACCTGTTTGGAAACAGGAAATGTTTGGAAATTAAAGAGGATATTTGAATTAACATACAGATAAAGAATGAATTATAAGTCTAGTCTAATGTGTAAAGGGTAAAAAGCTTGGAAATTGTCACTCCAATTCTCAAAAAGGAGGAAGGAGGAAGAAGAGGAGGAGAAGAAGGAGAAGCATGAAGCATATTGTAAACCAAAAATTCCTTTTAGGTCCATCAGAGCTAATTGAAGTCACAAGGCAAACCACCACCCCAAAACTAGCAGACAAGTGAAAACAGAATCTTAGCTTGTGGGGAGCAGAAACTGGAGCTGAAGCCTGATAATAACATTTCAAGGATAATTGATTAATTGCTGGAGACTGAGTATGGGTTACCTCAAGAGCTACATACTCTGGAGACCCATCTTTAGGGGAGCCTCTATAGGTTTCTAAGTTTTACCTGCAAATGATTCAGACCACTAGGTTTTCAGGGTAAAGATGAGCAGGAGGAGCAGGAAAGTGACCATTGTGAAAGAAACCCAGAAACTTTATTCTCCCTAGCAGCGTACACTCCAGGGAAACTGTTTAACCAGGGCCTAACCAACCTAGCAGAAATAAAATAGCCAACTGCAACCTCTCAGCTTCCTTCTTGTCTCAGCTAAGCAGGGAAAAAAATGCTGAGAATATATTTTTGAAAGTCACAATCCAGGGACACAGGCTCACTATAAGATTAAGACCCCACCATGGGTTATAAAATGCTCCTCCATGTTTTACCACCACATCAGTAGGGCTGGAGGGTTTTAAGGGACTGAAGCTAAAAGAATCAAAAGCCTCAGACCTTACTTAAGAAGGAAATGTCTATATTCTTGAGTGAATAAATAGGACACATATGTATAAATACCAAATAGTTTCTCTGGTGTGAGAAACTGAAAGTGTAAATGAGGATCAAAATGTATAATAGATAATGTGAAATAAGAAGAAAATATCCAAAGGGGAAGGGGAAATGGGAAAGGTAGGGGAAAAGAAAGAAAAGAAACAAAAAAAAATACATAAAAGAGGGAAAAAATAGAAACAAAGTTTTTTATAAATAGGGAGGGCTGAAGGGGTAGAAGGGAGGGAAGGGGAATAGGGGGAAAAATAAGAACCAAGATATATCATGTAAAGGCACAAATAACCAATGATGAATGTCACCATACTGTATATCTAAAACATACCAATAAACAATGATTTTTTTAAAAAAAGAAAGAAATGTCTAGGAAAACCAAAAGAAAATAGAGAAGAAAAAAATATGAACACTAAAGAAAAATTTTATGGATGCACATTGAGGCAATACTCTTAAGTGAAATAAATAGGACACACGTGTGTAAATACCGAATAGTTTCTCTAGTGTGAGAAGCTGAAAGTGTAAATAAGGACTAAAAGATATGATAGAGAATGTGAAATAGGAAGAAAAGGGGCAGAGAGGAAGGGGTAGGGGAAAGAAAAGAAGGGAATGGAATATGAGAAAATGAAAAAAAAGGAAACAAAGTCTCTGTAAATAGGGAGTGATGGAGGGGTTGAAGGGAGGTCAGGGGAAGGGGGAAAAAATAAGAACCAAGAGAGACTATGTAAAGGTGGAAATTTCCAATGGTGAATGTCATTATATTGTATACCTAAAATGTAGCAATAAAAGAATATAAAAAAAAAGAAAAATTTTAGCCTCTGACACTACAGCCTCTGACGCTACAGCTACAGAAAACAGTAAACACTGTTGAGGAGATTCCTCAAAAAACTAGGATTAGAGGTCCCATTTGACCCAGCTATTTCCCTACTGGGTATCTTCCCAAAAGAATTAAAAGCATCATACCACAGTGATATATGCACACCCATTTTTATAGAGGAACAGTTTGTAATAGCTAAGTCTTGGAAACAGCCCAAATACCCATCACCTGGTGACTGGATAAAGAAGATGTGGATTTTTTTCTAAAATGGAGTACTACTCAGCCATAAAGAATGATAAACTAGAGTCATTTATACCTAAATGGATGCACATTGAGGCAATACTCTTAAGTGAAATAAATAGGACACACGTGTAAATACCGAATAGTTTCTCTAGTGTGAGAAACTGAAAGTGTAAATAAGGATTAAAAGGTATAACAGATAATGTGAAATAGGAAGTTTACAAAGCTTACAGCTTTCCAAGCCCTTTCTTTGCAACAGAACTGGATGGCACTTTCTAGGCCAAACTGCCCTTCACAATAGCTGTAAACTTTGTTCAAAGAACAACTTTATATATAGAAGCCAAATACACTTTTCAGAATGCTTCTGCAGTTTGAACTGAAGTTTTCACTCCAACATTTTCCCTGGGGCTTTTTTTTTCCCCCATAGAAGTCAAAGGAAGGGGATGACATAAAGTGCAGTTACTTCTCAGAGAAACTTGCTAGAACTGCCCTGGTGTGGCAATCAATTTCACTCCAGGAATAATGTAAAACAGTAGTGACTCCAGAGTCTGCCTCTCTGCGTTACAGATTTGTACACCACATCTCTATGAGGTTTCTATTGTGAACGGCAGTTCTGTAGGGTTTTTATCATGAAGGGGTGTTGGATTTTGTCAAATGCTTTTTCTGCATCAGTTGAGGTGATCATACAGTTTTTGTCCTTGGATCTATTAATATAATGTATTACATTTATTGATTTGCATATGTTGAACCATCTCTGCACTCCTGGGATGAATCCCACTTGGTCAGGGTGTATGATCTTCTTAATGATCTTCTGCATTCTGTTTGCCAGTACTTTACTCATGGTTTTTGCATCTATGCTCATTAGTGAGAATGGCCTATAGTTCTTTTTTTCAGCTGGGTCTTTCTCTGCTTTTGGGATCAAGGTGATGCTTGCTTTCAGGATCAAATTTGGGAGCACTGCTTCCCTTTCAATTTCTTTGAAGAGTTTAAATGGTAGTGCCAATAGTATTTCTCTTTGTCTTCTAGAATTCAGCAGTAAAGCCATCAGGACCCAGGCTTTTCTTTGTTGGTAAGTTTTTAATTATATTTTCAATTTTGTGGATTGATATTGGGTTGTTTAGAATTTTTATATCTTCTTGGTTCAACTTTGGTAATTCGTGTGTATCTAGAAATCTGTCTATTTCTTCTGTGTTTTCCATCTTATTGGAGTACAGATTCTCAAAGTAGGTATTGATGACCCTCTGGGTTGCTGCTGGGTCTGTTGTAATTTCACCCTTTTCATTCCTAATTGCATGATTTGGGCCTTTTGTTTCTTTTTTTGATAAGGTTGGCTAAGGGTTTGTCAATTTTGTTTATTCTTTAGAAAACCAACTCTTTGCTTCACTGATTTTTTTGTATTGTTCTTTTAGTTTCCATTGCATTAATTTCTGCTATAGCCTTTATAATTTCCTCCCATGTACAAGGTTTAGGTTTGTCTTGCTGTTCTTTTACTAGAAGTTTGAGGTTCAGGATTAGGTTGTTTATTTGAACTCACTCTGTTTTCCTAATATGAGTATTCACTGCTATGAATTTCCCTCATAAGACTGCTTTCCATAGATTCCAATATGTTGTATTGACATTGTCATTTAATCATAGAAACTGTCTGATTTCTTCTTTAATTTCCTCTGTGGCCCATTGGTTGTTCAGGAGGGTGTTATTCAGTTTCCATGTGTTTATGGAGTTCTTGTGGTTTCTTTTGCTATTGATCTCCAATTTCATTGTGCTATAGTTTGACAATACGCAGGGTATCACGTCAATTATTTTGCATTTATTTAAACATGTTCTGTAAGCTAGCATGTGGTCTATTTTGGAGAATGACCTGTGTGCAGCTGAAAAGAATGTGTATTTTGATTTTGTGGGGTGGAACACTCTGTAGACATATAGCAAGTCCATTTGTTCAAAAGTTTGGTTGAGTTCTAGTATTTTGTTGTTTATTTTTGTCTTGTTGATCTGTTTATTTGTGACGCTGGTGTATTCAGGTCTCCCACTACTATTGTATTAGTGCTAATTTGATTTTTCCTGTCTGTTAATATTTGTTTTACATAGTTGGGTGCAGTAGTATTTGGTGAATATATATTTATGATTGTCATCTCTTCCTTTCGGATTGTTCCCTTTACAAGGGTGTAGTAACCTTCTTTGTCTCTCTTAATTACTTTTGGTGTGAAATCCACTTTGTCTGCAAATAGGATAGCTACCCAAGCTTTCTTCTAGGTTCCTGTCACATGGACTATTGTTTTTCATCCTTTAACTTTCGGTCTGTGAATTTCTTTTGGCATTAAATGTGTTTCTTGTATGCAGCATATTGTAGGATATTGCTTCTTGATCCATTCTGCCAGTCCATTTCTTTTGACTGGTGAATTGAGACCATTTACATTAGTGGTTATAACTGATATGTGTTGACTTATCATTGTCCTGGTATTTTCCTGTTGTTCATTCTTCCCCCCAACCCTTTCCATTTAATTTCTTGCCTTCCCTGATGGCTTCATTCTATTGGGATTCATGGAGTTGTAATCCTCCTTGTCTTTTCTTGGAATTGTTTAGAATTTTTTATAGTGCTGCTTTAGTATTCATTTAGTTCCTCAAATATTTTTTGTTGTGAAAGTATCTTATTTCTCCATCAATTTTGAAAGATAGTTTTGCAGGATACATTGATCTGGGTTGGAGGCTATTTTCTTTTAGAGCTTAAAATATTTCACTCCAGGCTCTTCTTGACTTGAGGGTTTGTGTTGGGAAGTCTGCTGTGATTCTGATGGGCTTTCCTTTGTATGTAATTTGGTTTTATCTCTCTCTCTCTCTCTCTCTCATTGCATTTAATATTTTGTTCTTCTGTTGGATTTCTGGAATCTTGACTATTATATGCCTAGGTGCATATTTTTTTATCAAGGCTACTTGAAGTCCTATATGCCTCACTTTTCTATATGTCAAATTCCCCTGCTTGGGAAGTTTTCTGCCATTACCTCCATGGACAATTTTTTTATGTCATTTGCACTATCTTTTTCATTGTCTCCAATCAATCTTATGTTATTCTTCTTTGCATCATCTGGCAGCTGTTGGATTGATTTCTTATAGTCCCTTGCTATTTTTTAAAAATCTCTCTTTTCATGGTGGCTAACCACAATCCTGGCTTCTATACCTGATATTCTGTCTTCACACTGGCTCATTCCACTGTGTATACTTTCAGTGGAGTTTTTAGTCTCCTGGATATCTGTTTGAATTAGCTTCATGGATTCCATTTCTTTCCTGTGCTGGGCATTTGTGTTTTCCATCATGTCCTGAGCTCCTCTATTTTTTTTGTCTGTTTCTGTTCTAGAGTCTCTGAGCACGTCTTTCATTTTGGTTTCCATCTCTGTAGTTATCTGGGAAATTATTTCTTCTTTGAATTTTTCTAGAGTCTCATTCATTTGTTTCATTTTGTTCCTTTGTTATTAGTTCAGAGAGACTATGTCTTTGGCTTTCAGGATGTTCCACCTTCATTGCCCCGTAGATTTGCCTTTGTTGAGCTGGAAGTCTGGGTTTGGGTCTTGTTTAGGTGTCTTCTCATTTTTATTTTTTGTTCTTGATGTTTTTGGTTTAATTCCTGGGTTGATCTTCAGGTACTGCTTGTTTATTTTTGTAATCCCTTTCCCATTCCCACCCTCTTCCCTCATTCCACCTTGAAATCCCCTTTCCCCACTTTCATCTTGTTGTTATTATTCTTAGATCATGTTTATGACATATAATGTTTACATTCATTAAGGTTACAGGGTTCCTGTCTATGCCATATCATAGTTCTTCTTATTTCTCTCTCCCTTTCCCCTCTCTCCTTGCCTTCAGTCTCCTGGACCCCTTTGCATTTCAAAAAGATCTACTTCCTTGTTTTCTTCTATCCATTCTTTATTATGGTCTTTTTTTTGTACTTTGCCTCACTCAAATGAGAGATACTATATGATATTTAAGCTTGTGTGCCTGATTTATTTCACTCAGCATTATATTTTGCCAGTGCATTCATTTTCCTACAAATGTCTTGAATTTATACTTTTTCAAAGCTGAGTAGTGTTCTATTATGTATAGATACCACATTATCTTTATCCATTTGTCTATTGATGGGCATATAAGGTGCTTCCAGGATTTGCTATTATGAATTGGTCTGCTATAAACATTGGTATGCATGTCTTAGCTCTTTGGGAAAGATACCTAGAAAAGGAATAAATCAGTCATATGGAATTTCTAATTTTAATTCTTTGACAAATCTCCATACTGATTTCCATAATAGTATACTAGTTTACATTCCCAACAACAATGCAGGAGGGTTCCTTTTTCACTGCAGTTATGCCAACATTTGTTATTGAATTCTTGATAATTGTCACTCTTTCTGGTGTGAGATGCAATCTTAACATTGTTTTAATGTGTTTCTCTAATGGCCACAGATGTTGAATGAAGGACCCTTGTTAGCAAGACAGACTCCATATTGCTGCTTGACCCACCTGCCTGCCCTTTAGAGGAACTCAGAAGGAGGAAGCTTAGAAACCTCCTCCCCTTAGAGAGTCTCTTAGAAACAACAATTAATCAACTATTGTTTTACAAATGTTCTAACAGCAGGACATTCTGCTTCTGTACCTTTTGCTTGCTTTACTAGTTCTATCCCACAGGGGGCCTAGGAACTGTTGGCCTCAAAGCTGTATAAAACATGTTTGTCAACCCCCAGTCGAGGCTCGAGTCCAATGCTCAGCTCAGGTCCCAGCCAGTAATAAACTCCTGTGTGGATTTAATATCGGTCTCTGGTTGGTTCTCTCTCACTGGGTACAACATTGAACATTTTTTCATATGTTTGTTGCCATTTTTACTTCCTCTTCTCCTTCTTCTTCTTCTTAGAAGTGTTCATTTCACTTGCCCATTTCTTGATTCGTACTTTCATTCTAGGTGATCTAATTCTTTTTGAGTTCTTAATATATTCTAGATATTAGTCCTCTGTCTGAGAAATAGCTAGAAAAAATTTTCCATTCTGTAGGTTGTTTCTTCATTCTATTAATTGACTTCTTTGCTGTGCAGAAACCTTTTAATTTGATGTAATCCCATTTGTTGATTCTTGCTATTATTTCTTATGCACTTGGAGTTCTATTTAGAAAGTCCTTGCCTACTCCTATGATTTCAAGTGTTTTACCTATTTTGTCTTCCAGTAGGTTCAATGTTTCTGTTTGAATGTTTAGATTTTTTATCCATTTTGATTTTAATTTAGTACATGGTGAGAGATGTGGGTCTAGCTTCAATCTTCTGCAAACAGATAGCCAGATTTCCCAGTGCCATTTGTTGAATAGCCTATCATTCTACCACCATATAAATTTTAAGATTGATTTTTATAGTTCTGTGAAGAACTATATTTTAGTATTGCATTAAATCTATACATCTGTCTTGGAAATATGACCTTTTTGACAATATTGGTTCTGCCTATCCAGGAAGAGGTTATATTTCCATTTTCTGATATCCTCTTCAAATGTCTCTTTTCAGAATACTATTGTTTTTATTATAGAGGTCTTTCACTTCCTTGGTCAGGTTTATTCTTAAGAATTTAACCTTTTGAAGCTATTATGAATGGGCTTGTGTTCCTGATTTCTTTCTCAGTGGGTTCATTTTTGACACACAGAAACACTGATTTTAGTGTATTTATCTTGTATCCTGTTAGTTTGCTGAATGTGTAAATTAGTTCTAACAAGCTTTTGGTGGTTTTGGCAGGGTCCTATGGAAAGGGTCATTCCATATGCAAATAAGGATAGTTTGACTTCTTTTCCTATATGTATCTCTTTCATTTCTTTCTCTTGTCAGATTACTCTGGCTGATGTTTTGAGTACTATATTGAACAGGAGTGAGGCTAGTGAGGTCAGAGAGGGTGGGCCGGTCCCAGCACCTGGAAGGAAGCTCCCCCACTGTCATCCCACATTCCTAGGACAGAGAAGCTGAGCCCCATGGGTGGCAGAAGCACCCCCCACCCGTGGAAATTAGAAGACACGTAAACAAGCCTCAAAAACAGACTTTCAGATCACCTACAGCAACCCCAAAGGGAAATGAGATGGAACAATCTGATACTCAACCACCTGGACTCTCTGGACCGGCAACAAAAGAAGATCTGGGAAAAATGAAATCAGAAATAATTACTCAGATAACAGCAAAGATTGTGCTCATGGTGAAAGACATGATTAATAAATCCAGAGAGGACACAGATAAAAAATAGAGGATCTGAGGAACATGATGGAATCCCAACATAGGAACCAAATGGAATCCATAAAACAGATGCAAACAGATTTCCCAGAGATTAAAAACTCCATCAAAAGTCTGCACAGCTGGATGAACCAATGTGAGGATAGAATATCAGATATAGAAGATAAGATTACAATTAGTGACCAGGAAAAGAAAAATTGCTTTAAAATTGTAAGGGAACACAAGAAATCAATCCAGTAGCTGCTAGATGATGCAAAGAAGAATAACATAAGACTGATTGGAGTCAATGAAGAAACAGGAGAGAGTGCAGATGACATAAAAAAAACTGTTCACAGAAGTGATGGCAGAAAACTTCTCAAACAGGGGAAAAGAATTTGACATACAGATAAGTGAGGCATATAGAACTCCAAATAGCCTTGATCAAAAAAATCTACACATAGGCATATAATAGTTAGTATTCCAGAAACCCAACAGAAAAACAAAATTCTACAAGCAGTGAGAGAAAAGAAACAAATCACAAACAAAGGAAAGCCCATCAGAATCATAGCAGACTTCTCAATGCAAACCCTTAAGGCAAGAAGAGCTTGGAGTGATATATTTCAAGCCCTAAAGGAAAACAGCCTCCAACCCAGATTGATGTACCCTGCAAAACTATCTTTCAAAATTGATGGAGAAATAAGATACTTTCATGATAAAGAGCACCTCAGGAACTTCATGAATACCAAACCAGCACTCTAAAAAATTTTAGACAATACCCTAGGAAAAGACTATGAGGATCACAACCCCAGGAAACCCAGCAGAATGAATCCACTGGGCATGACAAATTAAATGCAAAGGGGGAAAATCCAATAAAAAGAAAAAGTCATGACAAGGCTTTTAAAACTTTTAACTTCATCTCCCTAATGAGTGTATAATTCAATCTTGTCATTCTACTGATTAGTATTTTTCGGATTCTAGAGTTGCACACCTTTCCTTGTGCTGTACTGGCTATTTATCATCTTCTTATGTCTACATTTTAATTGGGTTGTCTATTAATGAGCTCTAATTCTTCATATATTCTGGTCATAGGTTATATGCATTGTAAATATGGTCTGTTTAAGGACTACTTTTCATTTTAATGATGTCATTTAAAGTTCTAAATTTTGATGGAAGCTCATTTATCAATTTGTTTATTTTATACATCATGTTTTTTGTATCCTAGGTAGTTCTTGCCTACCCTAAATTCATAAATATTTTCCCTTATAATTTCTTCTTAAAGTTTTATACTTTTAGGCTTTCATATTTAGGTCCATACATCCCTTCAAGTTATTTTCATGTATGGAAATAAAGGGTTGAGGTTAATTTTTTATATACGGATACCAGGTGTTCTAGTGCCATTTGCTGAAAATACTTTCTCTTCCTCGGCTCTTGAATTGAGTTTATATTCTATAAAATGCTAATGTTAAAAAATCTTTCAAAACTCAGTGGACTATATATGTGTGGTTCTATTTCTAGATTCTCTGTTTTATTCAAATGATCTATATGTCTTTCCTTACACCAACACTGCCTTGATTATTGTAGCTTTAGAAGAAGTCTTAAAATTAGGTACTACGTGTCTTCCAACACTGTTTTTTGTTTGTTTGTTTGTGTGTGTGTTTTTTGTTTTTTAACTTTTCTAGTTCCTTTGTACTCCTATATAACTTTTAAATTTCAATATCCAATTCTTCACTTATAGCAAGTATACACAGACCTGAATTTTTATATATACCTTGTGTTTTCTAATCCTGCTAAATTCAAATACAAGTTCTAGGGGCTCCTAGAGATTTCTTAGTATTTTCTCTGTAGATGATCATTTCATCTACATAAAAAGATTTTGCTTCTACCTTGCCAGTCCTATCCTAATTGGGTCATTTTATTGCCAGACTATTTTGGTGGGGCCTAGGTTTCAAAGTTTAATGGACAGATAAAGAGTAAGCATATCTGCCCTTGTTCCCCACCTTAAGGAGAAAGCATTGTATCTTCTCCATTCATATAAGGTGTTCTCACTGGAAGTATGGAGTACATGTCTTTAATCTGTTGAGAAGGTTCTGTTCTACTTCTAGTCTCCTGATAGCTTTTACCGTGAACACCTGTGGAATTTAGTCCAATAGTTTTTCTCTAACTAGTGGCAGGATCATATGGCTTTTTCCTTTCCTCTTGTTAAAATGATGACTTTTGGGGGTGGATCTTCCAATGCTGAACCAACACTGCATCCCTATAACAAAACCACTTTCTACATACTGCCAGATCTGACTTCTATTAGTTTGTTTTGTTAAACAAATTTCTACCTATGTTCATACTTTTTTCTTCTATTATCTTTATCCAGTTTTAGGATTAGCACAATGTTGAGTTCCTAAAATGAGGTGAGAAGTGTTCCTTCTTTTTACTGCTTTAATTGTTTGATATAATTTATCAGTTCAAATGTATATGAACCTGCTGTTGTCATATAGGTAGGTTTTCAAGCTAGGAATATACTTTCTTTAATAGGAGCTATTCAAATTTTATATTTCCTCCAGAGTTAGTTTCATTAATTTGTCTTCCAAGGTACTTCTTAGAAGTTGTCAAATTTATTTCAAAACAGATTTTTGAAATATGCTTTCTATATCCTTTTAAATTCTGTAAAATCTGTGGTAATGTCTCCTAGATCTCAATATTATAATTTTAAAAATGTATAATTGATATTGTGTAATAGGAAGTAAAGGTCTAAAGGAGCAGGGGAAGTGGGAGGGGTAAGGGAAAGGAAAATGAAAAAGAAAAAATATGAGAAAAGGAAAAAAATGGAAACAAAGTCTTTGCAAATAGGGAAGGGTGGAGGGGGTGAAGGGGGGGGCAGGGGAAGGGGGAAAAATAAGAACCAAGATACACATGTAATGGTACAAGATCCCAATGATGAATGTAACTGTATTTTATACCTAAAATGTACCAATAAACTTAATGGGGAAAAAAAAGGAGTGGGGATAGTGAACATCCTTGTCTTGCTTCTGACTTTAGTGGGAATCTTTTAGGTTTCCCCACTTAATACCGGTATCATGTTGGCAGGGGATTTGTCATAAGTAGATTTTAACAGTTTGACATAAACTCCTATTTTCATCTGGATTTTTCATCACCAATTATTAATTCAGTTTTATCAAAGGCTTTTTCTACATCTATGGAGATGATAATGTGATTTTTGCCCTTTCTTCTGTTTGTGTGATGTATTATGTTTATTTATTCTTATGCAGAACTATCTTTGCATCCCTAGGATGAAGCCAACTGAGTCATGATGTCTAATCTTTTTGCATAAATGATTTGTTGCATTCTGTTTGCCAGTATCTTGTTGAGAATTATTGCATCTATATTCATTGAGGAGATTAGCCTGTTGTTTTCCTTTCTTAAGTCCTCGTTTGGTTTTGGCATTACAGTAATGTTAGCTTCCAGAATGAGTTTGTCAGAGCTCTTTCTCTTTTAATTTCATAGAAGAGTTTGAAAAGCATTAGATCTTCCCTGAAGTTCTTTTAGAATTCTGAAGTGAATCTATCATGATCCTGGGCTCTTATTAATTGCTAGAGTTTTTATTACTGCTTCTACTTCATTGTCTTTTATTGGTCTATTCAAGGTTTTTGTGTTATTTGGTTCAGTTTGGGTAATTTCTATATGTCTAGGAATTTCTCCTAGGTTCTCTGAATTATTCAATTATAAGTTTTCAAAGTAGTTTCTCATGACCCCCTGGATTTTGGCAGTGTTCCTTCTGATTTCACCTTTTTCATTTTTAATTGCATTCTTTCTGTAAGTTTGGCTCAGGATGTATCAATCTTGTTTATCATTTCAAAGAACCAGTTTTTTGATTTACTGATGATTTGTACTGTTTTCATCTCAATTTTATTAATTTTCTTTCTGATCTTTATAATTTCTTTCCCTGTACTAGCTTCAGATTTGGATTGTTTTTGTTTTCAGTTACATCATTAGATTATCTGTTTCAGCTTGCTCTATTCTTTTTAATGTGTTTATTTACAGCTATAAACTTCCATCTTAAGACTGTTTTCATTGTGTTCCAGAGGTTTTAGTATATTGTGCTCATATTGTCATTTGGTTCTAGGAACTTTTTAATTTCTCCTTTGATTACCTTTGTGATCCACTGATTATTCGGTAATGTACTATTAAAACTCCGTGTGTTTTCAGTGTTTCTGTGGTTTCTTTCTGCTGTTGATTTCCAGCTTCATTCCAGTATGATCCACTATTAGGGCATTATTTCAAATTTTTGTATTTATTTAAGCATGTTTTATGGCAAAGATATGTTCTACCTTAGAAAAAAATTTCCATGTGCTGCCGAGAAAAATGTGTTCTATTGCAGTTGGATGAAAGTCCATCTGCTAAAGTCCATTTGTTCAATGGTGTGGTTTAACTCTGATATTCCTGTGTTTATTTTTTGTTTAGGTGACTTCTGTGTTTGTGAGTAAAATGTTGACATTCCCTGCTATACTTGTATTGGTGTCTATCTGTCCTTTATGTCCATTGCTTTTTCTTTTATGAAGTTGGGTGCACCAATATGTGGTGCATATATACTTACAAATTTCATCTCTTCTTGTTGAATTGTTCCCATTACCAATATATAGTGGCCATATTTGTTTCTTCTGACCAGCTTTGGTTTGAAGTCTGCTGTGTCTGAAAATAATAAACCTGCTTGCCTTGGGGCTCCAGTTGCATGGAATAAAAATTTCCATCCTTTCATTTTTGGTCCATATGCCACTCTTTGGATAAAGGGTGTCTCTTGGGGGCAATATATGGTTGGATTTCATTTTTTATCCAATCTTCCAGTTTGTATCTTTTGATTGGTAAGTTAAGACAGTTGACAGTGACAGTGATTATTGGAAGGTATTTATTTATTAAACCCTGTCTGTCATGTCATTATTTTTCCAGTGCTGATTGCTCTCTCTCTCTCTCTCTCTCTCTCTCTCTCTCTCTCTCTCTCTCTCTCTCTCTCTCTCTCTCTCTCTCTTCTTGTATCAGGGATCAAACTCAGGACCTTGTGCTTGCAAGGCAGGCACGGTGTCACTGAGCTAAATCCCCAGCCCCTTCTTTTGTTTTCTTTTCCTACTGTCCCAGTTCACTGCATGCTTTCCTTTGGGCCCTTTGGTAATGGTAGCTTCCTTTCTCAGCCTAGGAATCGCTTAAGTATTTTTTTTTTTTTTACAATCATCTTCTTATGGAGTCTTCCTGCCTGAGATTTAAAATGGCTCTCCCCACCCTCTCCATTGAAAATATTTTCCCAAGACCCTACTGTCTGCTGAGAAGTCCCAAGAAGATGTCACTTATTTACACACAAACTACCATGTCCCCAAGCCCCATTCCTGCCTCTTGTTTCCCAGGGCCACTCTAGTCTCCTGGACCTAATTTTCTCTGTCACCTACACCTAGTTTTCAAGCCACCTTGAAAGGACTGCTAGGTTCCTGCTCAGGCTAGAGTTTGGGAGATGTGTGAGTGATAACTGTTCACCCTCTAATCCTGCCCACTCACATATTCCTTTACTCACTCAGTAGAGATCTGCCCAGTGAATGAGCAATGTCCAAGAGGCTCCAGGTGAACCATAGCTTCCATGTCTGCTCTAGGTTTCCTGTCTGCCCTCAAGTCTTCTCAGATTCAGATGTCTGGACAAGCTGCAGCTGCCAGCTCATTACGGGTCTGGCTTCATCCCTAGCCTCTGGATGAGGTCCATGGAGAGGTGGTAGCCATGATGGTAAGGAAGAGGCACCTTCTTGTCTCCACTGCCTGATGTGGAAAGAAATGTGCCCCGTTAGTGTGGTCCAGGTAGGCAGAGGATCCCTGGGGACCAAAGGGAGGCAGTGCATTCTCTTGCAAGGCCCCTAGAAGGATGGACCCTGCTGTGGGTGGTACCAACCCTGGGATCAGGTCACCCAGTGGGTGCAGCAGGAAATAGGTGACTCCATTGCCCAACCAGGGACTCCTCCGCCAACACTACCCCAAAGAGCCAAGGACACCACAGTGCTCTTCTTGCCGCCTGGACCAAAATGTTCCTTTTAGTCCTCAATGTTTCCTATTATTTCTGTTCTTTTTTTTTAAACCCCAGCTTTAACTAGGGTTGTTAAAGAAAGCCTGAACTTTCTTTTGCCTTCTTGAACTCCAGTTTTTCTGGTCTTGTGATTTTGTTTTGACTTCACCTGGGGAAGGACATGGAAGAAATCAGACCTTGTCAGAGGTGGTCTAAAGGAGGGTTAAGATGAAGATGTTTGTAGTTGGGTATCTGCTGGCTGGCATTGACCATGTTCCTGTGGAACTCCGGTTACCTGCTAGTGCCATGACCCATACAGAGCCTTCTCCAGTTCCCTCCTTAGGCTTCCAGACCAGATATACCAAATGAAAAGGGTGTTTGGTTCATTCCCTTTGAGAATCTGAACTTTTGACACCAGACCTCACACCATGGGTCAGTGTCCTGGCTGGAAGCACTAGGTCTGATTTTGTCACCTTGTTCTGTGGCTGGCTGTGCTCTTGGGTCCTGACCCTGGGCCACAGGAGGGGCCAGGAACTAAAAGACAAGAAGCACAAGAGGATGGCCTCTCTCAAGACTGGGCTTCTCCCTGTGTACCTGAGTCTGGAACTAGGACTCTGCACATGACCAGGAGCAAGTCATTTAAATCTCCTGTACCTTGCTTTCTCCATGTGCAAAGAAGGGCCAATGGTTTCTATTTGTCAGCACTCTCACTGGCAAGTGCTAAGGGCAAGGTAATACTCCTTTCTCTATGTATCTCTGTATGTATCCATAATATACACCCATTCGTGTAAACACCATTTCTCAATGTCTATTCCAAATTAAGATTTCTGAGCCAGGTTGGAAGGATGACCACTGGGTAAAACAGCTTGGATTTCTGATTCCCAGGAGCCTTGTATTAAAAGTTTTGTACCCAGGGTGGTGCTACTGAAGGGTAATGGGACTTTTAAGAGGAGGGGCCTAGTGAGAAGTCTTAAGTCATTAGGTACATGCCCTTCAGGCACAAGCCCTTTGGGACAGCTGTGAGACCGTGGACCCACCTCCACTTCCTTTGCTTCCTGGCCATGAGGTGAGTGTTTTGCTTCACCATGGACTCCCACAGTGATATGCTGCTTTGCCACAGGCCCAAAGAAATAATTCCAATCAATCATAGAATGGAACTTCCAAAACTATTAGCCAAAACAAACTTTTATCTTCATAAATTAATTATCTCAGGTATTTAATTGTAGTGATGAGAAGCAGAGTAATACAGATATACCAGAAAAAAGGGAAAGACCCTAAGTTTTTAAATGATCTAAATATAACTTTAATGACAAAAATTGACAAAAACAAAATTAACTCATCTCACTCATGAACATAATTGCAAAACTCCTAAGCAAAATTCTAGCAAATTTTATCCTACACTGTATTAAAAAGGTATATTATAACCAATATAGAGTTTATCCAGTAATTTAAAATTAATTAAACATTAGAAATTGAATGATTATAAATCACTATATTAACAGACAAATGAAGAAAAACTACATAATCATCTCAATAAATTCAGGAAAACCACCTATTTTTATCCAAAATTCACACCATTTTATAATTTTTTAAAACTCTCAACAGATCAAGAATAGAAAAGAACTTCCTTAAGTTATTGAAGATATTGTATGCAAAATCTTTAGCAAATATAGTCTTTAATAATGAAAAAATTAAAAGCATTCTCTTTGCATAAAAAAGCCAAGATTAACCATTATCCCTTCTTTTTTCAAAATTGTACAGAAAACCCTAGGGATTACAATAGCGCAAGAAGATACGTAAGTGGTATAAGAACTGGAAATGAAAATACAAAATTCCTTTATTTACAGATGATATGACTGTCTTCACAAAAAAACTGAAAGAATGAATGCTTTATTAAAATTAACATACTGAGTACAAAAACAATATGCAAAAATCCAATTGTATTTCTTCTTCAAAAATTTGAAAATTTAATTTTAAAAATTCCTTTCATTTACTATATTTCTAATTGACACAACAACAGACATATGAATACATAATCACCTTGTGCACCCATCATCTCTTCGTAATGAGAGCATTCAAAATCTCTCTTCTAGCAATTTTGGATTATATAATACATTATTGTTAGCTGTACTCATGCTACTGTGCAACAGAGCAAAAGCATTTTTCTATTATCTACTTTAACTTTGCACCTGTTGATCAACCTTTCATATTGAAATAATTCTAATGAAAAGGGGAAACTATTCTTGGAAAAAGTAGCATACAAAACTGTAGAATCACTGATGAACATCTAAATCAATGAAAATATATGGAGACCTCAAAACACAAGTATAAGGTTAATGATTCTTCACCGTTGTGGCTGCTGAAGTTATACAACTTTTTGGAAAACATTTTTTACATATTTTTCATTCAAAAATATACTGTAAGAAGTGGTATTTCAACATAATGTCAGGGAAAAAGCACTAACTTACTCAATACTGTCTAGGAAGATGATATCATTTGGAAGAATTTGAATTGCACATTTTGTCAGCAAGACACTCTGGACCAGAGGTTGTAGGGAAATGGGCAGTCTAAAGAGTTTTCTACTTAACCTAGCAACTAATTGACCTCTCAGTGCAAGCAGATACAGAAATAGACACTTTTAATTTGTTTGAAGAGTTTGTTTTCGAACAATCATATGAAGAATACTTGGATATCTTCTACTACAAAGTCTATTTCCTTATTTTTAGTCTTTGTGCCTTCTATGCAAACTGAGTTATGTGCCAAAATATCCCAAATACATTAAGTTTGGTACAACTCAAACTTGGGAGATATTGTGAAATTATATGATACACCTGGGGGAAAAAACCATCCCAACTGTTTAGAATGAGTCAAGACACAAGCATTATAAATTTCAATTTTATACCAGTCCAAGCTTTTCAGGACTAGAATTGCTCCTGAGAATTGAATGAGTGGAATACTTGCTGAAGTTATGTGGGTTATACAGAATTTAAATGGCAAATAATTCACTACTGGACTGAGTTTTAGAAGCACAGGATGTAGATCAAGGGGCAAGGGGGTATTTCAGATATAAAGAAGAGAAATTTTGAAGAGGTGAAGTGGGTTGGGGTTAGGAAGGGAGCAACTCATCAAATATGTATGCTTCATTAGGTAGACAGTCCCTCTGTCTACCACTTCATCAGAGCAGTTAACATGGTGCCTGGTATGGAGGGGATGCTCAGTCAATGGTCACTGTTGGGATGAACATAGTATAATGATATGAGAAAACATTTAATTGAGGACACAAGAACTGCTAATTAAGTCAGCAGAAAACATCACAGCAAAACTAATTCAAAACAAATTGAAAAATTAATGGATGAGAGCTAAAAGGTTCCCAGATTTGAACCTGAGGGAACAGGACCACAATGTTTGCTGGGTTCTGCTTATCTATAAAGTCATCTACTCGAGGAAACATAAATTCTCTAGGAAAACATGGACTGTGATATGCCTTCCAGGGCCACTTGCCATGAACCTGTCCTCACAAGGGAGCCTTGGAAAGAACTGGTATAAGACCATCCCCAGGGAGACAGTTGGAATGGTCAGGCCTCAAGAACAGATAGTTGGCCTTATTACAGTTGGCTCCCAACAGTAACAAGTAGAGAGCTAGTGCCTGCAAGAGTGTGTGTGTGTGTGTGTGTGTGTGTGTGTGTGTGTGCAATTTAGAGAAATGGAAAAAGAAAATAGTTAAAGGAGCCCATACTCATACACACAGCCTATAAATGAGCTGCTGGTTCAGAGCAAAACCACTGCATCCTCACTCTGCACTTTTGGGTTCCTCTTCTGAGCCTGACCAGCACAGCCAATGTCCTCATCAGTGTGTGCCAAAGCCCTTGGACAAGGTCAGTGAATAAACGCTTCTATGGTGAAAGCTGGCCCTGCCTCTGTGAGGATCCCCAGAAGTGAACACTCCCCGGCTCCTGTAGTGACTATCTGTTCAAATCAGACAGAGGCTCTGCCCACAGTGGCCATGGGGGAGATGGGTCAGATTTTCACCCTATGAACCTCCGCCTTGCTCACTTTCTCCCTCTCCAGCAGTGTAGCCCTGTTTCGGTTGTCTTCACTCTCCCTGCTTGGTCACTTCGTCCCCTGTGTTTCTCCTCTGTGTTTCCATCAGGATCTCAGTCTTCCCACTTGCCCTGCTGGATCTGCCTGAGGGGCAGGGGTTTTGCATGTGACTGAGGACCAGCCAGACTGGACAAAGGCTCAAAGGCTGGGTGGGGGAGAGACACCAGGCTGATTTCCTGCTCCTTGACCTTGAGGAGGCACCTGGCTCCTAACTTGATTCCACATCACCACACAGGCGCGCCCAGTGTGCTGGGCAGCTGCTCAGGTTCTTTTTTATGTTTGACACTTTATCTCCTTGTATTTTGTCTCTAGGTTGGGGCTCTTTGTATCTGAGCCTTCAATTATTTCTCTGTATTAACCTGTCTTATATTTTCACACTTTTACTGTTTCCATCTTATCTCTCATTCTTTCTTTGCCTGAAACTTTTTTCTTTCTTTTTGGTTTGGTGAGATCTCTTCACTTTCTCTATAATTACTTTCTCACTTCTTTCTTTTTTTCTTTCTTTCTTGAGCCTTCTTCCTTATTCTGTGCATGTCAGTTTCAATTTATCTGGCATTTTTCTTGTTCCTTGGAGAAAGGAATGTTAAGAAGAGATTCAATGACGTTCCTCTCTTAGAGACTGTGAGACAGAGAATGCATTCCACCTCTTGTTATTATCGCTGTTCGTTTTTTGTGAAATTTTCTGCAGTGATTCTAACAGCCAGATTAAGGGAAAGAGGACTTAAATACATCAGAGAAAGGGTTCATTAGGTGTAAAGAACTTCCTAACAGTGAGAAGCAGGAAAACTTAGGATGGATTCGAAAGGGTGATGAGATCATTTTGTCCTTAGGTTTTTGCAGGTGCCGTTTGGCTTATGAAGGGAAGGCTGGCCAAGTCCTGATATAGCCCTTCCACATGTGAAAGGAAGCCATAAAGAGACAAGAAGAAACAGATCCAGTCTGTGCTAGCTAATTATACTGTTTTAGTTCATTCTCTTATTATAGGAGAAAGAACTTGATAGTCAGCTAGCCAACTCTGCTCTAGAATCAACAACAAAGCTAAGGTTGAATTTCAGATATACATACAGACCCAAAGCCTCACTCTGTGCTGGGCTCACTGCTTCCTACAAAGGATGAAATTAAGTGTGTGTGTGTGTGTGTGTGTGTTTAATACATGAGCATTTGCATATCTTATTTTTAAATTTATAGGTCAGCTTTATACATCATTTTCAAATGGTTATGTCTGCCATAAAGAACGAGAAACTAGAGACATTTTTAGCTAAATGGATGCACATTGAGTCCATACTCTTAAGTGAAATAAATAGGACACACATGTGTAAATACTAAATAGTTTCTCTAGTGTAAGAAACTAAAAGTGTAAACAAGGATCAAAATGTATAATTGACAATGTGAAATAGGAAGAAAAGGTTTAAAGGGGTAGGGGAAGTGGGAAGAGTAGGGGAAAGGAAAGAAGGGAAGGGAAAAATATGTGAAAAGGAAAAAATGGAAACAAAGTCTCTGTAAATAGGGAGGGGTGGAGGGGGTGAAGGGAGGGCATGGGAATGGGGAAAAAAATAAGAACCAAGATACATCACGTAAAGCTACAAGTTCCCAATGATGAATGTAACCATAATGTATAACTAAAATGTACCAATAAACTTAATGGGAAAAAAAATTTTAAATAAAAAAATAAATAAATGGTTAGATCTAGGTAAACAACATGATTAGTCTTCAGCAAGAGTATTACAAGTCATTTATCCTAGGATAATAGAACTGTTTCACTTTGTGGCCTAAATCTGACTCAAAATAAGCCTGTGAATTATTTTTATAAATTGACAAATAAATATTATATATATGGTATATATGTATGTATGTGTATTCATTGTGAAATAACTAAACCAAGCTAAGTAATATATCCATTGCCTCACATACTTACCAATTTTTTGTAGTGAGAGCACTTAAACTCTACTTTCCTAACAATATTCGAGTAAACAACACATTGTTATTATATAGTCACCATGATGTACAATCGATCATTTAAACTTATTCCTCCTAACTAAAATTTGTTGTCCTTTGACCAACATTTTCTCAATCCGTCACCCACACTCATTACCTTTTTGCTCTCTGTGCCAATGAGATCAACTTTTTTAGATTCTACATATAAATGAGGTCATATGGTATTTGTCTCTCTGCCCACCTAGCTTATTTCACTTAGCATAATGTCCTCTAGTTTCATCCCTCTTGGGTCAAATGACAGAATTCTCAGCTGTTTAAAGGCTGATTAGCATTCCATTATGTGTATGTACCACATTTTAAAAACCTACTCTTGTGTGTAGACTGATTGCATATCTCAGTTATTTGTGAATAACACTGGGATGAACACAGGAGTCCAGGTTTCTCTTTAACATACTGATCTCATTTCCTGGAGTATATACCTACAAGTGAGATTTGTGGGTCATATGGTAGTTCCACTTTTAATTTGTGAAGAAAACTCCACAATGATTAACATAATGGCTGAATCCATCTATGTCCCCACCAATAATGTGGAAGGGTTCCCCTTTCTGTGCATTCTTCCCCACACTTTCATCTTATTGATAAAAGCCATTGTAACTGGTGTGAGGTGATATCTTATTGTGGCTTTCATTTGCTTTTCCCTGATCTTTTGAGCTTGTTACATCTTTATTTTATTTATTCATTATTAGTACATGTTTACAGTACATCATGTTTGCAATTAGTACATGTGCATAATACATCTTAATTCCTTTTTTTATTTCCTTCCCCTCTCTCCCACCTCCACCCATGTCTTGATCTCCTTCTTTTTTCTTTTTGTTGTTGTTGTTGTTATTGGAGGTGTTGAGATTTTTTTCATACACCTGATGGCTATTTCTCTGTCTTCTTTTGAGAAATGTCTATTCAAGTCCTTTTCTTAGTCCCTCCTCCCCACCCCTCGGTATTGGGAATCAAACTCAGAACCTTGCACTTGCCAGGCGGGTGCTGCACCACTGAGCTAAATCCCTGGTCCTCTTTGCTTAGTTTTTAATCTGGAGCTACTGAGTTGTTCTGAGTTCCTGAACTTCATAAATATATAACTTTCCACTTCTTAAAATTTTGTATTTATTCCAGGAGTCTATGTGTTTCAGCTTTTTCTCTTCTATGTCCTATTGATACAGCACAACTGAGGATAGTACCGGTTCTCTCTGATATGCGCTGTCTTTCTGCCTCTGTCTCTCTCTCTGTGTTTCTCTGTGTGTCTGTCTGTCTGTCTCTCTCTCCATCTGTTTCTCTCCCTATCTATCTCACTCTCTTTTCTCTCTTATTCTTCTCTCTCCTTCCCGTCCCTTCTTCTGTAAGCTATTTAGAGTCATTCTAAATGTCTCTCCTGTTTCCCCTACTTCTCCCCTTTCTCTTGTTATCTCTTACTCTTTCTTCTTTAAGCTATTTAAACTCATTCCAAATTATAATCAGGCATTTTAAATAGCAAAATAGCTCAGATTAATCAAAGCCAAAGAACAGCTGGAGTTATTCAGTCCACTGATATACGGTGGTTCCCCTTGATTACTAAATTCTTCTCCCCAGTTTCTTAGCACCCACGCTTGAACATACACATAGGTTCTGAATATTCAGAGGAGCATTATTGCGGATATCTTTGCCTATCAATTTCTCTCTTTCCCTTAGTCTCCTGGTTGTTTTACTCCTTGTTTAAATCTCCATATTAAAGATGATTGTGAGAAAGGAGAAGAGTTATGTCTAGTCTGTTTTTCTTTTACCTTCTCTAATGAGACAGTAGAGTCACTTCATGACTCAGTTGGATGAAGGATAGGAATGATGGAAGGTGATCAAGTCTTATGAGATGGAGGGGGCACAATGTGAGTTAGTCTTTATAAAATGAGACTGAAGTAATTTTCAGTATTTCAGTTAATTATGGTGTCCTCCATTAATCAACAAGAGAGTCCTTCCAAGATAGTTTATTACCAACAGTTGCTTTTTGTACAATCACAGACATCTGTTCACAACTGCTCTGTCATACCAAGTTAGGCACATCTATGAAATTGGCTCTGGCCAGGTGTCTTCATGGGCTGCAGAATTTCAGAAATCTTCAGTTTCAGAGGGATGTGGAGAGAGTGAAGTGGATTTAGCTGCAAAGAGGTAGAAGAAGTAAAATGAAGACAGAAAAGAAAGGTGTAGGGATAGGAAAACAATAGGAGAATTTAGACATTTCTGCACTTTAACTCAACTTGCAAATCTCTAGTGTAAGCTGGCAAGGCAACATGAGGAGTAAAAACTCTACCCTTTTTTTTATGACAGAATCGAAGAAGATTGAAGAAGGGAAATGACAATGAGCTTAGAAAAGAAAAGAAGTAGTTAGGACTCTGGGAAGACTTCTGAAGTGAGTTGGTGAGACATTGGAAAGGGTTGTAAATTACAAGTGTTGCCAGCAGAGACCTACAAGGACTCACACTGAGGATGGTTGTTCTTCCTTAAAAGCCTTTTGCCACTGTCCTCCGAACATCTGTCAAATCATGGACCCAAATGCTTTTATCTCTACCACTTTAGTAGGAAATATAAGACAAAAATTCACTAACTGTTGTCTCTTGATTTTATTGCTAAAATCCTCAAAGTTTGTGTGCATGTGTTAATAAAAATCACAGCATGCCAAAATTATTTCTTAAGTTTTTAAATCTTTAAAAATGACACGTTCTCAGTATTATGCAAATCAGATGGGGAAAAAATCAGGTGGGGAAACAATTATTCTTTTCTGGCCATTTAAGGATGTGGGAAGGTCTGGCCTTGTCTTCCCAATAGCAGGGCTGGTGCTAAGCTGCAGGGTCAGAGAGGCCTGGCAGACACAGGCTGTGGTCTTGCCAGGTCTTTCTATGGGCTATGCTTTGTTTCTCTTCTCTTTTGCTCCCAGTGAAGGGTGTCACTGTGGTTTCCTCTGTTTCTGACATTTCCAATGTAAGACACCTACCCAGCCAGATGTAATTACTTGATTCTCTCCCTGCACAAATAGGCAACAAAGTCTTTCAAACTACACTGTATCTTGTGCCTTCTCCTCTTATCTCTGCTTGTCCAGGGATAACCCAGTCTCACTAATAAGGACCTCTGTGAGATCCTGATTGCCCTTGTATTTTAGAGAGCTGCATTCAAGACTTGTTCATGATTGATTTCTAGGGTATGTCATTATGTCTGTATTTATTTATTTATTTATTTATTTTTGGTACTGGGGATCAAACTCGGGACCTTGCGCTTGCAAGGCAGGCACCAGAACCACTGAGCTAAATCCCTGGCCCCTATGTCTGTATTTTAAACAATTAATGGTCTTTTTTTCTCTTATTAATCTAATTTCTAAATTCTATTTTTTTCCATTTAATAAAAATATTTGTTTGTAGCTACTTTGGAGCTAACTATATGCTCTCTGGGCTGGAATCAGGAAGGCAGTCGCCCTTAGCTTCTTTTGTGAGTTGCCTGTGATTCAATTTTATTTGACCAAGGAATTTTCACAGAGGAAAGGGAATGCAAGGCTTGTAAATCCTAAGTGCTAACACTTAGTAATTAGCATTCAGTAGCAAAGGCTCAAATAAACCTTTATTATGGTTTAGGTCCCCCAAAAGTCTCATGTGTTCCAAGGTTGGGCCTTTCTAGGGTGATTAGATCATGGGGGTGCTACACACCCCTATGGATTCTTTGCTGAAGAGCTTACAGCTAACTGTCCTTTTAAGAGATGTGGTCTAGTTGGGAAAAGGTTAACTGGGAGAGTCACCTGGAAGGATACATCTCCCTCCCAGGTTCCTTCCATCTCTGTTCCAGCGCCACCATGACATAAGCAGGTTTCTTCTGTTATCTCTTTCTGCCATGCCATTTGTGTCATGAAGCCAGCTGACTACAGTCTGAGCCCTACTAAACCTCTCTTCCTTAAATTGTGGGTATCGGGTATTATGTCTCAGTGATGAGAAAAGTGACTGAGGTCACTCCAATGAATTTACAACTGTTCTTTTATACATTAGATTTGAAAATTATTACATACTGGTCATTATGAAATTTGGCTTTTCCAATGTAGCCACTCACTGTCATGACTGGGGATAAAGATCTCTGTTTATCATACTTAATAAAGATGGAAGGAAACTTCTTTTCATCACTGAACCTATACTTTTACTAAAATAATCACATATCTGCTTGAATTATTATTCAACTTATTAAAAGAATATCTTTTATACTCACTTTCTGCCTCCCAAAATCTTAGTCTAACTTTATACCTAAACTGAAGATTTGGGGGATTTAGCTCTTGTTCTTACTTAGATTGACCTTCTTTTCTTTTACAAAGACACTATTTAAGAACAACTTCTCTAGGGCCGGGGATTTAGCTCAGTGGTTTCGCTGCCTACTGCGCAAGCGCAAGGACCCGAGTTTGATCCCCAGTACCAAAAAAAGAACAACTTCTCTAAATCCCTCAGACATTAGTGTATTTTTTCTTACATCTGATTTTTTATTCTTTGAGTACATTTTTCCTATTTTATTATTTCATTACTCTTGAGCTCCTCCAGTTCTTTACTGAAGCTCGATTTAGAGCTCTAAGCACACTGTATTATACTTTGTCCAATATCTCTGTGCTTAACTGAGCTGTATGCTCTATGAAGACACAGACTCTATAGCATTTTACTATGGTTTAGAAAATAAATTTTTCAACTGGTGGATTTTTTTTAAAGGCTTCAGGTATTTTGAACATTACTGACATTTAAAAACATGAATGTCTAATGAATGTTTTTATTTTATCCAATGACCTAGTAAAAGGAAGGGTAAATTAAAATTTATTATATACCTTCCTATTATAGATATTGTTCTGTGTGATATATACATGAAAACAACACACACGCGCACACACACACGCACACCACATGCATTTTTTGTTGAATGAATACATTTCCTCTTAATCTTCACAATAAATCTATCAGGCAAATGTGTGCTTCATAACGCAGATTATAAAAGTATGCTTATGGTAGTTTACTTATAAAGTCAGTATAGTTGGCAACATTAAAGAATAAAGAAAATTAGAATTTGAAAGGTCATTTATTCCACAAAATTTATATTGAAAGACTGGTATGTGTCAGGCAATGTGCCAGGAAATAAAGATACAAGATCTCTATATTAAAGGAGCTCATAATCTAGACATGACTGCAAATGAAGAATGTATTCTCTAGTAACTGAAGCAAGAATAAATGCAATTTTGCAAGGGTTGAGGTGGACACAAGTTACTGAAGGTTTCAGTATGAACATAAGCATTGAGGTCAGCCTTTAGTAGCAAGAGTTTGTCAAATGGACAAAATGTTTGAAGAGTGAATTCCAGGAAAGGAAGGAGAAGATAATTTGCAGGACTTGGAGGCACAGAAAAGTATGAAGTAATGAGGAAAGTTAGTAGCAGCTGGAGCATGGAGTGTCTCTAGAAGGGTAGAGGAAAATAAATACTAACCAGCATTTAATAAAAATGTATACGGAGGTTCAAAAGAAGATATTGGAAGGTGTCTTCTTAACTTCTACCTTGAGTGACTAAGGATTTGTTAATATCATTAACTGAGGAAGGCGATGAGGAGGAGCCATGGAGTCTCTTAGAAGCCCTGGTAACTGTGCAGGCTCCCATCATTTATCTTCATAGTAGGCAAAAGAAATGTAAACTGAATCTGATATTCTGGAATTTTCACTACAATTATGTCAGAACCTTCAGAGCAGAAAATTATACTTTGCCCATCATTTCAATGTTTAAAAGCCCTTGTAGAACAGTAAGTTCCTCCAGCTATCATTTCTATTCACTTGAAAGAAATAGAACACTGTTGGTCATCTTAGAAGCATCCTACAGGATGAATTTCTTAAAGTGCCTTAAAGCTCCCCTTCTTTTGTAATGTTATTTTTTTGTTTCTGTCACCTATTCCCTTTCCTGCTGTCATTCAAACACGCTATATCTCTACATAAGATCTGTTTACTCTTATGGCCCAAAGCATTGTCTCTGTAGTGATTTATAACTAACATCACTTTCTGAACTTAAATCATACATGTGCTACTAAATCACTCTGCACCACCCCTCCTCAGATCTCTATGTTTCTAGGTCAGCTGCTCTCCTTTTCATTGTGAAGGCAAAACTGAAGCGTAGACTTAGAGGAAACAACCAAGAGGCTTCCAGCTACTTTTAGCACTGTAGGCCTTCAGCCACTGAGTGGCCCAAGAGAAGGAGCTTACCATGTGGTCCACCCACTCTCGAGAGCCACGATCTCGCCCACACAGCATCTGGGAGCCAAATCCTGAGGCAGTATAAACTGTTTCCCTGGAATTCTCCTTTGAGACTTCTTAGGGCTGGTTACAGTCTCTGGAAGCTCCTGGTGGTGGGACTGGATGCTCAAACCTCTCTCAGTCACTCTCCATAGGAGACACCTTTGAAGAAACAGTTCAGCAAGACAAAGAGTAGTTTAATTTTCAGCCTAAAGAAGAAAGGTCTATGGGGTTTTAATGACTTCAAGTCTCGATATCGGAAGTCTTTAACTCTGTGGATTCCAACTGCTTTTGACAAGTTAATACATCATGGACTTTCTAAGAAAAATATTTTAATGCACACATCTATTTATACACTATTTCAGAGATGAATGGATACACTGAAACAGGTTTCTGCATTCCCTGGGGTGGTGGCGGGGGTGGGGGAGTCCGTAAAACTCAGGCTAGAGGCCAGGCATCTAGCTCAGTGGTTCCAACACCTGCCTCGCAAGTGCAAGATTCTGAGTTCAATCCACGCTACAAAAACAAAAAAAAAACCTCAGGCTAAATATATTACATCTTTTTCAGCCATAAAATTGATGATTCTGTTTCATCACATGATGTATTTAATCAAAAACACAAGATTTAAATATGCATCAGAGAAACTAGGTGTCAAGTGGTATAAAATCTGAAATTATAAGAGGCACATTTTACTTGAAGCAATTCCACAAGACACACAAACCTTACAGAAACTGAAGCTTTATAAGAGAACAATGTGCATAATTTAAACAAGGCTAATGAATTCATAGACAGCTCAAGTGAACTAACCCTACTCCTGAAACAAACAGAAACTATAGAATTAATAAATAATAAAATGCTATAGTATCTTTTATTCTTGTGGTCAGAGTGTTGCTAGGAGAACAACCAAAATATGGCTAACTGTTGAATGTGTTCTGCTCCTCTTCAGTAAGTGTGACAAGAATAGAGCCTCACACTATAATAACATATTTTCCCACAAGTTTGGTCTACAATAGCGCACTTTGTTCATTGTGCTCCTGTGGTCAGGGAATGTAGACTTCTCTCCCTTAGCTTGCCACCACTGCAATTTAAGAATTCAGAATATGTGTATCAGGAGAGTTCTTTCTCTCCAGAAATTGTCACACATTATAATGTCTTAGAGTTTCTTTTCATTATAACCTAAACTCTGCTAATATTTGTTTATAATTGTTTTAGCACATATGTAATAATAATAATAATAATATCTGCTTGAGACTGAATGAATACAGTAAATGACGTTACTCTTCCAATCTGGTTCTGAATCAACTGAAAAATAAGATAAAAAGTCCACAGATAGAGGCCAAACGTCAGCTTTAACAATAGTGAAACAGACGCATTCTTTGTAGTATACAAGCCCACAGATAGCCAGACAGACATATTCCCAAGCCACTGGATAACAGCAAAGCCTCCCTAGTCAGGGAAGAGGATGCCCCAGAAAGGCCACTCACTCCCAAGAGAAAGGTGAAAGGCAAAGGAATATGAGTGATGGCTTTCTCTTCCTAACAGCATCAATCAGGTAGGGCAATCCATCTCCTCTGTAATGGAGTAAAGGACAAAGAAGGTAGGAGTGCTACGACAGTTCCCTTCATGTGGAAGAAAATGTCAGAAATAGTGCAGAAGTTATTCTCCCCCTCCCCTCAACCCTAATGTAACCAGCAGTTTATTCTCTTGCCTCCGTTTCAGTAATTAATCAAGGGGGTAGCAATCAAGATGATCCTGCTTCCACCCTCTAGTGGCCGTTCTCCCAACACAAATCACTGGTCTTTTGAGAAGCTCTTGGAATTGTTGGAGAGTCTCTGTTTGCTTGCCAATGGCTCTAAAATGGGTCAAAACAGTAGGTTAATTAAGTTAACTGACAACACTTTAAATTCACAGCTAAAAATGTATTCTGTTTTTTTCTCCTTATCAAACCATGTTCAGATACGGTGTCAACCTGACTTCTCAGTAGTTCTTCAAAAAACTTAAATTACATATTAAGATTCCATGATAAAATAAAGATTTAAATGTCATGGCGTACAGGACCCATTTTGTAAATTATTTGTCACTTAAATAAAATTAGAGGTTCTCAACTCTTTAAAGAGGAAACCCAAGGAGACATGGAAATTTTTTAAATCTTTACACAGTTGTCAAAAGAAATATGACCCTCTTCTGATTTAAAAAAGAAATTGCATATATATATGATGCCTTCAGAAAACAGATATCAATTTAAATGTCACTGCAGTCATTTAGACAACCAATAAAAAATAAATTGTAAAGGTTCAAGATTAACTTTAGAAGACATAGCAACGCAAGTTCATTTTAGAATATTCTTCGCCAGAAATAATATCTGCAAGAACAAGTTTTATGTTACAGAATAAGGGCGTGCAGGAAACTAAAACGGAATAAATGTTTTCTTTTAATTTTCTTGCTATTTTTCTTCAAACTAACAGGAAAACCTGTAATTTTCAAGTCAAGCTTGAAGACAAACTTTAAAGACCTGAGACACAAAATACACAATATGAAAAAAAGGGATCAAATAAGATCATGTCAGTGGTGGCAAACCTATGGCACGCATGCTGCCATGGGCTGTTAGCATTGAAAGCTCTAAAAGGTTCACCATCTTTGGATTATGTGTTAATAAATGATAGTATGGGGCATGGAAGTTTTCATACCACTGCTACAAAGTGCTGTTCACATTTAACTTTGTAAAAATTACTTAAGTGGGCTGGGGATTTAGCTCAGTGGTTTCACCGCCTGCTATGCAGGTGCCAAGACCCAAGTTCAATCCCCGGTACCAAAAAAAACCCAAAACATTACTTAAGTACACATTCGTCTGCAATAGTATAGATGTCAAAGAACTAACAAGGTCACCAGGCACCATTCTCTTCCAGAGTGGCCACCAGGTCAGACCATCCCCCCGGGCCAGCTCCTCTTCAAACACCATGAGTTCTCCTCTGTTACTCGCCACAGTGATTCGGTGACAAACAGCATTGCCAGCAGAAGAACACAATGAGGTAAGATGTAGTTTCCATTATATTACACCATTTATTTAGACAAATATTTGACTGGTTAACCCTTACTGGTAGCTCATAGACACTAGATGCTGGCTATCACAGAATATTATTTCTGGCACAATGAACCACAGGTAGCCACCTGTGACAAAGTTTTGGATCAAGTTCCTAGTGATCGGCTAGGTCAAACATCAGTTTATTCTTTTTTATTAATTTTATTGGTATACAATATAGATATACAATATAATGACATTCATCATCGGAAATTTGTACTTTTACATAATATATCTTGGTTCTTATTTTTTCCCCATTCCCCTCCCCTCCCTTCAACCCCTCCACCCTTCCCTATTTACAAAGACTTTGTTTCCATTCTTTCATTTTCTCATATTAATTCCATACCCTTCTTTCCTTTCCTCAATCCCTCCCATTTCCCTTTCCCCTTTGGACCTTTTGTTCCTATTACACATTTCCAATGGATACACATTGAGGCAATACTCTTAAGTGAAATAAATACAACACACATGTGTAAATACCGAATAGTTTCTATGGTGTGAGAAACTGAAAGTGTAAATAAAGATCAAAAGGCATAATAGATATTGTCAGTTTCTTCTTGGATAAATCCCAGACTTCTCTGGCATATCTGGCACAAACCATGACTTCAATATCAACCTGTCCGCTCAGTGCAGGCTTTCAAGCCACATCTTAAACAGTGCTCTCTTGTCTTTCTTTTTACTTTTGGAATCCACTGGAGAACTCCTGCATACAAGAATATCCCCAACATGCACATTATAAGAATAGATTACTGTCCTGACACTGCTTTAACCCACCAGGAAATCATACATAGAGGGAATCTAGAACTTTGAGACATGACAGGAGAGATAGCTTCTAAAATCCTGACAGGAAATATGAGAACTTTAAACATGGATAAGAGAGAAGAGTTCTACAGATTTAGATAAATGTCAGACAACCAACACCAAAAATGAAAAAAGGAGAAAGAAGAAAATAGTAAGGATGGGAAGTAGGTAGAAAAAGAAGAAAAGAAGCAACATACAGGGAAAAGTGAGAGTTTATACAAAGGGGAGTAGAAGAAGGGAAAATGAAGAAGAATAATGGAAAGAACTGCAAGTTTTGTTTTGTTTTTGGTACCAGGGACTGAACTTGGGACCTTCTGCTTGCAAGGCAGGCGCCAGAACCACTGAGCTAAATCCCCAGCCCAAGAACTGCAAGTTAAGCAGGAATATACTGACCAGATTCTATAAGCATCTGAACATGGAAAGGATCTGAGTCAATCAAACTCCAAAACAAGAAGAAAAGTACAAAATTCTTCATTTGACTTTCTAAAAGTTATAATAGTAAGATAGGGATGTGAGAATTGTAAATCCTTGAAAGCTATCTGAGGTGTCTTGCATCTGAGGTGCTTTAGCCAGGGTTTGCTTAAATTATAAAAATTAAAGGTTAAAGTACAAAGAAGTATAAAGTTCATTCTGCCTACTTCTAAGAACATACTTTCTTCATAACTGATTAACATTATGTCACTGATACATAGGGGGTTTAAATTAATTCTGTGGGTTAGAACACCAGAAATATTAGTGTCCATTTTCATCTAAGCTCTTTAATTCTCTAATGTTCTTGGTCCTATTGAAACATTTCAGTATATAAAAAGTACTGCAATGTCAATATCCAAGAGTAAAGCCATTATCATGTGTATACTGGTCATCATCATCAGTGTGTTACAGTTTTTTAAAAAAATAAACTATTGTGCCCTTAAAAAAAAAGAATTGCAAATGCTTATTCTCTGAAGATAGAAAAAGAAAAAGATTTTACTCCTAGAGGAAAAGTTATGGATCAAGTTTCTCTGAAGGTCTATTCAAGAATGGTTGCATTGGGCCGGGGATTTAGCTCAGTGGTTTCGCTGCCTGCTGTGCAAGCACAAGAACCCAAGTTCGATCCCCTGTACCAAAAAAAAAAAAAAAGAATGGTTGTATTTGTGCCCTGCTCATAGTCCCCCTTTTTCACAGAGATGGTTGAATTCTATCTACCCATTGGTGCATAGCTCTACATTTCAAGCCCCCGGGGAAAAAATTGTGTCCTGCTCAGAAAGTACTTGAGAGCTCACAACCAGGCTCTTTCTCTAGCATGCACAGCATGGGTGGTTGATGTAGCAGCGGGAAGCCTGAGAAAAGTAGATCACTGGGACGAGCTAAATACGATTGATTCCAGATATGTACAAACAACTCTCAGTGAGGAACAATCCTGAGAATTAGAATGCTTCCCTTTTCTCGTAAACTTCAAATATTTTATAATTTTAAATAATTTTCAGAAAGAATGCAAAAACATCATCTCAGTTATCTCTCAACTGTATCATATGTATGATCTTCTATGCATTAATAGCCTCCCTTACTTCCCCTTAAACACTCCATTCTTCAACTCCTTAAACAAATTTCTCTTACGGCATGAGTCCCAGAAATAGATCTTTACTTTTTTCAGCTCCAAATGCATTCTGGTTAGTACGAAGTCCTTCAATATTGAGGAGACTGGAACACATGCAATATTTCACAAAAGGCTTGATCAAACCAGAGGATAATTTAGCCATCTCTACCTTAATTCTTAATATAATGCTATGTACACATCCTGTGGTGTCCATGTCATTTTCACTCCGACATTACACTACCAGTTTACTAGGCTGTACTGAGTTCCGAAACATTTATCGCCACACATCCACCATGTTTTATAATTGGGTTTCTATGCCCTACTGAGTAATTTAAATTATCTTACACCTCTCTTGTGTTTTTCCTGTCCTTCCCCCTCAAGGGCCCCAGATGGTGGACCTACGGAACAGCAGCACAGTGACAGAGTTCATCCTTGTGGGCTTTGAGCAGAGCTCCCCTGCCACACGAGCATTGCTCTTCACTCTCTTCCTAGCCCTCTACAGCCTTGCCATGGCCATGAATGGCCTCATCATCTTCATCACGTGGACAGACCCCAGGCTTAACAGCCCCATGTACTTTTTCCTTGGCCATCTTTCTTTCCTGGATGTTTGCTTCATCACCACCACCATCCCACAGATGTTGATCCACCTGGTAGTCAAGAACCACACTGTCTCTTTTGTTTCTTGTATGACCCAGATGTACTTGGTCTTCTTTGTGGGTGTGGCTGAGTGCATCCTCTTGGCTTTCATGGCCTATGACCGTTATGCTGCTATCTGTTACCCCCTTAGCTATACCCAGATCATGAGCAGACAGGTCCGTGTAAGGCTAGTGGGTACTGCCTGGATCTTTGGGTTGATCAATGGCATATTTCTTGAGTATATATCATTCCAGAATCCCTTCTGCAGAGACAACCATGTAGAAAACTTCTTCTGTGAGGCTCCCATAGTGATTTCCCTGTCCTGTGGGGACCCCCAGTTTAGCATGAAATTGATCTTTGTTGATGCCACTGTGGTGCTGCTCAGTCCCATGGTCCTCATTGTCGCCTCCTATGCCCGCATCCTGGGCTCCATCCTTGGCAGAACCTCCTCCTCAGGTTGGGGCAAGACCTTCTCAACTTGTGCCTCCCACCTGACTGTGGTTATATTTTTGTACACTTCAGCCATGTTCTCTTACATGAATCCCCGAAGCACACATGGGCCTGACAAAGACAAGTTTTTCTCCCTCCTCTACACCATCATCATCCCCATGTGCAATCCCATCATCTATAGTTTTCGCAACAAGGAAATGAAGGGGGCTATGGTGAGGGCCTTTAGGAGAACCAACCTGGCCCAGGCAGAGTCTTTCTAGCAGGAAGGCCCCTAGAGAAGAAGCTCCCTCCCTTGGGGTAGGAGAAGTTAGTTGCCCCTTTCCCACCCTGAACAGGTGAGTAACTCTCTGATGCTGAAAAGCTCTAGGAAAGAGCATTCTTGGCTTCCTTAGCACAAAACTCATATCTGGATGTTCCTCCTGAGGACTAAAACTCATCTCTCTGACTTCACTTCCAGCACACTGATCTTCCCCAATCTTTCTTAGTAGGGATGTCTTAGGTAGGAGGCACAAGTCCAGAGCAATAACGTATCACAACCTGAGATAAGGCAGCTATGTTTTCTCACAAGAAAGTCATTGAAGAATCATTCTTTTGGGAGCCTTACTTTCTAATGGCAAAGTTGAGCCTTGGCTTTAGGAAGGCTTGCTTTGGGAAAGGAGTAGACTGAGAACCATAATGAGATTTGTAGATTGCAGTAAGTTCAAGAAATATGCTATGAGAATGTGATACCATCCCTGCATGGTGACCCTCAAGTACTTCAATTAAGTTTCCAGAAAAAATAAGAGTCAATCAATGGGATTGTATTGGTAACCAAAGCCAGAAAGAGGATGTGTTTTATGCCAAATACATGTGGACTAATGAAGAAAAGAGAGGACAGAAGAAAAAGAAGGCCTGAGGGCAACAACTTCACCAGATTGTAAACTAGGGGTTCAAGCTATATAACAAAATGTCTTAGAGTCAGGAAATCTTTGAGTGCCATCTACATTATACAACACTGAAACAAGAGTGTTTTAACTTTTTGTACATTTATTTGCTCCCACTTGAAAATATTATCACTGGTATGTGTTGTAAAATCTAAATTTATCCATTTTTGAAGCATCCCTCTTATGTATTTTACTTCCCACACACTCATATTCCCAGAGATTCTTTACTCACATCTCTAAATTCTATCTCTCCTGTCCCTAGTCCTTTATCTATGGTCTAAAGCAATGACTCTAAACCAGGTACAATTTTGTCTCCAAGATGTTTAGTAATGTTTCAAGACATTTTTGGTTGTCTCTACTGGTGTACTAAATGAAGGACCCTAGTTAGCAAGACAGACTCCATATTGCTGCTTGACCCACCTGCCTGCCCTTTAGATGATCTGAGGAGGAAGCTTAAAAACCTCCTCCTCTTAGAAAGTCTCTTTAGAAATAACAATTAATCAACTATTGTTTTACAAATGTTCTAACAGCAGGACGTTCTGCTTCTGTACCTTTTGCTTGCTTTACTAGTGCTATCCCATAGGGGGGCCTAGAAACTGTTGGCCTCAAAGGTGTATAAAACATGTTTGTCAACCCCCAGTCGAGGCTCGAGTCCGATGCTCGGCTCAGGTCCCAGCCGGTAATAAACTCCTGTATGGATTTAATATCGGTCTCTGGCTGGTTCTCTCTCACTGGGTGCAACACTAAATACGCTTCAGGTGTTTAGAAGGCACCAGTCAGGGGAGCTGCTAAACATCCTAAAATGCACACGACTGCCCCCACCCAAACATGCAGCCTAAGATGTCAATCATGTTGAGGTTAAAAAGAGGTACTAAAAGGCAGAAACATGGTGGTAATGAAAGGTGTTCATACAGGAAAAAAGGAAACCAGAAAAACTAGAATACAAAATTCAGTCTGCAAAGCTATCATTCAGTTGCCTGTGGGAAGGATTTCTGCTGGCGTTGTCATAGCAATGTTCTGTATAAGTAGTTGTAATAAAATGTTCCCTAAAATCTCTGATTATCTCTATCTCAACGTAAGTCTCCTCTTCCAATTTTCATAAATTACATGACTTTTCCTATCTAGTCATGCTCTTCTGTCTACCACTGGCACGGATGCCTATTTAATTCTATCCATTTTCTCTGTCACTTCAAACCAAATCTTTGCTACTCACAAGTTATCCCTCCCTTGTCCCCATCAATTTCAATTCCTATGTGGCCCATTCTCAATCCTGATCCTCCCTACTCTTCTACATTTGGTCCCCAGCAAAGGTCATTTAGTGCAACCTAAAAATCCCTGTGCCCTATTTGGGAATACTTCCTAAATTTCAACGTATTTTTCCATTCCCTTACAATCTTCCTTCTCTTACCAATGCTTATCTTTCCCCCAGAGTACCCTAAGTTACATTTATGCAGCAGCCTCATTCTCCCACTCCCATGTTAGGATGCAAATTGTTTCTTCTACCAATTATTTCTCTTCTTCCTAACACCTTATACAATAAATATGCTCCACCCAAGTGTCTGCTATATTTTTCCTGTTTGCTCAATATTTTTCCTTGCCCCTGTAAGAAAAAAAATACCTACTTTTTCGCCAAATCTGGGTCTTAATAGCCAGGCTTTCACTGACTGGCTCTGTGAGTTTCATTGCCTTTTAGTTACTTAGATTCAACTATGAGAGTGGCTATCAGGATCCAGGAGGATGGGAGGCAGTGTCTATATTCACTACTTTATAATCACTGGGACAAAATACCCAACATCCATAATTTAAAGAAGAGGTTTACTTTGGCTCATGGGTTCATTAGGTTCAATCCTTGGTCACCTGGCTCCAAGGCAATAACTAATTGGTAGAAGTCATGATGACCAAAAATAAAAAAGAGAAGGCAGTAGCCAAAGATGAGAATACACCCTTCCAAATCACAACAGCAATGACCTATCATTTCCAAAGAGCCCCACCTCTGAACATAATACTTTTGGGGGATATTTTAGATTTAAATCATAACATTTCATCCCAGGCCCCCTTAAAGTTCACATCCTTCTCTTCCTACAAAATGCATTTAGTCCATGTCTTAACAGTTCCAGCATTGTTGAAAAGTCCAATCCAAAGTCTCCTCTGAGAATCAAGGCAAACAGCTGTTCAGTTCCTATAAAAATTGAAAAGAAAGTTAAATATACCCAACATACAAGGACATAGGATAAACAAGAACATTCCAAAAAGGAGTAAAAAGGAGGCTAGGAAGGAATGAGACCACCACAAGATCAAAATCCAGCAGGGCAAACATTAAGTCTTGTAACTCCATGTCCAGCACCCAGGGCAGGTTGGGTTGAGATGTGATCTACAAAGGGCTCAGGAACGCCACTCCTATGGCCTTGCTGATTGCAGTGCATATGGCCTCTATAGAAGCTGGCTCTCCTCACTACTTGCAGCTTTCCTCAGCAGATGTTCCCCATTTCTTGCAACTCTAATTTCCTAGGGTCTCCACTGTACCTTTGGCTGTACTCCAACACCTTCACACACTTCTCTCTCATGGACTCTTGGCAGGGCCTGTAACCTTGTCATATTTGATGGGAGCCCTCATGGCCCAATAACTCTTGTATTCTGCATGCCTCAAAAACCAGCACTACATGGGCCAGAGTTTTAGCTCAGTGGCACCATGCCTGCCTCGCCAGTGCAAGGTCCTGAGTTTGATCCCCAGTACCGAGGGGGGTGGGTGCAGCACTACATGAATGACACCAAGGTTTTCCACTAGTTTGAGCAATATACAGGCACTCTTGGACCATGGCTGCAGTGGTCTGTGAATTCTTGGATGGCTAAACACAGTGAAATGAATCTCAGGAAACCAAGTTTCTACAAGGCCTTTCTTGAGCTGGTAACCCATGGAATTTCTTCTCAGATGAAAGATTTATGGTTTTTTTAGCCTTGAGCCTGTGATTAGTGGCACCTTGATGATTTTTGAGATACCCTCAGGCATCTTGCTGTACTGATGCAAACTTTTTATACTAATCTTTTCAGTGATCATTCTCTCCTTTGCCCTAACTTTGCAGGAGTCTCCTTTATGGTAAAACTTTAAACTTTCAAGTCATGCCGCTATGCTGTTCACTCCTGATTTTCACTGTAGATTTAGCAGAAATCAGCCAGCAGTACCCATGCCATAGTCTGAATTTTGGGCTGACTTGAAATTTCCTCCACTAGATCAATTAGTCTGCCTCCTAGATCTTAGTCTTTCACAAAGTCTCAGGATATGGGCAAAATGTAAACAAATTTTCTGTCAGAGTATAATACACATGGTCCAACTGCCAGTGGAGCCCTTGTTCCTGACTGAAACCTCCTGAGTCTTCCCTTTATTGTCCACATTCCTATCAGCATTCTGGTCTTATGTGTCCCCCCACCACCACCCTGTATCTCCAGTTAATCTCTGCTTACAGCATACTAAATCTTTTCTAGCTGGCATCTTCAAAATTTTCCAAACTCCTCACAATCCAGTTCCAGAGACTTCTGAACCACATGGTCAGGTATAGTAACAGCAATAACCCCACTCTTGATACTAGTTTTGTGCATTAGTCATCTTTTCTGTTGCTGAGATATAATACTCAACATCTACAACTTAAAGGAGGAGAGGTTTAATGTGGCTCATGGTTCAGGGGATTCAATCCATGGCTCCAAGGCAGAAACATAATGGTGCAAGGGTGTGGCAGAGGAAAGCTGCTCACATCATGGTGGCCACAAAGTAGACAGAAAAGGAAGAATCCAAGAACAAGAGTACATCTTTTATGATAGTTAAATGCTGTATCAACTTGAATAAGAAAGTCTAGCTGATGGCTTAGCATAGTTCTGAGTGTGACTGAATGATGTACTTACTGAAGAAAAGGGAATATCCACCCCTTATCTCAGACCAGTGTACATGCTATCCTGGGAAAGGACCAATATGAAAAAGGAAATAGCACGGCCCTTCACCACCAGTCTAGTGGATTGAATAGAGCCATACTCATGCTATTTTTCCCACTGGGCATGGTGAAATGAGACATTTCCAGCCCAGGGACTTGAGAAGCCAAAAGCAGAATGGGTTAAAACTGAATTGCCATGCATCTACACATTTGCCTTCAGGGCTGGCTGGTGGTGCTTCAGAACTGACAGGAAGTAAGACACCAGAAAGACATAAGGTTTTCCCAACATAGACAATAACAATAATAATAATAATAACAACAACAACAATAAGCTGCTTATTCCTTCCATATACAACAGGAGCTGCCATATGTGGAATAATCAAATCAGCATCTAACCCACAACGGTCGGCAGGCTCCCATGGAAATGGAGGCACCCAGCAATGCCAGAAGGAAGGGAAAACTAGTTCTGCAATAATACTTGGAACAAAGCCAGAGTGGCCAGTGACCCGGAATGCAGTGGAGCCATAAAAGCACCTTCTTGCTATTTCTGTGGTCAAGGTGAAATAGACATATGTGGTGATCACCACCTGAGATAGTGACTCTGAGCCTATAATTGGCAATAAAAACCTATGGAGGGAAGACATGGAGAAGACCACAATATTTACCCTCCAACTTGATCAAAATAATTGGATCCATGGAAGTCTCCAAAGGAGCACACCCAGAGCTCTAAATCAGGACATGAGTTAGGAGAAAGCAATAGTCCTCAAGCCTTCAGACAGGCAATTTTCTGGTTCATGGGGGAAAATGTGTGATTAATGAAACTAGACAGTGATACTAGTTAGAGGAAGCTATGTGGAAGCTCTGGGTCCATGCGATAACAACTATGTGAAGGTTTTTTAATTTTTTTATTCTTATTTCCATTGTTACTTTTGGTAATTATAGTTACTGTAATCTTGCTATTTTGTTGGAATTGGGACATCTCAGTTGGTGTTTGGGGAGGATCCTTTTTTTTATTATTTTCTTTCTATTTCTTGTTTTTATTTTTTCTTACCTTTCTTTCTTTTTGTTCTTCTTTATTGGTATTGGTTGATTACAATACTTTAAGTTTCAGGAGTTTCTCCCAGATCTAATCTCTCATTTAGTGTACTTCCTACTCTTTCCATACCATATTCAATTTTCCTCTTCTCATTATCTTGCCTCCTTGCATTCCCCCTCCTCCTCTCCATCTATCTAATGACATAAATACAACAGAGGACTCTAAAAGTGCATTAGAGAATAAGAACGTACCAATGCTATAAATTAAACAGTACTATTTAAAGGCATATCAGTGTAACCCTTAATGAAGTTGGAATTAGAGGCACCTAACAAAATTACCCACAAACATTAACATGCACTGAAAATCTCACAGGCTCACTCAATCTCTAAATACACTTCTTCCTATCTGCATACATCCTCTTGCCTACAAAAATATTCTTAAACTCTCTCAACACTGGCCCTTTACCCAATATAAAATAACTCCAACACAGTCTGACTTCCTGTGCATTTTTTACCTATTTTCTTCTTATTTTCCTCTCTTCCATTGACATACCTTCCCTTTATCCCTCCTTTTCATGAATCCCAATCCCCCACATCCTAGTACAATATAGGCTGTGAAGGGTATTGACAAAATGTTGAAATTACAAATTTTAAAGTTTATGAATGATATATGCTTGGTTCTGGTGATATTCTTATAAGAAGTAGAAGTTCTCTCCTTACAACACAGGGTCTAACCCAATTAAATTGAATAGGTTAAAAGGATAGGCAACATCACTGGACAAATGCCAAGAACGTATCATTGAAAAATAGGACCTAACTAAAAAGATCCTCATATCAGCAACAAGCCCTATTCACTCTATTTGACCTCAACTTTCACACACACACACACACACACACACACACACACACAAACAAAGAGAACATTGAAAACACAAGGCAACAAAATGCCTACAAATTCTCCCAGGTCTTCTTAAGCAGATTTAAAGGGCACTGATGCAGAGGAAAGGAAACACCAGATAGCTGAGATGCGTGAAAGGTTTAAGGAGGAACTGAAGAAACTTGGCAAGTTCAAAGAGGACATAACCCAAAAAAGAGTGGAACTAGCATGCAGAATAACTAATGTGGAAATAGGAGAACAAATAAAAAATTGGAAGAGCTGATTGAAATGGTTTGAAAAATGAATGACAAATTTTCCAAAGATATAGACTCCATGAAAAAAATGCTAAACAAAAATTCCAGAGATAAAAAAAATTCTATAGATTTCATAAACAGCAGAAGTGAGCATTTTGAAAACAACTTTTCAGAAATGAAAGATTAAATCGAAATCCATGAAAATTTACTCAGAGCAGCTTTAAAAACAAGAGAACAAGATAAATGCATTCACCAGCTGCTAGATAATGCTAAGATGACTAACCGAGGACTAGTTCTAGTTAGCGAGAAAACAGAAAACAGCACACGTGTTTACAGAAATCATAACATAAAACTTTCTAAGTATAAGGAAATAATGCAACATACAAGTAAGCAAGGCTTACAGGTCACTTACTATGATGAAAAAGAAGCTCCAAATCCACATCTTAGTCAAAATCTGAGGTGTCCAACAAAAAGGAAGAATCTTAAAAGCCATCATAAAAACAAAATATCATGTATAAAGGTAAACTCATAAGGATTACAGTAGACTTCTCAACACAAACTTTAAAGTCCAAAAGAGCTTGGAAGGAAGTGTTTCAAACCCTAAAAGAAAACAACTTTCAATCCAGACTAATATATCCTCCAAAACTATCTGTAAAAATTGGTGAAGATATAAGGACATCTCATAACAAAGAATACTTTAACAGATAGATGAACAACACCAAACTAACACTCAAAAACAAAACACTCAAGAATATCCTAGACAGAGACAATAAAGGTAAGAAACCCAAAAAGTCAGATAGAATGAATATATCAAAAAAAGAGAGAGTGGTTTTTTAAAAAGAGGAAAATTAAAAAGCCAACAACATAAGGCCAGGGGTTTAGCTCAGTGTTTCCACCGCCTACCTCACAAGCACAAGGTCCTGAGTTCAATCCCCGGTACCAAAAAAAAGAGCCAACAACATAAAAAGTATACAATGTCAGGAATGAATCAATTTTCAGGGATAATTTTCAATGTAAATGTAAATTGCCTCAACTCAGCAATTAAAAGACACAGACTGGCAGACTGGATCAAAAAACAGAATCCAACAGTCTGTTGCATTCAAGAAATTCATCTAATCCACAAAGAAATTCATAGACTAAAAATCAAAACATAGAAAATGATACTCCATGTACAAGGACCCTGAAGGCAGGCAGGTTAGCAATTTTATTCTATCAAACCAAAACTGATGAGAAGAGGCAAAGAAGGTCATTCCATATTAGTTAAGGAAAATTATTTGACAGGAAGAGATAACAAATGTGAACATATATGCACTGAATACAGAGGCATCAGAGATCAGCCACACCATTGAACAAATGGATATAGTATATGTCTACAAAATGTTCTTACTACAAGAGAAAACATTCTTCACAGCAGTACATAGAACTTTCTCAAAAATAGATTACATACTAGTCCATAAAGCCTGCTTAAATAAATACAAATGATTAAAATCACCCCATGTATCCTATCAGATCATAGTGCACTGAAACTAGATATCAATTGAAAAAGAAATAACACAGAAATGTTATTAACAACTGGACATTAAATAACTCACTCTTAACACTCAATGGGTCACAGAAGAAATTAAATAATTCCTAGGTATCTTGCAGTTGTTTTCCTTCTAACCCTTTGTAAACAGTGCATAGCTAATCCACCTTTTATTCCATTAAACTTATTTTCCAAAACTAGAAGGGAAAGATTTCAGCATTCATCGACTTGTCCTGGGCACACACACATCGCAGAACAAAACCACCTTGAGATAGCCAGCGTACAGCTCCCTAACAATGATGCCCAGTTTGATGCATCATACTGACTGTGAGAAAGGAGAATTTGGAGGTTTTGGCTCCATTAGTGGGAAAATTGAAATAGAAATCAAGATCAGCCATGAAGGAGAAGTAAACAGGGCCCGTTATATGCTCCAGAACCCTTGCATCATTGCAACAAAGACTCCATCCAGTGATGTTCTTGTTTTTGATTATACAAAGCATCCTTCTAAACCAGACGCCTCTGGAGAGTGCAACCCAGACTTGCATCTTCATGGACATCAGAAGGAAGGCTATGGGCTTTCTTGGAACCCAAATCTCAGTGGGCACTTACTTAGTGCTTCAGATGAACATACCATCTGCCTATGGGACATCAGTGCTGTTCCAAAGGAAGGAAAGTTGATGGATGCAAAGACCATCTTTACAGGCCATACAGCAGTAGTAGAAGATGTTTCCTGGCATCTGCTCCATGAGTCTCTGGATCAGTTGCTAATGACCAGAAACTTATGATTTAGGTTACTCAGTCAAACAACACTTCCAAACCAAGCCACTCAGTTGATGCTTACACTGCTGAAGTGAATTGCCTCTCTTTCACTCCTTATAGTGAATTCATTCGTGCCACAGGATCAGCTGACAAGACTGTTGCTTTGTGGGATCTAAGAAATCTGAAACTTAAATTGCATTCCTTTGAATCACATAAGGATGAAATATTCCAGGTTCAGGGGTCACCTCACAATGAGACTATTCTGGCTTCCAGTGGTACTGATCGCAGACTGAATGTCTGGGATTTAAGGGTAAATCTGTTTTGACTTATCTTTTTGTGCTAGTAAAATTGGAGAAGAGCAATCTCCAGAAGATGCAGAAGATGGCCCACCTGAGTTGTTGTTTATTCATGGTGGTCACACTGACAAGATATCTGATTTTTCCTGGAATCCAAATGAACCTTTGGTGATTTGTTCTGTATCAGAAGACAATATAATGCAAGTGTGGCAGATGGCAGAGACCATTTATAATGATGAAGACCCTGAAGGAATTGTGGATCCAGAAGCACAAGGATCCTAAATATATTTGCCCTTGTGATTTTAGACCCCCCTTTTTTCCTCTCAACCCTGAGATTGATTTAACACTGGTTTTGAGACACACAGACTTTGTCCAGCTATCCCTCCACAATAGGTAGCACCAACAATACTATTGGCCCAAAAAGTGGGTGTTTTCTAAATATTAACTGGGGTAGTTGATTCAGCAAAGCCACAGACTTATATTTCAATTTTCTTCAGGAGTTTTCTATTAACAAACCCAGGTCTAAAGTAGCTACAGAAGGGGGAATGTAATGTGTTATTATTTTTCTTCTTAAGATAAATCTCCAAGTTTTTCAGACTTGTTTCAGTAAAGGCTAAAATGAGTAAGGAATAGACCCAAGTGAGGTTAGGTGTCTGAGCCCTGAAGTATAAGTACTGCAAGATGTCGTTTTTATACAGGAATTAGGGGAGAATCAAGTGATAGATTCCTACTCTAAATCTTCATACCTGACTTTCCAGGATGCACATTTTTCCTACGCAGACCAGTCTCCTCTTAGTTTATTCAGTTAAGCCAAAGCTACATGTTCCTCCTTCCCTATATATTTTTGCTTGTTAGTGTATTTCTTGAGCTGTTTTCATATTATTCTTTTCTTTTCTGTGAAATGGTTGTTGTTTTTTGTTGTTGTTTTAACTTGGGACCACCAAGTTGTAAAGATGTATGTTTTCACCTGACGGTTATCCCTCGGGTAGACTGTGAAGTTGAGAAGGGTAATTTGATATCTTATATTTGTTTGTAAAAGTAAATTAAACCCTGATAAGAGTTGCTTTTTTTTTTAAGAAGTTAGTCCTTGACCACTAGTTTAATACCATCTCCATTTTAGGTGACCTGTTTCACCAGCAGGCCTGTTACTCTCCATGACTAACTATGTAAGTGCTTATAGTGGAATAATTTGATTTTCTACATTAAAAAAATGATTCCTAGAATCAAATGATAATGCCAGCACAACACACAAGGGTCCATGGCACAAAATGAAAGCAATCCTAAGAGGGAACTTTATTACTGAGAATGATTACATTAGAAAAAAAGACCAAATTCAAATAAACAATCTAATCATGCACCTCAAGTTTCTAGAAAAACAACAACAATCCAAATCCAAATTTAGTCCAAGGAAGAAAGGTAAAATGATCAGAACAGAAATTAATGAAATTGAGACTAAAAAAATGTAAAAAATTAATGAAATGTTAATTTTTTGTCTAAATGATCTGTCTATTTGTGATAGTGGGGTATTGAGGTCCCCCACTACAACTGTATTAGTGTTTATTTGGTTTTTCATGTCCATTAATATTTGTTTTGTATACTTGGGGGCATTCGTATTTGGTGCATATATATTTATAATTGTCAATTCTTCCTCTTGGATTGTTCCCTTCACAAAGATGTAGTGACCATCTTTGTCTCTCTTAATTAGTTTTGGTTTGAAAACCAAAGCTGAACCAAGCTATTAAACAAATGGACTTAATAGATGTTTACAGAGTGTTCCACCCCACAAAATAAGAATGCACATTCTTTTTGGCTGCACATGGGTCATTCTCCAAAATAGACCACTTGCTAGCTCATAGGACATGTCTAAGTAAGTGTAAAAGAAATGAAGTTACCCCCTGTATATTATCACACCATAGTGCAATACAATTGGAGATCAATAACATAAGAAAGCACAAAACACATAGAAATTGAACAACACCCTCCTGAACAACCAATGGGTCACGGAGGAAATTAAAGAAGAAATTAGACAGTTTCTACAACTACATGATAATGCCAGTACAACATACAGGAATCTATGGGACACAATGAAAGCAGTTCTAGGTGGGAAATTCATAGCAGTGAATGCGCATATTAGGAAAAGAGAGAGAACTCAAATAAATAACTTAATGCAGAACCTCAATCTCCTAGAAAAAGAAGAGCATAACAAAACCAAGGCTCATACAAGAGAGGAAATTATAAAGATCAGAGCAGAAATCAATGCAATGGAGACTAAGAGAATGATACAAAAAATCAATGAATCAGAGTTGATTTTTTGAAAGAAAAAATAAAATTCATAAACCTTTAGCCAAGCTTATCAAAAAAAGGAAAGAAAAGGCTCAAATCCATGTGATTAAGAATGAAAAAGGTGAAGTCACAACAGACCCAGCAGAAATCCAGAGGATCATCAATACCTAATTCAAGAAACTATACTCTAATAAAATGGAAAACACAGAAGAAATGGACAGATTTCTAGATACATACAAATTACCAAAGTTAAATAAAGAAGATATAGAAATTCTAAACACCCCAATTACAATGAGTGAAATTGAAAATGTAATAAAAAATTTACCAACAAAGTAAAAGCCCAGGTCCTGATGGCTTCACTGCTGAATTCTGTAAGACATTTAAAGAAGAACTATCGCCATTACTCTTTAAACTCATCAAGGAAATTGAAAGGGAAGCAAGGCTTCCAAATTCATTCCTGGAAGCAAGTGTTACTTTGATTCCAAAACCAGGGAAAGACCCAACCCAAAAAGAGAACTACAGGCCAATCTCCCTAAAGAACACAGATGCAAAAATTCTTAACAAGATGCTGGCAAACAGAATGCAGAGGGTCATCAAGAAGATCATACACCCTGACCAAGTTGGATTTATCCCAGGGATGTAAGGATGGTTCAACATGCATAAATCAATAAATGTAATACACTATATTAACAGAACCAAGTATAAAAACCATATGATCATCTCAATAGATGCAGAAAAAGCATTCGACAAAATCCAACAGTGATTCATGATAAAAACCCTACAGAAAATTGGAATAGAAGGTCTTTATCTCAACCTGATTAAGGCTATCTATGAAAAACCAACAGCCAACATCACACTAAATGGTGAAAAACTGAAAACTTTCATGCTAAAATTAGGAACAAGACAAGGATGCCCACTATCACCACTCCTGTTCAGTATAGTTCTGGAAACATTAGCCACAGCAATTAGAAAACAGAAAGAAACAAAAGGAATAAGGAGAGGAAAGGAAGAAGTTAAATTGTCATTATTTTCTGGCAATACGATACTTTATATAGAAGACCCAAAAAACTCTGCCAAAAGGCTTCTAGGCTTAATTGACAGATTCAGTAGAGTAGCTGGATACAAGGTCAACACTCAAAAAACAATAGCCTTAAATGAACCAAAAATTTTAATAATAATAATAATATATAGCCTTCTTATACACAAATAACAGACTCACTGAGAGAGAAATTAGGGGAACAATTCCTTTTACAACAGCATCCAAAAAAATGAAATATCTAGGAATCAAACAAAGAAAGCAAAAGACCTCTACAATTAAAACTACAGCACTCTGAAAAAAAGAGATCGAAGAGGATATAAGAAAATGGCAAGACATCCCTTGCTCCTGGGTAGGAAGAACAAATATAGTGAAAATGGCCATACTTCCAAAACTACTATATAGATTTAATACAATGCCAATTGAAATTACAACAATGTACTTCACAGAACTAGAGAAAACAATCCAAAAATTCATTTGGAACCAGAAGAGACCTAGAATAGCAAAAGCAATTCTAAGCCACAGGGACATGGCAGGAGGTATCACAACCCCCAACTTGAAACTATACTACAAAGCTATTGTGATAAAAAAAAAAAATAGCATGGTACTGGCAAAGAAACAGACCCAAGGGAATAGATTAGAAGATGCAAAAACAACTCCAGACATACTCAGCCACCTCATCTTTCACAGAGGAGCCTACCACCCTCGTTGGAGGAAAGATAGCCTATTTAATAAATGGTGTTGGAAAAACTGGATTTCAACTTGCTAAAGATTAAAACTTGAACCATATCTATCACCATGCACTAAACTAAGATTGAAGTGGATTAAAGATCTAAATATTAAGACAGAAACACTAAATTTGCTGGACGATAACTTAGGTAGAACTCTTGAAGACATTGGTATAGGAAAAGATTTTATGAACAAAACCTCAGTGGCACAGGAACTTGCACAAAGAATCAACAAGTGGGATCCCATCTTATTAAAAAGCTTCGGCACTGCAAGAGAAACCACCAACAGAGCTAAGAGACAACCTACAATGTGGGAAAAAAATTTTTAGCAGCTATACCACAGACAAAGGACTACTATCTAGAAAATATAAAGAACTGAAAAAAATCAGACCCCCCAAATTCAAAGACCCAATTCAAAAATGGGCATCTGAAATGAACAGACATTTCTCAGACAAAGAAGTAAAAGCAGCAAACAAATATATGAAAAAAATGTTCAATATCACCGGTCATTTGAGAGATGCAGATGAAAGCAACACTGAGATTCCACCTCACCCCAGAAAGAATGGCTGCTCTCAAGAAATCAACCAAAAACAAATGCTGGCAGGGGTATGGGGGAAAAGGAACCCTTCTCCGTTGTTGGTGGGGGTGCACACTGGTGCAACCACTGTGGAAATCACCGTGGAGATACCTCAAAGAACTAGGACTACAGGTCCCATTTGACCCAGCTATTCCCCTACTGGCTTTTTTCCCAAAAGAATTAAAAGAATCATACCACAGGTATATATGTGCAGCCATGTTTATAGCGGCACAGTTTGTAATAGCTAAAGCTTGGAAACAGTCCAAGTGCCCATCAACTGGAAACTGGATAAAGAAGATGTGGTATTTTTATAAAATGGAGTACTACTGAGCCATAAAGAATGAGAAACTAGAGACATTTATAGCTAAATGCATGCATGTTGGAGCCATACTCTTAAGTGAAATAAATAGGACACACATGTGTAAATACCAAATAGTTTCTGTAACATAAGAAACTGAAAGTGTAAATAAGGATTAAAACAAATAATTGATAATTTGAAATAGGAAGAAAAGGTTCAAAGGGGTAGGGGAAGTGTGAGGGGAAGGTGAAAGGAAAGAAGGGAAAGGAAAAATTATAAGAAAAGAAAAAAATGGAAACGAAGTCTATGTAAATAGGGAAGGGTGGAGGGGGGGAAGGGCGCACAGGTAATGGGGGAAAAATAAGAATCAAGATACATCATGTACAGGTACAAGCACCCAATGATAAATGTAAACGTATTGTACACCTAAAATGTACCAATAAAAGAATTTAAGCAAAAAAAAATTAATGAAATGAAGAGGTGATTCTTCAAAGAATAAGCAAAATAAACAAATCATTAGATGTGCTCCCTTCCGCAGCACGTGTACTAAACAAATCTTAGCCAATCTACCTTCTCCAAAAAAGGAAAGAAAAGACTGATATCAATACAATTAGAAATAAAAAGGCAATATTACAACAGACGGCACCAGGATCCAGAAGATTATTGATAACTACTTTGAAAATCTGTATTCCAACAAACTGGAGAAAACATTAGAAATGGACAGATTCAGTAGCAGGCCGGGCGGCATAGTGGGCCACAGCTGGGGGCAGGAGTCTGGGAGAGCCCAGCAAGCACCCCCACCCCAGCCCCAGCATGGGCTCGATGGGGCAGCCTTGGCAGGCACCACGCACGGAGCACTGAGGGTCTCCCATGGGATTGCTGGGACCCTGTTGTGTGAGATGGCACTGTGTGCAAAAAGCACCCCAGTTAATCCCACAGATCTCTTCCCTGTCCTGGTTCACCACCATTGTGCCTTTGGTTCTGGTCCTCACCATCTCAGCTGTTAAAGATGCTACTGATGACTACTTCCGACACAAGACTGATTATCAGGTGAACAACTGTCAGTCTCAGCCTCCAGCTGGAGCAGTGGATGAATGCCTGTGTTGGTGACATTATCATGCTTGAAAATAACCAGTTTGTGGCCAGGGATCTCCTGCTCCTGTCCAGCAGCGAGCCCCACGGGCTGTGTTACACAGAGACGGCAGAGCTCGATGGAGAGACCAACATGAAAGTGCACCAGGCGATCCTCGTCACCTCGGAGCTGGGCGACATCGCAAGCTTGCCAAATTCAATGGTGAAGTGATCTGTGAACTCCCCAATAACAAACTGGACAAATTCGGTGGAACCCTCTACTGGAAGGAGAACAAGTTCCCCCTGAGCAACTAGAACATGCTGCTGCATGGCTGCATGCTGCGGAACACTGAGTGGTGCTTCAGGCTGGTCATCTTCCTGGATTTTTGGATTCCTGGTCTGCATGGGGGTGATCCTTGCCATTGGCAATGCCATCTGGGAGCATGAGGTTGGGATGTGCTTCCAGGTCTACCTGCCCTGGGACAAGGCGATTGACAGTGCCTTTTTCTCCGGCTTCCTTTCCTTCTGGTCCTATATCATCATCCTCAACGCCGTCATGCCCATCCCACTGTATGTCAGTGTGGAGGTCATCCGGCTGGGCCACAACTACTTCATCACCTGGGACAAGGAGATGTTCTGCGTGGAGAAGCGCAAGCCCGTGGAGGTCCGCACCACCACCCTGAACGAGGAGCTGGGCCAGGTGGGGTACATCTTCTCTGACGAGACGGGCACCCTCACGCAGAACATCATGGTCTTCAACAAGTGCCCCATCAGTGGCCGCAGCTACAGTGACGTGTTTGATGTCCTGGAACACAAAGCTGAATTGGGAGAGAGACCCCGAGCCTGTGGACTTCTCCTTTAATCCTCTGGCAGACAAGAAGTTCTTGTTTTGGGACCCCAGCCTCATGGAGGCTGTCAAGATGGGGGACACCCATGAGCACGAGTTCTTTCACCTCCTTTCTCAGAGTCACACTGTCATGTCGGAAGAAAAGAGCGAAAGAGAGCTGCAGTACAAAGCCCAGTCTCCACACGAGGGTGCCCTGGTCACTGAAGCCAGGAACTTCGGTTTCGTGTTCCACTGTCGCACCCCCGAAACCATCATGGTCCATGAGATGGACATAGCCATCGCCTACCTGCTGGATAGACTCCACCGCTCCAGCCAGGAGCTGCTCGGCCCCACCACGGACCACCTGAATGAGTATGCAGGGGAAGGGCAGAGGACCCTGGTTCTGGCCTACAAGGATCTGGATGAAGAATACTACAAGGAATGGACTGAGAGGCGACCGCAGGCCAGCCTGGCTCAGGACAGCCGGGAAGACAGGCCGGCCAGTGTCTGCAAGGAGCTCGAGAGCGACACGATGCTGCTGGGTATGACAGCCATTGAGGACAAGCTTCAGCGGGGGGTTCCAGAGACCACCACCCTCCTCACCCTGGCCATCATCAAGTTTGGGGTGCTGACTGGAGACAAGCAAGAGACGACCGTGAACATTGGCTACTCCTGCAAGATGCCGACAGACGACACGACAGAGGTGTTCATAGTCACTGGCCACACTGTCTTGGAGGTGCGAGAAGAACTCAGAAAAGCCCGGGAAAAGATGCTGGACTCATCCCACGCCATAGGCAATGGCTCCTCCTACCGGGAGAAACTGTCTTCCTCCAAGCTGGCTTCTGCCCTGGAGGCTGTCGCCGGGGAATACGCCCTTGCTGTTAATGGTCACAGCCTGGCCCACGCGCTGGAGCCAGACATGGAGCTGGAGTTTCTGGAGACGGTGTGTGCCTGCAAAGAAGGCTCAAGGGGTGGAACTGGTGAAGATGTACAAGAAGGCCGTGACACCTGCCATTGGGGGCGGGGCCAATGACGTCAGCATGATCGAAATGGCTCACATCGGTGTGGGCATCAGCGGGCAGGAAGGGATCCGGGCTGTCCTGGCCTCCGATTACTCCTTCTCACGGTTCAAGTTCCTGCAGCGCCTCCTGCTGGTGCACGGGCGCTGGTCCTACCTGCGCATGTGCAAATTCCTTTGCTACTTCTACAAGAACTTCGCTTTCACCATGGTCCACTTCTGGTTGGGCTTCTTCTGCGGCTTCTCGGCCCAGACCGTGTATGACCAGCATTTTATCACCCTCTATAACATTGTGTACACCTCCCTTCCGGTCCTGGCTGTGGGGGTCTTTGCTCAGGACGTCCCGGAGCAGCGGAGCATGGAGTACCCCAAGCTGTACGAGCCAGGCCAGCTGAATCTCCTCTTCAACAAGCAGGAGTTCTACATCTGCATCGCCCATGGCATCTACACGTCCGTGCTCATGTTCTTCATCCCCTACGGGGTGTTCGCGGAGGCCACCCAGTATGACGGCACCCAGCTGGCCGACTACCAGCCCTTTGCGGTCACTGTGGCCACATCCCTGGTCATCATGGTCAGCGTGCAGGTCCACTACACCCAGCTGGTGAGGAAGAAGCAGAAAGCGCAGCACCGCTGCATACGCCAGGTGGGCCGCACAGGGTCCTGGCGCACAGGCTATGCCTTCTCCCACCAGGAGGGCTTTGGGGAGCTCATCATGTTGGGCAAGAACATGCAGCTTAGCTCCCTGGAGCTCTCCAGCTTCACCACGAGCCCCAGCTGTAGCTGGATCGAGAGCCTGCACAGGAAGAAGAGCGACAGCGCCAGAAGCCCCGGTGGCGGGACTGAGAAGCCCCTCAAGGGGTGATGACCAGACCCGGCACCCTGTGCGGGCACTCGGGCCGGCCTGAGGAACAGGCTCGGACCTGGTGTCCTCACGCCTGGCCCTGCCACGGGGTGGTGGAGGGGCCCGGGCAGAGCAGGGGCTCAGGCGTGGGCGCGCAGCCCTGTGGGAAGCAGCTGTGGAACCCGAACAAGGAAAACTGAGATTGCGTCTACCCCCGCCTGGCCGGGAGCCCACAGGGAGACTCTACTGTTATTTTTTTGCTGCCACTCCCCAGAGGGGCCCTCGAACCCCTGTTCCTGAATTACACAAGAATGTACCATGCCGGGAAGCCAGAGACCTGCTGGGGCTTCGGGCTCCTCACATTGTCTGTCTCCTTGATTTGTGTTTGGATCCAGCTTGGTTTTGCCTTTTTTTTTTTTTTTTTGGTAGAGAAGTTTATGTGACTTTTCTGTTGGGTTGGTGTCTTACCTCAAGGGAAGAGGGGACTGGCACCCACTGGGAGCCCTACCTGCTGGGATGGTTCCCTCGTGGGACCGGGGCTACCAGCCCTCGAGGCGCTGTCAGCTGAGTGGGAGAGTATAGGGCTTCAGTCCTCACCCTCCTCACCTTGATCTCCAAGTGTTCCCTCCCCAGTGCGAGCACGTATCAGTTCCTGATCCAGTAAGTCCTGCTGTACTGGGCTGGAGCCTGGACAGTGGCTCTGTCACTCTCAGTGAAAGCCAAGTGTGAGGTTTAGTCAAGGGGGAGGTGATTTTCTTTCATTTTAAGTCGAGTCCCAAGTTCATTAGATCCCTTCTCTCCTCTTAGGTGGCACCCTAGAACCCTGAGGTGGAGGGGTGGGACAAGAAGCAGACCCATGGAGGGACTGGAAGGGAAGGCTGACACCCTGTTCCGCCTCCCTGTGGACAAGGTCCTACACTTGTCCAGTGCCCGGGAGGAGCTGGCAGAGCCTCGTCCAAGCTGAGGAGGAGGAGGAGGGCAAAACAGGGCCTCTCAGAGCCTGGTCACAGCCTGGAGCTGTTCCCCATTCAGGCGTTTCCCAAGGTAGCTGCTACCTAATCAGCCTGCGAAGAACAGTCCTCTTGGTCAGCTGGGGTGGAGCTGGGGTTGGTGCAGGGACCTTGCTGGGCGGTAGGGAGAGGGGCCAAGGAGATGGAGTGAGGGGGAGGGGAGGATGACAAGGAAGTCTTGGCAGGAAACTCCTTTGGCCACAGTTTACAAACTGAGTATCATGTCTGTCTGTGTGTCTCTCAAGGTGAGAGTCTGATTTTTATATCAAAGAGGAAATGATTTTTTTCATATTTGGTTTGTCTATATTATATATATATATACAGTTATATTTTTTTTTGGTTCTCATTTTTTAGGGAGGAAGGAAAGTACTAAGTTGCATTGAGCTGTAATTAAGGAACATTCTTTATAATTTATGATACATTTCTATACTTGCAAAAATTATATCACTTTATGGATATCAAAGAAAAATACCTTTTTATAAAGAAATGGACAGATTCCTAGATAGATGCGAATTACCAAAACTGAACCAAGAAGATATAAAACCCCTGAATAATCCAATAACAGGCAATAAAATTAAGGTAGTAATAAAATCTACCAACTATTAAAATCTCAGGACCCAGTGAATTCACCACTGACTTCTACAAGAACTACAATCTTCTAATGCCAATACTCCTCAAACTCTTTAATGAAATTGAAAGGAAAGAAGTAGTGCCCAACTCATGCCTTGATGCTAGCATTACCTTAATTCCAAAACCAGACAAGGGCTCAACTGAAAAAGAAAACCACAGGCCAATTTCTTTAATGAATATAGATGCAAAAATCCTCAACAAGATACTGGCAAACAGAATATAATAAATCATCAAAAAGATCGTACATCATTACCATGTAAGCTTCTTCCCAGGGTTGCAAGGATGATTCAACATACACAAATCAGTAAATGTAATATATCACATAAACCAAAGCATGGACAAAATCACATGATCATCTCAACAGATGCAAAAAAAGTCTCTGACAACAACCAACATCCATTCATGATAAAAACTCTAAACAAAATAAGTATAGAAGTATGTTACCTCAATCGGATAAAAGCCATCTATGACAAACCTACTGCCAGCATCACATTAAATGGGGGAAAACTAAAAGCTTTTCCTCTACAACTAATAACAAGACAAGGATGTCCATTATCACCAATCTTCTTTAATATAGTACTTGAAACTTTAGCAAAGGATATCAGGCAAGATAAAGAAATAAAACAGATACATGTAAGAGAGGAAAAAGTCAAACTATCTTTATTCAGATGACATGATTCTATGCATAGAAGACCCAAAATATTCTACCAAAAGACTCTTAGAAAATCAACAAGGTAACAGGTTACAAAATCAACATACAAAAATCAATAACATTTCTGGAGCCAATAATGAACCCATCAAGAATGAAATTAGGAAAACAATACCATTCTCAATAGTTTCAACAAAATTAAATACTTAGGGATTAACCTAATGAAAACCTCTATAATGAAAAAGAAGATTGAAAAGGATATCAGAAAATGTTCCTGGGTAGGCAGAACAATTATTGTCAAAATGGCCATACTTCCAAAACTGATATACACATTTAATGCAATCCCAATTGAAATACAACAGCATTCCTCAAAGAACTCAAGAAAACAATCCTAAAATTTATATGGAACCAGAAGAGACCTAAAATAGCAAAAGCAATCCTGAGCAACTGGGGCAAAGCAGAAGGCATCAAAATCCCAAATTTCAAGTTATATTACAAAGCCACAGTGATTAAAAAAAAAAAAACAGTGTGGTAAGGGTACAAAAACAGACATATGAATCAATAAAACAGAATAGAAGATGCAAAAACAATCCCAGCTACACTCAGCTATCTGACAAAGGTGTCGAAAACATACACTGGAGGAAAGATATAGCTCTTTGACAAATGGTGCCAGGAAAACTAGCTATATACATGCAGAAGATTGAATGAATCTAGACCTATATCTCTTACCATGTACTAACCCAAAATCAAAATGGATTGAAGATCTAAATGTTAAAACAGAAACAATCTGTTGGAGGATAAAACAGGTAAAACTCTTAAAGACATAGGCAAGGACTTTCTCAACAGAGCCCCAGTTGCACAGGAAGTAACAGCAAGAATCAACAAATGAGATCATATCAGATTACAAAGCTTCTGCACAGCAGAGTGAAGAGACAACCTATGAAATCAGAAAATATTCTGTCAGCTACTTCACAGACAGAGGGCTAATATCTAGAATATATATTTTAAAAACTCAAAAAATCAGATCTCCTAAAATAAAAGACCCAATGAAAAAATAGCAGAAATTAATAGATACATCTCAGAAGAAGTACAGATGGCCAATAAATATATGAAAAAATGTTCAGCATTGCTGGTCATTAAAGAAATGCAAATTAAAACAACCCTGAAATTCCATCTTACTCCAGAAAGAATGGCTATCATGAAGAAATCAAAGAATAACAAATACTTGTGCTCGCTTCGGCAGCACATATACTAAAATAACAAATACTAGTGAGGTGGCAGAGAAAAAGGAACCTTTCTATATTGCTGGTGAAAGTGTAAAGTAGTACCACTATTGGAATCAGTATGAATATTTAAATTTAAATAGACAATGTGAGAGGTTGCGGGAAGATGGAGTCAAAATCAATGATCTAAGAGAAACATTAATTAACCATACCTTAGGAAACAACCATTGGTGTGAGAGAACCTAATGTGAAATGGTAAGATACTACAGAAGTAAATGCAATAACTAACACACATAAGCTCTGGCAAACACATATGGATCCCCACACACTCATGACTCTATGAAAAGGAAGCACCAAAACTCAGTATGATAGTCCTCTTTAGGACCCTAAATTAAGGTCAGATTATATTTCCTCCATTCAGACAGGAGAAACTTCAGAGAGCTGGTAGGGGCTGAGCTCCATTCCTCTGTAGTTCTGGCTGGGAACTTGGGTAAGTTGGGCAGTATTTGAATTAATTCTGAATAACTGACTTAAGGTCTTTCATACCTGGGAGTGAGAGGGCCATTGAATCCTAAGTCCATGAAGTCTGCCACTTGTTCCATCTGCTGGTAGGTCGGGAGGGTGAGCCAACCCTACCATGCCAGTACACACTCCTAGAGGCCTGGCTGGCCAGTGACCGTGACACTGTCTTCACTTTGACTCTCTCCAAGCGGACTGGGGAGGAGATGAGAACACAAGGATGCATTGGTGCCCTCCTTGCTCTCGTTTGCTTCCTAGGAATGAGGTGAAAGGTTTGCTTCACCACAAACTCTCACAATGATGTGCTGCTTCACCACAGGCCCCCCAAAATGGCACCAACCAATCAGAGATGGAAACCTCCAAAACTCTTCATCAAAATAAAACTTTGCTCTTTGTAAGTTAATTACCTCAAGTATTCATAGCATTGAGAAGCTAACACTGACATATTAGAAAGAAATGAAAACAACCCAACTTTAAATGATGCAAATATAACCTTGATACCATAATCTGACAAAACCAAAATAAACTCATCTCACTAATGACCATAGTTTCAAATTCCTGAACAAACATTTAGCAAATTGTATTCTGTAATGTGTTAAAAAGATAACAACTTATGTCATGACCAAAATGAAATTTACCCAAATAATTCAAACTTGATTTAACATTAGAAAATTAATAAGTATAAATCACTACATCAAGAGACAAAGAAAAAACACATGATCCTTTCAATAAATGCAGGAAAATTATCTATTTTATTGAAAATTCACACCTGTTTATAAAAAATTCTCAGCAGATTATGAATGGAAAAGAACTTCCTTAAGCTATTAAAGCAATTAAATACAAAAACCTTAAAGCAAATATTCTCTTTAAGAGTGAAAAATTAGAAGGCATTCTCTTTAGCATACACAAAACTAGGATACCAGTGTCTCTATTTTCTTCATTATCATATTGAAGATCTTAGGGAGTACGACAGAGTGTGTAAATAAATGGTATAAGAACTGAAAATGAAAACAGAAAAGGTCTTTCCTCACAAATTATGACTGTCTTCATAAAAAAACCAAAAGATTGCACAGATAGTTTATTAAAGTTAATAGTATTTAACAAATTACTGGATACCAAACCAGTATGTAAAATCTATTTACATTTCTATCATCTAAATACTCAAAAAATTAATTTTGAGGCAACATTTCACTTATATTTCAGTTGACACATAATTAACAGATGTATGAGCATATCCTCACCTTGTCCATCTATCATTTCTTTGTGACAAGACCATTCAAAAACCTCTCTCCTAGCTCCCTTGGAGTATACAGTACCTTATTAGCTATACTCATGCTATTGTGTTATGGAACAGGAGCACTTATTCCTATCTACTTGTAACTTGGTACCCTTTAACCATCCTCTACCCATCCTTTCCCTTTCTTCTCCTCCCCAATTTCGGAAACCACTATACTATTTATTACTTCCATGCAGTCAGCTTTTTCTGATTCTGCAAACAAGTGAGATAAGATTCCATTTTAAATACTATCCAAAATAGAAAGTACATCAGAATAATTCCAAGGAAAAAAGACAATCTTTCATGGAAAAAAGCATACAAAACTATAGAATAACTAGTGAAAATCTATATAAGTGGAAATACATGGAGATTTACCTCATAAAACATGCATAAATTATTCTTCACCCTCATGCTTCCTTAAGTTGTACCACTTTTTGGACAACTTTTATTAATATAAATATTTTACCCCAAAACACATTAAACAAGTGTTATTTAAATATTACAAGTCAAACAAAAATACACACTTACTTATTCAATGCCTTCTAGGAAATGAATATAATTTGGACCGATTTGAGTTGCACATCATTTGGATTGGAATTTTGTTAATAAAATTGTATGGAATAGAGGTTATAGGGAAATGAGCTGTCCAAAGAGTTTCCTACTTAGCATAACAATAAATTGACTTTTAGGTACATGTAAGTATACAAGTAAAAACTTTAAATTGCATGAAGACTTTGCTTTTTTCAGGGGCCTTTGAGTAGCTATATGAGTGATCCTCAGACATCTTATACTGTAAAGGTCTTTTTCCTGTTGCTTAGCTTTCATTCCTTATTATCCAAACCAAGTTGCCAAAATACCCCAAGTACATTAGATTTGGTAAGACACAAACTTGGAGAAGTTGGTGAAAGTACATGATATGGCATGGGGGTGGGGGGATATGGTGGATTAACTAACGGGTCAATTTAGAATGCTCAGCTGAACTGAGTTAGTGTGGCTCTGGGCATGGAAGACCCACCCAAGGATTGTTGCCAATGGCATAAAAAGAGAACTGGAGAGGATGATCCTGTGCTATTGATTTTCTGGGAAAAACTTGTGGTGGCTGGTTTTCCAGATGCGAATTCGGCTGTTCTCACTGTCAGAGGAGTTCAGGTCCTCACTGTTGCCAGGGGTGGCTACTGTTCTCAAGAGAGCTCTGGTATTTTCCTTGAGCATCACTTCTTGGCTCCAGTGCATCTCTCGGCCTGGTGGCACAGATCCTTCACCCCACTGGGACAGACTTTCTAGCTTCCACCACTGGCCTTTGGCCCTTCCCAGTGCAGATCCTTGATACAGACTTGCATGAGACACTGCCATGGGTTCTAGGCTTCTGACTGGACTAATGGAGGACACTGCCTTGGGCTTTAGGCCTTTAGCTGGACTTGTGTGGGACATGGGATCTAAGCCCTTGGCTAGATTCTTCAGATCTTTAGTATGTAGACAGATCTCTTGCACTCCTCTGCATTTAACTTTTTGGGTAAATATTACAAAATAATCCTATAAATTATGTGTCCTGTATTAAATCTATTCCCTTGTAAATCCTGACTACAATAGGGGACCATTCTGGCAGTTTAAAGGAGGCAGGTCAGATACATTATTAATTTCAAATGTATAGCTGTCTAAGTTTTCCAGGAGTAGAATTTCTGCTGAGAATTGTGGAAGTGAAATAATTCTTTGACATTATGCAGAATTTAAGGGGCAGATAATTCAGTACTGGAATGGTTAGAAAAACAGTGAATTGATCGGGAGAAAGGAGGGACTTTAAATTTGGTAAACAAAATTGTGATACCAAAGAGATAGGGAAGATGGGGGTTAGGAAGGGACCGAGTCATCAAATATGTATACTTCATTGGGAAGACCTTTATTCCCTCTATTTCCCACCTCATCAGAGCTGTTAGTAGGGGCCTGGCACAGAGCGAGTGCTCAGTTAATTGTCACTGTTGGGATGAACATACATACTATAATAACATAAGAAAATGTTTAATTGAGGACAAAAAATGGTAATTAACTCAACAGAAAACATCACAAGAACTTCAATTAAAACAAAATTGAGAAATAAGTGGATGAGTTAAAAAGTTTCCCAGATTTGAAGCTGTGGGAACAGGATCATATTTGCCAGGTCCTGCTTATCTATAAAGTCATCTACTCGAGGAAACATAAATTCTCTAGGAAAACATGGACTGTGATATGCCTTCCAGGGCCACTTGCCATGAACCTGTCCTCACAAGGGAGCCTTGGAAAGAACTGGTATAAGACCATCCCCAGGGAGACAGTTGGAATGGTCAGGCCTCAAGAACAGATAGTTGGCCTTATTACAGTTGGCTCCCAACAGTAACAAGTAGAGAGCTAGTGCCTGCAAGAGTAAGTGTGTGTGTGTGTGTGTGTGTGTGTGTGTGCAATTTAGAGAAATGGAAAAAGAAAATAGTTAAAGGAGCCCATACTCATACACACAGCCTATAAATGAGCTGCTGGTTCAGAGCAAAACCACTGCATCCTCACTCTGCACTTTTGGGTTCCTCTTCTGAGCCTGACCAGCACAGCCAATGTCCTCATCAGTGTGTGCCAAAGCCCTTGGACAAGGTCAGTGAATAAACGCTTCTATGGTGAAAGCTGGCCCTGCCTCTGTGAGGATCCCCAGAAGTGAACACTCCCCGGCTCCTGTAGTGACTATCTGTTCAAATCAGACAGAGGCTCTGCCCACAGTGGCCATGGGGGAGATGGGTCAGATTTTCACCCTATGAACCTCCCCCTTGCTCACTTTCTCCCTCTCCAGCAGTGTAGCCCTGTTTCGGTTGTCTTCACTCTCCCTGCTTGGTCACTTCGTCCCCTGTGTTTCTCCTCTGTGTTTCCATCAGGATCTCAGTCTTCCCACTTGCCCTGCTGGATCTGCCTGAGGGGCAGGGGTTTTGCATGTGACTGAGGACCAGCCAGACTGGACAAAGGCTCAAAGGCTGGGTGGGGGAGAGACACCAGGCTGATTTCCTGCTCCTTGACCTTGAGGAGGCACCTGGCTCCTAACTTGATTCCACATCACCACACAGGCGCGCCCAGTGTGCTGGGCAGCTGCTCAGGTTCTTTTTTATGTTTGACACTTTATCTCCTTGTATTTTGTCTCTAGGTTGGGGCTCTTTGTATCTGAGCCTTCAATGTATTATTTCTCTATATTAACCTGTCTTATATTTTCACACTTTGGTTGTTTTTATCTTATCTCTCATTCTTTCTTTGCCTTTAACCTTTTTCTTTCTTTTTGGTTTAGTGAGATCTTTCCACTGTCCCTATAATCACTTTTTCTCATTTCTTTCTTTCTTGAGGCTTCTTCTTTATATTGTATCTGTTGGGGTTTTTTACTTTATCTGGCATTTTTCTTGATTCTTGGGGAAAGGGAAGTTAAGAAGTGACTCATTGATGATCCTCTCCTAGAGACTGATACAGAGAATGGGTATCACATTTTATTGTTATTATCTGTTCATTTTGTGAGGGTTTTTTTTTTTTTTTGCAATGTTTCTAAAAGCCAGATTGAGATGAAAGGGAGTTAAATATAGCAAGGGAAAAGGTTAGAAGTAAACAAATTCCTAACAGTGAGCACACTTGGATGGATTAGAAAGGGTGGTAGGATGCTTTTGTACCTAGGCTTTGCGGGAGCAGTTTGATTTATGAGGAGGAGCCTGACCAAGACTTCACAATAATCCTTCTCGTGTGAAAGCAAGCCATTAGAAGATGAGAAGAAATACCGATCAGAATTAGCTTACAGTTTTGACTGTGCCAGTGACTAATTATATTATTTCAACTAATTCTCATGTTGTGGGAGGAAATAACTTGAGATGCAGCTAATGGATGCCACATTAGAATAACTGACAGTGCTAAGATTACATTTCAGATGTGCTGACCCCAAAGTTCCTCTATGATGGGCCTCACTGCTTTCTCCAAATGATGCTCTTAAGTTTCTGTTAACAATTGCCCTGGCCAGGCATCTTCATGGATAGGACTTACTTCAGAGGGTCCTCAGTTTCAGAGGGATATGGAGACACTGAAATGGATCCAGAGTCAAAATAGCAGATGAAGCAAACTGAAGGCAGAAAAAGGAGAGAGGGATAGGAAACCAATAGGAAAATTTGACACGTCTGCACTTTACTCAATCTGGCAAATCTTGAGTGCAAGCAAACTATTTCCAAAGCAACATGAGAAGTAAAAAGTCATCTGATTTTTTTTTAATGAAAGTTAACCCTAACACAAGCTTGAAGAAAATGGAAATGACAATGAGCTTAGAAAAGAAAAGAAGTAGTTAGGACTCTGGGAAGACTTCTGAAGTGAGTTGGTGAGACACTGGAAAGGGCTGTAAATTACAAGGGTTGCCAGCAGAGACCTACAAGGACTCACACGGAGGATGGTTGTTCTTCCTTAAAAGCCTTTTGCCACTGTCCTCCGAACATCTGTCAAATCATGGACCCAAATGCTTTTATCTCTACCACTTTAGTAGGAAATATAAGACAAAAATTCACTAACTGTTGTCTCTTGATTTTATTGCTAAAATCCTCAAAGTTTGTGTGCATGTGTTAATAAAAATCACAGCATGCCAAAATTATTTCTTAAGTTTTTAAATCTTTAAAAATGACACGTTCTCAGTATTATGCAAATCAGATGGGGAAAAAATCAGGTGGGGAAACAATTATTCTTTTCTGGCCATTTAAGGATGTGGGAAGGTCTGGCCTTGTCTTCCCAATAGCAGGGCTGGTGCACTAAGCTGCAGGGTCAGAGAGGCCTGGCAGACACAGGCTGTGGTCTTGCCAGGTCTTTCTATGGGCTATGCTTCGTTTCTCTTCTCTTTTGCTCCCAGTGAAGGGTGTCACTGTGGTTTCCTCTGTTTCTGACATTTCCAATGTAAGACACCTACCCAGCCAGATGTAATTACTTGATTCTCTCCCTGCACAAATAGGCAACAAAGTCTTTCAAACTACACTGTATCTTGTGCCTTCTCCTCTTATCTCTGCTTGTCCAGGGATAACCCAGTCTCACTAATAAGGACCTCTGTGAGATCCTGATTGCCCTTGTATTTTAGAGAGCTGCATTCAAGACTCATTCCTGATTGATTTCTAGAGTATGTCATTATGTCTGTATTTTTAAACAAATAATGACCTTTTTTCTTTTATTAATCTGATTTCTAAATCCTATTTGTTTTCCATTTAATAAAAATGTTTTTGTAGCCACTTCAGGGCCAACTATATGTTTTTGATCTGAGTCAGGAGGGTGGATGCCTTTGCCTTCTTTCTGCAGGCTGCCTGTGATTCAATTTTATTTGGCCTGGGAAATTTTCAGAGAAGGAAAAGGGAACACAAAGTTTATAATGTCTAAATGCTAATAGCAATCAGCAGTGAGTAGAAAGGAAATCTTCATTCAATTCTCACACAAGCCCCAATGAATTTACATCTTTTATATTATATATTAGATTTGAAAATTATTAACTACTAGCCATTATGAAATTTGATTCTTCCAATGTGTCCACTCATTATAAATTTGGGGACAGGAATCTCTGTTCATGATCTTTAATAAAATGGAAGGAAACTTTTTTTCATCAATGAGCCTCTCCTTTATACTATAATAATCCCATTTCTGCTAATAATTCAACTTATTAAAAGAATTTCCTTTATGAGTACATTCTGTCTCTCAATGTCTTCCACAAAATTTAAGAATTATTTCAAATTTATACATAAACTGAGGACTTTTTGAATTTAATTTTTGTTCTTAGTTAGGTTGGTCTTTTTTTTCTTTTACAAATACCTTTTTGGTATACTAGATAATGTGAAATAGGAAGAAAAGGGGCAAAGGGGAGGGGGAAGTGGGAGGAGTAGGGGAAAGGAAAGAAGGGAATGGAATTAATATGAGAAAATGAAAAATGGAAACAAAGTCTTTGTAAATAGGGAGGGATGGAGGGGTTGAAGGGAGGGCAGGGAAAGGGAGAAAAAATAAGAACCAAGAGAGTATGTAAAGGTGCAAATTCCCAATGATGAATATCATTATATTGTATACCAAAAATGTACCAATAAATGGATATACAAAAAAAAATACCTTTTTTTCCCCCCATTAAGTTTATTGGTACATTTTAGGTATAAAATACATTTGCATACATCATTGGGATCTTATAGATTTACATGATGTATCTTGGTTCTTATTTTTTCCCCTTCCCCTGCCCTCCCTTCACCCCCTCCACCCTTCCCTATTTGCCAAGATTTTGTTTCCATTTTTTTCCTTTTCTCATATTTTTTCTTTGCCCTTCTTTCCTTTCCCCTACCCCTCCCACTTTCCCTGCTCCTTTAGACCTTTACTTCCTATTACACAATATCAATTATACATTTTAAAAATTAAAATATCAAGACCTAGGAGACATTACCACAGATTTTACAAAATTTAAAAGGATATAGAAAGCATATTACAAAAATCTGTTTTGAAATAAATTTGACAACTTCTAAGAAGTACCTTGGAAAACAAATTAATGAAACTAATTCTGGAGGAAATATGAAATTTGAATAGCACCTATTAAAGAAAGTATATTCCTAGCTTGAAAACCTACTTATATGACAACAACAGGTCATATATATTTTAACTGATAAATTATATCAAACATTTAAAGCAGAAAAAAAAAGGAACACTTCTCCCCTCATTTTAGGAAATCAACATTGTGCTAATCCTAAAACTGGATAAAGATAATAGAAGAAAAAAGTATGAAACAAATACCTTTTGTAAGAACAGCTTCTTTGAATATCTCAGTCATCAGCAGATTTTTTTAGTACATTTTTCCTATTTTATTATCTCATTACACTTGAGAGCCCTCTGTTCTTTATTGAAGCTCTATTTAAAGCTCTAAGCACATTGTATTATAGTTTGCCAAATATCCCTGTGTTTAGCTGTAATATATGCTGTACATACATAGGATCTATAGCACTTTATTATGTTTGGGAAATACATTCTCAAGTTGTGGATATCATTTTTAAAGGTTTCAGGCATTTTGAGCATTACTGACATTTGAAAACATGAATGTCCTAATTAATGTGTTTTTCTTGAATCCAATGACCTAAAAAAAGGAACAGTAAAGTAAAATTTATTGCACATCTTTCCTATTAAGATACTGTTCTGTTTAATTTATACATTCATACATACACCACATGCATTTTCGGTAGAATGAATAAATGTTCTCTTAATCTTCACAATAAACCTATCAGACAAATATATGTTTCTACCTAGCACAGGTTAGAAAAGTACCCTAATGGTAGTTTATTTATAAATTGATGTAGTTGGCAACACTAAATACTAGAAAAATTAGAATTTGGATAGTCACTTATTCTACCACATTTTCACAAAATGTATATTGAAAGACAGCTATATGCTAGGCAATGTGCCAGGAAGTAAGGACATAATATTTCTATATTAAAGGAGCTCATAATCTAAATATTACCACATATGAAGAATATTTTCTCTAGTAATGGAAGCAAGAACAATGTAATTTCACATGGATTGCAGTGGGTAGAAGTTATTGGAGGCATCAATGTGAATGTAAGAGTTGAGTTTGGCCTCATAGAAGCAGGAGTTTTTCAAATGGAGATAATGTTTGTACAGTGAATTCCAGGAAGGGAAAGATTATATGCAGAGATTGGAGGCATAGAAAACTATAAAGTGTTTAGGAAAGGTAAGTAACAGCTGGAGTATGGAGTGTCGGTAGAAGAGTAAAGAAAAAAATATTTACCAGCGTTTTATGGCAATTGATATGGAGGTTAAAAAGAAGAGATTGGAAGATTTCATTTTAACTTCTGCCATGGGTGACTAAGAATGTGTTAATACCATCAATAACAAAAAGGAGATGAGGGAGAAAGGACATTGATTCTCCTAGAGGCACTGGTAACTGTGCAGGCTGTCATCATTTGTCTTGGTGCCATCCTAAATAAATATAAACTGAACCTGACAATCTGGAACTTTCATTACAATTGTTTCAAAACTTAGGGAGCAGAAAATTATGCTCCTTTACCCATCATTTTAATGTTAAAACTAAGCTCCTCCAGCTACTATTTGTACTAAACTAAAGGAAATGGAATGCTGCTGGTCACCTTACAGGCATCCCACAGGATAAATGTCCTTAAAATATCTTGAAGCTCCCCTCCCTTTTGGTGTTTCTTTTTCTTCTGTCATCTATTCCCTTTCCTGCTGTCATTCAAAAATGCTATGTCTCTCTGTAAGATCTGTTTACCTTTATGGCAAAAGCATTGTTTCTGTGGTGATTTATAACCAATATCACTTTCTGAACTTAAATCGTATATATGCTACTCAATCATTCCATACCACCCCTACTCAGATCTCTGTGTTTCTAGGTCAGTTGCTCTCCTTTTCATTGTAAGGGCAAAACTGGACAATGGACATGGGAAGCATCAAGAGGATTGTAGCTACTTTTAGCACTGTAGGCCTTGAACCACTGAGTACCATGATGTGGTCCACCCACTCATGAGAGCTAGGATCTCTCCCACACAACAGTTGGGAGCCAATTCTAAAGCTGGCAGTAATCTGTCTTTCTGGAATTCTCCCTTGAGACTTCTTAGGGCTGGGTATAGTCTCAGGAAGCTACCAGTGGTGGGATTGGATGCTCAACCCTCTCTCAATCACTCTCCACAGAAGACACTTTTGAGGAAACAAACAATTCAGCAAGACAAAGAGTACTTTAATTTGCAGTCTGAAGCAGAGAAGTCTATGGGAATTTAATGACCTCAAATCTCTGAATCAGAAATTTTTAAACCTTTGTGGGTTCCAGCTGCCTTTAGAAGTTGAGAAATTATGGAATCTCCAAGGAAAATGCTCTAACATATATAAGTATTCCTACAGTGTTTCAGAGATTCATGAACGCTCTGAAACAGGGGTATAGGGATTCCCAGATTAACTATGCCACATAATTTTTTCACCCAGAAAATAGATGATTCTGTATCATAAAATGATATATTTCATTCTATAAGATCTAAGTATGCATAAGAGAAACTAGGTTTGAAATGGTTTGAAATTTGAAATTATAAGAGGAACATTTATTTAAAGTAGTTCTACAAGATACACAAACTTCCCCAGAGACTGAAGCTTTCTAAGAGAACAATCTACATAATTTAAACAAAAGTTCATATACAACTCAAATGGATTAATTTCATTCCTGAAATAAACAGTTTCTAGAGAAATAGTAAATAACAAGAAGCTGTGTAATATTTTATTTCCTGTGGTCACAGCATGCTAGAACAGCAGAAATACTGTGCCTAACGGTTGAATGTGTCCTGCTCCTCTTCCATAAGCATGATAAGAATCACAGCCTCACATTTTAGCAAGACATTTTCTACACATTTTAGCAAGACATTTTCTACAATAGCACACCTTGTTCATTGTTCTGTGGTCATGGAGTGTAGACTTCTCTTCCTTAGCTCACCAGCACTACAGTTTGAGAGTTCAAAATATGTGTATCAGGAAAATTCTTTCCCCCAGGAACTGCCACATGTTATAATGACTTAGAGTTTCTTTTCATTATAACCAAAATTCTATCATATTTCTTTGTTTATAATGTTATTTGTATATATATGATAATACTAATAATAATATTTGCTTAGGATTTTTAGTGAGTCCAGTAAATATTACTCTTCTGATCTGTTTCTGAATCAATTGAAAAATAAAACATAGAGACAACATAGGCCAAACAATCAGCTTTGTCAAGGCACAAAGTAGACACAGACTTCCTACTACAGAAGACCAGTTAGACAGAGAGATATATTCCCCTTAACTGGCAGCACTGGACAACACAGCCTTTTCAAAAAAGGCCCCAGAGAAGGCTACTTCCTCCTAAAAAGGTGAGAGGAAAGGGGTAGAACCTCTGTAATGGCTTTCTCCCTTGACCACTCAGGGAGGCCACGTCATCTCCCCTGTGATGGAGTAAAGGAAAGGCAAAGATCAGGAATGTTATGTTATGACAATTGCCTTCACGTGAAAGGAAACATCAGAAATACTGCAGAAGTTATTCCCAATGCACTCCAACCCTAATGTAATCAGTGGTTTATTCTCTTGCCCCATTAAGTCTAAGATTAATCAGGCCTGTAGCAATCAAGATGATCCTGCTTCCACCCTCTAGTGGCTATTCTCCCAACACAAATGTGAGAAATGCGTTTACTTGTCCAGACTCAAAGAATGGATTTCAGAGGCAGGAAGAACAGCAAAATTTAATGCAGTTTCAGTCTTGCAAGCCTGGCTGTCTGAGGGACAGGCACATGCAAAGCAGTCACATCAAGCTATTTAAACCCTAGCACGAAGGCAGTCTCTTCCCCTCTGTTCCTTATTGGCCGAGTACTAGGGGAGGCACAATCTTTCCCCAGCTGTCACCTAATGTTTCATCACTTCTTTGTAAGGCAGTTCCCCAGTCCACCTCCCAATTTCAGTTTGGATTTCTTCATAATACTGTCTGTTCTTTACTCTGGGACTTTCTGAGGAACAGATGTTCCTGTGTAGTGATTTCATGTGACCTTGCAATTACACTGCTTATGTTCTACTTAGCTTTAGCAAGAAGAACATGCTTTTCTTCTCCCTTTCCCTACTCACACCTACATTCTACAAAGACTCTCTTACTCACTATTTTTATGTTTCCCTCAAGGTCACATCTGCCCAGAGACTCTCTAAATCCATGAACTTTGTCAGGCAGTTAGAAAACTGCCAGTGATTTTCCACTCAGAATTTAACTATTTCATCTTGAAAATGGACTGCTTTTAGTTTATTTTTCTCTTACACGAATCATTGTTCTATTGAGAGGTTCTTGGAACTTCTAGGAAGTTTTAAGATGGCTCCAAAATGGGTCAGAACAGTAAATTAATCAAATCAATTATGACAACACTCTAAACTCACAGATGAAAATTCATTCTTTATTCTTTTCTCCTTAACAAATTATGTTCACCTACAGTGCCAACCTAACTTCTCAGTGGTTCTTCAATGAGATTAAATCACATCATTAAGGTACATTTATAAATGGAGTCTCAAACGTCATGATACATATCAGCCATTTTGTAAATTGTTGTTAACTTAAATAAGATATAGACCCTCAGCTCTAAATAGGAAACCCAAGGAGTCACTGATGGTTTTTAATTGTATCTCTATATAGTTGGCTAAATAAAATATCATAATTGTTTTCCAGTTTAACAAAAAAACACCATATATATATATATATATATATATACACACACACACACACACACACATATATATATATACACATATATATATATATGACTTCAGAAAACAGATTTCAATTCAAATTTAAATATCACCATGGCTATTTATTAAGATACATAATAAAAGTCACATTAAGTGCTCACGGTTAGAAGATATGGCCAGGGATTTAGCTCAGTGGCACCCAGCCTGCCTCGCAAGCACAAGGTCTTGAGTTCAATCCCTGGTACCAAAAAAAGATAGAGCAACAAATTTTGAAGTTCATTTTTAATATTTACAAGGAAAGATTTTATATTATAGAATATAAAATATGATCAAAATATACAGTGAACATTTACATTTCTAAAAATTAGTACAGTAAGAGATGCATTACCATTATCCCTCTCAAAATATGCCTCCTTGCTTCAAATTCATTATACTTCTTGCCACTTTCTAAAAAAGTTCTGGAAGTCCTCTTTCATGAGTGTTTTTATGAAGTATGATCAAAAATTTGGTAAATGTCATGCTGAGTGCCATCCAGTGGAAAGACAGGCTCATAAAAAGATTATGATATGTCTTCATCTACCTTGTTCACTGGATTTGACACCATGTAACTTCTGGCTCTTCTTCAAACTCAAAATGACCACAAAATGTAAATGCTTTGAATCAATTCAGGACATGAAGATAGCTACAACAAGACAATGAAAGACACTCATAAAAAGAGGACTTCCAGAACTGTTTCAGAAAGTGGCAAGAATAATGGGATAAGAATGTTTAGCAATCTCGCAAACGCAAGGGCCCAGGTTCAATCCGCGGTATCAAAAAAAAAAAGAATGTTCAGCAAAGGAGAGTGTTTGGAGAGAGATTAATGTCAATGTGTCATTTATTGTAATACTTTTTAAAAATTTAAATATTCACTGTATTTTTTCAATCATACCTCATAAATGCTTATCTGAAGTAATAAAATGTTTTATTTTCTTGATGTTATTTTTTCAACACGGAGGAGGTCATATAATTTTTAACTCAGTCATGAAGACAAAATCTGAAAGGACTGAAATTAAATATAAAATATAAAAAATAAGATTCTGTCTTAATAAATGGTAATACTTGTATGGAGCATGTAAGTTTTCATACCTGTGCTATAAAGTGCTGTACATATGTATCTCTGTAATATAATTTAAGCAGACATTCATCTGTAATAGTATAGATGTCAAAGAACTAACAAGGTCACCAGGTACCATTCTCTTCCAGAGTGGCCACCAGATCAGACCATCCACCCTGGGCCAGCTCCTCTTCAAACACCATGAGTTCTCTGTTACCCGCCACAGTGATTCAGTGGCAAATGTCATTGCCAGCAGAGCAACACAATGAGGTAAGATGTAATTTCCATTATATTACACCATTTATTTGAACAAATGTTTGACTGGTTAATTCTCAATGGTAGCTCACAGACACTAGATGCTGGGTATCACAGAATATTATTCCTGGCACAATGAACCACAGGTAACCACCTGTCCTCTAGTAGTTCCTAGCGATTGATCAGGTCAAACCTCAGTATCTTCTTGGATAAATCCTAGACTTTTCTGGAGTCTAGTTCACTGACTTATCTTGCCCAAGTCTTAACCTGTCCACTAAGTGCAGGCTTCCAAGCCACATCTTAAACATCACTCCCTTATCTTTCCCTTCCATTTCTAGGTCCCCAAGAGAAGTCCTGAATATAAGAACATACCAAAGTGAAAGTTATCAGAATAGAATATCATCCAGACACTGCCTTGACCTATCAAAATTGACACATAGAAGGAATCTAGACTTTCAAGGTATGATAGGATGAACAGTTTCTAAAATACAGATAGTAAATATTAGAATTTAAAACATGGATAAGAGAGGGGAGTTTGATAAGATTTAGATAAATGTCAAGCAATCAACACCAAAAATGAAAAAAGGAAGGAGAAAAGAAATAGTGAGGATTGGAAGAAGATACAAAAAGAAGAAAAGAAGCAACAGAGAGGGAAAAGTGAGAGTTTATACAGAGGAATAGATGTAGGGAAAAACAAAGAAAAATGATGGAACGAGTTGGAATTTAAGCAGGAATATACTAACTAGATTTGATAAGTATTTGAAAGTGGGAGGGATCTGATACATAAGAAAAGTACAATAGAGATTAAACATGAACATAATTACTTTCTAAAAGTTACAGTAGTAAGATGTGAGCATGATAATTATAAATCCTCCTTCTCTGAAGATGAAAAGAGAAAAGGATTTACACCTAGAGGCAAAGGAATGGATCCAAGTTCTCGGAAAGTCGAGTCCAGAAAGGCTGGATTTGGTCCTGCTCATAGGCTCCCTTTCTAACAGAGATGGTTGGATTTCTTTCTGCCCAGGGTCCATATCCTTCAATCCCAAACCCAGAGGGAAAACTGTGGCCTGTTAAGAAAGCATGCAGGAACTACAACCATGCCGCATCTCCAGCATGCACCGCGTAGGTGGTTAGTGCAGTGGCAGCAACTGCTTGTGGGGGAGTATGGGAAAAGGTGGATGACTGGGAAGAGTTAGACGTGATTGTCTTCAGAAATGTGCAAACAACTCTCAGTGAGGCACAATCCTGAGAATTAAAATGTTTATATTTACACTGAAATGACAACATTCATCTAAAATTAGGTATACAAAGATTGAGCATATTTTTCTCTAGAAAAACCTTCAAAGATCTCTCAAGTGTACCCATAGTATGATCTTCTATAAACCAGTATCTTGTATAAGCTAATAGCCCTCAAACATTCCATTCCTGAATTTCTCAAACCTCTCTTCAGTTGACAAGGCCCTTATTCACAGCTATATTATTTTTTCACCTTTGAATGCATGCTGGTTATCGGCTAATCCTGCAACATTGAGGGCACTGGAACAGATGCAATACTTCACTGAAGGCCTGATCAAACCAGAGGAAAATGTAACCATCAGCTCTGTAATTTTAATATTGTGATTCTATGTACACATCCTGTGGTGTCCATGTCATTTTCACTCCGACATTACACTACCAGTTTACTAGGCTGTACTGAGTTCCAAAACATTTATCGCCACACATCCACCATGTTTTATAATTGGGTTTCTATGCCCTACTGAGTAATTTAAATTATCTTACACCTCTCTTGTGTTTTTCCTGTCCTTCCCCCTCAAGGGCCCCAGATGGTGGACCTACGGAACAGCAGCACAGTGACAGAGTTCATCCTTGTGGGCTTTGAGCAGAGCTCCCCTGCCACACGAGCACTGCTCTTCACTCTCTTCCTAGCCCTCTACGGCCTTGCCATGGCCATGAATGGCCTCATCATCTTCATCACGTGGACAGACCCCAGGCTTAACAGCCCCATGTACTTTTTCCTTGGCCATCTTTCTTTCCTGGATGTTTGCTTCATCACCACCACCATCCCACAGATGTTGATCCACCTGGTAGTCAAGAACCACACTGTCTCTTTTGTTTCTTGTATGACCCAGATGTATTTGGTCTTCCTTGTGGGTGTGGCTGAGTGCATCCTCTTGGCTTTCATGGCCTATGACCGTTATGCTGCTATCTGTTACCCCCTTAGCTATACCCAGATCATGAGCAGACAGGTCTGCGTAAGGCTAGTGGGTACTGCCTGGATCTTTGGGTTGATCAATGGCATATTTCTTGAGTATATATCATTCCAGAATCCCTTCTGCAGAGACAACCATGTAGAAAACTTCTTCTGTGAGGCTCCCATAGTGATCGTCCTGTCCTGTGGGGACCCTCAGTTTAGCATGAAATTGATCTTTGTTGATGCCACTGTGGTGCTGCTCAGTCCCATGGTCCTCATTGTCGCCTCCTATGCCCGCATCCTGGGCTCCATCCTTGGCAGAACCTCCTCCTCAGGTTGGGGCAAGACCTTCTCAACTTGTGCCTCCCACCTGACTGTGGTTATCTTTTTCTACACTTCAGCCATGTTCTCTTACATGAATCCCCGAAGCACACATGGGCCTGACAAGGACAAGCCTTTCTCCCTTCTCTACTCCATCATCACCCCCATGTGCAACCCCATTATCTACAGTTTTCGCAACAAGGAAATGAACAGGGCTATGGTGAGGGCCTTTAGGAGGACCAACCTGGCCCAGGCAGAGTCTGTCTAGCAGGAAGGCCCCTGGGAAAAAAGCTTCCTCCCCTGGATGGGAGATGTTACAAGTAGCAAGTAAAAAAAAAGTTACAAGTAACTTTCCAATGCTGAAAATCTCCAGAAAAAAACATTCATGGCTTTCTTGGCACAGGAATCAGACTTAGGTGCTTCTCCTCATTTCTAAGGCATATCTTTCTGACTCATTTCCAATACCGCTTTGTCTTAGATGTTCCTCAAGAATTTGAGCCATTCCTGAATTTTTTCCTCCAAGTTTTGCAGCAGCAGTCAATAAAAACCTTGTACTCAATTATATTTTTTGTTTAATACTTTTATATGCCATCCCTAGCCTGAATTTTGCATATACATTTAGGAGTGAATCTATCTCAGTCTCTCTCTTTCTCACTCTTTTTCTTTTTCCTTCTCTCTCTCTCTCTCTCTCTCTCTCTCTCTCTCTCTCTCTCTCTCTCTCTCCCTCGTTGGCATTCTGACATCTAGTGTCAATTCCTGCACCTGCCCTCACCCACTCCACTCCTATATGGAAAAAGTATTTGAAAAAATAACAAAAAGGGACTAGGGATATGCACTAGTGTTGGCATCAGAAAAGAAGACAAAGGTCAGCAATTTGAAAGTTATGTTTCAGCCCCCACTAGTCAGTAAGGAAGAATTTTTTGTGTCCCTAAATGCCAAAGCTGCACTCATTGTGTCTGCGTTTATGTGTTGTAGGAGAGGGGTGAGTGGAATAGGTCTCTGTGTTCAACTTCTTCTCCTGAATCTTTTCTTTAGGAAGATGACTGACTGTTTCCCTTCCCATCCAAGTAGTAAGTGCCCCTATAGAGCTTCTAAAGCCACAAGTTTCCTTCCCTATTAATTATGTCCCCTTCCATTCACTGCCTTTCTTTTTCTCTTCCATTTTTCATTCATTCCTACTCAAAACTGTTCTACCTTACCTCCTCATCTTAACAATATCCATTTCACTTTCTGTCCTTTAAGGAACCCTTCTCCACACCCTCTCCACCATTACAGAAGTCTTTTTATTTTCAACACTATATCCTCTCTGGCTTCCTCTAGCTTCTCTCTTTCATCAGCCCGAGCTTGCTTTGAGAGAGCTGTTCATTTTCAGCAGTTCCTTTTCTTTGGAAACTACATTTTTCTCATGCTTGTTTCATAATAAATAAGGAAGAGAGAGAAATGAGCTGTTCTTTGTTTTCCAGTGCTATTATCAGAATATCAACACTGAAGGGGAAAGCCAATGGACATTTTCCCCTGACTTGTGACCCTTACCCATATTTTCTGTGCCCCATAATTATGAAGCCCATTAAATCCATTTACTGTACAAAATATTCCTGATCAAGGGGCGTTCAGTCTCTTAAATAGAAAACCTTGCACAAATACCAGACAGACCAGTGATCACAAACTGAAAGAAGCAATCCTAAGTATAACAGGCCCTTCATTTCCTCATTCCCTTTAACATCTTATAAGCCCTTACTCTGTAAGAGAGAGTTGCTTTTTGCACTTCAGAGCCAATGGTCCCTCTCAGGTCTTTATCTTAAATGAAGCCTGTCTTTGCTGCAAGTTTTTCTTCCTCTCCTTTTATTTCTTATAAACACACTTTGAGATATCCTTAAATAGATGTACTACCCTTTCTATAAGTTGTACATCTCACATTACCCTGTGCAATGACTTAAAGAAGTAGCTTTACTCCACAAAACTCTATAATCTTTTGAGTAAAATTTGGTGAATCTCTAGAAATCAAAGAATGGGAGAAACTATTCTTAGTAAGGTGGAAGAAATGAGACATCACTGCTATGCAGAAGAAACAATAAACACAGAATTTAAAAGTTTCTATTGTCAAAAAAAACTGTACAAAAGTTAAGCAGGAAAGAAAGTCTTTAACTGCGCAAGCTCAAGGACCCAAGTTCGATCCCCTGGTACCAAAAAAAAAAGAAAGAAAGTCTTTAAGACTACTGTAACAGGAGCTGGACTCAACTCCCTTGAAGTAAGAGACTGAGAGATTTTTTGGTACCAGGGATCAAACTCGGGTCTTTGCGCTGGTGGGGCAGGCAAAGCTGAGAGATTTTTAAGAGCTGCCTTGTGTTTGCTAATCAGTCTAACCTAATGGAAAAGTAAATTTCCTTGTTTCTTCAAAACAAGCAATAGTTTTACTATTCGAAACAAGGGGCCTAGCAAAGTTAGATATCTACTCCTATCCTCAGAGACTGAGAGATAGGAAGTTAGGCAAGTAGTTAGGCATTAGTGGGACTGAGGGACAAAGAGGGTGAAGGTTCCAAAGTACTATTCATTGCCAGTTAAAGAAAGATTTCAGGGCTGGGGATTTAACTCAGTGGTTTCGCCGCCTGCTGCTCAAACGCAAGGACCAGAGTTTAATCCCTGGTACCAAAAAAAAAGAGAAAGATTTCAATGTATAATACGCTTATAATTATTTGTTCGGTCTCAGACCCAAAGCGATCCCACAGAACACAGTGACATTTTAAGGTTACACATTGTCCACATTTCTTCTGATACCTGGCTACTTGGCCCTTTAACTCCAGAACAAAGGATACTACTCTGGCCAACATAGCCTACAACCCAATTATATTAGGGAAGGAAATGTTGTTTAAGGACCCTCTTGCCTTGGGCTAGGACCTGGCTTAAATTAAGAGCTTATCTTTTCTAAATTTCTTACATGATCAAAGCCCCTGAGGAAAAAATGACTATCTAAAAAGGACAGGAAGATATTTTGCAATTCCAAAGTAACATTTCAGTAAAATGTTGATAAGTATCATAATTATCCTAGTTCCCCTGACACCTAGAGTAACTCTTGAGTGCATAAACATGTACCCAAATTCACATTCAATGCAGATGCCTTCCTAGGACTGCCTGCCTTCTTGCTTGAAGGAGTAACTCTGTATCTACTTTACAATAAATTCTACCTATATTTCTGCACAGTCCATGTTGTTTGACTGAATTTTTCTTATCAAAGTTACAAAGAAAAGGCGAGCCAATCCCAGCGCCCAGGAGGAGGCTCCCCCGCCATCCCACCACTCCTAGGGCAAAGGAGCTGAGCCAATCTTGGCACCCAGGAAGAGGCTCCCCCACCACCATTCCACCCTCCCAGGGCAGAGGAGGTGAGCCATGCAGGAACCAGCAGCAACCCACCCCACCCCCGTGGAAATGAGAAGACAGGTAAACAAGCCTCAAATACAGACTTCCAGATCACCTACAGCAACCCCAAAGGGAAATGAGCTGGTACAATCTGATACTCAACCACCTGGACTCCCTGAACTGGCAACAAAAGAGGACCTGGAAAAAATGAAATCAGAAATAATTTCTCGGATAACAGCAAAGATTGTGCCAATAGTGCAAGACATGATTAATAAATCTAGAGAAGGCACAGATAAAAAAACAGAGCTGAGGAACATGATGGAATCCCAACATAGGAACCAAATGGAATCCATAAAACAGATGCAAACAGACTTCCAGGAGATTAAAAACTACATTGAAAGTTACACAGCAGAATGAACCAATGTGAGGACAGAATTTCAGATATAGAAGATAAGATTGCAATTAGTGACCAGAAAGAGAAAAATTGCTTTAAAATTTTAAGGGACTATGAAAAATCAATCCAGCACCTGCTAGATGATGCAAAGAAGAATAACATAAGACTGATTGGAGTCAATGAAGAAACAGGAGAGGGTGCAGATGACAAAAAAAACCTGTTCACAGAAGTGATAGCAGAAAACTTCCCAAGCAGGGGAAAAGAACTTGACATACAGATAAGTGAGGCCTACAGGACACCAACTAGCCTTGATCAAAAAAAATCTACACATAGGCATATAATAGTTAGGATTCCAGAAATCCAAGAGAAGAATAAAATTCTACAAGCAATGAGAGAAAAGAAACAAATCACAGACAAAGGAAAGCCCATCAGAATCATAGCAGACTTCTCAATGCAAACCCTCAAGGCAAGAAGAGCTTGGAGTGATGTATTTCAAGCCCTAAAGGAAACAGCCTCCAACCCAGATTGATGTACCCTGCAAAACTATCTTTCAAAATTGATGGAGAAATAAGATACTTTCATGATAAAGAGAACCTTAGGAACGTCATGAATACCAAACCAGCACTCCAAAATATTTTAGACAATATCCTAGGAAAAGACAATGAGGATGTCAACCCCAGGAAGCCCAGCAGAGTGAATCTGCTGGGCGTGACAAATTAAACACAAGGGGGAGATTCCAACAAAAAGAAAAAGTCATGACAAGGCTTTTAAAACTTTTAACTTCATCTCCCTAATGAGTGTATAATTCAATCTTGTCATTCTACTGATTAGTACTTTTCTGATTCTAGTGTTCCACACCTTTCTTTGTGCTGTACTGGCTATTTATCATCTTCTTGTGTCTACTTTTTAATTGGATTGTCTATTAATGAGCTGCAAGGGTTCTTTATATATTCTGATCATAGGTTATATGCATTGTAAATATGGTCTGTTTAAGGACTACTTTTCATTTTAAAGATGTCATTTAAAGTTCTAAATTTTGATGGAAGCTCATTTATCAATTTTTTTCTTTTATACATCATGTTTTTTGTCCTAGGTAGTTCTTGCCTACCTTAAATTCATAAATATTTTCCCTTATAATTTCTTCTTAAAGTTTTATAGTTTTAGTCTTTCATATTTAGGTTCATAGATCCTTTCAAGTTATTTTTATGTATGGAAATAAAGGGTTGAGGTTAATTTTTTATATACAGATACCAGGTGTTCTAGTGCCATTTGCTGAAAACACTATCTTTTCCTCGGCTCTTGAATTGAGTTTATACTCTATAAAATGTTAATGTTTAATAATCTTTCAAAACTCAGTGGACCATATATGTGTGGTTCTATTTCTAGATTCTCTGTTTTATTCCAATGATCTATACATCTTTCCTTACATCAACACTGCCTCGATTACTGTAGCTTTAGAGGAAGTCTTAAAATTAGGTACTAAACGTCTTCCAACACTGTTTTTTTTTTTCTTTTCTAGGTCTTCTGTACTCCTACATAACTTTTAAATTTCACTATCCAATTCATTTATAGCAAGTATACATAGACCTGAATTTTTATATATACCTTGTGTTTTCTTTTTTTTTTTTTTTGGGTACCGGGGATCAAACTAGGGTCCTTGCGCTTGCACAGCAGGCGGCAAAATCACTGAGCTAAATCCCCGGCCCTACCCTGTGCTTTCTAATCCTGCTAAATTCAAATACAAGTTCTGGGGGCTACTAGAGATTTCTTAATATTTTCTCTGTAGATGATCATTTCATCTACATATAAAGATTTGGCTTCTACCTTGCCAATCCTATCCTAATTGTGTCATTTTTATTGCCAAACTATTTTGGTTTAGGCCTATGTTTCAAAGTTTAATGGACATGGGCTGGGGATTTAGCTCAGTGGTTTCACTGCCTGCCTTGCAAGCTAAGGACCCGAGTTCGATCCCCGGTACCAAAAAAAAAAAGTTTAATGGGCAGATGAAGAGTAGGCATATCTGCCCTTGTTCCCCACCTTAGGGAGAAAGCATTGTATCTTCTCCACTCATAAAAGGCATTTTTTGTTGAAAGTATGGAGTACATGTCTTTAATCTGTTGAGAAGGTTCTGTTCTGCTTCTAGTCTCCTGATAGCTTTTACCATGAACAGCTGTGGAATTTAGTCCAATTCTTCTTCTCCAACTAGTGACAAGATCATATGGCTTTTTCCTTTCCTCTATTAAAATGATGACTTCTGGGGGTGGATCTTCCAATGCTGAACCAACACTGCCATCCCTATAACAAAACCACTTTCTACATACTGCCAGATCTGACTTCTATTAGTTTGTTTTGTTAAACAAATTTCTATGTTCAAACTTTTTTCTTCTATTATCTTTATCCAGTTTTAGGATTAGCACAATATTGATTTCCTAAAATGAGGAGAGAAGTGTTCCTTTTCTTTTTTCTGCTTTAAATGTTTGATATAATTTATCAGTTAAAATGTATATGAGCCTGTTGTTTTCATATAGGTAGGTTTTCAAGCTAGGAATATACTTTCTTTAATAGGTGCTATTCAAATTTCGTATTTCCTCCAGAGTTAGTTTCATTAATTTGTCTTCCAAGGTACTTCTTAGAAGTTGTCAAATTTATTTCAAAACAGATTTTTGTAATATGCTTTCTATATCCTTTTAAATTCTGTAAAATCTGTGGTAATGTCTTCTAGATCTTGATATTGTAATTTTTAAAATGTATATTTGATATTGTGTAATAGGAAGTAAAGGTCTAAAGGAGCAGGGTAAGTGGAAGGGGTAGGGGAAAAGAAAGGAAAAGAAAAAATATGAGAAAAGGAAAAAAATGGAAACAAAGTCTTTGCAAATAGGGAAGGGTGGAGGGGGGTGAAGGGAGGGCAGGGGAAGGGGAAAAAATAAGAACCAAGAGACTCATGTAATGGTACAAGATCCCAATGATGTATGTAACTGTATTTTATACCTAAAATGTACCAATAAATTTAATGGGGGGGGGGAGTTACAAAGAACAGACAACCTAGGAAATGACTAACCTGCCTTCGGGTGACAGGGACACTATCTTCTTTGATGATTGCATTTCAAAGGTATAGTTCCAATTCCTGAGAAAGATCATTTCCTGAGAGGTAAAACTACCAAAGGGCTTCTAATATCAAAGGGACAGGGAGAGAACTGGTAATTACAAGTTTTCTAAAATAAATTATCTAAGAAAAGTTAACCTATAGTCAAGTAGAAACCTGTCTAAAGTTTGTCAAGCAGAGAGAAATGTTAAGGCCTTCTTCATCACCATGGAGAACATGGGTCTCAGCTTACCTAGTTTGAAAATTAGGGTCTCAAAGAGTCTTTAAAAGTGAAAATTTTTACATGAAGGAGAGGGAGAGAGAGAAGGGTGCTTTCAAAAGAGTTTTCTGAGAAATAATTTCTTAGCTTTACAGTTGCCCAGCACTGGCGAACGCTAATATTTTAAAGAAGACCATTCCAACTTTTAAAGATCTCCAAGTCTAGTAAGGAAGATAAGAACAAATAATGATAACAGCAAAGGTAAGCATTATAAGAGGCCTTTACTACAAAAGCACTTTGGTACCACAGATGGTAACAGCAGCTCACGTTTATAAGTACTTATATTCTAAGAGCTTGACATTTAATCCTCACAAAACCTTGCAAGATACTAGTACCTCCCTCACTTGATAAAAAAAACTGAGACACAGAGACGCCAAATAACGCTTAAAACAATGGCGATTACTAACTCTAGTGCCCGGATTCCAGGGGCTGTGCTCCTACGGCCCGGAAGACTGGTGCAAGCTTTATACAGAGGTCATATTTGCTGAGCCATGAAAAACACGCAGGACTTGTAAGGTGGAACACTAGGACAGGAGAGTTGGATGTTAGGGACGAATACAACTTTACTCAAGAGCAATCGCCTGATTCCTGTCGGTCCAACACAGACGGCAGGTGTGTTCGGACCCGGAACGTTGGAAAAGCAGGACCAGAGTAACCTAGCACCGCCTTCTCAAGGGCGAGCACTTTCTCCTTTATGGCTCCGGGCTCCGGGCCGGAACCGACGCGAGAGGGGCTCTCACAGAAGCTACAGCCCGGGAGGCGTCCCCCGTGACACAGGATCTGGTCCCTGGAAGGACACCAAGAGCCTTCCCTCCCCCCAGGGTCAGGAAAAACCTAGGAAAATGCAACTAGAGCTACCCGGAAAGTGAGAGTCCTTTCCAAGTCCCCTTTCATTTTCAAATGCAAAGCCGGAGGGCGCGAGGTCAAGTTCTAGAGTTACCACAGCCCGGCCCTAAGGCCAAAAATGCAGGATAGCCAGAGATTCTCGCCCTCGGGCTCTGGCCGGACCCTGTACTCCTTCCTGTCAAATGCCGAGCCGACGCCATGCTGTCCCGCCAGTCTCCAGGACTCCCGCCCAAATTACCCAGGAAGCTGTGGGGCCCTGACCGGATTAGAACCACGAAGGCGGTGGGTGTGGCAAATAAACTCTGGGATCACTGCTGTAGCAGCCAATGAGCTCCTTCTGCCTGCCCGCCCCGCCCCGGCCAGATTGAGCTAATTGGTCTACCTCTGCGGAACACTATCTATTTTGGGAAATTGCGGCTGCAGCAGTCCCCCGAAGCTGGAGATGCAGAGCCTGGGACTTGGGATACCCTCCCAGCCCAGTGAAACTGTGGAGATGCCTCTCCTGTTTGGCGATGGGTGGGTCGTGAGCCGAACAGGGCTGGAGGTGGACTGAGCCAATCGCATCCGGCCTTCAGAGCTCCCACTTGGGCCAACGATCAAACCCTGGTCCTTTCCAAGCGATAGCCCACTTTCAGCTAATTGTGTAATGCTGGGCTCCTCTTCCAGCCTGTGAACAACCGCAGTGTCCTCTGAGCCGCCTTTTCCCTTACTCACTCGAAGAAACCACCCCTGACCCCATGTTCTGCGTTTATTGGGCTCTCTTTGGGCTCCCATAATAACAAGTGCCTTTACCCGTCGCCGTACTCCCTTACTGAGCACTTATTTTGGCACGTATTTGCTTTTCTGTCTTCCCCACTAGTGTGTGGTTCATTTTTAAATCTTTGACAGGGTACCTGGCCTCAGAAGTGCTAAAAAAAAAAGCAAAACTTCTGAAGTGGGAGGGGAATATCTGGAGCCTTGAACCTCATAAGAGAGCCTTTAGGCACCTGTTAGTGACCTCTGGAATACTCAGTTTAACAAACAGAAATATGGTTTATCCAGGACATGAAAAACAAACACATTTAGAGCCTCTTTAAGGCCAACCTTTTCGGGCTTCCAATATGATTTTATATGTTTGTTTTTGTTTTTCCAGTCTAAAGACCTAGATATCTTCTGCTTGCTTCCTCAGCTCAATCTTCACCCTCTTTACCCAGCTCTGGACAGAGGAGAGTGACCTGTGCGGACCGTGTAGGCAGGTTCCATTACATCTGGTTTCTACTAGGTTGAGCCAGTGAGGAGCAAAGGCAAACCGGAGAGAAGCAGGAACAGGAGGCTGGGCACTCTCTCAGTGGGAATTATGGCAAGCCCATTTGAGTCCTTCTCCCCTAAAATCTTAGCTCCTTTTGCATGGTGTTCTCCAAGTTCTAGAACCAAACCCTCACATTACCTCTTCATGAATAGCTCTTCTGATAGTAGAATTCTTCTACTTTCCCTATACCCCACCAACATCTTTGTAAATAATCCGTTATTAAATTATTCAAATCATGCTGATTTGGTTATTCCGTTTGTTTTCTGGAGATACCTTGATACGAAACCATTTCCCTTTACTAGGCAACAGAACAGTTATCTCAGATGGATACATTTAGAGGCCATATGACACAGTAGAAAGAGCACAGGCTCTGGAAATAGACAAAATCGGGTTTCCTGTCATTCATTGATTCATTCATTTGATGAGTATCTGGCGTGCCAAGCAGCTTATTCCCTAAAAACCCTCTTCTCCCACAGGAATGGGGCCTGTAACCAATACAATAGAATACCCATCCACCTCCCATCACCATAATTGACATAGCCAGGCAAGCTGCCTCAATTAGGACATCTTTCCTAAGGACTGGAATTGGTATGCAGTGGGTACCAATTCAATTAGAATTTATTTAATTAGAATAGGCGGAGACTCAGCTATGAAGCACTTATCTTCTGCCATGTACATGAAGAAGCAGAGAAAGTTGACATGCAGAGAAAATAGGTTGGAGTCAGAGAATGGAGGGGAGCAGAGATTAAAAACAAAAAACAAAAAACATGTCTGCAGAGAAAAAGCCAGAGATGATGGCTGCCCTAATTTTGTCAGCCCTACAGACCCAGCTGCATTCTTGCTCTTAAATTCTGTGAAATAAGCTTAAATCATTATAATAAACTCCATTTTTTGCTTAAAGCTATCTTAAATGGATTTCTGTTTCTTGCAACCAAAGTCTTTAGACAATGTCCCAGTAGAAGGACTGAATAAGAAAGTATTTCAAGTATCTCTTTTAGCACCTCCAGAAACATTATGCACCAGCCCCCTTCAACCATTATCAGAGCCTCATGTGCCCAGAGCATCAGACTTAGCCCTTCTTTTTATTCAAAATAACAAGCCCATTTTGCTGTCAGGTTTGTTGTTGTCATTGTTGTTGTTGGTGGTGGTGGTGGTGGTGACTTGGTTTGGTTTGATTTTTGTTTGTTTTTGCAACTTTTTCTGCATTCCAGCCCTTCATCTTCCAGATGCTGTCCGATTTGTTTGTGTCTTGTTGGTGCCTTTGTTCTTCAAAGGATTAAGTTAATCATACTTCAATTCATTGCACACCATCATTGGTGCCTACAAATAAAGACACTCTTGTTTTATTTGTATCCTTCATCTCCACTTCCATTATCCTCCTTATGGTAGGTAATTTTGTAGTGTGCTTAATGTGTATATTGCTTATGTTTTCTCAATATACTTATTGTCTTGTAGGCATGTATTTTTGAATGTACTCAAAAGCTACTAGTTCTATATCACATTCTATGTCTTAGTTTTTTCTCACTAAGCACAGTTTTTTCAGCCTCATCCACTTTGCCAGATAGTACCATTTATAATCAGTTTTTTCACATTGATGCCTAGTAGGAATTATGTTGTACCCAGCCGCTCTTCCAATGATAAACTCCCCTTGTTGTCTTCAACCCACCTACTGCTTTGTAAGCCTGCACTGAATATCCTTATTTTAGTCCCCCTCTGGACTTAGGAATTTCTGGGCTACCTAAATGTACATGTATATGGACCTAAGTAATGCCAAATTGCTTTCCAAAAGTGGAAAGTGTAACAATGAAATTGCTGTATTTCTGCATGCTGACAACACTTACAATTTTCTAGACTTCTAATTTTTGCTGGCTTCATGGGTATACAGTGATATCTCATTATTAGTTTAATTTGCATTTTATTACTAATGGTTTAATCAAATTTCCATGTGTTTATTAGTTTTTTCCTCCATTAGTAAATTGCCTGTTTATGGCCTTTGTTCCTTTTTTCCTACTTGGTTTCTGTCTTGTTCCTGTTCATTTGCAGAAGTTGTTTTTATATTCTAGAAGCATAGCATTCTCTCGTCAGTTTCAGCCAAAGCAAATGTTTTCTGCATTCTGCCATCTGTGTGTTGTTTGTCCATGATGCCCTTTATGGAAAGGAAGTCCTTACATTTTTATGTAATCAGACTCCTCAGTGTTTGCTTTATGGTGCTTTTGAAAGCACTGAGATATGGGTACAACACTCTTGGTTATGCCTGACATCTCTAAATCTGAGTTCATTAGTAGCATCCCTTTGGCCATTCCATCCACTCCTCTTCACTGAACTCCAGAGTAGTTTTATTAACTAAATTTCACCTTCTTTGAAACTTTCCCATGCAGAGTTTCAAGCTGTAAAAATCATATATTTTAACTATTTGAAGTCAGGTTCCTTATACCCTTGGACACACATATTACTTTATCTACTTGACTATCAGGAATTCAATGGTGTGGTTACTTTCTCTCAAGATATTCCTCACTCTCATAGATTGGTGCAACTATTGTGGAAATCAGTGTGGAGATTCCTCAAAAAACTAAAACTAGAGGTTCCCAGCTATCCACCTTCTTGGTATCTTTCCAAAAGAATTAAAAGCATCGTACTACAGCAATATATGCACACCTATTTTTTTTTATTAAATTCTTTTATTGGTACATTGTAGGTATACAACACAATTACATTTCTCATTGGGAATTGTACCTTTACATAATGCATCTTGGTTCTTATTTTTTCCCCATTCCTAGCCCTCCCTTCACGCCCTCCACCCTTTCCTATTTGCAGACTTTATTTCCATTTCTCATCATTTTTCCTTTCCCTTCTTTCCTTTCCCCTGCCCCTCCCACTACCCCTACCCCTTTGGACCTTTTCTTCCTATTTTACATTATCGATTATTCATTCTAATCATGGTACATTTTAGGTATACAATATAATGACATTCACCATTGGAAATTTGCACCTTTACATAGTCTCTCTTGGTTCTTATTTTTCACCCTTGCCCAGCCCTCCCTTCAACCCCTCCAGTCCTCCCTATTTACAAAGATTTTGTTCCTATTTTTCCATTTTCTCATATTAATCCCATTCCATTCTATCCTTTCCCCTAGCCCTCCCACTTCCTTCCCCTTTGCCCCTTTTCTTCCTATTTCACATTACCTACTATACATTTAGTCCTTATTTACACTTTCAGTTTCTCACACCAGAGAAACTATTCAGTATTTATACATGTGCACCCCTATGTTTATAGTGGCACAGTTTGAAATAGCTAAATCTTGGAAACAACACAAATGCCCATCAACTGGTGATTGGATAAAGAAGATGTGGTTTGCCGGGGATTTAGCTCAGTGGTTTAGTTGCCTGCTGCGCAAAAGCAAGGACCTGAGTTCAATCCCCGGTACCAAAAAAGAAGATGTAGTTCTTTTATAAAATGGAGTACCATTCAGCTATAAAGAAAGATAAATGAAGGCCGGGGATTTACCCAGTGGTTTCCCTGCCTGCTGTGCAAGCACAAGGACCTGAGTTCAATCCCTGGTACCAAAAAAAAAAAAAGAAAAAGAAAGAAAGATAAATGAGTCATTTATAGCTAAATGGATACACCTTGAGACCACACTCTTAAGTGAAATAAATAGGACACATATGTGTAATGCCAATAGTTTCTCTGGTGTGAGAAACAAAGTGTATATAAGGACTAAAAGGTATAATTGATAATGTGAAACGGGAAGAAAATGTTCAAAGGGGAAGAAGAACTAAGGAAGGGGTGGGGGAAAAAAAGGAGGGAAAGAAAAAATGAGAAAAGGAGGAAACAATGGAAACAAACTTCTGTAAATAGGGAGGGGTGGAGAGGTGAAGGGCAGGAAGCGAGATGGAAAAAAGTAAACCAAGATACATCATGTACAGGTACAAATTCCCTAAGATGAATGTGATCATAATGTTCACCAAATTGTACCAATAAACTCAATGAATTTAAAAAAAGATTTTCCTCACTCCCATTTTACTAATCAATTCCATCTGTGTGGGACAGGATTAAACTCAAAATAGCAATCTCCACTGTGTCAACTTCTTGTGAGGGATGACATTTTCATTAAATTAACTTCCCCTGCCCCCTTCTGGAACTTGATTTTTTGTCAATTTCATTATTTTTTTTCTTGAGATCTATAATCCAGTTTACCTGGTTTTATAGCCTGTGACACATTTTTACAACGATATTTCTTTTTCTCTCCTTTATCTTTACCTAAATGATTCCTTTCTTTTTTGTACTGTGAATATTAAAATACCGTAAAAGACTATATTCAAAATGTAGGTTGTTAGGGCCAGGGATTTAGCTCAGTGGTTTTGCCACCTGCTGCACAAGTGCAAGGAACCAAAAAAAAAAAAAGTAAGTTGTTACTCTGACTCCTTCTATCACTGTTTTGTTTTTATTTTACTTCTCTCGCTTGTTTTCTTTTGTCTTTTTCCTTTCCTTCCACTCCTCCTTACTCCTTTTCTCGCTTCTTCTAGAATTTTACAAATGGCAGAGGCAAAGGTTAACTTTTTACAGATCATAGCAAAGAAACTGCTTCTGTCCAAAAGTAGGTTCCCCACAAATATGAGATATGGTTCCCTGACCAAAAACCTCTTTCCAGCTGCTCATCAAAACTTAGTTCTGTTTCTTTAGAACAGTGTACTTGATCTGTTTTCGCCACCACGTTCCAGGCATGAGTCCCATCCTACTGAGTTTCTTTATATTGGTGAGATTTTATTTTCATCATTGTATAAAATCTCAAAATCTATTTTTATATCACCTGCACTTTGTGCACTGGAGTAAAGGCTACATGTGGTTAGTTTATCTGGGGATTTTTTGTTTGTTTGTTGTTTTCAGACAACCACTTTTTACTTACATTTCCAGTGAATTATGGGATGTTGCCTCTACTATTGCTTTTCTTCCAGTGTCATGCTGGATATCATCTGTAGTATAAAATTTTATGGTTTTTCAGAACACTTTTTAAAATTTCCATCTCCACTTTACCATTTCCTACCAGCACTCACACCTACTCTCCCACATACACCAGGCCCATTTAAAAATTGTAGCGTTCTCAATTCATGTGGCAAGGCTCATAGGAAACAGATTTTCCCTTCAATCTTCTGCCCCAGTTCAAGAACATATCATTCTCTCATCAGTGAACTACAAGCCCCTTAAATGCAGGGACGATGACTTCTCAGAGTCTGCTCCAATGCCTTCCAAGAGACATATAGCAAGCAGTTAGTAAAAACACACTGACTGAGGCATGGTTCTCTTTGGTGTCTTTTTACAGCACACTCATAAGAATTGTTTGCCTGTTATGAAAATAATTTTGACTCTTACTTCTGAACATATTGTAACCATTTATAGCATAGTAAGGTGAGTACCATTTAATGGGAAAAAAGGCACCAGTGGATAATTCAGGTAACAATGTTCTGTTTCTAACACTGTCATTAACAACCTTGAGCATGTTATCCACCTATTTCTTTAATTATGTACAATGACATAATTAACATTTATTCACTGACAGTGCTCTTTGAAATAGACTATAAATTTAAATAAAATAGTTGGAGTAGAAATAAAATAAATTATCCCCACCTAGGAAGCTAAATGGGAGAGAAACTATTTTTCTCAATATGTGAGAAAAAATTTACTGATATCCTGGAACAGGCAGGGAAGAGGAGGAGCTTAAAGGGAGATAGGGTGGAGCTTTCCTGATGACTGTTGTTCCCTCCCCTCAGTGCACTCCACCCCATTTTTCTATTCAAATATACAGTAAAAAATTTTAACTGATAGTAGAATTATAATTCTTGTTAAAATCAGGGAAAAGATTGTTTTGTCTACCTTAGAGATGCTAAAGAGTCAAACTGGGGCAACCTGCACAGGCTCAGAGGTATGGATGCAGAAGAAATAAAACCATAGGATAAGGCAGAAATCACACAGAATGGTGTAGATGTCTCACATTTGGGAATTGGAATTTGGGTCAAATGAAATCAGATCTCTTACAGACCTGGGAAGCCCCTTCACACATCTGAGTTACATATTAAATAGCTATCTGACCGTCACTGAGTTTTCTTTTGGCAATAAAATTTTGGAAGTTTCTAAGAGATGATAATATGTTTTTAATTCTCAACTTTAAGATTTAAAATTATTCATTTTTCTTAATGTGCAATTAACGACATTTCTGCTCATTATTGGAAATGTCTTTTAACTACTGATTTCATAGATTCCAGACACAATTTCCTGCTATATGTTAACATCTTTGAAAGGGAATGCATCTTGTGACTGATAGCAGCTTGCAATTTACTCTTGGCCAAGCAGCAGCCAGGGCATAATTACCAAGGATACAGTTGCCTGAACATAGTTGTTACTCTAAGTGGCTTGACTAAGAATCTACAGTCTCTGATGTTTCAGTTCATCAACAATTTAAGGAGCCTTTTAAAGGAAGAGTAGCTGTGGTTGTTGTCTAAACAGCTTTCCTGAACAGTTTCTGGCATGATCCAAAAAAAAAAAAAAATACCATTGTTAAAACTTGCAGTATAGATATTTTAGCCTGAAGGAAATTCCCAGAGATGGTAGCAGAGAACCCAGTCTTTTTCTTTGTAAGAATTGTTGCTCCACTAATACTCAACATGGCCCAGAGAATAGAAATGCATGGAAAAATACAGACAACTCCAAGTCAAAAAGTGATTCTGAAGTGTCAGATTCAATGTGAAGAAATTATAATAATATTGCAATGACTTTCAGTTATATCTGTGTCCACAGTATGATACCAAAATATCTATTTCTAAAAAGGTCTAAAAGAGCTCCTTAAATAAGAATGAAACTTTAACATATGTTATAAGAAATTATAGTGATCATTTAATTGACAGTTTTTCCTTTCTTAATGATACCTAAAATAGTAATATGCCATATAATCTATGGTGCCTTAATGTCAGCCAAATAAGGGAGACACTTCAGATACTAAAACATGATAAATCTGTTCCAGCTCTCAAGATACTCGTTTGGAAAAGGAAGCAACCAAAAACACATAAAGAATAATAGAAATGGGGCCAAGGATTTAGCTCAGTCGTTCCGGCACCTGCCTCACAAGCACAAGTTTGAGTTCAAGTTCCAAGTTCGATCTCCCGTACCAAAAAATAAAATAAAATAAAATAATAGAAATGAGGCAAAGCAGAGTTACTGCTTTTCCCTGAAATAGTTACAAAACAAGTGCAAGGTCCGGAGATTGATCCTCCGGTACCACACACAAAAAAGGAAAGAGAATGGCCAAAAAACCAAACACAGGAAAGGGAGGGACATCTTGGGGAAACAGCAAGTAGCATATTTTGACTACAGGCTTTCATACCCTTTTTGGCTTCACAGAACCCTTTAAGAATTTGATGAAAATCATGAACCCCATTCCTAGAAATAAAAATGCAAATTCATAACCAAAAAGCTGTGCACACTATTTCTGAGGATTTCCTGTTCACGGGTAGCATGAGAGAGGAGGAAAGAGACAAGGAGAAGTGGAGAAGCAAGTAATCTTTCTAGACATCACACAAGGGGTTGGTGAATGTGATCAAGGCTGAAGAAGTCCCTTTTCTGAAGGAGAGATTTGCACCTGACTGCACATAGGAATAATGACTAAGACAAGTGGGATCCAAGGTCAGGAGGACTCATCCAGACTGCTCACCCAGGGATTAAAGGCTCTGGTGTACCCTTCAAAATCATTCCTGCCTGGAGAATCTGACTTGGATCACATGGGCTTCTGACCTGGTGGAATGAAATCTAGAAAATGTAGATGGGAAATAAAATAAACAGGGACAAAAGGATATCAGAACCTTACTAGAGATTACCTTGATTGACACCCCCCCCCATGCACCAGATTTTATGCTTAATCCAGAGCATACCGAAACATGGTGGCGATTCCTGAGAGAAATAGCTGTTCAGAGCTCTGGTTTAGAAGGATTAATCTTTGGATTAGAGGTGTGTGAACTGGGAGAAACCAGTTAGAGGTTTATAGCAATTGGTTTTTATATTCTCCAGATGCATTCTATTTGTTTGGTTTTTCCAGCTCTCCTTGCCACCCACCATTTGGCAGAGAGCCAGGCCTTTAGTAGGCATTTGGTAGTGCTTGCTGAAGTGAAAGTCATAAATTCACTTTGAAGCTCCCCTTGTCATGTCTTTATTCCTCGACAGGTGGCACCATTACAGCATTATTTACAGAGCAGGGTTCCTTCTATAAGCACAGCACTTCCAAGCAGAAAAGCTATTTTTCAGAGGGAATTCACCTTTGGGGAACAATTTAGAAGTGGGAAAGAAATAGTAGCTAGAATAAAAGACTGGAGAACATTCCTTTTGTATTTCTATCATGTCTTACCATTTCTTATCATTTAGCAGAACCCTGGCTGAATTTCTGTTTCTAAGTATTAAATAAGGAAAAGTGCTTATGAAAACCTGCCTTTTCAAAGCAAGCAATTATATGACTTTTATACAAGAATAGACTCAAATATTTTTGTGGAAGAACTGTTGCTTTGTTCTGGGAAAACTTTTAAGTGAGCCATTTCATTATACTCAAGGAGAGCCCATAATCTGTAATGGCAATTGAGATCATACAAAACCACATGTTTATGTTAGAGGCCAATGTGCATCTTAGAAAAATAACTAATTCTCTAAAACAGATTTTCGTTGTGCCAGGCAAAAGTTGTATCTTACTTCTATGAAATGTGTGTGTGTTCATTTTGAGATTAAGCACTAGACCCTGAGAGGCGCCCCTTAGACCGGTGAGAGAGGGGAGTGTCAGTGAGTGGTTGTGTCCTATGGGTAGTGCTGTGTTGGAACCAGGCATAAAGAATAGTGCAAAGACATGGAGGGGTTGTTTTCCCTGACTCTCATATATCTATAGTGCTCTGGCAAACTTTGATGGTAGCAGACTTGGAATCAATGTGAGGCAGGATTTTTAGCACGAGGTATAAGTCAACAGAATTTGAATTTTTTGAAATAAGATTTATATGTGAATTTGAATTCAGTGTAGAAAATACTGTGGAGGCTCTTGGAGGTAAGGATTCTAGAAGTATAATGTTCAAGCCATGTCATTTCTTCTTTGGTATTTCTTAAAGTTTCATTGCCCTTTAGCTCAGTGATTCTTACTTTTTTTTTTTTACTTAATTCTTACATTCTAAGGTGCTTAAGTAGAAACAATGGACTTTGTCTCTAGAAAGTGTATATACCTGTACAATTTTGCATTCAATTTCAAAGGGCTGTGACTCCCTGAATTTCAGTAGTGACCCTCACCCTTGAGTCCCTGATTAGAAATACCAGCTGAAAACCACTTGTCAGGAGCATTCCAAACAGGAAACACAAGAGGCTAGTGAGAGAAAAGGAGGACCAATGTCAGGAAGAACCTGGGCAGGGTCTATGGGAGATGCTAGTGTTGGAAACTGAAGAAGGTGATGAATTGCTTATCCTAGGAAGATTTTTCTCTCTCTCTGGACTTGGGGAAACAGTCAGAGAACCAGCAAGAGGCCCTGCATTAAGGGACTAGGGCACATTTAGAACAGTAGGTATAGAAAGAGGAACTGAAATGGAGTCAAGGGTTAAAGGACTCAACTAGAACTTTATAAAGGGCTAAGATGCCCTTGAGATTCACATCAGACAATAGAGAATCTGAGCTATAGGGAGTGGGGAAGGACAACAAGGACAGAGCTGTGTCGGGGGATACCTGGGAGCATCAGGTTCTTTCTCTCAAGGAACAGGTCAGGGCAGCCATCTTCTTGGTGTTATTAATGTATTTTTGCCCACTCAATTCTGAGAAAGGTCACTAACCAAAATCTGAACTGCAATTTCTCGTCCAAACTGAGAAGATAAAAAGTAAATTGAGATTATTTCTTTTACAGAATTATTTTAGGCTCTTGATTAAGGAAACTGAGGTCTCCTCTGAAGATCCAAAGGGAACAATTACCAGAGTGTTTCATATTGAGAGCTCTCCAAATCAGACAGACCTGGGTCTGAGTCCTGGTTTTGCCAAGTACCAGTCTATGACCTTGAGCGAGAAAGCCTTGAGTCTATTTCTGAACTGTTGTGTGAAAATAATAATAGTGCCTACAGATAAAACTAGGCATGTGGTAAGTACTCTAATAAATGGCCACTATCATTGTTACCATTAGTGCTGGGTGCTGAAACTGTAACGGGAACCTTTCATCTCCCTGTCCCCAGGTTCGCGTCTCCGGTTCCATACTCTGGTTGTCCTCCCTAGGTCTCAGAACACATTGCCCAACCACTGTATAATTCAAGACTTTCCTTGGCCATCCTATGCATATAGAGTGGCCTCCAAGACCTTTTGGTCCATAGCTACATGACATTTAAGACAAAAAGACGTGCTCAGCTTGGAAATCTCACCATTCCCCTTTCATTATCCTGAAAGATAAAGGTTCTTCAGATAGGAAAAGAGTATATTAAAAGAGAGTTTCTAGAACCTTCCCAGAAGGTTTGGTTTTATTTTCCCCGAGGAGTCTCACCAACCACCCCATCCCAGCCCACTAACATTTGAACAATGTCTCCTAGGGGTCTTATATATTTTTCTCTGCAAAAACTTTTTAACCCTATTTTATACATCAGTCAATTCAGTGTTGGAACTGAAATTTAAGCCCAGAGTGCCTCCAGTGCTCTATCTCTATGCAACAAGCAACAGCAAATGTACACACACACACACACACACACACACACACACACACACACTCACCGTCACCATCCTAGCTTGTTCTGCTCTCAAATGTTGTTCTGGGGAAACCTTGGGAAATCTCCATGACCAAGGGAGCAGCCTAGAGCTGATGTCAGTCTCTGCTCTCTGGGGAACACCTTATCGGCATCCTCCACTAGAGGCCTTAGGCAGTTATTGTGCTTCCCTTTGTGATGTGTCATGCTCAGAGATCCTGGGCAATCCCTCCAGAACAATACCCCCAACTCACCCCCCCATGAACAGGTGTCCCACCTGCCATTCCAGGACTCAGATTCAGAAATCATCTCCCAGGGAGCAGATGCTTCACTGAAAAGAAATCTCTTGCATGTCTTGAGTGCTGACATGTTAGCCTGGAAATCTCAACACATACCCTCTCCTTCCCCCATCCAGGTTGAGATCAAGGTCCAGAATAGAAAATAGTCAGCGTTTGCAGTGCTTGTCCCAGCCAGGACAGAGACAGTCAACTCCTTGGAACTGGAGGCAAGTAGACAGGAGGGAAGGCACATTCCCTGTATTTCCCACTAAAACCTGTTCCATGCAATGGGCCCAGAAGCCCCCGACATCCCCTTAGTACCAGTCAGCAAGGAGGGGAGATGATGCCTTTTTATTAGGGTTAACACCAAGAAAAGCATTGAGAAGGAATACACAAAGGAGGGGGAAGAGCACACAAAATCACCACTTCAGGAGGTAGGAGGGAGGCACGTCAGTTAAGGAACCTCAGGACAGCCACATGCTCCATGCCCTGGGTGGGGAGGAGGAAAAGGGAGAGGAGAGAGGAAAGCGGCATTATAGCTTGGGGCTCTCAGAAGAGTCTGAGGCCCTCTGTACCCAACACCAGAGCCACAAGCCCTGCCCCTCGGGGCTCACACACTACTACACAATTGGACACACATAACACGCACAAGACGTTATGGAGGCAACACCGAGAGGCAGCCGGCGGGGACATATTGACAGCAAAAGGAACTGAAGTTAAGCAGGTGTAGCCAGGAGAGACAGTTTTTGGCTGCAGCCCCCGAGTCCCTCAAACGTCCCCTAAATCTGGGCTGCTGCTGAGAGCACCCAGGCGTCTCTGCCTGTGGACCGGGCTCTTTGTTCTCTAAGCCCCAGGGAGTGGAAAAGCAATCCCAGATGAAGTCAGCAACAAGGCAGGATCCACTCTGCATGCAAAATCCTAGAGACTGAGCTATTTTGTCTTCATGCACATTCATAGCCAGCTCCTCCCAGCCCTGGGACCCCAGAACCCCATTCACCCAGATTCCTACGGCTGCAGTTCCCTCCTCAATCTTCCTTTACCAATCAGCAGCCACAGAGATCTGTGAGGGGGAGAGGCTTCTGCAGAACACTGAATATCCTGGATTTCAATAGAAGGGTACATTTCCTGTTGCCAGAACAGAATACCCCCAGTTCCTTAATTTTAGGTAAATCATTAGAGATTATTTGCCATAGTCCTAGATAAGTCTTTTTTCAGAATAGAAAAAAGCAGGTTTTATTTACACAATTCAGGGGTTCTCCTGCTGCCCAGGGAGAGGGAAAGGGCACGGTAGGGGATGGATGGTAGGGGAGTCCAGAGATGGGCACTTTCTTTCCCAGAGCCTCACCTTTCTCCAGTTTGCTAACACGCTTGACTGGGCAAAAAGAATTGTTGATGCTCCCAAAGTCCTTCGCCCTACTAATGCTTCTTGCAGGGAGTCTCTCCTACCCTGATGCACAGGGGCAGCTGTCGGAGCGCAGCACGCTGCACCGCGCCGTGCAGTCCCCTCGAGTCACGCGCTCAGAAACCCCAAACCAGCCTGGGAAGTTAGTGAACCCCCAGAGTCCCCTCACAGGGAGCCCTCGCCCTCCAGCTGCAGCAGGGTAAAGTCAGGCAGGTCGAGGGGCTCCACAAGTGGCCCGTCCCCCGCAAGGAGACCAGCACAGGGGCTCTCGGAGCGCTCACGGGGACTGGTGGGTGTGGCAGGGCTGGGCATCTCTTTTTCCTCTTCGTAGTCGTCCTCCTCGTCCTCGGGATCGCGACCCAGCAAGCCGCTGTCCCCGACTCCAGGCGAAGGGATCTCCGGCTCTTGGGGGGGACCAGGGAGGCTCCCCTTGCCGCCGACCACGCCCAAGCTGCCCTGGCGGGGCGCCGTGGTCATAATCTGGCACATGGAGACGATGGCCCGCTGGTTGGCGCACACGTCGTCCGAGAGCACCTGGATGTGCGAGGCCTGCTCGTCCAGGGCCCCTCGCATGGCCCTCACGTCCTCGAACAGGGCCTGCAGCTGGGCCTTCAGGTGCTCCATCAGTTCCTTCATGCCGCCGTTGTACTCCCCGGAGATCACGTTCCCCACGGCCGGCACGGTGGACACCTCCAGGGGCGCCGGCATGTCGCCGCCGTCCTTGGTCCTCAGCTCCAGCAGCCCGTCCTCCATTGAGGGGCGCAGAGGGCGGGGGCGGCCCTGGGTCGTGTCCAGCCCGGCCTCCGCGGCGGAGGGGCGGGGGTGGAGGGGGACAGGTCCCCGAGGGTTGGGCAGGAGCCGAGGGAAGAGAAGGTTCCCCAGAGGGGCGGGGAGCCGACGGGAGGAGCCGAGTCCGGGCCGAGGGCGCGGGCAGGATCGGGGGAGGCCGAAGCGAGTCGGCGGGGCGAGTGTCCGGCGCCGGCCTCGGGAACAGGACTTCGGGCTCGCCCCGGGGCGAGAGCGCCCTTCCCCGCCCCACCTCCCGGACTTCGGCCGTGTCCGCGCCGCCCTCCTGGCACCACGAGCAGAAAGCGCCCGCCGGTGGGTGACCCGGGTCGCAGGAGGCGCTCCGCGAGGGGCTCGGGTCGAGGCTGAGGCTGCAGCGCGTCAGACCCGGGACTCCCCCTGAGCGAGAACGGCAGCGCCCGCGAGTGTGGCTGGAGCGGCCGGGGCGGGTCTCCCCGCCGCGCCGCGGATGCTCCTCTGTTTCCAAGGCGACGCACGGCACGTCAGTGACGTGTGTCTCCACGGTAACTAGGACGTGGAGAAGGAAGAGAGGAGGGTGGAAGGGAAGCTGCAGCGGGGCTCAGTTGTCTGGGCCAGAGGATGGGGCGGGGACGCTGCAGTGGCCTTGGGCGAGGCTGAAAAACGCGTGTGGCTGCAATTATCTTAGGAAAGCGTCAGAGAGCAGTTTGCAGCAAGACCTCCCAGGCCCAGGCCCAGGCCCGGGAGAGGCCATCCCTTTCCCAGTATGACTGTAAGATGCTGAGAACGACTGTCTCCCAAGAATGTTCACCGGCACCTAAGATTCACCTCTGGAGGGTGGCTCTAGAGCTGAGTCCTGCTTCCTCGTCCTCCAGGTGTCCGCAGAAAAGCGGAGAGAGTGGAGAGGCGGAGGTGGCTGGTCCCAGATTTGAGCTGGGGCGCGGTGGCTCCCCGGAGACGGCCAGCCAGGCCAGGCAGTGCAGTGTCCGGGATGGGCAGTTTCTGCCTCTCCCTTCGGCTTCTGCAGTAACCCAGTCCTCTGGCTACCAAAAACACCCGAGCTGAGAAAGAATGAGATTCTCTCCCGCGGGGCGCCCAGCGGCTCCTAACCAGGTCACTGGGAGTTTGTCCAGGATGGTGAGGCCAAGGACTCGACTTTTGAGAATGGAAGCGCCGCCGTACAGCTAGAGAATTTCGTCTCCCCAGCAGTCTCCATCATGGAATCCCCAGCACCTAAAATAGTGTCTGGCACATAGTAGTAAGTAGATGCTTAATGTATTTGTTGAATGAATACTTTTAACAAGAACCAAGTTCCGGGCCGGGGATTTAGCTCAGTGGCACCGTGCCTGCCTCGAAGCCACAAGGTCCTGAGTTCGGATTCCCGGTACAAAAAAAAGTTCCATTTCGTCATTTAGAACTCTCCAGCCTGGAATTTTAGAAGACCTGGATTCAGTTTCATTTCTGCCATTTACTAATTTAAAGACCTCGGCTAAATCATTTTCCTGATCCTCAGGGATTGCAGTGGATAGTTTATAGTGTTTTTCTAACTTTGAATAACACATTGCATCACTTCACAATTAAAAGGGTAGCTATTGACAATCGGGAGGGGGGACTAGAGAGAAGCATGGTGCGTGAGGGTCGCATGCTCAGACATTCACTGAATGTCCCCGATCTTTGTGACTTCCTCTTTAGGGAAAAAATGGATTTCATATATTTACAGAGGACACAGACTGGAAAGCAGTCACCTGTAGGCAGTAGCATACTCATTTATAACCACCCTAGTAAATCAGAGAAGCCCAGTGATTGGAAACCAAAATTAAAGTTCACAAGAAAAAATAAACCTGTATCACTTAAAAGTAGAAATAAACTAAGTATCAGTGAGTGCTTTTTGCAATATTTATGATTCAACAATTGCAAATGTGTTACCTTGGGCTGCCTTGGCTGCGTGCCCTAGTGACAGAGTATCACTGGCCCTGGGAAAAGTCTGTATCACCAAACAACCATTTGGCCTATGCCTGTCTTACTGCTGTTAAAATAAAAGCAAGCTGAGCTGAGGATTTAGCTCAGTGGTTTCACCACTGCCTGCCTCACAAGTGCAAGGTCCGGAGTTTGATCCCTGGTACCAAAAAAAAATTTTTAATAAAAATAAATAAATAAAAGCAAGTTGAAAATATCCTAAGTGTCCAACCACAAAATGTTTAAATAAATAATGTTAGGCACTACACACCTATTAGAAATTTGATTTCCCAAAATAAATATTTAAACAAATTTGAAACTAATGACTCAATCCTATTTGTTTGCTCATTCTTTCCTTCATTCTATAAACCTGTGGCATGCTCCTCTTGATTACCACTGTTACCTCTGCCATTTGCCCCATACATGGTTACATGGTTAATAAGCTTTAGCTTATTCCTAAAGCTCTAGCTCAAAAGACAGAAAGCTTTCTTTTTTTTTTTTTTAAATCCAGCCGAAGTGGGCTGGTATTTACAAAGACTTTAAAATACTGGAAAACTAGAAACAGAGGCAGGGAACATAAAAAAAAAGCTGAGCTTGTACACTATACATTTCTGATCACACTACAATAAACACATTCTTGGGGCTTACAGGTTCAACCCTGATGCTTATCCTTCCCAGGAGAGCCCTGCCATGGCCAGAAAAGACTGGCATGGTTTTCAGGCTGGGTTCATTTTTTCACATCCCTTGACTAACACTTCACATGGGAGATTTCATCTTGCCAGTTCTCTAACCCTTCAGGTGGGTCCCTGCCTTCTATCTACAGTGTGATCCTGTGTAAGTCCTCCCATCCTCATGGTCCCATAAGTTTACATTAAACACAGCTGTCATAGAGTAGGAGCTGGGTTATGCCATCACACAAGGCCCTTTGCCACTATTGTTAAGGACACCATGTGTCAAGGCTTTCCACATCAGATTACATCACACTACCCAGAGGTTCTGGGCATGCAGTCCACGGAGAGTACAGGGGGTCTGAGCCCAGAGGGAGGGGAAATTATTGGAGAAACACCAAAGACCATGGGAAACAGGTACAGAGATCCAGGGGTGTGGTGGATCCATTCAAGTTCCAGGTCAGACATTTGAGGTGGTATGTGGGACCTGAGGGTGTGGACCCGTAGCAGGACTTGAAAATATAGGGAGGAGATATTTAGTGCATCAGATTTAGAACCAAATCATTTCCAAAATTCTGTGTAAAAATTAGACAAGGAGAAATAGACAATTTTAGTTTCAGGAAAATGAGGGGAACCAATGTAGAAAGCAAAGCTGAGCCTTTGTCCGCTGGCTGATTGCAGGACTGGGCCCTCTGGATGCCAAGGCCTTGAGGAAGCTGGATGGTACACACCCCAGCCATCTCACTAAAGGATCCAGAGAAAATGCCACACAGAGAAAATAATCCCTGTACAATCTTAGGCTTCCTCTCTTATCCTCTGAAAATCAGCTGTTCTGTTCCTCTATCTGACTCTCATTAGCCCGTAGGGAGAAAAGACCCCCATGATGCATGGATATAGATCTCCATCAAATATACCTAATCCCGGGGATTGTGTTCTCATCAAAATTGAGATTCTGAATAGACCCTGCCATTTTCTTTTCTCTAGTACCTAGTTATCTCCAGGCTCTATTTTATACAGCTGGTATATTTTTTTTATTCATTAAGTTTATTGGTACATTTTAGGTATACAATATGATGACATTCATCACTGGGAATTTGTACCTTTACATAATACATCTTGGTTCTTTTTTTTTCCCTCATTCCCCTGCCTTCCCTTCAACCTCTCCATCCCTCCCTATTTACAAAGACTTTGTTTCCATTTTTTCCTTTTCTCATATTTATTCCTTTCCCTTCTTTCTTTTCCCCTACACCTCCCACCTCCCCTTCCCCTTTGAACCTTTTCTTCCTATTTCACATTACTATTATACATTTGATCCTTATTTACACTTTGAGTTTCTCACACAAGAGAAACTATTCAGTATTTACACGTGTGTGTCCTATTTATTTCGCTTAAGAGTATGGCCTCAATGTGCATCCATTTAGCTATAAGTGTCTCTAATTTCTCATTCTTTATGGCTGAGTAGTACTCCTTTTTTTTTTTAACCCACATCTTCTTTATCCATTTTCCAGTTGATGGGCACTTGGGCTGTTTCCATGTTTTAGCTATTACAAACTGTGACACTATGAACATGGGTGCACATATATCACTGTGGTATGATTCTTTTAATTCTTTTGGGAAAAATACCCAGCAGGGGAATAGCTGGGTCAAATGGGACCTCTAATCCTAGTTTTCTGAGGTATCTCCATACTGATTTCCACAGTGGTTGCACCAGTCTACACTCCCACAGACAGAGGAGACGTGTTCCTCTTTCCCCACAACCCCGCCAGCATTTGTCAGCCATTCTTTCTGGAGTGAGGTAGAATCTCAGTGTTATTTTCATTTGCATCTCTCAAATGAGCAGTGATGTTGAACATGTTTATTTGTACGGCTGGTGTATTTTTGCACACTAAATCTGAAGAAGTTGCTCACCTGCCTCAGGTCTAGAACAAAGAGCTAATTCAAACTATAATGGTGACAGCTTCACTTTAGTCTAAAATCCCAGCTAATACATCCAAAGTGTGCCTTATGAAGCTGCACTGCCTTCTGACCCATCTCAGCATGATATCACATTCAAAAGAAACATATCTAGTAGCCAAAAAAGAATTTTAAAACAATTCCGATTTTATCACAGTCTCCACGAAAACCCTAAAGGGGATTACGTTCCAGGTACAAAGCAAAACATCTTAAGTTTCTCTCCCCTCCTCTTCTGCTTATCTCACACATCATGGTGTAGCCATTGCCGCTGGTCTCTTTCTCTTCTCCTGTAATATCCCCAAGCTTTCTGTCAAGCCCAGCCCTTACCTCCTTGCTCCCTTGTCCCCCTCATCTCTCCAACATATTATTTTTGTCCCCTGCAGGAAGGGACTCTAATGTAAATTTGTCAGTCTGATGTAAATCACACCAAGCTTGTTTTGGATCATTTGATTCTGTCCCTCGTTTCCCTGGTTTGCACAGGGACAAGGAATCCCAGCTGTCAATTACTGGGACTTCTCAGACAGTGAGAAAGATTGGAAGGCTGAGAACACTCATATTGTGTGGTTTGTCTGTCACATGGACTAGACTGACTCTGAACTAGAGGGTGTTTTGCCTGATGTAACAGCTGAGCGCCTTTGCTCACCTCCACCATATGTGTTCAGAGAAATGGGCACAGTGGTCAGCCCTGGGGCCTTGCGAGCCTCTGGCTAGATTGGGGGAATCCAACTCCCCACACCCTCAAGAGCCTTCAGTGTTACAGACGCGACATGAGGTACCCACCCATACCTCACTTAAAGCCTGCATCCAGTTGCTTGTTCTGTCACCTCATACTATCTTCAGAGCCACTCTCAAGCCCTTCTTTCTCCTCCATATTAATTTTCCTCAGAGAAGAAATTCAAAGAAACTTTCAACTTCTCATGCAATCAGAATTTCCACCGAAAATAACCCTTCATTCCAATTAAACCAGTCTCGCCTATACCCACCCTTCCTCTCCTTTGTTCCCACTGCAACAACTTCTCCTATACACTCTTGAGGAGACATTTTCTCCACTCAGTGCCTGTCCAAACTTGTATCCTGTGCCACTAGGACGTGGAGGGCTCCAATCCACGTGTTGCTGGGGATTTGGCCACAGACTCGGGAGTGTTTGGAGCTTGCAAGTCACTGAGGATCCTTAATGTGGGGCCCCATGTGCACTTTCCAACCTCTATGTATGTTTTCTGCCTCCAGAAAGTTATCATTCTTGCCACAGCTCAGACCTTACTTTGCCCAAGCCAGAATCCTTATCGGGGACTGGTAATGCTATGTTACCTGAGAACACCAGAACTTTCCAGTTTAACAGGGGCAACTCTGCTTGAACATATTATCAGTCTTGTCACATATTTTCAATCCAAATTGAGATGATTCTGCCCTAGTTGTCTTTTGTAAGGTAAGAACTATGATATATGTGTCACAAAATTCAATTAGAGAAAATTTTAGTTCACTGTTCCTCAGAGCTGACTTATGCCAACTTCCTGGCCCCTTCTCCCTTGTCTTATCTTAAGGAGGTCTTCAGTTTTCTATCTTTAGCGATTCATACAAAATTTTATCAGTCTCACTAGCACACATGGTTATGCTCCGTCTTTCTCAGAGGCCCTCAAAATAGTATCAAGAGTGGTTTCTGTCACTTGCCTCTTGCTGGGTGGTAGTGCCCCAAGGGACAGCCAGGCATTGTGGCTGCGGTTTAGCAACCACTGAAAACCTGTACTTTGTTTCTATTCCAGACACAAAAGGAGACAACACTAGTATTTGTGATGATATGAACAGGGATCCCAAATCGAATTTATGCCAAGCATGGTGGCACTCATCTGTAATCCTAGCACTCAGGAGTCTGAGGCAGGAGGATTGCCATGAGTTCAAAGCCAGCCTGAACTATGCAGCAAGATCCTGTCTCAAAAAAATATTTTGTTTTTCATGTCTTCAAAGAACTGCAGAAGTGCTGGATCTTAGGCAGAAGTGAGAAAGGCCCTTCTTCCAACTTTTCCACTTAGACCCTGAAGCCCCTGTTTGAAAAATTGTTGTATGAAAACAACTCTGTTTTCTGTGGTCAATCACATGTTTACAGTTTATAAGTATGATGCCTGCTTTTCTAGGGTTTTTTAAAGGCAAAATGATCCCCTTCACACCAAAATTCTCTAATCTGTTTAGTTTATTCTTCTCCACATGGGTTATCAGCTTCCATTATACTATTTTTTTTTAATTAACTATCTTTTGACCCCAGCTGGAGTGTCAGATCCATTAGAATAGGGGTTTGGCTTTGCTCACTACCTTACCTCCAGAACTTAGAATGTTATGGTTTGGATCTAAAATGTCCCCTAAAGTCTCAGGTTTGGAGCTAGATCACTCAGTGTGTGATTCAGAAGGGTGTGCTCTTGTTCTCAGCCCCTCCTTTCTCTATACATTTCCTGGCTACCGTGGGTGAGCAGCTTTCCTCTGCCAGGCCCTTCTGCCATGCCATCTCTGCCTTGGAGCCAGCCAACCATGGACTGAAACTTCTGAAACTGTGAGCCAAAATAAACCTCTCCTCGTTTAAGTTGTGAGTGTCAGATATTTTGTCCCAACAATGGGAAAGTGATAAATACAAGGTCAACCACTTATTCACAAGTTTATAGAATAATGCCTGCATTTCTGTTCTGTTTTTGTTTTTTGGTACTGGGGATCAAACTCAGGACCTTGCGCTTCCAAGGCAGGTGGCAGAAACACTGAACTAAATACCTGGCCCTTTCTGTTCTTTTTTTAAAGGCATAATGATCCCTTCATACCATGATTCTCTAATTCTTTTACTTTATTCCTCTCCACTTCAGATAATAATTTCCATTAGCTGAGGATTTAGCTCAGTGGCATCCCATCTGCCTCACAATTGCAAGGTCCTGAGTTCGATCCCTGCTACTGGAAAAAAAATTTTCCATTATACTATATTTTTTATTTATTAACTGTTTTTCAACCCCAGTTGGACTGTCTAATCCATTAGGAAAGGGGTTTTGCTTTGCTGATTGCCATATCAACTAGCACCTAGAATATAGTGCCTAAAATATGATAGATGCTCAATAAATATTTGTTGAGTAAATAATGAATAAATGAAGTCTAAATCCATACATAGAAAAAGAAACATTTCCCTTAAAAAATACACTGTACTCTGTAGAAGCCCAACTCTGTCTATATTTTTTGTAGTGCTGGGGATCAAATCCAGGGCCTCATTCACGTTAGCCAAGTGTTCTATCACTGAGCTGCATTCCCAAGCCTACAGTTTAGCTTCCTTAATTTCAGCCAACCATTTCGGTGATCCATGGCATATTCACATAATTAAGTGGTGTTTCAGTGGCTTTTCTTGAACAAACAAATAGTTCCTTTAGAGATACTTACAAACCAGTCAGTTGCTGTTTTAAAATGAGAGCTATCATCTTCCCCCATACTCTAATGCTCATCGTTGTGTTTCACCACTATCCCCATCAAAGTGTCGGATATATTTGATGTCAAATTTTATCAGAAATCTGATTCAAAGGAAAGCAAGCTTTCTGCTCCCCTCAATGTTGCAAATAGCATGACGTCGAGTGTGTGTCCTTGAACTTTGTGTTAAGGAGAAGAACTCCTGATTTATCTTCTTTTTCTGCTGAAGACAGTCTCAGAAAAAGTATGTTGTTACTGGTTATAAGATGGATAACATCACTAATTGAAAAAGGGATAACATCAAAGTAAAGGCTACTGTGCTTTAAAGAGAATGTTTCTCTTCCCTCTGGGTTCCTGAACTGGTAGACTGTAGTAATATAGGGCAGTTTTAGCCCAGGGCGCTTCTGACTGTAACACAATTGAGGCCTTTGTGTCCCTTGCTTGAGCTCTTCTCTGCTTCTGTTATAAGAGCAAACCCAACAAAAACTCTCTGCATTGACCAAAAATATAACAAAGGATATACAAAGATCCATCTTCCCAGTATCATGAGACTAAATTGAAATCAAACACCAACCATGAATCAGGAAAACAATGTTCTGGGAAGTGAGGTTAGTCTCTGAACAATCTAAGTGTAGCAGTTTCAATAAGCCTCTGTTATCCTCCACAATATTGTCCAGATCTCCAAGACACAGAGGGAAACTGTATGTGAAGTTCACTGGTGATCACCTGGATGGTGTGAATTAAACTGGGGCTAGAGTCTCCTCAGAGGGTGAGCCCAAGGACTCGCCCAGCTCATCCACCACCATTATCATGCACCCGCCTCCAGGTGCTTCTTATATTATTAAAGATCAGCTTCCTCGGGAGGACAGAGGAATGGGGAAAAAATAAGAACCAAGAGACTCATGTAAAGGTGCAAGTTCCCAATGATGAATGTAACTGTATTGAATACCTAAAATGTACCGATAAACTTAATGGGGAAAAAGAGATCAATTTCCTCTTACCAATGGCCTTCGTTGCTAATGCTGCTCTGCAGAACCGTAGTTGGATAATATCATCCAAGACATCTTTAGTGAAGTGGTAATAAGCTGCCCACAATTTCACAGAAATCACTGATTTTTAAATTGCAATGACATGTGTGGGACATAAAGCCCCACTGTTTCATACTTTAGGGCTTTTATTAGTGTTTAGCAGAACATTCTCTCTGTAAAAAAGAGTGATTATGGACAAAGGTTCTCAGAGATAGAGATGGAGCACAGAGATGGTGCAATCTGAAACTTAAGTCTGCATTTGGGAACTAAAATTTAAGGAAGAAGAGAAATAATCAACAGAGATGTGAGAGAAGGAAAGGCTTTACAGTAGATTTTTAACTCTGAGATAAACCAGCATTATTCCACATTGTCTCACTTGTCTTAACTTGGGAAAAAATAGATTTATTTACCCAGCTCTGTGATATTTTATCAACCTACATTTTAACTACAAAACAAAAGCTGAAAGAGTCACAAACTAATTGAATGGTTTTCTAATAGGAACATTACCACAGTCTGTAATGCCCACCAATACTAATCTATTTCCTCTTCCCGCTTTCCACAAGTAATACTGAATTTCCAGTCCTTGGTGTCTGGTCCATGAAGGGCTCTTTCTTTTTCACCTTTTCTTATCCTTTCCTTCTCTCACTTCCCTGTGCATCTATCTCCTCCCAGTAGCCCGAAGAAATGACCTAAATTTCAAGTCTGAGCCTCTGTACTCATCAGTTAGCATCTTACACAGGTGTCTCATAGCCTCCTTTTACCATTTTATGCCTCTGTTTCCCATCTAGTTACTCAAAACTACTTGTAGCTCCTGCACACCAAGCATACTGTTTCATGACTCTGTCCTTTTATTCATGCTGGTCTCTATGTTTAAAGTGCCTTAGAACTTTTTTATTTTCTTTCCTTTCCTTTTGAATTTTTATTAATTGTGAAATATAACACAAATACATAAAAGTCAATAAACATATGTATATTTCAATGAATAAAGCCAATACTTTTTGCTCTGATCATTTCCTTTTTATCTATATGTCCTCAGGCTCTCTAATCTTGTGTTTCATGACCTGGAATTTGCTATCACTTTTCCTGTGAAAATTTTAAGTTTGATAATCTTGATTTTACTCAGTATTAAATTTTAAAATTTGTGACACATTATCAAAGTATTCTTTTGACCCACAATAATGTCTTGCACACTTGACATAATTTCAAAATACATAACATTTTAAGTAAAATGTTAATTTTAAAATGTTAAAAATTTTTAAATGTTAAAAGTCAAATGTTAATTTTACTTAAAATAATTCTCTCCTTAGAAAGGTAGCTTTATATAAAGAATTTGACTTCAAACTGTTATTTGTCACCGATGAATTCTTCCTTTTGACCTCCATTGTCCAGAAACAAGCATATTTTAACTCATTTTTAAATGAATGGTTTGCAATAAGTTCCTAAAATTTTCCACACTTGTGAAATCATTCCAAATGCATTAAAAAATTATACTGTTTCTTATCTGGGTAGATGTAATTCCTAACTGTCTAGCACATTTGCTATTAATTTCTCTGAAAACATGGTCTTCAGAGCAACGTCCAAACTGGTTGAAGCTTTACCCAGAGTTGCCATTTAAACCAACCATCACAATCCATACCTTTTGAGAGCTTGTTTGGAGGTTCCAGGAGGGGAGCGTAGCTGTCCCCTTGACTGAAGAAATGGTCCTCCTCTACTGAGGGTGGCCATCTTCTTCCAACAAGCACACAGCTTCAGGAGGGACACACGTGGAGCAGTGAGGGAGGGAGGGGACCCCTGCCTAGGCAGCCAGATCGGCTGAATCAACCCTGGCACTCAGTGGGGTTGCAGCCTAACCAGATCATCCTCACGTCCACAATCCATACCTTCTGAAACATTTCTATACTGCATCCTAAAGTCTTCCTTTAGTTAGTTTGCTTCTTTTTCTGTCCTACAGAGACACAGACACACACATGCACACGAATTTCATCAAAATGCTAAAGAAATTATTTGACTTTATGAAATATTTGCAGAAGTAACTTTTTCTTTTCTGAATCTTGGCCTTCATTTCCAGGGAATAATTGAAAATCTGGGTGCTTAGAAAATGGCTGAATTTTAGATAAATGCACCAGTTCTATTAAGTGGAGAAAACATAAATAAGTCCTTGAGACTAGTTGGACTTTCCCTTTCAAAATGTCATCAACCCACTGATAAAATTTAGTACATGGGTTCCCATTTCTTTTCTAAACAAGCACTTGTAAAGACTTCCTTTCATTCAAACACCTACTCATCCTTGCATGCAGTCCAGATCTATATCCATAGAATACTTCTTTTTATATACAGAGAACTTTTGGCCAACTGTCAAAGTGTTCTTTCACATTTCCCTTGGCAGAGACCAAACTATTCAGAAGTCTTAAATTGTCTGTGACTTGAAAGTTTTCTTGGAATGATAACAGTCCACATCTTCCAAATACTGTATCTGGTACTTCATCACCAGTGTAATGCTCAAGGTTAAGGAGCAAACTATACAATCAGCATCAGGGGTATTATATGGCATCAGCTTCTCAGTTGTAAGAAGAATCATCCTGCTTTGTCCTTTGAAGAATAGTCTTCTGTGTTTTCCCCCTTTTAGGGTTTCATCTATAGCCCCGAGTTGCTCAGTTCATTCACATTCTTCAGGGAGATTATTGGTATCTTCGCAATACAGAGTGTGATCAAAATATACAATGAATGTTTCAGTTAAACACTTTGCACAGTAAAAGACATATTGCCATTCATCCCCTTCAAAATCCTCCCCCTCACTTCCAACACACTTATCCCAATGATCTTGCCACTTTCTGAAGCAGTTCTGGAAGTCCTCTTTCATGAGCGCCTCTACAAGATGTGAGCAAAAATATAGTGAATGCTGCTGCCCAGTGCCACCCAACAGAAAGGCAGGCTTGTAAAACATTACAGCTGCCCTCATCCGCCCAATTCACCACCCACCTGCAACTTCTGGCTCTTCCCCAAATCAAAAATAACAAATAAAGGCAAGTGTTTTTAGTCAATTCAGGGCATGGAGGTAACCACAACAGTGAAACTAAAGGCATGAAAGAGAATTTCCAGAGCTGCTTCAAAAAGTGAAGAATGTTAAAAATAAGTGTGTTTGAAGGGAAGGGGTGGTATTTGAGGGGAATCAATGGCAATATATCTTTTACTGTAATAAATTTTTAAAATTTAAACATTCACTATATTTTTTTAGCACACTTCATACTTATTGCCTATAGGTTTAAACATTCGATTTTTAACTTATTTGATTTTATAGTTTATTCTCACACTGAGTTTATTTACTTTATCCTATGAAATATATAATAATTTTATAATATTACTATTAGTACTAACAATAAAATTACAGAATGAAATTTGAAGTTCTTTGCAATTTGTTTTGTTCTTTTCGCTAAAATAGTCATTTGAAATAAACCTTTTTTGTTTTGTTTTGTTACAAATCTCATATGTACTTAGATTTATTTATTTCATTTGTTTTCAATTTGAGGGATTTATCTTTTTTCTTTTCTTTTTTGTTTAATTCACTTTTTTGAATATATAAAATGATTACATGATTCTAAAGTCAAAACTACATAAAAAGGCATACTCAGAGATGTCTCCCTTCCATTCCTTCCTTATCCTCCAATCCCAGTTCTCCCTCCCCACACACTATTTTAGCAGTTTCTGGACTGTCCTCCCAGGGCTTCATTTGCACAAAGGTAGCTATCATACACAGTATCATATGCCCTGCTTCATCTTCTCCTTTGTGACAATCATACTATAGCAGCCCATACAGCCCATTCCTCACTATGTTTATAGCAGCATAATACTCCTAAATATACAACAGTTTAATCAACTTCCCCTTCTGTTGATGGATATTTGAGATGTTCCTAGTCTTTTGCCATTAAAAATCCGATAATTGTGTTGCCTTGTGCATGTATTATTTCAAATTTGCATGTATGTACTATTAGTATAGGTTCTTAGAAAATGTTATCACTGACTAAAAGGATAAATTCATCTATTTCTAACTTTGCTTGATAGTACCAAATTCTCCTGCCTAGAGACTGTATCACTTTATAATTCTACCAGTCCTTTATCAGTGTGTCTCTTTCCCCCAGAGCTTTGCAACAAAGTGTACTCTCAAACTTTTCAGTATTTGCCAACAAAATGGGATATACTGTTTCAATGCAAGTTTTACCATTTTAAGGGCCATTTGTATGACTTTTAAACTATCTGTACATATTTTTCACTCATTTTTTTCTGCTAGATTGGTGTATTTTTATTTCTCGAAGTTCTTCACAGCATAAGGTGTAACTATTCTGTCCAGTTAATCATCCTTTAGTTTTTTAATCATCCTTTAGTTTTTCTTATGGTAATTCAGCCAAGAAATATTTTTAAATTATGTAATAGAATTGAAGATCCTTTTATTGATATCTGGATTTTAAGTCACAAAAATGCTTTGATACTAAGGCGAGCTCAGGGAAGACAGAAACCTCCCGTGGAGCAGAAGGGTAAAAGTTCGCTTGACCTTGATTTTCAGTACGAATACAGACCGTGAAAGCGGGGCCTCACAAAAAAATGAAAAGTTATAACAAAAAAATTTTTTTAAAAAATGCTTTGACCACTATGTCTATGGTAGCTTATACCAGAATCTACCCATTTCCTTAGCTTATAAAATTTTCATTTTCTTTGTGCTGTTTAACTGATTCATGTGGAATTTATCTTGGCATATGTTATAAATTATGGATTCAATTTTCCTTTTTCTAAAATTGTTCCCAATTGTCCCAAGAGCATTTATCTTCAAAGTCAATTCTTCTACATACTACATTTTTATGTATTCTTTTTGGTACCGGAGCTCAAACTCAGGACCTTGCACTTGCCAGGCGGGTGCTGTGCTGCTGAGCTAAATCTCGGACCATTTTTATGTATTCTTATATTGATACCAAACACCTACCCATGTGAACCAATTTTTCACTGGTTTAATGATGGCAGCTTTAGAATATTTTAAACACAGGTAGGACAAGTCCCTCCTTATTGCTTTTCTTCTCAGGGCTTTCCTAAATGTTCTTGTTTGGTTTTCTTTCCATATGAACTTAAGAATCAATTTGTCTAACTAAAAATCAAAATAAACCCAGAAATACTTGTTGACATTTTTACTCAATCTATGTTAAACTTACAAATTCACCTATGGTGTGTCCTTCATTTGTTTATATCTACTCTTGTGTCTTTGGGGTATAGTATACAGTTTTCCTCAAAGGTTTTACATATTTCTCTTTAACTTTATACCTAGGAATTCTATAATTATAAATATATAATAAATTACAATATATGTTAATATAATATAATAAGTTATAATCATGCTATTACAAATTGGATCTTGATGTTCTCTTCCATATTATCTTCTAACTGGTTCTTCCATGTATCTACGGAGCCTATTAACCTCTGTGTATGATTTTATATCCTACTTGCATACTGAATCATCTTTGCAGTAGTTTTTCCACTGGTTTTCTGCCCTTTTCTAGATACACCATCATATCATTTACAATTCTCGTATATCTAATTGTTTTCTCTTGTAAAAATGCCTTGGCAAACACCTCCAATACTGTGTTAAGTGTTACAGTGATGGTGGTCGTCCTTCTGTTGTTGCAAACATTAGCAGGAATGCCTCCAGTATTTTCCTATGAAAAAGAACAAGTAAGATGTGGGTAAACAAGATGCATTAATACGTGGTAAAAATGCTCTTCTGTTTCTTTTTTGACAATTTTTTTTGCTTAAATTCTTCTATTGGTACATTTTAGGTATACAACACATTTACATTTATCACTGGGTGCTTGTACCTGTACATGATGTATCTTGGTTCTTATTTTTTCCCCATTACCTGTGCGCCCTTCACCCCCTCCACCTTTCCCTATTTACATAGACTTCATTTCCAGTTTTTTGCTTTTCTCATAATTTTTCCTTTCCATTCTTTCCTTTCCCCATCTCCTCCCACCACCCCTACCACTTTGGACCTTTTCCTATTTCAAAGTATCAATTATTAGTTATTAATCCTTTTAGTCCTTATTTACACTCTCAGTTTCTCCCACTAGAGAAACTATTTGGTATTTACCCATGTGTGTCCTATTTATTTTACTTAAGAGTATGGCCTCGGGGCCAGGGATTTAGCTCTGTGGTTTCACCGCCTGCTGTGCAAGCACAAGGACCTGAGTTCGATCCCCAGTACCTAAATAAATAAATAAATAAATAAATAAATAAATAAATAAATATAGCCAAGAGTATGGCCCCAATATGCATCCATTTAGCTATAAATGTCTCTAGTTTCTTGTTCTTTACGGTTGAGTAGTACTCCATTTTGTTAAAAAACCACATCTTCTCTATCCAGTTTCAAGTTGATGGGCACTTGGGCTGTTTCCAAGCTTTAGCTCTTATGATCTGTGCCATTATAAACATGCGTACACATGTATCTCTGTGGTATGATTCTTTTAATTCTTTTGGGAAAATACTCAGCAGGGGAATAGCTGGGTCAAATGGTACCTCCAGCCCTAGTTCTTTGAGCTATCTCCATACTGATTTCCATAGTGGTTGCACCAGTCTGCACTCCCACCAACAATGGAGAAGGGTTCCTTTCTCTCCACACCCCCGCCAGCATTTGTTATTGGTTGATTCTTGATAGCAGCCATTCTTTCTGGGGTGAGGTGGAATCTCAGTGTTGTTGTCATCTGCATCTCTCAAATGACTGGTGATATTGAACATTTTTTCATATATCTATTTGCTGCTTTTACTTCTTTGTCTGAGAAATGTCTGTTCACTTCAGATACCCATTTTTGAATTGGGTCTTTGAATTTGGGGGGGTCTGATTTTTTTCAGTTCTTTATAGATTCGAGATAGTAGCCCTTTGTCTGAGTTACAGCTGCTAAAAAAATTTTCCCACAATGTAGGTTGTCTGTTAGCTCTGTTGGTGGTTTCTCTTGCAGTGCAGAAGCTTTTTAATAAGATGAAATCCCAGTTGTTGATTCTTTCTGTTAGTTCTCGTGCTACTGAGGTTTTGTTCATAAAGTCTTTTCCTATGCCAGTGTCTTCAAGAGTTCTACCTAACTTATCTTCCAGCAAGTTTAGTGTTTCTGTCTTAATATTTAGATCTTTAATCCACTTCGATCTTAGTTTAGTGCATGGTGATAGATATGGGTCTAGTTTTAATCTCTGACAGGTTGAAATCCAGTTTTCCCAACACCATTTATTAAATAGGCTATCTTTCCTCCAATGAGGGTGGTTGGCTCCTTTGTCAAAGATGAGGTGGCTGAGTGTGTCTGAAGTTGTTTCTGCATCTTCTAATCGATTCCATTGATCCTTAGGTCTGTTTCTTTGCCAGTACCATGCTTTTTTTTTTTATCACAGTAGCTTTGTAGTATAGCTTCAAGTGGGGTATTGTGATAACCCCAGCTTGACAATCATTTTTATTCTGAATACATCTTTATTTTTTCAAATGCTTTTCCAGAATCTATGGAAAAAATTGTAAGACTTACTTCAGGTAGAATAATATTATTTATATGAATGAATTTATAAACATTGAACTATCTTTGTATTTCTCAAACAATTTCACATAGTTGTGATATACTGGACTATTTGATTCCATTTGCTAACACTTTATTGGGTATTTTTGCCTTGATATACAAAAAGGAAATTTATCAGTAGTTTTTTGTATAATATTAATCAGATTTTAGTTTCAATATTATATTTTTTCATTAAAAAGTTTGAAGTGATGGGGCCAGGGATTTAGCTCAGTGGCACTGTGCCTGCCTCACAAGCTCAAGGTCCTGAGTTCGATCCCTGGTACCAAAAAAAATTTTTTTAAGTGATCCTTTTCTATACTTTGGGATAGAGTTGGGATTAAAGGTCTTTAAAGTACCATTTTAAGCCATCTGGGGCAATTTTACAATTTTTTAAAAAAAATTATATACTATCCAGTGTTTTGCTTGTTTTCATAATGATAGCAGGACTAAATAAGCTATTTAATTGTCCTGTGGATAAAAAACTTCCACCTTTCTTTACCTGATTGATTCTTCTAATCTTTTAAGAGCTTTCTCAGTTGTCATCTCCCATAGAATGCCTTCTCTGAACTCCCCAGATTGTACAAAGTACCTCTTTTCTAGGGTTCTGCTGGGTGTTTCTCATTTTGCATTAATTATATTATGTTGAAATAGTCCATTAATGGTATCATTATCCTCCATCAGTCAAAAGTTTTTTGAGGGTAATGATCCTGTATTACCGTCTCCCTTTTTTTTTTTTCGCTTCCAGTGTCTAATGCCAAACATAGTGTCTGACGTATAGACGGAGACTCAATAAATATTTGATGTTCTGATCTTGGATTAGACTCTGAACACACACACCTTTCTTTTTCAGTTCCTAACTTTGTGAATAAATGGCTCCTCAGCTTATCTGGAATATCACAGTAAAAATGTAGGCGCCATTTTTTACTTCTTATACAGTACCTCATCTCCAGCTTGTAATCATCACCACACCCTAATAATTTTGACATTATAAATTCATCCACCTCTCTTTCTTTCTGTGGCCACCATCTTAGTCCAAGCCCCTGTAACTGCCTATGTCGTTTAGGCTGCCCCATCCCTTTGTAATACATTCTTTCCTGGGAAGTCAGCGTGACCCTTTAAAACCACAGATGTGATTATTTGCTTTGCAAAAGCCTACAAGTACGTTCCCATTCTTTTGAGACATCATTCAGAATTCCTAATGTGTTCCCAAAAGCCCTGCCCATTCTGGAGCTTTCCTACCTCTGAACTTGTGCCCCCTTATTCTCTTTCTCTCCTGGTCTCCTTTTCTTCTTCCAACTTCTTAAGCTCTTTTCCTTTCAGGGTCTTTGCACAACCTGTTCCATTCCCTGGGAGGCCGCTTCTTTCACCTCCTCCATACTTTTCATCTGATCTTTCCCACCCATGTTCCAGGTCTGTGCTCAGGGAAGCTTTTCCTAACCTCCTAGCCTTCATGACTTCTTTTACTGAATAGTCATATCACCCTACACACTTCCTGTGTTAGCTCATTAGGGCTGCTATAACAAAATACAATACATTGTGTGGCTTACAAACAACAAAAATTTATTTCTTAATTCTGGAGGCTGAAAGTCCAAGATCAAGTTGCTAACTCAGTGTCTGGTGAGGGCCCACTTCCTCATCATTTTCTTACTATAACCTCACATTTCAGGAAAAAGTGAAGGATCTCTTTCTATAAGGACACTAATCCCAATCATGAATCTTTGCGATCTAATAATTTCTCAGAGGTCCCATCTCCTGATACCATCATCTTGGGGGTTAGGATTTCAATATATGATTAATGGAGAGCAAAAACATTTAGCCATTGCTTTTTCTTTCATAGAACTTTTCATTATTGTGATTATTTAGATATTCAGGTGGGGTTTTTTCCTAATATTTGTCACACTAAACTAATTTATTTGGAGGAAGGGACCATGTTTATCTTGTTCTCGGCTGGATTTTCAGCATCTATAAAAATTGAAAGCACAATAACAGGATTTAATAAGTACCTGTTGGAAGGAGGGGTGGGTGGATGGAAGGATGGATGAATCAAAAACTCAAATAGTCAATCAATGAATGAACAAAAGATTAACTGCTAAATCTTGAAGGAGCAAATGCTCTATTTTCCCTCCAGGGGGAGACATACTCCTGTTAGAAATAGCATGGGTAGCAGGAGAGCGCAAAATAAGATGTATCCTAATTTATTTCTCAGGCTCCTGAAACTGATTCAGACTATCTGATCATTTCTTTGCTAGCAGAACTTTACAAATCTGTCTGGATCACCCAGTCGTACCAGGCAAGTGAGCATTTCCTGTTAATGTCCTTCCTTGGACAATCTAGAAATTCTCCTGCTAGCTTTGTCCACTTCAGTCTAGGTAATTAATCTGTAAATGCCTACTTCCTTGGAAAAATACTTTACTTTATATGTCATTTCCATAGTACCATTAGCAAGCAGGTGTGATGGCGCACACCTATAATCCCAGTACCCAGGAGGCTGAGGCAAGAGGATTGCTATGAGTTCAAGGCCAGCCTGAACTACATAGCAAGCCCCTGCCTCAAAAAAACAAAAAAAAATTACCATTAGCACTATTATTTGTGTTTTACTGTAATTTCTTCACAATCCCTTGGGCAATCATTATGAAGTTTCAAAATGTTTTAAAATTATTCTGATAGTAGAAAATATTGGGATTCTGTAGAACAAAAAATAATAAAATATTGATGAAAGTGAACTTAGAAAAACACTAACTCATAGATTTCCCTGAGCCATGGGAAAAGTTAAAAGGAAAGAGAAAGAGTAGAGTTTGACTATGGAGAGCGTGTCTGCCTTGCAGCAGTTTCTGAAAGAAGCCCTTGTTTAATCCTGATCGTATGTCCCAGGAGGCTGTCCCTGCTGCACATTAGCAGTATTCTGTTCTTCACCGAATTACTTTTTCCAATACAGGCTTAAGCATATGAAACAGTGCATGAGGCTTACACTATACTGCCTCTGAATTTTCTTTTACTTCATTCTAGTTCTAAAGCTTCCTTTTCAGTTTTTCTTTTCAATTTTTCTATGCTCTGGTCCCCAAGGCTAAAAAAACAATAGACTTGGGGGTCAGGACAAAGGGGCATTCCACTGTTTCTGTCTTTGGGAGATCAGTTTACTTTAGTTCAAATCAGTGTGCATTTAACAAATGCCTACTATGTGTTTGGGACTGTACTGTACAGGAGATGAGTGCAGGAAATCTAAGGCTGCCTGAATGATGTTCACCATGTAACTAGGAGGACAAGGCATTTGGTAACTTCTCTCAGCAAATGTAAATTAATACAAAGGTGGCATAATAATAATTAATATTTATGTCATTTATAAAATCCCTCTTCACTAATGTTCTAGGTTTTGTGAAATTAGCTCTGGGGGTAGTGTTGTTCTCTAATCTCAGTGTACCCCAGTAAATTGAGACTCAGGTAATGTAACTTGCTTAAATGGGTAAAGAAACTAGTGCTACTATTAGAACTGAGGAACTTTGCTCCCTATAGTGTTTGTATGATAGTATATGTTTCTAGATAATAAAGAGTATGTTATACGAGATAACACTAAAAATTAAAGAAATTCAAAGTAAAGGAAAATACACTATCATATTGAGGAAAAACTATTTTTCCCAAATAGCCAACAAGTCTGACATTTGGATTTTATTTTTCTACCCTACTCTGTTAATTTTGAATGATCCCTTGTCTCTTCTTCACTCTTAAGAGTATCTGAAACTCTCCATTGGCTCTTTTCTTTTTCTTTGGTGATAGGAGGACTTATTTGAAAAGAGTCCTTCCTTATGTAAGTCACCTTTTTCTAGAAAAGGCGTCAGGGAAACTGGCATCAGCATTAGCTAGGTGGCCATTGAAGGAGAAGTTTTGAAACTGGAGAGTATTTGATGAGCTCTGGGCATTGGCCAGAAAACTGTTGTGAAAGGCTTCATGTTACCACTTAGGTTACCAGGAAGAATTCCTCTCCTCTAGCACACTGTCACTCAAGAGGATCCACCCAAAATCTGGAAAGTATTTGGAGCCAATCGGGGAAGAAAGGATCTTTTCACTCCAAAAAGGACTACACACACAGCTCAAAGGACAGGACACCAGATCTCTTACCTGGGACACCATGGTATTTACCTACAGAGTCTGGATACTGATTCATGTTTAGCAGTAATAGCAACAATCATTACAGCCGTAACAGTGCTTGCTTCGGCAGCACATATACAGCCATAACATCATTATCAAATTTCTAGTTCAAATTTATGCCAAGGTCTGAAAATAGAAACATTAGTTGTACTGTCAATCAACACCATCTAGTAGACACTTCTTCAATGCAAAACTGGAAGCAGCAGAGGAGAGAAGAAAAAAATAATGACCTAAAAGTCTTATGGGAGGCCCAGCATACAAACAAACAAAGTCACAGAATCACTTGTAATCAAAACATGAAGAACAGAAATAACCAACTAAAATATATAGAGATGGAATCTAGATATGGAATGCAAGATTCATGGAATGTGATAAAAACATAACTTCATTTTTTTGGCTTCTAGCATCTTTTAAATTTTTTTTATTGTGGAGGAGGGGATAATCTTCTGTTGCCCTGAATGGAAAATTGGGCAGATCCCTGACTTTTTGGTACACTCTTTGATAACTGACAATCCTTTAAGTAATAGCCACTTTAAATAAAAGAGACAGTCTAGATTTAGTAGTTAGAATGTATCCAGTTCAAAAAGGTAACCAAATACTTCAGTTTTCATTTTAAACTATCAATCTAATACAGAACTCCCCATCTGCCATATAAGGCCTGGGGCTGGTGACCATCTGCCTTCAGCTCTCTCCTAAACTTACCCCTCCTGCACTAGCTAACTGCTGCTTGATCTGCTTGTGTAAAAGCGGGAGGAGATGGGATGGCTGAGGGGAGGGGCAGTTCTTTGGTAGGCTAGGTCTATATCTGGCTGATGGTTAAAACTGACTTTTTCTTTGAAAGGAGCTTTTAAAGTTTCTTTGAAGATTCTTGTGGTTAGAATATGTGTCTGGAATCTTCCCCCAAAGGCTCATGTGTTGAATCCTTGGTTCCCAAAGTAGCAGTGTTCCGAGATAGGGCTTTTGGAAGGTGATTGGATCATGAGGACTCTAACTTCACTGGTGGATCAGTCCATTGATAGATTCATAATTTGATGGCATTATTGGGAGGTGATGGAAACTTGGGAGGTAGGATGTAGTTGAAGAGAGCAGCTCATAAGAGTATGCCTGTGGGAACTATGTCTTTTTCTTTTTCTTTTTTTTGGTACTGGGGATCAAACTCAGGACCTTGCACTTGCAAGGCAGGCACCAGAACCACTGAGCTAAATTCCCGGCCCTGGGAACTGTCTTATCCCTGCCTGGCCTCTTCCTCTCTGGCTCTCTTGCCAGAAACAATGGAGCCAGCTGATCATGGACTGAAACCCCTGAAACCATGAGCCAAAATAAAGCTTTGCTCATTCAAGCTGTTTTTCCTCAAATATTTTGTCCCAGTAATAGAAAGCTTACTAATACATCTATCATCAGTGGTCCCTTACGTGAGTCCCTCTGGCCCAGACAAAATAGAAGCAAGTGGTGGCCTGTGATAAGCTCTAGATTTTAAGATTCCTGTGTCCATCTCTAACTTCTGGCCACTGAATCCCTTCCCGTTCTTAGATATCTCTTTTGAATAGGCCAAAGGCAACCCCATGTTGTCTCCTTCCTCTATGGGCCACATTTAGTGCAGGTAAACATTCACACATTCATCAACCCTGCTGATCCACGAGTACTGGTGGATCTCACAGCTACTCTGTGGCTATAGCCTTCTCTAATTCATAGGAAAGAGCTAGTTTGGCTCTGTATTTTATAAGTCTCTGTCTCTCTACACTCTCTGGAGATCATAAGGTAGAACTGTTCTACGTTGACTTTGTACTTAAAAGCCTTTTTGAGTAACCATCTTTAATTGCAATTGACTATGCTCATATTCACCTCCCAAACCTTGACAATAAGGAACTGTGCCTCTCCATCTCTGTCTTCCCTATACAGCTGAGCACAGAGCCTGGAACAAAGTAAAGTGCTCAGTAAATGTTTGGTGAATGGATGGATCTGAACAAACTTTTGTTGTGCAGTGTATTGTCGGGGATGCTTTAAAATAACCTAGAGGGAAGCTTATTTTACCACGCCCTGGCACACTCCAATCAATCAGTCTTACATTGATTAAATACTGATACATCTCAGAACTTGTATACCTTAGCATTTACCAAGCAAGAAATGTGAGAAATGAAACAATACAGTGGGGAAAGTCATTTTTTTCAAAGAAGAAATGGATAAATTCACATTAGCTATTTCAGGTTTTTGGAAAAGTTATGAGATGCCAAATTAAGACTTCACAGTAAAACATCCCCTAAAGCTGCAGGAATTGCTCATATTGTTTGAGTAGTTTGTATGAAAATACCTAAAATGACCAAATAACAAAGAATAAAATTAGATTTTAAACTTTTGGCAAAAATGTATAAAATACAGTAATGAACATAAGGACTTCATTATTCTTTCTAATTTTTCTGTACGTTTGAACATTTTTGTAATAAAAACAAGATGAGGGCTAGGGATTCAGCTCAGTGGCATTGTGCCTGCCTTGCACTGTGACTTTGGAACTAGGTTGAATCAGAATTTATTGAAACAGAAGAATATTTACAGATCATTTTAGCCAACACTCTTACTTTACAAATTATAAAATTAGTACTCAGAGAAATGCAATGAAATAACTCATCAATCTCTGAGCTGATACTCTAGTCTCATACTCTTTCTACCACCCTGGTTGGCACATGGCATTAAACAAGAGCTGCCAAGGCACAAAACCTGGCCTAGGCGTTGGGGGTGGATACCACCCTTCAGGTGTAGTACTTACAGCTGTTTTGACTGTATCATCTCTGCTGTAACCAGGTGGGGAGCTCCTTTGCTACAGTGGATTCTCAGAGACTGAGCAGTGGCCTCTCCTAGAGTAATTAAGCTAACTTAATAGGATGAAGGCCAGAGAAGAAGTCAACAGGTCAGTTGTGTGAAGCTGTTCCTCCACTCTGAGACAACGATGAATGAAAGCAAGCAGAGCATCACCTTACTGAATCTGGAAAAAAGGTGATTTGGCAGGTTTGGGCCCATGTTATCAAGGAATGAAATTATTATACCTCTTTCAGCCAAATAGGATCCAAGGAGGACTAGGAGAAAATGCACCCTTGGGCTATCCTGTGAATCACACAGTTTTAGACACAGATGGGAATTTGAGAGACATTGACTGAAAAGAGTTTAAGCCTGGATAAGACACGGAGGTGGCTTAATTTTTTTCTGTGGCTTTCCCCACTGGTGACCAGGAAGGACTTAAATTCTCAGAATATATTCCCTCACTTTGGATCAGCATCAACTCAAGTATATCTAGTTTCTGTGTTTGGAAGTTTAGTATTCTTTAGGGCCTTAATATAGATTTGTAGTTTAGAAGCAAGAAGCACAGAATTAAAATGCTACATACACTGAATTTGAACAAAATGCTACCATACATTGAATTTGAACCTTGGAATGGTTGAAGGGGTGGGGATCTCTAATCTCCATGTAATCTCAGTTGGGTTTCTTCAAACTTTCTCAAGCAAATCTATTAATTAAATTTTAAAAACCAATATAGTTAATATGTAATTACAGCTTCAAGTCAACCCTCCAGACCCCTCACAACCAAAGGGCTGCCTTCAATCCTTCACTCACAGAGCTGCCAATGACCAAAATAGCCTTTAATCCAGGGTCTGGAAGAGGTGACTTGCAGGCCAAATGTTATTTGCTTTTAAAAATGATTCTATTTTTTAAAATTGCCAATATATGCAATTTGGTAGAATTTATTTTCCTTTTTTAAAATCTGGATTTCAGCTTCTTTTGAAAACTTAGACAATCTCACCACGGTATGGCGGCAGGAGGTGGGACACATTCCTGCATGGCAAAATTCCTGAGTTTGAAACCTCAAAGACTCAGAGAAGGCTCACCCTTCAAGATAGGTCCAGAGCTGTCAGTTCCCATCCCCTCACGGATACACATGCAGTACCTGCAGCCTCCTTTGATCTCAACTGGTTTGATTTTGGTGTTTTTGGACCAAGTTATGGGGAGTAGATGCTGGGGCACCGTTGGTTTAGCAGGCAGCCAGTAAGATCGCAGCGCTTACCGTCGGCCTGTGTGGGCTGCTTCACTCTTTTCATGCATCACCATGTGCTGTGGTGACTTTGAAGTGCTTATGCTTTGTACTGGAAGTTACATCACTTAGAGGTGTCAGAATCTCTGCGTGGGAAGGGTTATAGTCAACATTTACAGCTTTTTAGCCCTCAATATTTTTAATTCTACACTTCTTAGGTGGTTGTGATTGTCTTGTCTATCGTTCACTTTGAAAGAGGGTGGACAACATCCATGAGAGTTCTTTGGGGTATAGGCTCATTCCGACATCATGAATAATGCGGCTAGTGCTTGTTTGCCGAAGACACTCCTTACTAACAGTTTCATTTCCTAAGTGACTGAACCAGTGCGGAGTTGGTGCACAAAAGCGGTGTTTAGTGTAGCAAGTCTGGGACCATTGTGCGAATGAGGTGCCGGAGTCCAACTCCGGTGCAGACAATGGGTAGCAGAGGAGAGTGGTGGGATGGATCCACTCCTGGCCCGGGCCACTCCGGCGCAGCTATACAGAACTAGCCTGACAGCCAGGGTTCGTGAGCTTCTTTACTGCCGCCGGACCAGGGCCCGAGCCCCAAGCCTGTGACCGACAGCGCGAGATCGCGCCTACTTTCCCAGCTTTTGGGCCAGGGAAGAAAGAAAGCAGCTAGCTAAAGCCGAGGGGGATAGAGTACGTTGCCTGTGTCTGCGCGGGCGCGCCCGGCTTTCTGCGACTGGTCAGTGCGCAGGCGCCCCTCCTACTCGGTCCTTTAGTCCCGTAAATGAACGCGCCCTGCCACCTGGAGTTTCTGCTTCCGGGTCACGCATTGACAGCGGCTTTGCAGACCCAGCTCAACCTGCGGTTCGGTGAGTGCGGTCCTCTGTGCGCGAAGGTCCGCAGCTAGGGCCCCGAGCCGAGCGCCCAGCGCCCAGTTACGCTTCCTCCACTGCACTGCACTCGAGGTCTGCGAGCTCTCGAGGCCAAGACATTCTTCCGGGTCTTAGAGGAGATGAGAGGGGGTTGGGCTGCGCCTGGGGTTCCCGGGACACGGATTGCCCAACTCCCGTTTATTGCCGTCACCGGGAGACCTGCCGGGATTGCTGCGATGTGTTGGGAGCCCATGCAGAAAGTGACACCACACGACCTTGCATTTCGTGCCCTTGCCCTCCGCCCCCTGGCCTTGGCAAGGCGACGCTGCTGTGAGCCCTCCTGCAGCAGGTGCAGTGGGGTCGGGGAGCCTCTGGCTCCCGGAGAGGCGGAGCGAGGGAGGCCCAGGCCGTAGTGCCGTCTCTCTTCCGCTTGAATTTTAGCTTCGCAATTAAAAAAAAAATTTTTTTTAAACCTTTTGATGTTTTCTCTAGATCCCGCAGAGAAAGAAAACGGGGTGTGGCGGAAGGCGCTTTCAGCCCCAGCAGAGGGAAGGGCCCATCAGGAGACAAACCACGCACAGGCTACTTTCCAGAGTGAGGATGGATTTAGATCTCCTTAGCCCTTCCTGTCCACCTGCCCCAGAGTTTAACCCTCACCTGGAGCTTCAAGGCAGCAGGAGAGAACTACTGGTCATTCTTACGAGGAGTTCTTAGCCTGGAGGCCAAGAGCACCCTAAAAATCAATCAGTATTTAATTCCTTAAAATTATCGTGTCGCACAAACTGCAGAAACACTTCTCTCCAAGCCCACTTTAGATGCTTTTTTTTTTTTTTTTTTGTACCGGAGATTGAACTCAGGGTCTTGCGCTTTCCAGGCAGGTGGGGTGCCACTGAGCTAAATCCCCGGCCCTACTTTTTTTTTTTTTCCCCTTATTCCTGGAATCACCAACTCAAATGGACCTTTTTGCCCCTCCCCCACAAAGAAGTCTCAGGAATTTGAGATATGTATGAGAGTGTGTGTGTGTGTGTCTGTGTGTAGGGTTAGGGTTGGCATTTACATATACATAGGTGTTGGGGATTGAACCCAGGACCTTGTAAATGCTAAGCATATGCTCTATCACTGAGCTTTATCCCCAGACCTGTGTGTATTATAGATACAAATAATTACTAATTAGCAAAAAGAAATTAGTGGAGTTAATATGTCATAAAATGTATAAAGGGTTACCCTGTCACAAAAAGCAAAATTTTATGTTATAAAATGACAATTTTTAGATTTTTCCCTTAGTAATCATCATATACATAACATGCTTGCTACTTACTGCAAGCTTTGAATTTATTGTAATTTTAAATAATAAGCTTTTCATTGGTTCAACTATTGAGGACCTATCTTATGCCAGGTAATACTGAAAAAAAAAATCTTTACTCCTAAGAAACATATATTTTAGTAAGAATATAGATTCCTAAGCAGTTACACCTAAAGAGTTGGTATTACACATTATATTTTCTTTACAGTTTATTTAATTTAATTTATTTATTTATGGTTTTTTGAGGCAAGGTCTCACTATAATTCAGACTGGCTCCAAACTCACAGCAGTCCTCCTGCCTCAGCCTCCTGAGTGCTGGGATTACAGGCATGAGCCAACGCGCCTGGATCTCTACAGTTTTTGATATTCACTTTTTCACGGAAACGAATCATTTTACTGGCTATAACTTTACATATTCCCTAACTAGCATCTTGTATAGTCAAAATTTTTATCATGGTTGAATCCAAGTATTTGAATTCAAGTATATCGCATGACAGTATTTTCTTCTGTCATCCTAGAATTCAGCAATATTGTGGTTTAAACATATTGCCCAAATCTATTTCTCAGTTGTCATAAATTGTCAATTTTTAACATTCAAAATCATTTTTAAACCAAGCATAGTGGCACAGGTCTGTAATCGTAGCACTCGAGAAGCAGAGACAAGAGGATTGCTGTGAGTTTAAGGCCAGACTGCAATACATACCAAGACTCTGTCTCAAAAAAAAAAAAAAATCATTTAAAAATCTGCTTATTTTCCTAAAACTGAAAGTGCTTGTTGTTGTGAATTTTGGTTTGTTTTTCTAATTTTAAGTAGATGACTCCATAATAGTTACACTTTTGCTTTCTTTCTTATTTTAGAATATTACCTCAAATATTTCTTGTTTTTTATCTTTCACAGATGCCTTATCATTAAGATAAGTGTATTTGTAACTTTCCCCTCTCTTTTCACAGGTAACAATCACTTGCATACCTTGTACTTAGTCATCCAACCAATATTTGTTAATTACATGAACAAAAAAGTAGAGAACAGGGCCGGGGATTTAGCTCAGTGGTTCCAGTGCCTGCCACGCAAGCCCAAGTTCCCAAGTTCGATCCCCAGTACCCAAAAAAAAGTAGATTCCAGTTGATTACAATTTAGATGGAGGAACACATATGTACATAACTGTACTGTAAGTCTAAAGGTGATGGTGATAAATAACAAAAATTCAGAGGAAAAAAAGAATGTTTTAGGGTTATCCTCAGCTTTAAAAAAATCTTGTTCCTTAACTAGTCTTATAAACCACACAGGGCTTCATGGACATCTTAGTATCATACTTGCAGGGAAATTTATGCTAGCCTAGGTTAGAGAGTAGAACAGAGATCCTGAAGGCCAGAGCATTTGCATCCAGGTTTACTCAGAACCCTAGAAACTATTACAATCTAGCTCCTTATGATTACAGAAATGGAGTAAATCACTGTTCTCCTTGACATCTGCTTTTAATATTGGGAAGGCCTAGAGAATGCTTAAACCTAAGGACAGATGTGCTCAGTGATATGGTATATGCCTAAAACTTCTTTGTTTCAGGCAGTCTGGAGCATGTGAACACACTTTGAGCCTTGATGAGTTCCAGTATGTGGTATATTATGCAGAGCATTCAGAGCAAATACTCTCTCTCAGAACGCTTAATCCGAACAATCGCTGCCATCCGCTCCTTCCCACATGATAATGTAGAGGACCTCATCAGAGGGGTGAGTGTGCTGTGTCCTTGCAGAGAGGAAATGAAAAAATTGCTGGTAAATCTTAATAGATTACAGATTTGCAGCTTTGACTTAGTACAAGATCACAGTCTTAACAGTCTTCTTAAATATATTAACTTGAGGGCCAGGGATTTAGCGCAGTGGTTCTGCTGCCTGCCTCGCAAGCGCAAGGACCTGAGTTCGATCCCCGGTACCAAAAATAAAAATATATATATATATATGTATATATATATATATTAACTTGACCATTAAAATATATTTTCACCTACATTTTGCTTAGCTTGCTTTCTCCCTTTCACTGTGGGTATCTGATGGTTTTCTTCATGAAATATGTTCTAGATAACCTTAATCTCATGTTCTTTGTAAAATCACTCTCTGGATATGGTACATATGGAAGCCTTTGAGCTCAAAGTCTTTATACATGTCTTACTAAGGGTGGTAAAAGGTAGGCAAACCAGAGGTGTCTTTCAGATTCTTGTGAGCTTTTCTCCATACCTGGGTATGATAACTACGTGGAGAGAGTTCACTTTTCTTTATCTTACAACAGCTGCCAGATCTAGTTGGTAGAGAACACTCACGTCTAAAATACATGGTAATTATAGATGAAGACAACACTTTATCTGGTATTTTGCCACTGCTGTTCAATAATTCTGTTATATGACTAGTATCCTACAAGGTCTCTGGTACCCAATTGTTATTATTCCTGTTGAAGAGAAGTTACAGAGATTTTTTTTCCACTGGAAAATGTAACCATCTTTTAACTACTGTAGTATTCTGATTTATATTCCTGAGCTCTGTAGCTGCTTCACAGTTTTGTGGCACAGCTGCAGAAGGAGGGCATACAGCGTGAGCTTATTCTCAGCAAAAGTGGGATCAGAATATTCAGCAGTAGCAACTTTGTCACGTTCTAATTCTAGCTCTGCTGCTGAGTCATTCGGTGACTTTCATCTGACTGGTATCTCCGTCTCCTTCATATTAGGAATACAAACACTTGATTTGGAATAGGTGGCAGAGAATGCTGAGACTAATAGACCACCTTGGTGATGTTTATAAATAAACAAAAATAACATTAAGATGATAACATAATGAGCCGGGGATTTAGCTCAGTGGTTCCATTGCCTGCCTCTCAACCACAAGGACCCAAGTTTGATGCCCAGTACCAAAAAAAAAAAAAGATGATAACATAATAACACTACTGCTAGTGATGGTCATTTGTTGAATGGCAAAAAGTGTATGCCAGTTCTGACAGTCGGACAGACTCATGACTTTTTCAGAACATGGTAGCCACAGAAAGTAGATCTCTGGTCCATCTTTCCTGCCTGATGATAAGGTTCTCATGGGTTTTACAGATAAGGTTTTGTCTTCAATGATGTACAAGTGACCATCTTGGCAGGCTAATTTGTGGAGAAACTTAATAACTTGATCTAAGGAACTAACAGTTCCTTTCCTTCCTTTTCACGGTAGTCCTCTGGTTTAGACAATGGCGTTAGAATATTATTTAATTAATGTAAATAGAAATCAGGAAACAGTAGTACATTTACAGACTAGTCAAGGTTAGAACTCTTCCCCCAGGTCTGAGTCTATCTTGCTGGATGAGCCAGAGCTGGGCACACTGACTGAAATTTACTTCTTCCTACAGGGAGCAGATGTGAACTGTACCCATGGCACCCTGAAGCCCCTGCACTGTGCCTGTATGGTATCAGATGCTGACTGTGTGGAGTTACTCCTGGAAAAAGGAGCTGAGGTAGTGTTCTCAAGACTGTTACATTAACAATTTGTTGAAATCTGAGCTTCATATTTTCTTAGAATTTTCTCTTTGCCCTTCTGGTCTGACCTTCTAACTCATGTTAACATTGGCATAGCTGATATTAAAGGGAAAATGAAATGGTAAATCTATAAAATAATCCTTAGGGGACCCAGGGATTTAGCTCAGTGGCGCTGTGCCTGCTTGGCAAGTGCAAGGTCCTGAGTTCAATCCCTGATACTGCAAAAAAAAAATCCTAAGAATTTCATTCATTTTCCTTTCTGTCTTCCCTTTATTCTGTCCATGGTTCCCTTCTCTCCTAGCTTACCTCTTGGGGTTGTTTCTCTTTTTATTGTATCCTCTCCTTGCCTGTTGACCGTCCAGGAGCTGTAAGTGCAGAAGGCCCTCAATTCTGATTAAATCTAAACCATTTGAAACCTACTGCCAGTTGGATATAATTGGGGAGATAATTATCATAAAGTAGCCCTTTCCTCAAGATTGCGCTACTTGTGCTATTTATGCCCACTAGTTATTTTGTTTTAATATATCTTCTTGTCTTCCTTTTAATCTATCTTAAGATAAAAACCAAAAATTAATTTTTGAAAGTAGACACAAAATAGCATAATATAGTGAATAATTAAAGCAATAGACTGCAGTCATTATTTCATGGGATTCATATTCCAGTTCGATCCCTTCCAGGAGTGTGACCTTGAACACATTCCTTAAGCCTTTCTTTGCCTATTTTCCCATCTATAAAAGGATGATAATGGTATCTTTTTCATAGGTTATAAAGTATTTGAAATATAGTGTGTAGTAATTGCTAAGTCAATGTGTATTAAATGAATCAACTAGCAGTTCTGACCGTGTGTGAGCAGCCTTGAGGATGTGTGTCCCGAGGTGCTGAGTCAGACAAACCATGGAGCGAGCCAGAGTGCAGCCCCAGCACGGGTGCCAGGAGGCCTCAGGGCCAGGCCCTACCAACCTCACCTCCACACAGCCATGCTGCTCCTTCCTTGTCACTAGCTATTCCATGGCGTTTGTAGTGAGTGACTGACCCTGAAGGGAAAACTGATTCTACCCTAAAGTGATTAAAACCACTGATCAAAGTGAAAATATTGGGGGAGGAGGGAGATCTAGCCAAATAAAAATTGGACTCACTTAGATGTTTCAGTTTTGCTGTATTTTGTTTTATGGGAGGAGATACATGCTGTTATAAATTTGAAATTAAACAATCACAGGGGATACTAACTTTGAGCAAGCTGGCTGCTTTTCCAGTATTGGAGGATTTGTGCTCTTCTCTCCACATGATGCTTTCTTCTGCATGCTTTCCACAGCATATTTTTGCAAAGAGCTGACTTTAACATTTCAAGCATGGTGAAAGAACATAGTAAAACTGTATGGGCAGAGCTTTGGCCTCATTATTTTTCATTTTGGTTGCCTTCGGGAGTAGAATGCAGAGCCAGGAAAGATAAAGTAATACAGAAAACTCTATTCAAGCAGCTCCCTAGTGATTTCAGAGCAGTTTCAAAGCCTTGGACTTCATCTTTTCCTACTTGACCCCTTACTCTGTGGTAGAGATTCTAATGAAAACCGAACCAAGTGTTGCCACAGCACCCCAAATCATCCACACCTGCTGATCAGTGCACATAGGGTTGATAGTCTTGGGATAGTACTTTTCCACTTGCTCTTAGCTCCTGTCATGTGTCTTTCTTAATCACCAAGATTCCCTGGGAATTGCTTTTGGATTGTCTTGCCCAGAGCATTGCATAGGAAAAGTTTCTTGCTGCATTCCTTTTTTCCTCTCAGTAGTTTTATCTACTGCTAACCTAGTTCCTCCTTTCTTACAGGTGAATGCCCTGGATGGTTACAACCGAACAGCCCTCCACTATGCAGCAGAGAAGGATGAGGCTTGTGTGGAGGTGTTGTTGGAGTATGGTGCAAACCCCAATGCTCTGGATGGCAACAGAGATACCCCACTTCACTGGGCCGCCTTTAAGAACAATGCTGAATGTGTGCGGGCTCTCCTAGAGAGCGGGGCCTCCGTCAACGCCCTGGATTACAACAATGACACACCACTCAGCTGGGCTGCCATGAAGGGAAATCTTGAGAGCATCAGCATCCTTCTCGATTATGGCGCAGAGGTCAGAGTCATCAACCTAAAAGGCCAGACGCCCATCTCCCGCCTAGTGGCTCTGCTAGTCAGGGGACTTGGAACCGAGAAGGAGGACTCGTGCTTTGAGCTTCTCCACAGAGCTGTTGGACACTTTGAATTAAGGAAAAATGGCATCATGCCACAAGAGGTGGCCAAAGACCAGCTGCTGTGTGAAAAACTGACTGGGCTGTGTTCAGCGCCAGGAACTCTGAAAACACTCTCACGCTATGCTGTGCGCCGTAGCCTGGGACTCCAGTATCTGCCAGGTGCAGTGAAGGGCCTTCCACTGCCAGCTTCTTTGCAGGAATATCTGTTACTTGTAGAATAGCCCAGAGGAGACACTTCCACCACCATGCAGGCAATTCTGGGTGAGGTTTGTCCTGCAGCACCATCTTTTTTTCATGGAAAACAGAAAAGCATCTGTTCCAGTTGTGTGGTTCACAGACTTCAAGGCAATGCGTCACGGCAGTAACCTTCTCACCGCCTCCTCTCCCCATACCCAGCAACCAAACCAAAAAAGCCCTCACTTTGTTTGCTCTTTATTGCTTACTTGGCTTTTTTATATTGCGCTCTGCAGAAGAAGAGATCTTCCCACTCCACCGCCCCTTAAGGAAAGGGTCAAGTCTGCAACTGAATTTCTCTAGGCAAGTGAAATGTTTAGAGAGTATGTGTGTGGTTTTCGGGGAGGGGGTGGGGGTGGGGGTGGTGTGGTTTAACACTTCAAGAAAACCCTTTCTGACCTTTATAATTGATGTGTGAAGAAGAAAGATCACACATCCAGTTAACAATAATTGTGTCCCAAGGATGAAGTTACTGCAACCCCTGTTGTGCAGATTCAAAATTGGGCATTCAGAAAGGGTTAGAGTCCTTCAGCAATGTGCTTTCACAAAGGTGTCTTGCTGCTTTCTACATTGAAGAGAGTAGATTCTAAGCAATCGTAAGTACTCAAAGTCCTGAGCCATTCTAAAATGGCTCTCTTCCCGAAAGCCAATTTGCAGACATTTTCTGCACCTCAGCTGAAGTTGAGGGAGGATAGGCTGGGCTACCTTTTCCCGTGAGTCTTCTTCATTCCCTATGGAAAACTCTCTCTGCTTAGAGATTGGAGCTGTTTTTCTTTCCATTGTCTTGGAACCTTTGATTTTGAATAAAAGGCATTGTTTGGGGGTAGGATTGGGAAGGGAATGAGCAAAGAACATATCAGAGCTTCTCTTGAGATGGCCCACCAAGATCTGTGTTAGTGATACTCAACACTTATTTTCCTAAACTAGATCAAATTGTTATTGATCTTAGATGACTATGCAAATTTGACCTTTTTTGAAAAAGCTGGTTGGGAACTACAAAATGAATGGGATCTGCTGCTAATTGAAAAACTATGTATGCTTTTGTCTTTTGTCCATTAAAAAAAAGACATTAAAGTTCTAAAAAAAGAAGTTTGGCAATTTCTACTTTTCTCCACTCTCTCCTCCTGCTGTTTATCAAAAGTTCTTTATTCCCTAGCTTTTGAGTGTACGTTTTTATTTCAACTTCTCTGCCATCAGCAACAGTGATTCTAGGCATTGTTGGAGTAAACAGAAAGGCCTGGGCAGGGTATTTGAAAAGCCTTCCCTTCTTTTATACCTACCACCCCCCAAATTTAGAATTATTGCTCTTGTTTTCAACCCCAGCTGCGCATTAAGGCCACCAGGCTTTTAAAAAACATGTGCTGAGATTTCACCCCATACCAATTGTTTAGAATTTCCTGGGTAGGGCTGGGTTAAATTTCTTCAGATGTTTCTAGTATATGGCCAGAAATGAGAGCCAGTACTTTAGACAGTGGTATTCCAGCCTAGTTTTTAGAGCTGCCTTTTGGGATTTTTTGAATACTGTACTAAGGTCTGGGCTCCATGCCGAGATTTATTTAATTGGCTCAAAGGGGGCCTGAGCATCAGTATTTTAAAAGGTAACCCACATAATTGCACTTTCAGTCTAGATTTGTGAACCATTGCTTTAGATGTCATTTCATTTCTCATCATAGACACTAGTGGCAGTCTGGGAAGCAAGAATATTTCGTCCATATGGGAAAGATTTTACCTTTTTCCTGTTACTTCATAATCACTCACGGTTAATGGCTAATAAATTGTGCTTCAACTCCACTTATCTTAAAATTTCACCTGCCTTGTTCACTCTGGGGAATGGCATGTACTTACATGGTTTTGTTTCTAAGTGGCCTTCACTGGTTTTTTTCCTTCAGATCATATGATCCTGAATCTTTTTTACTGTTTACACAGTGACATTTTTCTTCTGTGATTAGCTTTCCACCTAGCTATCCATCTTCTCATCTTTCTCAAGGAAAGAGCTCCAGGATTAAAGATAGAGAAGAGAATCTATAAATTAATGGTAGTTTGCACTCAAAACACTTGAAGCCAGGCACGGTGTTGCACACCTGAAATACCAGCACTCTAGAAGGCTGAGGCAAGATCATCTTAAATTCAACCTCAGTCTGGACAACTTAGTGACTTTGCAAAAGCCTATCTCAAAACAAAATTTTTAAAGGGCTAAGATAAAGCTCAGGGCAAAGACCCTGGACTTTATCCTTTGTACTATAAATAAATACGTAAAATGCTTGAGCTTTCCCTTTATCCTCATAGCCTTTATGGTTTTTTGGATTTGAAGTAGCATGGTAGGGAATGAGGATGGGCTTTAAAGTCAGAACTGAGTTTGATTCCCAATTTTATTCGACTAGATGACCTGGGAGACATCACCTCCAAGCTTGTGTCCTTGTATCTGAAATGGGCTGTCACCACTCTCCCCATAAAGCTATTTGTAGGATTCAATGATAACATGTAAAATGCCTAACAAAGCACTTGATGTTTACTGTTAATTTCTTTTCCCCATAAAGAATTGTACAGAGCATCTGGCTGCTTTAATATCTGACACTGGCAATGAGCCTTCTCTGACTACTTAGAACAGTTTTAATGGTACAGTACTAATACGTACTTTGGGCACCAGCAAAAACGATGTATTAGAGAAAATCCCTTCCTCCACCCCTTGTAATACAGTAAGTCCCCGACTTAATGAATGAGTTCCATTTCATGAGAATGTTCATAAATTGGGATTTGTAATCCAACAAAGTGAGTCAACAACTCAAATGTTCCTAAAATGGGGACTTACTGTACCCTGAATGTCTTTCCTGCTTCATCAGGCAAGTGAGGAAACTTGGGAGGAAGGTGCATGCTTGTGCTGAGAGCCACAGCCCACAGCCTGGTGACTGGAGGCTAAGCTTAACATGGCATTAAGACAGGGCACTCCCTGTCAACCTAGGGTGCAATCTGTAGTCCCAATCCTGAGGACCAACTGCATCCCATGGGCACTTCAGTAATGAGGAGGAAGAAAGAGCTGCTATGGAACGGAAGACAGGGTGCAACTGAATAAGAAGTGACATCTTTCCAACCGACCCACCAAACCAGGTCTAGGACTGGCTGTGTTTTCCAGGATTTCAAAATATACAGGTTCTGTCAGATGGAGTTTGGCTTTCATCTAGGAAGGCATACAGGGGAAAAGGAGAGAAGGAAAAACTCGGGCGGGGGGTGGGGGTGTTAAAAGAGCAGATTGTGGGATGGCTGGAAAAACACAACCCTGGGCAATGGGTGTATGACAAGAGGGGAAACGACACTGTGCTTAAGGGAGACAGGAGGGTGCAAAGGATGCAAAAAGGACTGGCGAGGGATGAGGATGAGGGCCAGTGTACTGTGTCCTGAGACCTTATGAGAACAGTCAAGAGATACTGCAGAAAAATAATCCAATGGGCAGAGAAAAGTGCCAATGGGCTGTTTTCCCCGGGGTTCTGTCTGGGGAGGTGTGGCACAGAAGGCAGACAGGGTTACATTTCACTTGAGAAGATAACATCAGGACCAAAAGCACAATGACTAGATGGCCTTTATTAGCGTCGTTACAGTTTGTCCCTGTGGTAAAAGTAGTAGAGGAACTAAGACTCTTTGTTATCACAAAGAAATAAATAAAGCTTATTTTTAGGAAAATTCTCAGTAGCTGACATCTAGCAGTAGCAGTAGAGGAACACAGCCTGTGTAACAGATGAAGCTGGGGTTGAAGTAATGGTAAATTCACCAAGGAGACTCCATTCACTGGCCCCTCCCCCAGCTCCTGGCCAGAGCTGATCATGGTTACAGGATAAAAGGAAACCTAATGAAAAAAAGAGCTAAAACACTAAGATAATGTGCACTTGGATCTAGCAGGGGGTGAGCTGGCCATGATCAGATAATCTATACCCCTACTCCAAATAAGTCTAGACAGTAGCTTCCCCAGACCGCTTCCCAGAGATGTGCTCCAGGTGGGCGTGGTCTGAAGTATCCAAGTCAATCTCGTACTTGGCTAGGATTTTGAGGATGGGTCTCAGCTTCAGCCACCACTGTTCCTTGGGAATTCGGTGCCTACAGAGGAATGAGACAGATGATGATACAATCCTTTAGCACCCCAATCAATTTCTACCAAAGACTCAAGGGAAGAAGCTGGATTTAGGCCATCCACGTAAGTCTACAGGTGTTAGTCCTAAAAGAAAAGCAGTGAAGACAGATATCATCCTAGAAAGCAGATGGAAGTACTCACTCAAAATCCGTCTGTTCCTGCAGCTCAGTCACTGGTTGAAAGACCAGGGCCCTTTTACGCATTCCCAGAACACAGCCTGAGTCTGGAGTGTTGGCAAAGATCCGCCCTGCAATAAAGGGTGGTCAGTCAGCTTCTATGCTGGGAGGCTAGCCTCTAGAGAGGAGGCACACCCTCTCACCCCACCTACCATTACGGTAACTCTCTTTGATTTTCCCAGACATCCAGTTCATAGCCTTAGCACCCATCTTAGTGGCAAAATTCCTGTCAAAGGGAGTTGGGCTCCCACCCTGGAAAAGAATTATAAAAATTGGGAAGGTTTACAAGAATCCAGAAGTCCTTGAAAGGATGCCCTACAACAATATGGGGATCCATCAGGGCCAGGGATTTAGCTCAGTGGTTCCGGCACCTGCCTTGCATGCCCAAGGTCCCGAGTTTGATCCCTGGTACCAAAAAAAAAAAAACCACAAATATGGGGATCCATGGTAAACGGCTCATTTATCAAGAACAAGAATAAGTAGGAATGATTAAAGACACAACTCTCTTTTAGCTCCATAGCTGCCAGACCCATTTTAGTCCTACTGGCCTCCAGATCAGTTCCCTACCCCTCTTTAGCCTAGAAGCTTTTGTCTATCACATTATTGATATAGAAGGTATTATTTGTGGCCCAATCTAGCTGCCCTTGGTAGAATCTCAGAATAATATGAAACATTCTCTGAACTAAGAGAAAGTGGGAAAGTGGGAAGGAAGAAAAAACAGAAACCAGGGCTTCATAATTATCCAATAATATTCTATTCCCATAGGCACTCACTGACAAGTTCATTCAAACTGAGATACACATATTAGGAATTCATTGGTCAGTGCTGAGCAGGCACCAGCTGAGGACATTTGGGATAGGGGAGGACCTCAGACCACAAGTACCACCTGTGCGTGAGGGCTATGAGACTGAGTATTCATAGTAGAAAAGAAGTTCTTTCCCTCAAAATCCCAGTTAGTGGAGACGGAGCTCAACACCAGCAAGTGTCTGTACTCATCCAATAGGTTCTTCATGAAAGGCCACGTGGTGTATTGGAAACAGGATCAGACCAAGTTCATTCTAGCTCCTATCCAAGCTTGAAGAGTGGCCCTGAAAAAATGACTTTTCCTTCCTGGATCTCATTTCCTTTATCTGAATCAGTGGCTCTCAAATGGAGAAAATGTTGCCCCTCAGAGGGCATTCGGCAATATTTGGGGACACATTTTTGTTAAAATTGAGGGAAGGGGAAAGATGCTATTGGCATCTAGTGAGTAGAGTCCAGGGATGCTGTAAACCATCCTACAATGCAGAGGACAGCCACCCACAACAATGAATTATCTAACCCCAAAGGGCAATGATACCAAGGTTGAGGAACCCTCCCTAATGAAAAGGATGAACCACATCATCTCTAAAGTCACTTCCTAATGTTTTCGGTCTATGACTATAAGAGACCACCGGTCCCTGCTTCATGGTGGTGCTGAACCTCCAGCAGACTGGAGGCCAGCAGGAGCCTCTATGGCTGCCAGGGAGGTGGCTCTGTGGTACAGGCATGACTCGAGTGTCTTCCTACCTGCTGCATGTGGCCAAGCACATTCTTCCTGCTGTCGAAGATGCCCTTCCCCTCCTCAGAGTACAGGTTGAAGATGAAGTCAGTTGTATAGTTCTCATTGCACTTCTCATTCCTGCCAGAGAGAAACCAAAAGCCTGTGGCTCTCATTGTCCCCCCAGCCCCTCTTTCTCCCTTGATAGGTTCTGACCCTCCTTTTCCTGCCTCCTCCCAGGGTTCAGGGAATAGGCTATCACTTCCCTTTGCATCTACAGATTCCTCAGGCTGTCTCAACTGTGGATCCATTCTATGATTTCGAGCCAAAAACTATTTTTTTTCTTTATTTAGGGACAAACTGGGGGTGAAGTACCTTAACACCAAGCCTCTTTTCACAGTTGTTTTCATCTTTTGCACCAGATGTTCAACATTCGCCTGAAAATGAAACAGTAAATCCTAAGTCTACTCAGAAGTGGCTAAGGTTGAGCAACAACATTAATCCTCTTCTCCCACAAGGGAAGGGGCTCAGAAGAGAGCTATTTACCATCTTGGCTTGAGCTGTGCCTAAGGCCTTTCAGAAGTTTAACGTGACCCAGGCATGGTGGTACACATCTATAATGCTAGAACTCCGGGAAGCTGAGGCAGGAGGATTACAAGTTCAAGCCCAGCCTTGGCAACTAAGTGACTTAGCAAGACCTTGTCTCAAAATTTTTAAAAAGGGCTGGAGATGTAGCTCAGTGAACAAGCCCTGGGTTAAATCCTCAGTACAGAAAACAGAAGAAAAATGTTGTTTAATGTGGAATAAAAAGGAACAAAAGACAGAACTTGAGGAGGGACCACAAGAGACAGCCACACTATCAGTTTCCAGCCCCCTCTGATCCTCCTGTCCAGGGGCTTCCAGCTCCCTTTCACTCAGAGAGCTGACTACTCAGGCTGTCAGTCTTTACATGGGTTGCTTGAATGTGAAGCAGTGGTTCATCTGCACAGAACACGTTCCTTCATTTGAGCTTTGAGCTGGGTGTGAGCGAGGCAGGTTCCTCCCCTTGGCTCCAGGCAGGGGCTGGCCGGGACCCTGGATGAGGGGTGGCCCTCAGCCTACTGCTAAACCTGCACTTTGCGGCCCTCTTCTCCCCCAGTGAACTGGAATCTCGAAACATAAGATCACACGGTCCCTCTGTGAAATACAAGTCAGAGTCCTGCCTCTGAGGTGAAAGGGTAGTTCCCTCAAAAATGGATTGGGAGGGTACCAAAGGAAAAAAAAAAGAATTGGGAGGGAGGGAAATCTGGAGGGATAGCGTGATATAATAGGCCACTGACTTTCTCAACCAGTTGAACCATCTGCTTATTTAGGAGTTTACAAAAATTTTTAAGCTCTCTAAACCCTCCTCATCTGCAATTTGGAGACTCTGTCTTCATTGCATGTATGTTGTGAAGATAAAATAAAAAGAGCACTTAGGAACAATCTGTTCCATCCTCATGTTGAGCTCTCCTAGCCTTGGTCTTGAGGGGACAGCTGGGGGGACAGATTGGGGCAGGGGAGAGCCTACCTAGTAGGCTCTGGGTGGCCATCTACCTGCAGGTCTCGAATGGTGAAGGGCTCCTCAAAAATGTAAGCAGCATCGGCCCCAGCTGCCAGTCCTGCCATGGTGGCCAGGTAACCACAATAGCCCCCCATAGTCTCAATGATAAACACCCGGCGCTTGGTGCCCGCTGCAGACTGCTTGATGCGGTCACATGTCTGCAAAGACAATGGGTCATAGTTAGAAAGACAGGGTCAGGGGGTCTGATTCGTGCCACTTCTTTGGCCCTTGCCATTAACTCTAGAACTACATTCTCCCCTAGACCTCATGAAATTCTTATACTGGTGTGGAGTGGTGGGTATTCAGCAACCGTACTGTGGAAAGAAGAAAGCTCTATCCTTAACTTTGCTCAAAGTAGGGAAATAATTGCCACAGAAGAGGGAAAAAAATTGGTAACATCTGATGCATTTCTAGTTGTAGAGAATGAATGTTATTAACGTTTGTATGAATGCCTGGGCTTGAGGAGTCATTTTTCAAATATTGCTACTTGTTTTGTACCACCAAAAAAAAAAGGAGCTCACTTTCCCAAATCACACTTGATTCTGGCCAACGGGATGGGAAGTGGTGGTGGGCTCTCACCGTGCAGATGGTATTGAGTGCTGTGTCGGCCCCAATGCTAAAGTCAGAGCCAGGGACGTTGTTGGAGACTGTGGCAGGAATGACCACAAATGGGATGCAGAGCTCATCAAACTGCTTCCTACCCTCCATCAGCTCCAGGCCCCCTGTGTATGCCTGAGAAGAAGAAGGCAGCAGGAGTAGGCATGGGAAAAGGGGGGAGGTGAGAGGGAAAGGGGAAGAAGTAGTGGGGGGAACTGACCTCAAAGCCTCCAATGATGACAAGCCCCTGAATGTTAAACTTAGTTATGTTGGCACTGATCTGTTCCAAGCTCTTCTTGGGTAGTGTCCTAGTGGAAGGAAGAGTGGGAATTTGGGAAAAAGACAGCAAGATTGGGAGAAAAACCAGAGTTAGAAGGTGTTTTGTTAATTTCTTGAATTACATCCCCTGCTCTCTCCCACCCTCTCACCCTAATCTAAAGATACTCGCTGGGGATGCCAATGTCAGAGCTGCTCTAAGATGTATGTATAAGCCTGTCTCCCTCACTGAAGCCCCTATGGAGGGGGCAGCCAGACCACTGGGCTGTGGGAAGCAGCCCCTGACCTAATGAGTTGATGCCCACAATCAAGGGACACCTTGGAAGGGTGACTGGGAGAAGATGCTGCTACAGTGCCGCTTACCTTTTAGTTCCAAGTTTGGAACCACCTTGGCCAGTCCAGCCCCCAACATAGCTCCAGCCAGCTTCCTCAATCTGCAGGGGAAGGCCACACAGTTCAAACTGCAACTCGCACACCAGAGCTCATGTGGGACTGATGCCACTTCTTGAGCTCTGACTCCACCCTCTAGGGTCCCCCTTCATTGGAAAAGGAACACCAGACAGTGGCTTTTCCTCATGCACTGAACTTCTTCCACCTTTATTGCTCATTCAGAAATATTAGGGGCCAGGGATTTAGCTCAGTGGTTCTGTCGCCTGCCTTACAAACACAAGGTCCGGAGTTCAATCCCCGGTACCCCCCAAAAACACCAAAAAAAACCCCAAACAAACAACAAAAAAAGAGTTATGCAGAAATATTAAGTGCCTACTTATGCCAGAGGCTGTGCTGAGCTTTGGGATAGGAAATTAAATAAAACACAGTGTTTGCAAAGGTTTGTTCCAGCAGCTCCTGTCTGTTGTTTTTGTTTCTTTGTTTGTTTTGGTACTGGGGATCAAGCTCAGGACCTTGCGCTCTGTCTGTTCTTACTGTCTCAAAATTAAATATTTACTTCTGTCTCAACCCTGGGAGAGGAGAGAAAGATAATGCGTGACAGAGAAGCAAAGAAAATGGACTAGCCACCCCTGCTACACTGATCTTCCCCAGGACTGCCCCATGTCCCCACAGTACGTGCCCTTGGAGTCCCCATACCTGACCCTTGGCCAGGCCCTCAAAGCCGTCATGTACAACCAGCACTCGGTTGCCTTGGATCAGGCCAATCCTCACAGTAGAGCGGACAGCAGCATTCATGCCCGCAGCTGGGGCACCTACATTCATTACAGCCACTGTGAATGCACCGGTCTATAAAGGAAAGAGCAGGGAAAGGGGACAGAAGCCCCACTGAGGGCAGGAGGTCAGTAAGAGAGGTGAACCCCGAACCCATCCTGTTCTAGGGTCAGGACATCCGCCTATGGCAGGGCACACCCCTTTCCCAGGAGATGCTAGAACAGCTGCTACCTTATACTATAAAAGCAAAATTCTTAATAACAAATCAGTGAATAAAAGCTGCTGTTTCTGATCAAAGATACCACGAAATAACAAGTAAGGGAACTTCCGGAGCAATGTTTCCCAAAGTGTGATCTTGGACCACTGCATCACAATCCATGTGGGGACCTTGTTAGGCCTGCCTATTCTTATCCTCTGCCCCAGATTTGAATCCCCTCTGAGGGAAATCTGCATGTGTAAGGAGCAACCCAGGTAATTTTGATATATAAATATTAAAAACCCCTACTCCAATGGAAAAGGTGACTCAGACAGACTGAGATGTGATTATTCCTAGAGGTAACTTACATAAGCCCTCTTTCCTGTTCCTTACATGCTATTTTGCCAATATTAAACTCGGTATAAGTCTTGGATTAGAAACATCCAGGACACTAACAACTTTGGGCTGGTATCAGTGGCTAAAAGTTATCATAGTACAGCCACAGACCTGACACTGAGGATTGTGGAGCAGGGGAAAAGAAACTGTCAGGGCTTGAGATGCACAGATTTGGGGTAGCACTTCATAAAGAGACTGAGGGAAACAGAAAGCCAAGAGGAAAAGGGGAGACTGTACTACCTTAGAGACCGGGGGTCTGACATGAGCTAGAAGCTTGTATACCTCCCAGTTGTTCATGAAGCTCCTGTAAAAAGTATAAAAGAGAAGGGTGTCTTCAGGCCGTTCCTCACAGCCAGCAGCTTTGGGGATCCTGGTCCAAAGATTTGGTCCCAGACTGAAGTTTCATAGGACAGATCTCTAAGGATATAACCGAGTGACAGTAGGAATAGGACAGGGGCTATAAAGTGGCCATTCATTCATCAGACACTCCCTGGGCACTCTTCTCCTCAGCAACACAAGCAACTGTCCCTTGTCTAGAGAAACTTCAGATCTAGCTGGAGTCCACATCTGGAAATAACACTGTGAAAGGCTGATCCTGGAATGAACTGTGCCTCCTAGTCAGCTTCCAACTAATTTTCCTGAGGAAGAAATTGTTGCGAGACAATAAAAGCAGAAGCAGGAGCTCATATTTGGGGTCTGGGATTATAGATTTTTGGGCTGGTGTCTGATTTCTGTAGCTAGCAAGCGTCTTGTCGTTTCCTCACCGGCCTCTCAGCTTCATGGCTTCATCAAATCTCTTGTCATCCATGGCCTTGGTCACATCTTTGGTCTGAGGGAGAAGCACAGCAACAGTTATGACTCAGGGCAGAATTCTGACAGCTGGATTTCCGCACTTTGTCAGACTTCCCATCTCTGGGCCTTGCCTGGATCTACCATTCACCCCACTTTTTCTATTCTCACAAACTCTCATAGTAGTATCTTTATTTCTCTTTAATTTTCTGAGTAATGAACAGCAAAATAAAAGAGGAATATCAAAACTGTATTTATTAGAATTATGGGCAGAGTGGGCATGGGTTCACAGATTAATAGCATCTTCCTCCATGCCACACCCAGGTCTTCAACCTCTGAACAACTGAGTAAATGAAGAAAATCTCAAGGTAACCCAGTAGGAAGAAAGAGATTCCTGCTCTCTGATTAGAGCTTAACTTTTGAGTTGAGAGATGCAGTTCTAAGAAAGGCTGCAGGTCACTGGGATGCCTATGTTTCAAAAAGAAGCAAGCCAAGAAATGGAGAGCATTCACACCAGCCTTGAAAATCAGGCCCAATGGCCCTGATTCCAGCCACAGTGTTCACTCTGTGATGTCAAACTAGTGATTCCTCTAAAGTACAAACCACAATTGCTGAGCACGAACATTTCCCAGGTACTTCATTGGATGCTTTATGTATGTTCTCCCTAATCCCTGTAAGGATACTCAAAGTGATTATTCATAACCTCATGTTTAGAGAAACATATTCATGGTAGATATAATATAGAGACAAAAGTTCCCTAGCCAGAACTTAATAATCATCTCCTGCTTTTAATAATCTTAGGAGGGATATTGCATTTCTCTTCCAATAAAGACATAATAAGAGGGTTTGAGGCTGGATACTATGAAATAATGGGTCGTATCACTAGGAAAGATATAATCTCCCATCTTCCTTAGGAACATTTTACCTATGGGGAAACTGAGGCTTAGAGAAGTTATAGCTCCTACAGTCAGAGAAGCTACAGTCCACGGTGTTCTTTCCCGGTGTGTCTCTTACCGTGCCATTCTGACTTTCTATGTAGTCCTATACCAGTAGCCTTAGAGGTTGGTCTTGTTCTCTATGAGTTCCCAGCCAGGAGCCTGGGAGTGTTACGAAGGAGACTGGGATCAGTACTTACCACCTGGACACACTCCATGAGGGGCAGGCGCACAGCCTGGTTCCCAGAGAGGCTCACCACACAGGCTGGGGTGTCTGGGGTCCCCTCCAAAAGTGCCATCACTGCTTCCACACCCATCCTGCTGCCCTGCAGGAATCCAGGGAGCAAAGACAGTCTGGATCAGGCTTTCCCATCCTGGCTCAGCCTAGAGAGCCGGGACACTCAAGGTCCTTTCCACATCACGGGGCTGAGTTCCACACTCAAGGTCTGCAGCCAAAAACTTACTGGGTTTGACCTCTGCACCCAGGCTTCAGCCAAAGCTTCAGGACTGTCCTCTTGCCATTAAACCCCAAGGATTCTAACTGGTTGCAGAGGAACAAGTCCGCTACAGTAATCAACAGGACTACCAGAGCTTAAGAATGTTCCCTTCCTATTGATAAAACCAGGAAGTAGGTTGCAACTCTTCCAATACAAGCAGGATAAGAAGGTTCAAAGTGTCTAAGACTAGATCTCAATAATTTCACTGATGTTTAGAGCTCTAAAATATTGGTCCTCACTATTAGGAAGCTAGAGCTTCCATTATTTTTGCAACAGAGGACACCTCTCAAGTGTATGGGAATGGGACAAGGGACCGCGACCTGGAGGCTGGTGGGGGGGCAACACTGCCAATGTCAGGAGATGGGCAGAATGGCAAGGGTGGAGTTCTAAGGCATGAGGGCCAGAGCCCCGTCAACTTACCAGGATTCGGTCAAAGGCTGATGGCGTCCCTCCTCGCTGCACATGCCCCAAAACAGTGACCCGGGTGTCATATCCCAGACGCTTCACCACCAGCTGAAAGGACCAAGAAAGGAACACAAAGAGTCACAAAGAGAAAACAAGCTGGGACTGAGGTAAACCATGGAGGGCACAGGCTTTTGCCTTCTTATACTGGCTCCTAGTGGGAGGAAAACAGGGGCAGGGACCTGAAGAGCATGTGGAAGGACCGAGGGGAGATGCAGTGCCAGGGGCTCGAGAATTCAGGATGGGCCAATGGGGCTCTGGTGCTAAGGCCCCTCTGGTTTCACGCGTACTAACATTCCTGATGTCCTCTGAGGTGACTGGCTTGCCATTCTTGTCAACTGCACCCTCAGCCACAATGATGATGTTGAGACGAGAACCCCGGGTCCTTGTCTGGTCAAGAATAAAATGAAAAGTAGTCAGAAGAATGAAACTGAGGGATGGATGGATCATTAGAGGAAAAGAGTGAGGGACTTTCAGAGCAAAATGAAGTACCTCACTGAGCCGGCGACAAAGGTGTTCCTCCCAGTCATCATCTGGTGGACATTCAGGAATAAAAACCCAGTCGGCACCACAGGACAGAGAGGTGACAAGGGCCAGGTATCTAAGGTAAGAGTCAGAAGCATGGCACTGGGAACTACACTCCACAGACAAAGTCTCCTTGTCCTAAAGCTTATGAAAGATCCTGCATTTCTTTTTAGGGTGAATTAAGAGCACTGGGCCTGTCAGTGAGACACTGTCCCTGAAGAGTACTTTCTATTCATGTCTGCCTGTCCCAGTGGCTTCTTATCGTTTTACGGTGCACGTGTGCCTGAGTGTGCACACCTAAGCACACGTAGGTTAGTAAGGGAAGTGAGACAGAAGCAGGGAAGGGGCAGAACCATACAGAGCACATACACTTCCAGGTATGCTTCTACTGAGAGGCCCACTGGCCTCTGGGAAGACGAAAGGAATGTGCTAGCTCAGGATGGGACTCTTACCCACAGTGGCGGCCCATTACTTCTAACACAAATGTCCTCTGATGGCTGCAAGAGACAAACATAAGACTTGCGCTGTCCATGTGTCTCTATGGCCAGCACCAATCCACCACCCACATCTAGGCTGTTCACCTCTAACAGATGTATTTATGTTGACCAGGAAGATCTAGGGGATACATGTTAGCACAAGGTGCCCTTTGTAGGCTTGAGAAAACCCAGCACTAACAGGTGTCAGTACAGAGGCTCTGTTCCAGAGGGATGGGAAATGAAAGGGAAGGGGAGAAAGAGAAAAGCAGCAAAGAGGAGACTGGACTAAACTGAGGTCCTGCAAGATTATCCTGGGGTGAAATTCTCCTTTTGCCCTATCATTTCCCATATGGCCTCCCCTGGCCCCTGCCTACATAACCCTTAATGCATCCATCTACTGCCTCCAGATTATGGTTCGAAGGGGTAGCTCAGACTTTGGGCTCCATGGGTCTGACGCAGTGTGTATACAGTGGTACCTCAGTTCACGAACTTAATTCATTCCACAATTCTGGAAAAGATGGCCACATTCATGTTCGTGCAGGAAAGATGGTCACGGTCATGTTCGTCACACGATGCAGAGTTTGCAAATAAAAACAAAATTTTGCCAAATGCTTCTGTTTGCAAATTGAATGTTCACAAATAAAAGGGTTCGTGAACCAAGTACCACTGTACTAACCATTCAGGAGAACCCACAGGTATTCAAGACTTCAGAGCTTCATATCTAGACAGTGAGCTAGACAGTGGAAAAGGCAAATCTTGTAGCATTTAGGGAGAAGTGCAATATCATGTTCTACAATAATTCTAAGTTAAAAATACACGTTCTAACCCCAGAAAACTGGTCACGGTCACTATAGCTCAAATGCTTTGATTTTCACTAGCCATTCACCCTCATTCTGTACCATCTGCCACACTCATCCACAGTCTACTTCCCAAGACCCCTTACCTCTGAGCAGTAGTGGTGATGGCATCTACAATCTCTATGATCCGGTGCAGGGCAGAGTCAGTGCCAATGGTCATATCAGTGCCACAGAAGTCATTGTCAATTGAACCAACCAGGCCCACGATGTTCAAGAAGCTGGATTTTTTAGCCTCCTCAGCTGTGATCTTACCTAAAATGGGAAGCAAACCATGGGGCGCCACAGAGTAAGGTCCCTAGCATGCCTATCGAGTGGATCACTAGAGAGAGAGAAGCTGAATCAAATAATAGTAATGACAGAAAAAAAGGAGAGCAAAGACCTATTTTTTCTCCAATGGGAGGTATGAGGTACATATACATACACATACCACACACACACACAGACACATACACACTCACACAAAAAACAATTAATACAAATATAAATATCTCACCAGCCTTCTGAAGGTCACTTAACAAGTCACTCCACTCAGAACGGAAGGTGTCAGCCCCAGTGAGACTGCCATCACCCCCAATGACACAGAGATTGGTGATCCCAAGCTTCACCAGATTGTGAGCAGCTCGGAGTCGTCCTTCTCTCTCCCGAAAGTCTTTGCAACGGGCACTTCCAATCACTGTGCCACCCTTTAGCGAAGAGGTAGAAGTCAGATCCCCAGATAATATAGCCAAATTTTGGCTCAGCATTCTAAGATTTCCCCCATCCCAACACTGTGATGAGCTGACATACCACGAGACTCCCTAGGAAGTACCCTGATGTCCCTCAGTCATGTGTCCCTTCCAAAGGAAAGGAAAATGATACTGGCTGAAACGTCATTGGATCATTCGAATATCCTGCTATTCATGTTACAAGACTGCTAAGATCATCCCATTTCGCCAAAGACTTTATTATCAAAGTGACTATCTCCAAAGAGAATAAGGGAATCTATATGTCTGTTGTTTCTAAAATACTCTCCACCTTTCACATCGTAGTAGCTGTGACTTTAGAAATTGTTTCTAGTGGCCCAATATTATTGGATTGTGTCCAAATTACTATTAGGAATTCATCCCAATGTGCTTGCTAGTATTTTCCCTGAACACACTGAGATTTCTAACTGAGATCACCTAGGCACTGTCAATTCATTCCCCTGAGCCCCCTGTTAATTGGGATCTATGATGCCGGTGGCAGGAACCATAACACCCAGCTATTCACAAGAAAATCAACTTTAGGGGTACAAAGCCTTAAATTCCCAGGGACTCACTAATACCCCAAGAGTGGTAAGTA